>NC_012876.2:2967268-3567268 GCF_000003195.3 Sorghum bicolor | reverse complement strand
ATGTGACACTTGCCAGAGGGTCAAAGCAGAACATCAGAGACCGGCAGGATTGTTGCAACCAATGAAGATCCCTGAGTGGAAGTGGGAAGAAGTTGGTATGGACTTCATAGTGGGATTACCCCGCACTCAGAAAGGTTATGACTCTATATGGGTAATAGTGGATCGGTTAACAAAGGTCGCTCACTTTATCCCGGTCAAGACCAAATATAGTGGACCAAAATTGGCTGAGTTGTACATGGAAAGAATAGTGTGTTTGCATGGGGTCCCCAGGAAGATAGTATCTGATCGAGGTACCCAGTTTACATCTCACTTTTGGCAGAAAGTGCATGAGTCTCTAGGGACTAAGCTGAATTTTAGTACAGCATACCATCCTCAGACTGATGGGCAGACTGAAAGGACTAATCAAATTTTGGAAGATATGCTGAGGGCATGTGCTTTGCAATATGGGATGAGTTGGGATAAGAGTTTGCCATATGCAGAGTTTTCATACAACAACAGTTATCAGAAAAGTCTCCAGATGGCCCCATTTGAAGCTCTGTATGGTCGGAAGTGTAGAACCCCGTTGTTTTGGAATCAAGCGGGAGAAACACAAGTGTTTGGACCAGATGTGTTACGGGATGCAGAACAGCAAGTGAGAATAATTCGAGAGAACTTGAGAGCAGCACAGTCTCGACAGAAGAGTTATGCTGATACACGAAGAAGAGAGTTGGCTTTTGAAGTAGGAGACTATGTGTATTTGAAGGTGTCTCCTATGCGAAGTGTGAGAAGGTTTAACATGAAAGGGAAGTTAGCACCAAGGTATATTGGGCCTTTCAGAGTGTTGGAAAGGCGAGGCGAAGTGGCATACCAGTTGGAACTGCCTGAGAGTTTAAAAGGAGTGCATGATGTCTTCCACGTGTCACAGCTTAAGAAGTGCTTGCGGGTGCCAGAGGAGCAGATACCGATAGAGGAATTAACTGTTAAAGGGGATCTTACTTATGAAGAATATCCGGTCCGAATTTTGGAAACAGCAGAAAGAGTCACTAGGAGTCGGGTTATCAGAATGTGCAGAGTGCAGTGGAATAGATATACCGAGGAAGAGGCTACGTGGGAAAGAGAAGCAGATTTAAGAAAATCATACCCTCAGTTGTTTGAGTAAGCACCAACCAAATCTCGAGGACGAGATTCATCTTAAGGGGGGTTAGAATTGTAACACCCTAAAAATTTCACTTTTCCAAATAGGCTAATTGATTTAATTATTTAATGTGAGCATTGAGAAATAGTAAGAAAATAATTTTTGTTGAAATAAAATCCATTATAAGGTCTAGAAACATGTATGTGCATTCATGCTGCTGCATGTATTCTGTTGAGTGAAGTTCTTTCTTTTCAAATTGGTTTTAGAAATTCTTTTCAAAAGATTTGAGCAAAACATAATTTTGGAAATTGGAAAAGGTTTTCCTTTATTCCCTCCCTGTCTCGGGCTCGGCCCACTTCCTTTCTCCCCCCCCCCCCCGCGGCCCGCATTCCCCCCTCTCCCCCCTTTCCCTTCTTGTTGCGGCCCAGTACCAGCGCGGCCCACTTCGTGGCTGGGTGGACATCCAGCGCCGCGCGCCTCCCCCTCCTTGCCTCAGCCGCTGACGGCAGGGTCCCACGCTCCAGCGCCACTGCCAGGTGGGACCGCCCTGTCAGGCTCGTCTTCAACCTCGTGTCCGAGCTGGACACGAGCCGCACCTCAACCGCACGCGTGTTTCACGCGAAGCAGTCCGGATTCCGCCCGATTGCTGCCCTTTAAATACCGACCCGAAGCCCCGCAATCCCCAAACTCGACCCGAGCATCAGCCGCCGCGTCCAAGCTCGCCTAAATCGCCGCCGAGATCCGCCGCATCCCCAATCCGCCGCTGCAGTGCACCCCGAGCCGCGTGAGCAGCTTGCCGGTCTTCCCGTCACGTTTGCGAAGTCACCGGGACCTTCTTTACTCGATTTCATGCTTCCTGTGCCTCGCTAACTCTCGCCGGTTTGCTCTCCAGGGTCGCCGTCCGCCGTGCGTCGTCGGGAGCTTTAGCCGGCCACTCTTTGTCTCGCTCCTTGCCGCAGGTGAGTTCGCGACAAGCTTCTGAGCGCCCCGGAGCTTTCGGTTCTCTTTCTCATGCCCTAAATCGCGCACACCGCGAACGCCGGCCAACTCCGGCCATGGAGCCGCCGCGCTCTGCTCAACTCCGGCGGCCGGTTTCCCCTCCCCCACCCCGATCTAATCCTGGCCACCGATTAGAGATCCAACGGCCCCAGATGAAGGGTACCCCTTCGGCCGGCTATTTTGCAGAAAAACCCCTGAGCTTTTTAATGTTCTAACCCGCGGTCCTTTACGCTTTCCCCTTTTACGCTTTCTAAGTTGGAAAACGTATTTCAGCCGCACAGTTCAAAAATAGTTTCTCAGATTTACAGTTTTGCCATTGAATCTATTTTGCCCATTAAAACTTCGTTTTAACTCCGATTTAATCCGTTCAAGTTGCGTTAGATTCGTTTTCACGTAATCTATAGTCTAATGCTACTGTAGTACAAGTTTTCAACTTTTTAAATCTGAGTTTAGATTTAATCTATTATTTATTTAAAGTAAAACTTTGGAAAATTATAACTTCTTCATTATAACTCCGATTCTCGTGATCTTTACGTCTGTGTGATCATAGAGCGATGTAGATTTGTTTTATAAACTTTTTACCTTTATTTATTACTGTTGGTGTACTGTTCTAATAATAGGCTTGTTTGCTTTGCATGATTGCCTTTGGATGATTGTTGTTGATGTGGTGGTTACGAGTAGTCGGTGAGCAGTTCGTGGGTGAACAAGAGTACTTCTACGAGCAGGATCAGCAGGACCAGTGTGATCAAGGCAAGTATAGCATGGGATCATCCTTGTTTCCTAATAACTTTAATCACACAATTCATATTGCATGTGTCTCTTTGTTAAGGATTTCCTAGTATTGATCTTATACCTTGTCACCTATGGTTTTGCATTGGGTAGCTTATGCTAGTGCTCCACTAAACCATGATCTTGTAATTTGATTAATGGAATATGCAATAAACATTAAAAGAGGACTTTTTAGCAACTTTGGTAAAGAGGGCTGGAGCATTGGGCTATCCTATGGTGCTCTAGTTTCTCTCCATAAGGACTTATCTGTATCTGACCATCCGGGACATACAGTACAACTGTGAGGGCTACATGGCTCTGGCTTTAGCTCAGTATGAGGACCTTTTCTAGCTTGTTAGTGGTTACCCTTGTGGCGCAAGTGGGGGATAGCAGACCGTGGATTCCTGCGGGTGAGTCACACGGACTGACTAACGAAACCTAGCGGCCCTAACTTGTTAGACGAACCTTTGAAAGGCTTCATAGTGAACCCTGCCGGTCTTCCTTGGGAGTGGGCTAAGGGGCTGATCACCTCGGGCGAAAGGGTAAATCACGACTCACAGTGAAAGTGTACAACCTCTGCAGAGTGTAAAACTGATATATCAGCCGTGCTCACGGTCACGAGCAGCCTTGGACCAATACAGAATAAATGAACACTAATGGCAATTCATTAAATGTTATTATTGTTAATATGTTGTTTATGCTATTCTTTATTCACTTTACCTGATCATGAGTTTATTATGGGTTTTGACAACTTGATGCTACTCATATGCTAAAATTGTGACAACTAAAAGCTACATGCAGTTGAACCAGTGTCTAGCCTTTGAGCCTCATAAACCCCCTGTTATACTTGTTAAGTACGAGGTGTACTTACACTTGTTTATTTTCTTTATTTGGATAAAAATCCCGGATGGGTAACAGATGGCATGGGTAATGACTACTACCAGTACTTCCCTAAGGACTTCTAGACTTGCGGTCAACCAGTTGACGTGCCTGTGTGATGGAGCTTTCATGCTAGAGTTATCTTTTATTTCCGCTATATTTGTGTAAAGACTCTGAGTTATATCGTTATGTAATAAACACTTGTGATGATACTCCCTATAATTTGTCGGCTTATGTGTGATTGATCTCTGGGCACACATAAGGTTTTGCATTCAATTTTATCCTTAAAATTGGGTGTGACAGCGTCGCATCGCCACTGCACCGACCCGCCATGGCCCCGCTAGCCTGACTCCATCGCTACCCAAGGTATAACCTATCTTTCCGTATCATGGTTGTGTATAGTGTAACCTAGTTAGGCATCTCCCATTCGAAAGAGATACGGTTGAAAATATACAGATCTTTGTATATATATAACCGTATTTGTTTCGAATTGTTCATGTTTTTTGGATAGCTCACGGATGCGTAGATGGGGTTAGTTTCCATGGTTTGCTCTGATTCGAGATAGAGTTTCGGCATCACCTTCCTGTTGTTCTCTGGATACACACTCTCCTTGCAAGGACGTGTATCTAGAGAACAGTGCAGAGGTGCTGCAGAAATTCTGTCTCGAATCAGAGTAGAGCATGGGAACTAACCTCATCTCCACACCCTCGAGTGGGATGAGGACCTATCCTCACCTACTAGATTGTAGGAACATCATATAGATGCCAATGGTGGTTATGTTACTCTCTGATATATATGTTAGAAGATGGATAACCGTGAGTGGATGTACAAGGGCCACTCAAGTCTGGGTCAGGTCACCAATGAATGGATCAACAAGACTGATGATTTCTTGGAACGGGCATTTGGCGAGGTTGGTTAAGGAGCAAGTAAAATCTTTTGTCCCTGCAGTAAGTGTGCAAACAGAAAAAGACAAACAAAGAAGGTCATGGGGCAGCATCTTTGGAAGAATGGATTCACGCCAGACTATACCCGGTGGGTCTACCATGGTGAAGGCGATCGCATGAGAGAGGAGGTGGTGAGACAACACGTGGAGGATTACAATGCTGATGCCGGGGTAGCAGACATGTTAGATGACTTTCACGGGGCACAATTCCTTGAAGGAAGTACGGAGGAGGAGCCAGAGGAAACTGCAAAGGCATTCTACGATATGTTTTCTTTGGCACAGAAACCCCTTCACAGCAAGACAAAGGTTTCTCAATTGGATGCCATTGGACACATAATGGCGCTAAAGTCTCAGTTTAACCTGAGTCGAGATGCCTATGATGGTGTGTTGACAGTTATTGGCTCTCTGCTTTTGGAGGGTCACATTCTGCCACAGAGCATGTATGAATCACAGAAAGTCATCCGTGCACTTAAGATGTCGTATTAGCAGATACATGCTTGTCCGAAGGCGTGTGTCATATTTAGGAAAGAACACGCGGAAGCAAAGTACTGCCCAAAGTGTAAATCTTCTAGGTTCATAGAAGTAGACTGGTGATGGCCAGAAGCAGCAGCTTGATATCCCAGTGACAATCCTACGACACCTTCCATTCATACTGAGAATCCAACGGCTATACATGACCGAGGAATCTGTGAAACAGATGACATGGCACAAAAATGGCAAATGATACAATCCTAACAAGATAGTACATGCATCTGCTGGTGAAGCATGGACCCACTTTGATGTCATTCATCATGAGAAAGCTAAAGAGGCTCCTAATGTACATGTTGCGCTAGCAACAGATGGGTTCAATCCTTATGGAATGATGGCTGCCCCATACACATGTTGGCCCATGTTCGTTATCCCCCTCAATCTCCCACCCGGCGTATGCTTTCAACAACATAATGTATTCTTGTCGCTGATAATTCCTCGACACCCGGGGAATAATATGAGTGTGTTCATGGAGCATGTGATTGATGAATTGGTTCGTGCATGGGAGGAAGGGGTATGGACATATGACCGAGCTACAAAGACAAACTTCAAAATGCATGTTTGGTACCACTACTCCCTACATGACTTCCTGGCGTATGGGATATTCTACGCCTGGTGTGTTCACGGGAAGTTCCCATGCCCAGTATGCAAGGAAGGTCTGAGATTCATTTGGTTGCAGAAGGGTGGCAAGTATTCGTCCTTCGACAAACATCGACAATTCCTCCCTATTGACCATCCATTCAGACAAGACATCAAGAACTTTATCAAAGGTGTTGTAGTGACAGATCCTACACCCTAGATGATGAATGCTGCCGCGGTTCGTGAACAAATAGATGCTCTCGTTGTCAATAAAGAAGGAGGTGGTTTTGTGGGATATGGTGAGCAAGATATGTGGACTCATAAGTCGGGCTTGACTCAGCTCCCCTATTTTGATGATCTACTCCTTCCATACAACATTGATGCAATGCACACTGAATAGAATGTCTCTAAGGCACTTTGGGCAACAATCATGGATATTCCTGATAAGTCAAAGGACAACGTTAAGGCTAAAATGGATCTGCCAACATTATGCGATAGACCATGAAGCCTCCTAGTCGTGGCACGACATGGAGAAGGCCAAAGGCTGATTTTGTCTTAACCAGGGCCCAAAGGAGAGAAGTACTAGAATGGATGCAAACGTTAATGTTCCTTGATGGGTTTGCAGCTAATCTGAGGAGGGGAGTGACTTATTTACTATGCGAGTTTTAGGGATGAAGAGTCATGACTATCACATATGGATTGAGCGGCTTCTTCCGACAATGGTTCGAGGCTGTCCCTCAGCATGTGTGGCTAGTGCTGGCAGAGTTGAGCTATTTTTTCTGCCAGCTTTGTGCCAAGGAGTTAACTCGAACCATGATTGAAGATTTGGAAAGAATGGCACCTATGTTGCTATGTATGTTGGTGAAAATCTTTCCACCCAGCTTCTTTAATCCGATGAAACATTTGATTTTGCACATCCCGTATGAGGCACGAATGGGGGGCCCATGCAGAACCGTTGGTGCTATTTATCCAATCGAGAGATGTCTAAAGGTTCTTAGAAAGAAATGTAGAAATAAATGCAAAATCGAGGCTTCCATTGCAGAGGCATACATTCTAGAGGAGGTGTCGAACTTCACAACAACATACTATGGTGACAACCTCCCTAGCGTGCATAATCCACCCCCTCGTTACAATGCTGGCAAAAATGAATCAAATCTCAGCCTTTTCCGAGGGCAACTCGGAAGCTTAAGTGGATCAGCCCCCAAGACCTTGAAACCTGAAGAGTGGTGTAGTACTATCATGCTTTATGTGTTGAACAACCTTGACGAAGTTGAGCCGTACATGCAGTAAGTTCTCAATGAACTTGTTCCATATACCGTCATTATTTTTCATCCAACCCCCTTGTTTCTTGTTGGTACAGGGAATTTCTTGATCAATTCTGGAATCTATCAAGGGAACCTACCCCACACGAATGTGATGCCCTTCTTAGACAAGGTGAGGGAAGTGGAATGCCCGATTTCATTTCTTGGTTCAAAGAGGAGGTACCGTCCAATTTAGCTTGTGATTATTTTGGCATTCCAAATTGCTCGTACATATGAATAATATAACTATATATCCTGCTTGAGCTTGTAGGGCCAAAGGCATGCGTTTATGAGTGCCGAGTTGAGACAGGTTGCGGATGCTTTGAATATAGGGACAGGTCATTTATTGGTTATGACGTGAATGGATATCGCTTTCACACAACAAACTACGAGCAGAGTCGACCTAACCAAAGAACCACAAGTACCAGAGCTTTTACGCCCGGCCAAGATGGGGTCGACTATTATGGAAGAATCAAAGAAATATATGAGCTCAAGTTTCATGGTTCCAAAGATCTTAATCTTATCATATTCAAATGTCATTGGTTTGATCCTGATTTAACGAGACGGACATAACTAATCTTGGGCTAGTCGAAATTTGATAGGATGCTGTCTTACAAGGCGACGATGTCTATATTATGGCCCAACATGCCACACAAGATTATTATCTCTCATATGTGTGTCAACCAAAGAGCATCTTAAGGGTTGGGATATTGTGCACAAGGTATCGCCACATGGAAAAGTATTGTCCCAATTGATGAAGATTATAACTTAGACCCAACCCCATATGATGGAGAGTTCTTTCAAGAAGAGGGACTATAAGGGAGGTTTGAGATAGACTTAACCGAAGCGATCGGGATGGAAGTAGACGATGAAAGGGTTTTTGATGGGGAGACGCACAATGCTTGCCGGGAGCGGCGTCTGATGATGCTAGGTGTACCACACCATCAAGGCAGTCGCAGCCTTAGCGGATATGCACAAATTAAACATGGGTATGTGATTTCTTTGTTTATTCCAACACTCAATTCTACATGATTTCTAATAATCTTACTATTTGTCTTGCAGTCGTCGTCACATGGTGGCCAGCCTTGCTCCCAGTTCAAGGCATGAACTATGGCTCACAAGGGGAAGGCGATGTCCGACGTCGACTACAAGCCAGAGGACCCTCCTTCGGTGTAGAGCAATGCGACCGTCCACAGCCGTCTCAGTGAGTACACATCGATGGCAAAGGTGGTCCATGGGGCAGACTATGATCTGAGCACCAAAGACTTTGATGGAGAAGTAGTCATGAGGGTGGGAGGAGGAAAGAAGCATGGGCAGTACTGGCTCAGCGACGACGTAATCGACACGGCCGCTACTCCTTCTCTCTCCTAGATCCGGGCAAGAAGCACGAGCGCAAGCCCCGCCATACGTCCTTAGCTGGACACTACACAGCACCGGATGGAGGCACTCCAGGTTATTCCTATTTTATTCATCGTTCATTGATTTTTACATACCTTATCTTTGCAATATTGTAACAATTGAGTTGAAATATTGTAGGCCCAGCTGGAAGAAGAGAACAGGCGATGGGAGGAGTTGGAGGCGAGGATCGCAGCCGAGCGGGAGGCTGAGCAGCAGAGGTTCGCAGAGATTCTATAGTACATGCAAAGTCTTGGCACCGCCCAGGGGATGCCTCTGCCACCTGGACTATTCGCTCTACCTCCACCTCATAGTGCAACTACTCCAGTGAGTATGAATGTTTCAGGTTGTATGTTTATGTTTACAGTCAAACCACAACAATACTTCATGTATGATATATATTTATCTTGTCTCACACATGTAATCCCTTCTACTTTCTGCAGAATCAATCGGCCGCATCGAGTGAAGTGCCTCATGCTACAAATCCTTCACTTTTTATGCCGAGTGTTTTTTGCCGTTTGCCGAGTGCCCTAGACACTAGGCAAAGCGCGCGATTCCAGTAGTATAGTGGTGTTGGAGGTGGCGGCACATGGCAATCACGCACGGGGCTGGCAGGTGCGCTGCACGCTGGTGAGGGCAACAAGTGGCAACACACTGCCGGTGGCCACAAACAGGCAGCGGACGAGCTGCCGAGCAAGAGAGGAACTCAAGAGTAGAGAAATGAGCGGTAGTGCGGTCAGGGAGAGAAGGAACTAGAAATGGATTAGGGAAAGAAGAAAGATGGACACAATGCCCCATTAGTAATTAAGCGAGGTGGAGAGAGGGAGAGCAGCGACAAAATGGTCCACGCTGAACTACGGGACCTGTATGTATATGCCTGTTTGTGAGCTCAAGTAGCCCGTGGGAAAACATAGTAGCATATTTCAGAGAGTGAGAGAATTCTACTGGCACTAATTAATCCTATTAGCTGAGAGAGTGTGGCATTTCTCTGAAACATCGAATTTATAATGACATGATCAAAGGGACCCGTATTTTTTTGTTAGAATTTGACCAATTTACTTGAGATGAAATCTAACTATTTAAGAACTGTGAAAAAAAAGATAAACTCGTGTGCTTATCACTCTTGTTGAATTTAGATTAGACATTGTACGCCTCACTGCTAATGGATAAGGAATGTACGTAGGCCCCCAAAATGTAGTATATACTACCTCAAAATTTGTTATCCTAAGACACTACCATGATTTTTGGAAGTGTTTTTCCTAAGGCACAATGAAGCATCGAATTTATAATGACACGATCAAAGGGACCCGTATTTTTTTGTTAGAATTTGACAATTTACTTGAGATGAAATCTAACAATTTAAGAACTCAAGCATTTTGTGAAAAAAAGATAAACTCGTGTGCTTATCACTAGATTATACATTGTACGCTTCACTGCTAATGGATAAGGAATGTACGTAGGCCCCCAAATGTAGTATATACTACCTCAAAATTTGTTATCCTAAGACACTACCATGATTTTTGGAAGTGTTTTTCCTAAGGCACAATGAAGCATGATGCTCAGTATTTAGCACATAAGTTGTACAGTGTTCACGAAAAATTCCAACAAAGATGGCTTGGGCATTCGGTACACTAAAATTGTTCTATTTTAGAAAAACTTGGCTAAAAAACATTTTTAAGGGACAAACTAATGGGATCAAATGGAAATTCTCCTTGCCTAAAAACAGCTGGCTCCTCCCTAAAAACATTGGGCAAAACTAGCAGATGGTTTTTACCTGGCAAGCATTAAATATGACAGCATTGGATTATCTCTAGTGACGATCTTCACAGATCACAAAACAAATAAGCAAGCATTTATTTGGAGATATCCAGCCAGCCAACCAACACTACTACAAAAATGATGAGGCAGTCACAATTGCCCATCTCCCAAAATGAATTTACGGAGGCTGACATTATATTTAGGTAGGCAGTGAGATTATGCCTTTCTCGTAGAATCCATATTTACAGAGGCGGACAAAAGTGATCACCACCTAAAATTGATTTGCAGAGGTAGATATTTTAAGACATCCAACAAAGAAAACAGAGATCATTTTCAGAGGTGGACCAATTATGAGGCCCTCCTCTTACCTAAGGCCCAGGCCCAGCCAAAGCCCAAATCAGGCTTGTATGAAACCTGTATATAACCAGCCAGCAGCTAGGGTTTTCCTCTCAGACTTTCTCTCTCCCTCCCTCTCTCTCTCTCTCTCTCTCTCTCTCTCTCTCTCTCTCTCTCCGTCTACCCTGAGGACGGCGCCTCACCGTTTCTCCCCCAAACACGGAGCCTGCTCCCTCTCCCTCTCCCTAACAGCCTGAGCCCAAGCGATAGCGACGTCCGAGCCTTAGGCCGAGAAGCTCTCAACGTCGATCCAGCATCCAACCGGTGACCAGTGGCAGATCCAGCCACCAACTGCTTATCGGAGGTGGTGGGGGCGTGGATCTAGTCAACAACAGTGGTGGGGGCGCAGATCCAATACCAACAAGCAGATCTGGCCATCAGCGATTGCGGACGTACGTGAATTCAGCCACGAGCGAGCAGATCCGGTCACCACAGCTAGCGGCGCAAGGGTGGGTCGCGTTTCTAGCCACGAGCGACTGGATCTAGACACCAGCTAGCTCCAAGCGCAAGGCTTCAAGGGCGGTGCAAGAGCAGGAGCAAGGGTAGATCCACCCACGAGTGAGCTGATCCCATCACCAGAGCTGACGGTGCAGGGAAGGTGGTGTTTCTAGCCACGAGTGAGCGGATCTGGTTACCAAAGCAAGCTCCTCCCAGCAGAAGTGTGCAAGGTAGCACAAGGGTGGGTGCTAGGGCATGGATCTGGGCACGAGCTAGCGGATCTGGTCACCAGAGCCAGCCACAAGCAAGCAGATCTGGCCACCGGCGGCGCAAGAGTGGTTGGCGGCTCCCTGTGGCGTGCACTGGGTGGATCTAGGCACCTGGCTTGGTGGGCCACTAGACTTGGTGGGCTTTTCTATTCCATAAAATTATTTACACAGGCCTGCATTTCTATCTGCCTCTGTTATGTTGATTAACCTAGGTGCTCATTTGTGCTTGCCCGTGTTATTATTTTGATTAATGTAGATCTTTCCATGCAGGCGGACCTGTTGCCCACCTCGGGAAAACTATTTTGCCCACCTGGGATAAGTTTTCTGTAGTAGTGCTAGTGACTCCATGGCTTCAAATTCAGCTGAAGTTGATTCAGATGCGACCATCTCTGACACGTATTCATCTGATGTCCCGGTTGATGAAATACCTCCTCCTGTGCTAGATGCACAAGAAGAAGAGGTTGCAGTGGAACTAGAGAACAAAGAGGTTGAGGTTCCCCAAGTTGATTCAGATGCGACCATCTCCAACATGAGTTCATCTGATGTCCCGGTTGACAAAATACCTCCTCCTGTGCTAGAAGCGCAAGAAGAAGAGGTTGGAATGGAGCAACGGAACAAAGAGGTTGAGCTTCCCGATTGGTTGAAGAAGCTTACTGGTGACCAAGAGCAGCACGACTGGAAAGCCTTTGCTCAGAAAAGAAAGAATAGTGGGCATATTGATAGGGTGAGTATTTCTTTATTGTCTAATGAAACATACTTTTTTGATTGCTGATTGAAGTTACATGAGGAGTTATTTAGACGAGTCCTTAGCAGAAGCACGTTAGATGAACAAGAAAGGAAGCAAAAAAGTAATATACTCACACTCATGTCAACAAAAAGTTATTCAAAACTTTCATTTCTAGTGCACCTTGTTGTAGTATTCATGATTTATGGTAGTATTCTATTTATTCATGACATTTCTCAGGTAGTGATACTAATTGTTTGTATGACTTTTTTTCTGCTAAATAGACGTGCTAGGGATTATAGCATCTAATTAACAGGAACTAGCTTCTTCCTCTATACTCCATAAACACTACAATAAGAGAAGATATTGGTCACTGATATGTTGTTGTCTAGACCTTGGATTGTGCTGCCTTTGCATAGTGCTGGCTATGCGTTAGCTTGTGCTGGCTAGACCACGAATCATTATTCTATAGCTGCAAAGTCAGTACCAATTCTTGTGCCTCGAGCTGAACAGATTTTTTTGTTATCTATTGTTGGTGAGAGGGAGAAAATAAATGATAGGAAAGGAGAGACGATTAGCCACATCCCAAAAATATTTGATCAAGTGTCCTTTGTCAAATCTAAAGGGATGTTTCGGAGCAAGAAATATTGTTACCCTCAAGTCATTATTATTGTGTCTCAAATTCTGATAACAAGCCTACAAATCTGCATTGAATTTCTGTATTAGCAATTGATTTATAATGGCATGTTCCCTGAAATACCACAACATCAATGGGAAAAACATAAACTAAATTATAGCTGTGCATTTGGTTTTATCTTTCATGATGACAAGATCTATTAGGTACTGAAAAATGTTTGGATTTTAATTTTATGTCGTTGTTGTTTAAATTTTGTATGAGGCATTTTCACAAAATTGTTCACTTCTTCACATTATACAACAAAATTGCAGTTCACAGACAAATCTGGAGACATCATGTACATGTACGAAGTGTAAAAATAAGAATCATATGGAGTAGCATATCTTGTGAATATGGTGGCTCATTGTACTCTGCTAGTTGTATATTTCCAGACATGATGAGCCAATTATACTCTTTGCGCTCATAGTCCAATATTTTTTGATTACTTATTAATGGTGGAATGGTTTTAAAAAAAATCTCAGACTATGAGGGGATAGCATGCGCCCCCTGAGCATTCGCATTGACTTATCCCTTGCTCTAAGAAAACCCCCAAACCTTAGCTCTACCACTGCAATTCGACCCCATGGGGGATCCAACCCAGGCCTGCATGGGTGACACGTGGACTGGTTGACCTACCGGTCTAGCATCCCAGTCAGCATGGTGGAACGGTTTATGAAATTCAAATAAGATGTGGATAGATCACCTGTTGACCTTGTAAATTTATTCATGGATGTCTAACATGGGGCCCTGTGTGTTTTGCATCAATGTTGTTTCACAACATATTCCAAGCATGTTTTTGGTTACTATGACCTGTTTCCTACGTAATGTTAATGTGTGATAATATTCTTCTAATTGGTTATGGAGAAGTGTATGTTTTCTAGACATGCGGACTAATTATGTGAAAATATGATACTGATCTCAAGTACATTACTTTTTTAATTAGACTTACATTCACAAGGACTACTGCCACAAGTTCCGTTCCAAACCTGATGTTGAACTGTTTGTGGAATCTAAAGGGTTCGAAACAGGCATATTTAAAGGAACAAAGCTACGAAAGAAGGTAACAATACTACCCGAATCATACATCAAAAATATATAACTTGCCAATTTTTCTGAAAATTCATTGCTATGAATACTTTGAAGGTTAACATTTCCTGGTCTTCTAGATTTTCTATGCAACTTTTTTATTAGAGTACCTTTTTAATTCCGTGTTCTACATTTTGTCCATAACGAAATATATTGATCTTTTAATTTCATGTATGCAGAAGATAGCTGGTATGGATGCTCAAGATGCTGGTATGCCCTTCATTTAAACAAATAAATATGTTTTCATATTACCTGTAGAAAGTTTTTATTCGACTTATGGTTTACATAACATACTGGGTACACAGGAACAAGTAAATCTTCTAGAAGAAGAGCGTCTGGCAACCATGCTAGACCAAAACGTTCGCTTGGCCCAAGTCGTTCAATGGATGTTGAAGAGATGGCTCGTGGTTTTCCTTAGATTCTTAATATATCAACTTTCTGGAGAATAAATAACGGTATTTGGTCACCATGTAGTGCCATATTTTCTGTGAGAAGAAGCTCAACAATAGGACCAAACACTCCGTGTTTGTATGTTTGTGATCCCTAAACTGGTTGTAATAATGTGTTTCATTGTAAACACTTGTTATTAGTACTATATTGCTGAACTTATGGTTGAGAAATATCTGTTTTGTCGGATTTCCAAAACTTTTTAGTACTATATTGTGTGGAACTTATATTACTGTGGTTGAGAAATATCTATTAATTATATAAGTTAAACGGTCAGTTTCAAGCTACACAAATTAGATATATGCAAATTGTATTCATACATAAATTAGATCATCATGAGTTTCAAGCCATCTGAATTACCTGTATCAGAGAAGCTAGTATCAACAATGACTGATATTTCCATCTACATGACCTCTGCCTCACAAGAAAATAAAACAAACATAGCTTTTACTATGGTTGGGAAAGTACCATTGGTACCTCAAGGTACTCTTATTTTTTCTATTTTGTAGATAAATGATTGAGGAAGGTTATTTATAAAATATAATTCTTATTATAGAGGGTATTTCGGTAATTAAGGTTGTGTCCTCTGAAACTATAAACAGAACACCTTCACATGGTCCCTATGCAACCTGCCTTCTAGTAGTCAAAAGGGCGTGCGCCGCCGCATCTGGCCCTCACCACCACCAGACCTTAAGCACTGCTGCCCCTGCCACTCAGTGTCGCTTCTCCCATGATTCCACACTGAAGAACTTCGGCATCCTGCGTTTGGGTGGGCACCGACACCACCGCCACGTACGAGTAATAGAGGTTGCTGCATCATGACACCAACATCCATGCGCTGGCAATGTGGACCTTATTTGACATCAATTAGTGGCATGCCGGTGTCAAGTACACCATGGCAGTGACCTCCATTCATCAGCGGAGTTCAGTGTTAACAACAGGTACTTCCTAGCTATTTGTGTGTGACGGTGATCTGGGTGATGAATATGAGTTTGAGTTTTGAAGTACTGTATGATATAGTTAAACTAGGAGTGTAAAGTTACATAGATCTGATCTCATGTACATTTAATCGTGTATAGTACACTACATTATCTCTAAATTTAAATTGTTATCTTGTGGCCTCGTGGGATGAAACCTAGTTTGCTCACTGAGTAACTGTTTTTGCTATTGTTGCATATGAGCTTTCCAAGAAGGAAGGTAAAGTTGGGACACCATTCCAGAAATTATAATGAAAGACAAGGGGCACTAAACTTTGTACAGCATATGAGCTTTCCACATAAACTAACAAAACTTACAGTGAAAAAGCATATATAAGCAAATTCATGACACAATACATTTTACAGTTTATGTGGAGGAAGAGGTGCTATAGTCATAGGGCTTCACAAAATAATCAGTTTTTTTTCTCTTTGAATTTTGGACATTAGGCAACCAGCAATAAAAATACCCGTTAATAGTACTTCACATCTTGGCATTGCCGGAGCAATCACGAGTTGAAGGCTATATAGTGATCGACTACTAGTATCAATGCAAATAGCAAACTAGGAGGAATTTTATGTATATTTTTGTCATTTAATTTTTTCAACAGAACTAATCAATATAGGCTCAAAATGTTGCTACCCATACATCATGGTACATGCACAAGCTGTACTTGTCTGGCTTCGAATTGTTATTGACCAATTTTTCCTTTCTACAGACTAGGTTATATAAAGTGAAAACTAACTCTATTATGCAGGTAATTTTCAGGGGAGCGTACTGGTTATGCTTTTGGGCTTAGCTGCAGCATGATGAGACAGCCAAGGACGTGCTCTCGAAGATAAGCAAGAAATTAGAAGTAATTGCTTTAAAGATATCCAATAAAGGATGGAAACATTTATATTGTTTAAACTAGCGTCCCGGTCCATGTATAGAACTATGGCTCTCTTTGTTTATCTCATTTAAAACTCTGTAATATTGGGCTGTGTACATCCTCGGATGTAGAGGCCGGATTTTATATCCATTATCTAAAATATCGATGCAGTTCTCTGGTCAATTGCTGGAGAGGGATTTCTGTTTTTATGCCTGTAGTGTAGAGGGGTAGTCTGTGAACAAGTTAGAACTGTCAAAAATGGATGCTACAATGACTTACAACCATACTATATTGCAGGTTTGGGTTGATTGAGAAGGCAAGGACGTACGCACTTCCTGCCCGTATAGGCAAAGCGCCGAAACCACAGCCGATATGCCTGTATGCGTGTTGTGGTTAACTAGGAGGTCAGAGCGCTCCAACGTCGAGGGAGAAGAAGGAAAAAAAAGATGTGAGCCAAAAGAAGCAATGGCCACCAATTGCAGAAATGTAAGGACCATAGAGTGACCTGGAGGCCCGCACGGCCAGGAGTGATAAGCATCCATGAACAAAGCTAACTTTGAAAGATCGAGTGGCTCTGTGCAACTGTGGCGTCGCAGCTGAGCATCCATTTACAGAGCTTTGAGTGGCTCTGTGCAAATGTGGCGTCGCAGCTGAACAGGTGGGTGGTGGTGTGGATGCTTGGTGTGTAGATCCAAATATAATATTTTCAAGGCATGGAAGCAAGAAGCCATAAGGTGACATGCTATAAAAGAAAACAAAAACATTATGATATTCCACGTACCAAAATTTAAAAGTAGAAAACCATAGTTTTCATGTAAGGCATGGTAACGAGAATCTGAGAGTATCGTTGTGTTTTTTAATAACTAGCATCATCAACATGCATTACAGAAGGAGCATCACAAAATTTCAGGAGATATTTGGTGTTGTCTGATGATCCTCACCAAGCCAAAATCAAGATAATTTGCCAATCATCAATACTACAAGAATGTTAATGAAGGTTCGAGATAACTTGACAATGGCCCAAATCCAGCAAAAGAGTTACGCCACCGCATAAATTCAAATTTATCTTTGAAACTTTAAGTATCAATTAACACAAACATGTAAATTTGGTTTATATAGAACTTAATTATGTTATGAAAATGAAAACTTTTAGATCTCAAATGCTATTTATAACCTATTGAGTCATCTTTGCCCCCACTATCGTATGCCTCCTCAACCTACAGCATCTGGACTCACCTTATAATGTCAATTACCTCATTGAGCAGGAGCACTGGAGGTATTAGTTGAGGGAGGATCCGAACAAACCTACAGGCCATGACAGGTGTATAGTAATTTAGGTTTCATTTAGGGAGGCATACATAATTTGATAGTCATATCAATATTGAGGACATTTTGTAGGCTTATGTGGTCTGGTAGATTGTAGGAATTTTTGTAGAAATAAAGTGATAGTCATATCAAATATGAGGACATAAAGTAATTCATGCCGATTGAGGACATTTTGTTCCATTATGTGAAGTGATAACCACACACTGGGCTTGACCACACTACTGTGTACCCCCATGGATAATCCATGTAAGGCTTGCTTGATCGCCATTGGACAAGGCTCTCGGGAGTTATGAACCAGTTCATGTTTCATAGGATGCAAGAGAACCAGTTCAAGTTTCGAAGGATGTAATATGGTTAGGTTTACTAATTTGCATGTAAAATGATTTGAAGCGTCGTCTCTCTCGTATATGGGAACCAGAAGCTTCAAGTTTGAAGGTGTTGCCAGATGCCCACTGTACCAGAAGCTTTTCGTGCTCCGTGTTTAACTTTCCCTCACATTGTCATATGCCCACTGTTTTAAGGCAGGCACCCTAAACTCCGGTAAGAGGTGGCTCGGTTTTAGTGGGACTTGATAGAGGCCTCTATATAGACATGACTGCGAAGTGTGAATTCATTCTCCTCACCCATAAAAAGGGCCGTTGTTACAAATCAATTATATAGTAGTGGCAGCTCTGGCCATGCACGTGTTCGCAGGGCAGACTTGGTTGAATGCGCATGGCTCTATGCGAGCCCATAGCAAGGGCACCAGCCAGAAGTTGTGTTGGTATGTCCTGCTCGCCATGTGGCCATCTGTGATGTCCAATGGTTAGGGCAGTGAGAGGTAAAAGGGGTGTCTGATGCATGACATACGTTCATGAGATTATTATACATATTATTAGCTAGCCTGTGCAGCTCATTAGCATGCTTCAGTCAAAATTGCATGTGCACAAGCCCGTGGTAGTGCAGCCTTGATGAGTAGAGTACAGCGGGCAGGTTGTTAGCACTGCTGAGTCGGCTAACCAAGACAAACCTCCAGGATCGGCTGGAGTGGTAGCAGAAGCTCCTTCGACATCTCGGCCCAAGCGTATGACAAGGCCCAATCCGAAGACATCAGGCCCAGTGTTGACAATGTAGTTTAGTGATATATTTACATGTTGTACTGAGGAAGAGAGGACCATGGAATTTGTGAACATTCTCTGAACCTCTAAACGAAGAACTCCTCCTTCCTTCTGTTCTTCTTCTTCTTCCCCAAGCTTTTCCTACTTCCCAGATCTGGTTGTTAACAAATTGGTATCAGAGACTCGTCCAATCCTGGACCCCAACCCTAGCCCCCACCCCCACTATACTCGGTTTCAGCAATCTCGTGGTGCCATGGAGCCCAACATGAAGCTGATCCTCGAGGAGATATCCCAGTTGAATCGACGCTTCGATGAGCAGGATGGTCGCCTCAACCGTCGGTTCACCGATTCCATCAACGACCGCTCCACCGCCATCGACTCCAGGCTCCAGTCTCTGGAGGTGGCGCAGGTCACGTCGGAGACGCACTCTCGCGACGCATCGCCGATCTGGAAGCTGCTCCCGCGGATCCGCAAGTGAACGCGGTTGAGAGTCGCGTTGCTACTCTGGAGGCGAGCTACACCGACCACGACGCCGAATTCAACAACCGCCTGCGGTCGCTCGAAGCCCTCCGCGGCGGCGCCGTCACGGCTGACCGCAACGACCGACTCGCTATTCTCGAGAAGGCCACCAAGGAGCTGTGTGCGTGGCGTCCCGATGTCGACGGCGTCCTCGACGACATCCGCATTTCGGTCCAGAAGATGGCCAAGACCCATGCTCGCGCCGTGTTCGATGAAACGCCGCCAAGCACAAGCGTCGGCAATTCTCCAACAAAGGCAGCTGCAAACGTCTCCGAAGTGTTCCCTGCCGACCTGCCCGTGTTTGGGCGCTGCGTTGAACCGACTACACGGGATACGGGACCTGGGGTCGTCACGACCTGGCTCCCTGTCCCGGCTAAGGGTACGTGCTCTGATTTCCTTCATGCTTCTCCATCCATTAACATACCATGTTCGCGTTCTGCACCCCCTCCGTTAGCAGCAATTCCTAACTCAATCCATCACCAAAGCCGTCCACCAAAACTTCTCCGTTCCACACCATCCCTGCCGCCACGGTACCCTCCCCCTCGTCCACCAGAGAGTCCCCATCAGCCTCCTAACACTGGTCGCCTTCCTAAACTTCCATTTCCTAAATTCGATGGTGAGAATCCTCATCGTTGGCGGTCCCTCTGTGAGAAATATTTCAACACTTATGAGGTTCATCCATCTATTTGGGTCAGCTTAGTTGAGCATTACGTTGAGGGTGCTGCTGCTTCCTGGTACCAGTCCTTGGCTCCCCAGTTGCCTATGCTCAATTGGACCTCCTTTTGCCAATTGTTGCATGATCGTTTCGATCGCGACCAGCACGAATCACTCCTTCGCCAAATGTTCAACATCCGCCAAAATACCACTGTGTCTGCCTATGTCTCAGCCTTTTCCCAGTTGGTGGACCAGCTTACTGTCTATTCCCCATCAGCGGATCCCCTGTTTTTCTCAACTCGATTTATGGATGGCCTTCGTCCTGACATTCGCGCTATTGTGGTTATGCAACGACCCCAAAACTTCGATACTGCTTGTCGCCTTGCATTGTTGCAGGAAGAGGTGGCCTCTGCAAAGCCCTACCGACCTGGTGATTGGTCGTCGTCATACAAATCTACACCGACGGTCAAGACGCCGCTGTCGTTGCCTCCCCCGCCTAAGGTAGACAGGGCAACTGTACCTTTCGCTCCGGCCACGGCGGCAACAAAGTCCCCTAATTCTACACTCAAGGCGATCAAAGCGTACCGCCGTGCGCTCGGGCTCTGTTTCAAGTGTGGTGGCAAATGGTCCAAGGATCATCAATGTTCCCCAGAGGTTCTGTTGGCTGTTGAAGCTATTTGGCAGGATTTTCAGGATGATGATCAGTGCATTACCAACAGTCCACCACAATGCAGTGAAGAGCAGGTATTCATCGCCATTTCCAAGGCGGCACTGCAGGGTGCTACTCCTTTTTTAGATAATGGATAGAAGAATCCGGTCTCTACATCCTGGGATGTACACAACCAAATAATACAAAGTTCAAGAAAAAAGAGAAGCCTTAGTCTTATAGATCGACCAGGACACGAGTACAAACTATTGTTTCCATCCTTTATTGGATAACTCTAAAGCAATTACTTCTAATTTCTTGCTGAACGTTGATAGTGCGTCCGCAGCTATCTCATCATGCTGCAACGGGGCCCAAGTTCGTAACCAGTACGCTCCTCTGAAAATTACCTGCATAATAGAGTTAGATTTCATTTGATTAAAAATAACATCATTACGACATCTCCAGATTGCCCAGTATATGGCAGCCACCCCACCCATATCAGATTTCTCATCCTTTTATTTTGATTAGAAAGCCAACCACCAAACATGTGGCTGATTGATCTGGGTTGGGTTAAATTAGTAGCAAAAAAGATAATCCTCCAAATCGTCTTGGTAAGGGGACAGTCTAGGAATAGGTGTTGGATAGTTTCATTCCTATTACAGCTAATGCACTTCTGACTGCCCTTCCAATTTTTTCTGGCGAGGTTATCTTTGGTCAAAAACAACACCTCTTTGTAAAAACCAGTAATTTTTAGAGGAATTTTCATCTTTCAGATCTTCTTATGGTGAAAAGGTGTTTGTGTATCCATATCATAAAGATACAAAGAGCGTACAGAGAATAACCAGATTTGGTTAGCCTCCATCTGAAATAATCCGAACCTTCGACCAATTCGACATTTGAGATCCGTGCTACTAAGCTAAGCCACTCTGTGAGTTTATTACCCACCAAAGCCCTCCTAAAAGATATGTTTAGGGGGTTAGTAGTCAACACTTTTGATACAGTTGCGTGAGGATCCCTCACTATATTATATAAGGAAGGATAAATCACTTTGAGTGGCTTATCTCCTACCCATGTATCATCCCAAAACCTAGTGTCAGTTCCATCCTTAATATGGAAAGAACCATTAGCCAGCACCTCATCTTTGATATGCATGAGGCCCCTCCAAAAATAAGAGTCGTTCCTACTCGAGCTATTCAGTTCATGGGATTGGTTGGGCGTATTTTGATTGACTCTGGCAGTTCAGCCTCTTTTGTCAGTGTATCTATCGCTGAGCAGTTGACTGATGTGTTTGTCCGAGCTTCCCCATCCCAAGTACAGGTTGCTGGTGGTGGCGTTCTTCACAGTCTAGGCATCTTAACAAATGTTGAGTGGTCTCTGGATCAGTGTGTTTTTCACTCAGATTTCAGAGTGCTACATCTCTCAGCTTATGATGTTATTATTGGGATGGACTGGTTTGAATCATTTAGCCCAATGCATGTTCATTGGCTGCACAAGTGGCTGGTTATTCCATATCAGGGACAGTCCATATTACTCCAGGGGCTCAATTCTGTCAGTCCAACTCATCTATATCTGCAGCTTTGTGCCATCCAACATTCTGAACCTAGTGAGACACTTCCTGATGATGTTCCTCCAGAGATTCGTCATTTGCTTACTTTATATCAGCATTTGTTTGAACCACCAACCGAGTTGCCGCCATCTCGAGCCTGCAATCACCGTATTCCGTTGGTTCCTGGAGCACAACCGGTATTCACAAGACCTTATAGATATCCTCCTGGCCTCAAAGATGAGATTGAGCGTCAAGTGTCTGATATGCTGTCTCAAGGCCTCATTCAACCAAGCACCAGCTTTTTTTCTTCTCCAGTACTCCTAGTTAAGAAAAAAGACGGAACATACAGATTCTGTGTGGACTTTCGACAGCTTAATGCCATCACTGCTAAGTCCAAGTTTCCGGTTCCTGTCTTTGACCAGTTGATGGATGAGCTTACACATGCTACCTGGTTTTCCAACCTTGACTTACGGGCAGGGTTCCATCAAATCCTGTTGCATCCTGGAGAAGAGCACAAGACCGCCTTCCAGAACGCACCTGGGACAGTATGAATTTCGTGTCATGGCATTTGGCCTCACCGGGGCTCCAGGATCCTTTCAAGGTGCGATGAATGTTACTTTGGCTCCGGGGTTACGTAAGTTCATCATTGTGTTCTTTGACGATATTTTGGTTTATATCCGTACTTATGAGGATCACCTTACACATCTTGCAGCGGTGTTACAGTGGCTTGCCGCTGACAATTGGAAGATAAAACTGTCCAAATGTAAGTTCGCTAGTGTTCTGTGGCTTACCTGGGGCATGTCATCAGTGAACAGGGCCTATCCACCGATCCGGCTAAGATCAAAGCTATTGAGCAGTGGCCGGTGCCGACTTCAGTAAAAGAGCTTCGGGGATTTCTCGGCCTCACAGGGTACTACCGCAAGTTTATTCGTCATTTCGGTCTCATGGCAAAACCACTCACTGAGTTGCTTAAGAAAGACTCCCTGTTTATTTGGACATCTGTGCATCAGTCAGCGTTCCAAGCTATTAAGACAGCACTCAGTTCAGCGCCTGTGTTGGCCCTACCGGATTTCACGCAGCCATTCCATGTCGAGACAGATGCGTCCGGCACTGGAGTCGGTGCTGTTTTGATGCAAAAAGGTCATCCGCTGGCTTAATTATCTCAGTAAATCGCTCAGTCCGCGCAACCGTGGCCTTTCTGTCTACGAAAAAGAGTACCTGGCTATTGTGATGGCAGTCGATCAGTGGCGGCATTATTTGTTGCAAAATGAGTTTGTTATCCACACAGATCATCGCAGTTTGGTGCACTTGAATGAGCAGCGTCTCCATACTCCATGGCAGCAGAAGGCCTTCACCAAGCTGCTCGGCCTTAATTACCGCATTCAGTACCGTCGTGGTGTTGAGAATTGTGTGGCGGATGCTCTGTCGCGCCGTGTTCATCAGACTGAGGTGTTCGCTCTATCTTCCCCAGTGCATGATTGGCTGCTAGAGCTCCAGCAGTGGTACGCCAAGGATGAAGAGGCTCAGACATTGTTGGCTAAGCTGGCCTTGCAGCCGGAGGACTCTTCTCCTTTCTCCCTGCGAGATGGTATTATCAGGTTCAAGCAGCGTATTTGGTTGGGTTCTAACAAGGTGTTTCAGACTCGGGTTATGGTTGCATTGCATAATAGTCCAATCGGAGGTCACTCAGGAGCCCCAGTCACCTTACAGAAGCTGCGCCAACTCTTTTATTGGCCTTCCATGCGTGCTGACGTCCTCCAGTTTGTTCAGTCCTGTGTTACATGTGCTCAAGCCAAGCCGGATCGTTCTAAATACCCCGGTTTGCTGCAGCCGCTGCCTGTTCCAAAGGCTTCATGGGAGGTGATATCTATGGACTTTGTTGAAGGTCTTCCTTGTTCAGGTTCAGCAAATGCTATACTTGTAGTGGTTGACAAATTCTCAAAGTTTGCACATTTTGTTCCGCTGCGTCATCCATTTACGGCTGAGTCTGTGGCCAAGTTGTTCTTAGATAATATATATCGCCTTCATGGTCTTCCATTGTCAATGATCTCTGACCGTGATAGGGTCTTCACCAGAAGTTTTGGCAGACCCTGTTTCGTTTGGCTGGTGTTCAGTTGCGTCTCAGCTCAGCGTACCATCCACAGACGGACGGCCAGACGGAACGTGTTAATCAGTGTTTGGAAACCTATTTGCGTTGCTTTGTGCACGCTTGCCTGCGCCGTTGGTTTCATTGGTTGTCTACTGCAGAATTTTGGTATAATTCCAGCCCTCACTCTGCTCTTGGGCGTTCTCCGTTTGAGGTGCTTTATGGCTGTCCTCCTCGCCACTTGGGTTTGGATATATCTTCAGCTTCTGAAATTCCATCTCTGACTGAGTGGCTACGTGAACGAGATGTGATGCACAGTCTTATCCAACAACATCTGCTACGTGCTCAAGAGCGTATGAAGCGTCAGGCTGATAAACACCGTTCTGAGCGGACATTTGAGGCTGGTGACTGGGTGTTTCTGAAGCTTCAGCCTTATGTCCAAAGTTCACTAGCTGCTCGCTCTCATCAGAAATTGGCCTTCAGATTCTTTGGCCCATTCAAGGTCCAGAAGCGGGTAGGCCGTGTTGCCTATCGCCAGGAATTGCCTGCATCGTCTTCAGTCCATTCGGTGTTTCACGTCTCTCAACTGAAGAGATCACCGGGCAACAATGTAACCACGGCTTCTTTACCTGACGACCTTGTCGAGTTTCAGGTACCTGTTGCTATTTTCCAGCGTCGGTGGACCACAGGCGACAAGCCAGTGGAGCAAGGCTTGGTGCGCTGGTCCCACATGCCGGCTTCGCTGTCTACCTGGGAGCCCCTGGAGTATCTGCATCAGCAGTTTCCTCGAGCTCCGGCGTGGGGACACGCCGTGTATCAAGAGGAGGGGAATGTTAGCACTGCTGAGTCGGCTAACCAAGACAAACCTCCAGGATCGGCTGGAGTGGTAGCAGGAGCTCCTTCGACATCTCGGCCCAAGCGTATGACAAGGCCCAATCCGAA
This sequence comes from Sorghum bicolor, assembly GCF_000003195.3. Taxonomy (NCBI): domain Eukaryota; kingdom Viridiplantae; phylum Streptophyta; class Magnoliopsida; order Poales; family Poaceae; genus Sorghum; species Sorghum bicolor. The sequence goes on along the minus strand of NC_012876.2, from coordinate 3,542,306 downwards.
GACATTAGGCCCAGTGTGGACAATGTAGTTTAGTGATATATTTACATGTTGTACTGAGGAAGAGAGGACCATGGAATTTGTGTGAACATTCTCTGAACCTCTAAACGAAGAACTCCTCCTTCCTTCTGTTCTTCTTCTTCTTCCCCAAGCTTTTCCTACTTCCCAGATCTGGTTGTTAAGGGCACTCACAATGCAAGACTCTATCATAGAGTCTAAGACAATTTAATTACATATTATTTATGGTATTTTGCTGATGTGGCAGCATATTTATTGAAGAAAGAGGTAGAAAAAATAAGACTCCAAGTCTTATTTAGACTCTAAGTCCACATTGTTCGAGGTAATAAATAACTTTAGACTCTATAATAGAGTCTGCATTGTGAGTGCCCTAACACAGGTGGTTTCTGAAATATTGGTAATAAAAGCCTTTTACACCTATAAATAAAACCGGCAGCAACGTCAAGAGGTCATCATTTTGCAGTTCTGTGTTCCAAATAGAGCCAAGAGCAGCTATATAGTTGAATTCTTGCGGAAACCAAGATCAACTATGTATTTAATTTCGACAAGCAGTTTGATCAATGCGGAGTTGGATGCACCAGGGATCCAAAATAAAGAAGATGGCAAGAACTTAGAGAAGCATGCATTAGTATTGTGGGGGAAACATCCCTGTACGTGTTCAAAATTCTACTTTTGCAATCTATTATATTACTCTATTTGTAGAAGTTGCAAAAAGAATCTTAAACAAAATCCACCTAATTCAGCACAATGAATTTAAGTAAATGGTGGAGATCTGATCATCACAAAACATGCACATGAAGAAACGAGCACTGCCTTCTTAATTTTGCGACAAGGTTTCTGTGCAAAGAGGATTTTTTTTTTTTTGAAATGTGCAGAGTAGTGTTCAAGGGCATGATATACTTTATGTTTAACGAGGCATGATATCTCCGATTCATTAAAGTTTGTTATTTGATATGACTATCAAATTATGTATGGCCTCTATATATGCTTGCACGCACACAGCAGGATTACCAAGAGGTAATAAAATATTATCGCTTAGCACTTGCAAAACCAAATTACAAATAATATATACATTTATGATACATCTGAACAGCTCCGATGTCCTTACCACCGATATGCTCCAACAGTACACACTCGGTGGTAGACTGAATGCTGCGAAAAGCAAAAGAAAAAAGAAGCAATGGTTCTAGAGCATCTTGGTTTAAGATTTTCCATTTTAGTTTTCAGCCAATTCAGGCCTGGTTTAGTTCCAAAAAATTTTGGGAAATCGACACTGTAGCACTTTCGTTTGTATTCGACAAATATTGTCCAAACATAGACTAACTAGGTATTTGACAAATATTGTCCAATTGCGACCAAACTGTGTAATTAGTTTTTATTTTCATCTATATTTAATACTCTTTGCATACGTCTAAAGATTTGATGTGTCGGGGAATCTGAAAAATTTTGCAAAATTTGTTGGGAACTAAACAAGGCCTTAGTTAAGTATGCCAGTTAGAGGGAGAGGGAGAGGGAGAAGCCAAATTCAGTTATGTCCATTTTAGTTTTCTGCCAATTCAGTTATGCCAGTTATGTATGTTGTTGGGCATCTTGCATGAATTGTGATCTTGGCGTAGTTACGTAGTATGTAATAATATTGACTTAGAGGGAGAGGGAGAAGCCAGTCAAGGACTCAAGGTACTGACTGGACGGCAGGACTTGAATTCATAACTCGATCACTGTGCTACCATTGGTGAAGCAAATAGGTTTGCCACCTCAGAGCAAAAAGTATTAAGCAAATATTACAAGAGGAACAAACAAATAACAAAAATAATAGAAGCTGATCTTTATTTGAATATTTGATGTTTCTCTTGAATATGAATGACACAGAAACAAACTTACTATAATTCCTTTGTTCAGCAACCACAACCCTAAGCAAAACGCAACCTAACGAGGCCACAAGGCCGATGATTCGCTTGACTATATGATTGTTGGCGCTAACTGTGATGTGCCTTTATTCCTAACAAAACAAGGACACCACCTAATGTGTATATATATGATCGTTCTATTCTACTATATATGTATAATGTTTGCCACTTACGTGGGACTTTGCAGACAGCACACGCTCTTTTTAGTTGAAATTGGGCATCGTCCCTCTTCCTGGATCCAAGAGACTGGGCGTTTTAGTTTAACACGTCTTGTAGTAACCTTCTGGAGCATGCCAGTCCTTGTGGCACTGGAACTGCCCATCGCTTTGTTGGTCATGGGGCAGTCACTCATGGCACCCTGGCCATCCTAAGCTTTCGCCACGATTAATAAATGTATTCGGCACGTAATATGCATGATAAAGTACCACAAGTGTGAGACCGCCTTGACCAGATGAAGCAGTTTCTTTGATCAGTGGGCAAGACGCTAGTAATGGAAAACAAACGGGCATATATACATACCTGCAAAATCCAACAATTGTTTAGATATTTCATGAGACTAAAGGGTTTCCTCAATGAACCCCAATAAATAATTGAAGCTTGGAACTCAGTCGTAGCCCTGCATTTGATTACTAAATATACAGTAATTGCTATTGACTGCATCTCATGTCAACACTCAACTAGTTGAAACTAGCCTCTACCAAACCAATCCCAAACTAAATCGGCTTCGATTTGGTTGCAACCAATTACAACAGGCTATACTCAAACTCAACACTCACTGAATTCCACAGACACCAAGCCATTGTAACTGGTCTGAACTGAACCTCTGAACTGAATATATGCGCTAGCTGAACCAGCTGCAAACAGTTTCGACTGGGCTCAGGCCGTCAGGCACCGACTGACGAAGTCAAAACTGGGTTCCAACTAAGCTCAACCGACAACGGTAACCTATTTCCAGCAAATTCGGATAGTCAAAAACTGACAAGGTGGTTTTCATTCCATCTTGAACACTTGTGCCACAGGGCATCCTGGCAGAAACCTTGGCTGATGTTAGAAAATTAGACATATTTAATGTTTGATTTAATCCAGAAAATTACACATAAAATTGTGGTGGCATATATATACACGTGTGCAATTTTATCACTACTCATATTAGAGATAAACATTGCAAATATTACTACAGACATACTGAAAATAAAAGACAATCGATTAGGATTGTACCCCGAGGAGGGACCAGTGCCGAAGGCACCGGCGGCTCCATTCACACTAGTCAACATAGTGTGTTGCTTGAAGTAATGGACCTCAGTCGATGCAGGTAGATGTTTGCAGTGCAGTCCCGCGAACGTCCACAAGGAAGAAGACGAAGTAGTCGCAGTCTCGAACGTCCACCAGAAATGGAAGAAGACGATCTCGCCGGATCCTGATCCGCAGGAGTGGAAGAAGACGATCTCGTCGGCGAGCAGTTGCGGAAGATGCTTCCCAAAAACCTGATTGCCCGCACACCCGAGCAGGTGTCTCGATGCAGGGCGTCGGGTTCCGGAGGCCTGCTCTCCCGATCTCTGTGCGTGCAGAGGTTCGGGACGGAGATGAACAGAGAGCAATCGACAGGAGAAGAGGAACGACTGATTGTGTGTCTTGCAGAAGGAAAGAATGACGCAGGTGGAATATATAGGCTCAGGAGGAAACGTCTGAGTTAATGGCAATCAATCGCAATTAATTGCCATTAATGACACAACGGTCAGATCCGGTCAGACCCCGATTTCCTCTCTTTCCTTATTCACCACACGTGTGCCACGTCACGTCTCGACCTCGTGTGTCACGTCTCGTCTCGCCTCACCGGCTCGGCGGCGGCAGCGCGTGCGCGCGTGTGGCACCCTCTTTCCCTTCCTCAACTTCTCCATAGGAGCTATCAAAGGCCACCTATTTAAGTTGAGTTAACACATGATCAATTATCAATACGGTATTAAACTGTTTTCATTATAGCATTCATTATGGGCCCTTGAATTAATCATCAAAATAGAATATGGACTAAAAGCCCACGTTATATTTAACAGCTGATAATGCTGCCTGACACTCCCATCCACGAGCCCCTCCAAGCAAATAATACCCTCATTAAGAATTTTTTTATTGTCTTGGAGCAAATTATTCAATGGTCAATGCATATGTACACCATTCAATTCAGTTGAAAAGAATGAATACATGGTTATTACCTTTTATGGATTTTGTATGACACAAACTGTGATCAAGGATTCCGACACCAAACCAATGTCTATGATGAAATGAAGATAATAAGACGGCATAATAAGGGCATAGTCACATGCTTCTCTGCAGGCAGTAGGTGAAATCAGTTATTTCACGGGTGCCACGGAACTACAAGATATAATCACAACCTCATGTAAGCTTGAAGATAACGTAGCACACCGCCTGGTTCATATCTCCATTTTGTTTTGTATTCGTAAGAGAAAAATGAGAATATTTGGCAGGGAAGAGAGAAAAAAAACATAATAGGAATCAGAGACATCAGGAACCCAAGTAAAGCAACTTGAGATTAGGAACCCAGATAAATCGACATGGCAAGAACTAAACATAAGGCTTGAGAGCACCAAGCTGGGGAAGCAACACAAATCCACTATTTTACATTATTTTACATTTGGGTATTCTCAATATGGATACATGCCGAAGTGACAGCAAACATCCAAGTAGCCACTCTGGTCTTAATTAGTTGGCTTTGGAGGCAACAGACAAGGAGGGTTTCTTCTGTGTGACCCTGATGCAATGTCTCTTCAGGGTACGGTTTGGTGGTCTTGTTTTTCACTGTAAAAGTTTGAATTTCACTCGAGCAGCAGACGTGACATGTGGCCAGCGACTGCAATGGCCATTCTGCAGTTGGCTGGCTAGCATGGAGGTGGCCAGTGGCTGCAATGGCCCTGCTGGAGTCGGCAAGAATAAGGTGGCTAGCATGCTGGAAATACTATATAGAACTGTGTTGTTGCTAGTAGATTTATATGAGTTTTATTCTTGATCATTGCCATAGGCAGTCCTTATATAGTCATTCGCGGTAGCACTCACCATATACCAAAAGGATGTGAAGTTCATGTTTCTCTCTTACAGCAGTTTATAGGTTTTAGAAATGGGGTCACCGTACCTCTAATCAGAGACCGGACTAAATTAGTCCGTGTCTCTATGAGACGTCAGCATAACAGATCTAGAGACAGGACCTGTCTCTGGTGTTTCCTATATCAGAGCTAGGATCACGGCTAGCTGACGCAGATAAATAAACTCACTGCACAGAACTAGAAGATGTAACATCCATAATTTCCCAGGAAAGCCTATAGTACTTATTGTTTCAAAGAAGCTTAAGGCCCTGTTTAGTTAAGGCTTTTTTTAATTAATCCCATAGAATGTTTGGACACATGCAGTACTAAATATAGACTATTTACGAAACTAAAAACACAGCTACAGAATAATTTGCCTGATGATTTTTAAGCATAATTAATCCATAATTGGATACTAATTGCTATAATTACAAATGTTCTACATGTACCTGTTAAACTTTAACATCTCCGACCAACATCCCCTAAGAGTTCTGCATGTTCATGTGTTTGCTATCGATCTAAGCTTTCAGCTGCTAGCTTGTTGGCCATGCATGGTCTATAAATCTATGTACATTGAAATTTTTACCACCAATTTGCATTGAGATTTTTTATTTTCTTAATTCATCATCACATCCGTGTGTAGTAAAATATGCATCTCAGATACGAGTGTAGCCAAAATGCATCTCTGATGACCTACATCAGATACATTGTAAGCAAACTCACGTCTGTAATGAATACTCACATCAGAGATACGCGTTGACTGTAGCCGTCTCTGATGACCCACGTCACAGACATGGAAATCACCATATGTCATGACTGTCATCATAGATGGGAGGAGCAACTGCATCTCGGATGTGGCCAGACACGCAAAATTGTCATATGTGATGAAGTTGATGCATGTTCTAGCATAGTGATAGCCAGTTACAAGCCTCCCCGCAACATCATAGTGTGTCGAGCATGTTCCTTAGTAGAAATTAGGGAAAATTTCCACTGATTAGGTTGAATCTTCGTACCGTTCATCTCTCTCTATATATCGTGTGAGGTGATGACCGTCGGCACAGGCTAACCAGATTGAGGCCTTGTTTAGTTCCCAAAAAATTTTGGCTTAGGACACTGTAGCACTTTCGTTTTTATTTGACAAAAATTGTCCAATCATAAAGTAACTAGGCTTAAAAGATTTGTCTCGCGATTTAGAGGCAAACTGTGTAATTAGTTTTTGTTTTCGTCAATATTTAATGCTCTATGCATATGCCGCAAGATGCGATGTGATAGAGAATCTTGAATTTTTTTTGGTTTTTTGGGTGAATAAACAAGGCCTGAAGGATGTAGCACGATGGGCCAGCCTCAGCCTAAGCGCTTGTCTGTGCACACACCACTATGGATAGCCCTAAGCTCTCCTTCTGTCAAGCACTCAAGCCACTCGCCCTTATATTTGGAACCCAACCTACTTGCACTTAATAAATTACTAGGCCATATATAGAGCATAGGTTGTTGGACTAGTGTATTGTGTCTCCAGCATGCTGTTGGTGCATCATCATTCATTAATTGTCTACTAAAGGGAGAGGTAGGAAGGAGAGACACATATAGCCAACTTCTTCATCCTCTTATATGTACATGACACTTCATGGCTCAGTCTCAGCTCCATACTAGCACAATTTGTTTGGTGACAATAGGCATATATGGAAACCACTGATTTTAGCATTATACAAGGGAAAGCAGTAAGCAGATCTATTTGGAATTAGAGGCACCTAGAAGAAGAAATAAACGAAGCAGAAGAAGTCGACAATGAAGATGCACGGCTGGTCAACTCATGGAGGCGGGCGCATGGCAGATCCACCGCAAGCATTGCCTACCATTTTAGGAAACACAGAGATGAAGGCAGCACGCACTCCAAATTAATGTGTTCACTAGTGGTGAAGGCCTGTTGAGCTTTGGCGGTGTAGGTACAGTACACGTTCTTGCTGATAGACCTAGGCCCTCTTAGCTCGCACGGTCCCACGCGTCTGCTTGTTACATACTGACTATGTGCACGTATCGTATTTTGTCATATGTAATACTCCCTGCAGTGTCACTACTAGAAATCAGAATACGTCCCCCTGTATGGAATTTTCAGGGTCAATTCAAAAAAGACAGGAAAATATATGGATTATGCAGTAGCAAAACACACACATGGAACTGACAGAACACACAAGAGAGTTATTGTTTTTTCTGGTGGTTATCACAAAGCACGTAAAGAGATAACGAGACACATGCATGTAAAATTTATGAATTTTTCCATGTACTTTGCTTAAACTGAAAGATAATTTATGAATTTCACTATAGGCATTGGTAGAACCAACAGGAAAATTCCCTATATGTATTGTCCGAGGCTGAGGCTGCCATTTTGCCTTTATCACCTATAAAAACGGAGAAAACTATTTTTTTTGACACTTGAAAGATCACTTGGTTTCTTATGACTGAAAAATAAATTCTCCCCTGTATTCCAATGGATTTGTTTTTAGTGTTCATGATTTAAATTGAAACTGTGCTCACTTCTGGATTCTTTGACATGAAAATGCACTGGGCCGGAGAGAAATGCTGACCAGACAATACTAATCAGTGCCGTGCCGTTTGATCTCCTTCATTCGCGTTCCATCTCTTTCTCATCACCTCCCATGTCTCCACAACCCTAGACCGATTGATGAAGATTGTGCACCTGGTCTTTAATGCAAGTCGACAGGTAGGACATTCCAGTGCAAATCCGGTCATCGGAGGGTGATGGTGGCAGCCCTTGTGGCATTGCCAGCCTGCACGAGCTGAGGCGGGCCCATACACAGTGAAAGCATGGTGCCAAAAGTGGATATATAATCGTCCTTGGCCTTGTATGGTGATTGTAAAACTTCACTTTCTTCTGCTTTGAGAGTATCTGATGAACGTCTATGGAGTTCTTACCTTATTGTTTTGTAGTATTCCACTGATGTAACGCCATGACTCTTTATTCTACTGATAAAATATTTTCAATCATTTCAAAGCAAATTAATTGGTGAACCAAGTATATACCATGATCAGCAAAAGTAATGGGCATTTGATGAATTGATCTGGACCCTTCCTGTCATCTTAAGTATAGAGATAGGGAGCGGTACCACTATGTGAAAAAATGGCATTACAGATGTGCCTTTACTGATATCACAGACGATACAGAGTCTAATACTGACGCGCTTGTAACATGTGTCTGTAACTTAAACATAAACACACGTATGTAGTAAAGCGGCTCTCTCGCTCGGTCATGGTGGGGGCTCAGCGCCGACGCCCCGCTCTCTCGGACGTGGAGGCGGCTCAGCAGCGGCCGCGACCCGCCTAAACATCAGTGGTCTCGGCAAGGGCATGGCGACGGCCATATAGATGGATCCAGTGTAGGTGCCTTCCCTAGGTCTTGGTTTCCGTTCCCCCCCCCCCCCCTCATCGTCTCCAGCTTGGAGCGGTGCGGCCGACTATGATCCCTCTTGTCCATGATTTGGGTGTTCACCAGCTTGGAATGCATCATGGTACTCAAAACTCCTAGATCTGTGACTATACTCTAGGATTATTTTAGTTTAGTTACATACCTGTTTATGTATGAAGAATTAATATCCTTGTTAATATGTTGTGGAGGCTTGAGTGCTAACTATTGATGCCTGCTTTCAATAACAAGCGTATGTGATAATCGCTGTACTAGAGACATGTGTTAAGAACATGCGTCTGTGACCGGTTTTAAAAACAAGCGTCTAAGGTAATTGCCGTACTACAGATGTGTTTTAACAACACGAGTCTGTGATAATCACAGTACTACAGACATGTCTACAATACGTATGCCTGTAGTATATCACGCGTCTGCGATAATGCGAAAACTAAAGACGTCATCCTTCGACACGCGTCTGTGGTTAAACTTTCAGACGCATGTGTTATAGGCACGTATGCAGTTACTAGTTATTGCAGACGCGCCTTGACCCTGACTGACAAGGTTCGTTGTTCACAGACTCGTACCAGAAAACGTGTTAGTAACATAGCAGCACAGACCCGTGTTAGTACGATGTCAGTAAGTGGCGCTGGTGGTTTTGACCTTTTTTTACATGGCTCATTTTCTTATGTTCTCGTATATGCATGGATGATTATTGCAAACCCATGGACATTTATTTAGTGAGTAAAGGGAAGGAAAGATTGGAGTATATATGGACGATACTAGCTACTTACAATAACACCTACTACGAATAGGAGACATCAGGACTGAAAAATAAAGTGCAGCAGCTTAAGCTAGAGGGCACACTGTAGATCCACAGTGGTGAGAAGCTTCATTTTCTTCTACCTTTCAGAGTGCACGCCGTTCATGGCATGTCGGAATAATTATTGAGCACTTAGGGTGTCCCCTTTTGTTTCAATTTGCTTACAACACTTCAGGTTGTGCGTGTTTGTAGGTCGAGGTGTGCCCATTCACCCTGTAATGGATCATTAGCCTGTGCAAGTGTGCCTTGACGTGCCAGATGGTGGCGCACACAGTGGAGAGGCATGGTTCTTAGCCATTGCCATACACAGTTTCACTCATCGTCTACCATAAAGGAAATCTGTCTTTCCCTCTTACACCAAAAGTTGCATTGGTTGCCGTTTGGCAATACGGTAAATTGTGTCACTGGCCTATGAATCACGTGTATCTATAGATTGCAACTGAAAATAAGGTGCACATGATGGGAAGATGAAAAATGGCTCCATATACATGAGCAACTAAGAGCTGGAACTGGCTTCGAACTGGGCAGATATAGAGACCAAATTAAAAAAAAACAAGGTTTCTGGCAGCTCCTCCCCTGCTCATTCTTCTGGAGTTGAAAGTGGACACAGAATCTACAAAATTCAAGTCTCTGAATTTTTTTACATATTTATTGAGTTTAGGGAGTTTCTCAAATCCTGTGGCAGGGAGGTTGTAGCCCAAAAATCCTAGCCCCGCAATTAGCAACTCAGTATTTGGTTGAAAACATTCTATTATATTTATAACTAAGTCAAATGTAGAGCCACTATGAACATTTGTCCTCTTATATCCATCCCTTCATGAAAAAAATAGGAGAAATCACCTTGAAGAAACATTTTTTTCTAAAGAGAAATCATCTTATTTTAGAAAGGACTTAGTCATTTTGGAGGAGCTATAGCCTTACTCAGTTGAAGTACTAGCACATAGAACATAGGTTGGTTGTATCATTTCTACAAAATACATAGTCATTATATTGTGTTTCAGTATGCAATGGGCAACCCACGCATAAACCACTGATCAGAAAAATAATGGGTAAAGGACGAGGTGATGTGGATCCACCCTGTCGTTCATAAGTAGGGAGATACGGAGCAGTGTACATATATACAGTCCATTTTCTTATGATCTGATATATGCATGCATGGTTGCTTGCTCTCTAGATCACTCATTTCTTCATTAATTGACTACTAAAGAGAGAGGTATAGGGAGCAGAGACACATATCACCTACTTCATCGTTCTCCTATATATATACATGGCACTTCATGGCTCATTCCCAGCACCATACCAAGACAACTCGTTTTGGTGACAACAGGCATATATGGGCACCACTAGTTTTAGCTACATGGAAAAACAGTAAGATCTGTTTAGAATGCGAGACACCATGAACAAGAAATGAATGACAAAGAAGGAATCACGAATGAAGATGCACGGCAGGTTAACTCAAGAGCAGGGTGCGCTGCAGATCCACACTGAGTTTTTCCCTCCATTCCTCGTAACAGCAGTGCATGCGTTGGACGAGTACCTAGGCATAAATTTTCTCTGTTGGTTATAACAAAAAACATAGAGACATAACGAGACACCCAGGAAAATTATGATTTTTTTTGTTTGTTTTAATAAAACCGATACAAAGAAATTGTGAATTTCCCAATATATGCCTAGGTACACCAACAGGACAAATTCCAATAAGGTGTGTAGAGGAACCATGTAGTAGCCAACTTGGACCTATGCTAAGGCAGCCTTCCAGCTGTGTTCACTTGTGTGAACCTGTACCAGCCAAAAAAGTGGAGATCATTCCTTATGTGCCTTTCAAAGATAACTTTATATGAACCTGAAAATTAATTTTTCCCTATATTATCGAGACTGGGCTTATTTTTTTGCCAATTTGAAACTATATATGTTCACTTCCATTGGTGCTTGCCGTGGGATTAAAAATAAAAGGACGAAAATTCAGCTGGGAGAAAAACAAGGACTGAACATATCTAGCGGCTGACCAGCCTAGGTTTTAGCCTGTTTATACAAGAGTCGTAGGGAAAGGTTTTTGACTCAAATGGTTTTTCAACAATTTCAGAACTGACTTAAGTCAAAAATAAATCCATATAAAACCACAATCCACCTGGCACACATTGCTGATATTAGAGCTTGAACAAGTTAAATTTGAAAGATTCTTTTTATAGTGAATCAGATATAGAGTTGGAGTTTGGCTTTTACGAGAAGTACATATTTAGCTTAAGTTAAATTCGAATGTGAGCTCGAATTCAGTCTTCACTACTTCCTATTTTTACAATAAGGTTCCCATGATTTATTCTTGTCAAAAACATGTTATGAACAGTTTTAATAGGAAAGATTTAGGTTCTTGAATCAGACTGAAGAGGGGTGTTGGGTACCATAAAAAGGGATACCCAGATAAGAGCAATAAAAATCGCAAAAGACAAAGCAAGACATCCGCAATCACCACGACGCGGGCCCCAGCACATCTATCTCCTCGATCTCGGACCCAAATCGTGGCTCGCCCGACCCCATTAGCCTCGGACGCAAGTTCCGTCTCGCCCGACCCCCTGGGGCTCGGACGCAGACGCCGCCTCGCCCGACCCCCTCGGCCTCGGCGTAAGTTCCGTCTCGCCCGACCCATCCAGGGCTCGGGCGCCAAACGCCGCTTCACCGGATCAGGGCAAGGCTTCCAACGCATAGCGCCCGTACCCACGACGTGACAGGTGCGGTAACTCCCATACTGCAGCAGGGCGTGGTGGCGACTGTTCCAACCACCCTGGTCGCTGCAGCCTTACCTCTTTCACTATGCAGCCTTACCTCTTTCACTGTAGTGTACCGCCTCACAGTGGAAGGGGAATGGGAGAGGTTAATCAGTATCACTATTTGCTATCTTTTCCCACTGTTAACATGACAGACTGCAGTACCGCCGATCCGACTCCCACGACCAACAGGGCTCGGCAACCCCCCACAGGAGCAACCATACTGTCGACCATGCCTCAAGGACGGGATGGGCAAGCTTCTACAGGGTTGGGACTGTTACTCCTTCACTCAACAGAGAAAATCTCCAAACCCTCATGTAAATACCTGCCTCCCCTTGAGGCTATAAAAGGGGAGCCAGGGCTCACGACTAAGACAGGTTCACGAACAAGTTCAGCCACGTAACACACACACACACACACTTCACAGCTCCAAGCTAAGTTCACTCATACAGTAGCAACCGGCATTCTGTCCATCACACAAAGCCGAGACCTGGGACTTAGCCTTCTCTCGCAACCTGCTTGTACTCCCCTACCACAAGCACCTTTGGGTGTAAGGCAACACAGACCCCCGATCTCACTGGACGTAGGGCATCTTTGGCCCGAACCAGTATAAATTCTCTGTGTTCCACTTGCATCACCATCCAGGCTTAGGTAGTCACGCATACATATACTCGTTTGTGTCTGGACCACGAATCTAGACGCCGACAGTTGGCGCGCCAGGTAGGGGCCTTTTGCGTGACATTCACCTTTTCCTACTAGGGAAAGCCTGAATGGCAGACGGATTCCACCCACTCCGCCTCGGCACCATCATGATGTTTGGGAGTTTGGAGTTCATGTCGCTCGGCTCCGGCTATGACATGGTCCTCCTCCCGCCACGTGGTGACGCTGAGCCTCGTCCCGAGCCAATCCCACCGCAGTCAGTGTGTGGGAAGCGCTCGGGGCACCATACGGGGGGTGCCCGGAGGGGGCGTCAGAGGTCTAGGATCTCTGACCCTACCACTGAAGCAAGGGTCCGCCCGGCCCTCCCCCCGCATATTCCTCACCTGATCGCCCACTCCTCCGGCCCGACACGCGCTAGAGGAAGGGCCCGCGGAGCATCAAGCTCCGCTCCACGGACCAACAGGGGATCATCACGACCTCCTGTTCCGCCCTGATCAAAGGAGAAGGCACGGCTCCCACCCCCTCCTCAGAAGAGGGACCAGGGGGCCTCGACTTCTTGTCACCCTCCATCCACGGATGGAGGAAAGACAGCGGCACCTCCTGAGCTCCCTCTGGGGCTCAAGAGCACAGCCGCCACTTACGCCTCTTCCGTGAGCACTTCGTTAAGTGCGTACGCAGATCTTCCAGGGCACCACTTGAGATCTACCCTGGACCTCATCGCTACACCGCCCGTTTCGTCGTACCCAGAGGATCCCACCTCAGGCGATGACGAGTGGGCTGGCGCTGACTTTTTCGGGTGTGGCGACCCGGAGACTTTCATGCGCTTCTTGGAGGCCAGCAACTACTGCCTCGGCTACTCCGACACCGACGATGGCGGGTATGACTCGTCACATGAGTGTTTCAACCTTGAGGTCGGAGGAGCAACCCCCAATGCCCAAGGGGGTGCAGGACCCTCTAGGCAGGGGAACGCCACTCCACCTCCCAACTCGACTCCCGGGGCCCACCCTGGAGCCCGCGGAGTAGCATCGGCCCCTGTAGGAGGACAGCGCCCTGACCTCGAGCAGCTCAACGAGCTGGAGGCCAGGCTCGAAGAAGAGCGCGTACGCCTCCGCCAACTCTATGAGACCCTGGTCCAAGACCCATCCGGCCGCGGGGACAGGGGTGAGGCTAGGCGCCGCGCCCGGGACGTCAACCGCCGCATCATCGAGGACGAAGGGGGTGATAACCCCCCGGTCTTCAGCACGGCCAGCCAGAACGTGATGGCTGCCGCACTCCTCCTCAGGGCGATGCCCGAGCCGTCGACTCCTAAGGGGAGAAGAGTGCGCCAGGGGCTACGTGGCCTCCTGGAGCAAGCTGTGGTGCAGAACGCAGAAAGTTCTGCATCACAGTCCCACGGCACGAGACGCCAAGGGGACCGACCCCCTCCTAACAAGGCACCAACGGTCAAGTCCATCGCCCCCTAACCCACAAGGGGGCAATAGGGCCCCATCTGTCCACGAACGCATCGGGGCCGACGCGGATGTCCGGGCCACCCTCGAGGCCAGACGGCGTGACAGGGACGAGGCCGAGTCTCGACGCTATCGACCGCGCCGAGGCGGGAGATACGACCCCGACCACGACCGCAGCACGTCGCCAGAACCTCCGGGCCCCCGCCTCTTCAGCGAGGCCATACGCAGGGCCAAGTTCCTGGCGCGATTCCGACAGCCCGCCAACCTCACCAAGTACTCAGGGGAAAGTAACCCTGAGCTCTGGCTGGCGGATTACCGCCTAGCGTGCCAGCTAGGTGGAGCGGACGATGACCTACTCATCATCCGCAACCTCCCACTGCACCTGGCCGATACAGCCAGAGCATGGCTCGAGCATCTCCCTGAGCGCATGATCCACGATTGGGCCGACCTAGTCAAGATCTTCGTCGGAAATTTCCAGGGCACATATGTGCGCCCTGGGAACTCCTGGGACCACAGGAGCTGCCGACAGAAGCCCGATGAGTCCCTCCGAGACTTGATCAGACGATTCTCCAAGCAGTGCACCGAGCTCCCCAACATCACGGACTCCGACGTCATCGGAGCCTTCATTTCCGGTACCACCTGCAAGGAACTGGTACACGAGCTCGGTCGCAAGACCCCCACGAGCACCAGTCAGCTGCTCGACATCGCCACCAACTTTGCCTCAGGCGAAGAGGCAGTTGGTGCTATTTTCTCCGACGGCACGGCCAAGGGGAAACAGAAGGCCGAGGCCACCGAGGCCTCGGGCTCACGCGACCCCAAGAAGAAGAAGGGTCGCAAGGGGAAGCAGGGACAGTCGGACGACAACCTAGTCGCCGCGGCAGATCGCAAGAACCCTAAGCGGGCTCCTGCTGGCCCCGGTCTCTTCGATGAGATGTTGAAGAAGCCGTGCCCCTATCACAGGGGACCAACCAAGCACACCCTTGAGGAGTGCACAGTCCTGCGTCGATATTACACCGACATCATAACCAAGGAGGGCGCAGAAGAGCCCCCCAAGGACGACGACCCTCAGGGGGAAGGTTTCCCCAAGGTCAAGAACTGCCTCTTGATCTTTGGGGGACGTGCGGCTCACCTCACCGCGAGTCAGAGGAAGCGCGAACTCTGAGAAGTTTGCGCAGTCAGCACAGCCGCGCCCTCGTACCTCAAATGGTCCGAGAGCGCGATCACTTTCGACCGACAGGATCACCCGGATCGGATCCCCAATCCCGGAAGCTATCCTCTGATCGTCGATCCCATCATCGCTGAGACTCGTCTCACTAAGGTGTTGATGGACGGAGGCAGCGGCCTCAACATCCTTTACGCCGAGACCCTGGCCCTCATAGGGATCAGCAAGTCCCGGCTGAGGAACGACACATCACCATTCCACGGAGTGGTGCCGGGACATCGTGCCCACCCCCTCGGGCAGATTGATCTGCCCGTCTGCTTTGGGACCCCCGATAACTTCAGACGGGAGGTTCTCACTTTCGACGTGGTCGGGTTCCCAGGAACCTACCACGCGATCTTGGGACGACCATGCTACGCCAAGTTCATGGCCGTCCCCAACTACACCTACCTCAAGCTCAAGATGCCAGGGCCAAAAGGCATCATCACTGTCAGCACGACCAGTTAGCACGCCTATCAGTGCGACATTGAGTGCATTGAGCAGGCCGAGGCTCTGGCTGAGTCTCTGGCAATCCTCACCGGCCTCGGCGACTGTGACCAGGACATCCCCGACCCCAAGCGTCATGCCGGGAGCTTCGAGCAGGCGGAGGAGACCAAGCTTGTCTTCCTCGACCCCGGGACCTCTGAGGGCAGGGCGTTGAGGATCAGCTCCAGCCTCGACCCCAAATAGGAAGTGGTGCTCGTCGACTTTCTCCGCACAAATGGCGACATATTTGCGTGGAGTCCCTCGGACATGCCTGGCATACCGAGGGAAGTCGCCGAGCACTCCTTGGACATCCGAGCCGGCTCCAAGCCCGTGAAGCAGCGCCTACACCGATTCGACGAAGAGAAGCGCCGGGCCATCGGGGAGGAGATCCACAAGCTGCTGGCGGCCGGATTCATCAAGGAGGTATTCCATCCCGAGTGGTTAGCTAATCCTGTACTAGTCAGAAAGAAAAATGGGAAGTGGAGGATGTGCGTAGATTATACTAGTTTAAATAAAGCATGTCCTAAGAACCCCTTTCCATTACCTCGTATTGATCAGATAGTTGACTCCACCGCGGGATGTGAAATTTTATCTTTTCTTGATGCTTATTCCGGTTACCACCAAATCAAGATGAAAGAGTCCGACCTGCTCGTGACTTCTTTCATCAACCCTTTCGGAATGTATTGCTACGTAACCATGCCTTTCGTCCTTAAGAACGCGGGGGCTACATACCAGCGATGTATGCTCCAGGTCTTTGGGGACCTCATAGGCAAAACGGTAGAGGCTTACGTAGATGACATTGTTGTCAAATCCAGGAAGGCAAGCGGCCTAGTTGCCGATCTGGAAGAAACATTCCGTTGCCTTAGGGCAAAGGGGATCAGACTCAACCCCGAAAAATGCATTTTCGGGGTCCCCCGAGGCATGCTCCTAGGGTTTATTGTGTCTGAGCGAGGGATCGAGGCCAACCCAGAAAAGGTCTCGGCCATCGCAAACATGGGCCCGATTCGTAACCTAAAGGGAGTACAGAGAGTCATGGGGTGTCTAGCTTCCGTAAGTCGTTTCATCTCCCGCCTCGGGGAGAAAGGACTGCCTCTGTATAGGTTACTTAGGAAATCCGAGCATTTTTCCTGGACTCCCGAGGCCCACGAAGCCCTTGACAAGCTCAAGGCTCTACTCACCAACCCTCCCATTCTGGTACCTCCCGCCGAGGAGGAACCATTGCTTCTCTATGTCGCAGCCACTGATCAGGTGGCCAGCGCAGCTATCGTGGTCGAAAGGAAGGAAGAAGGGCACGCCCTGCCGGTCCAAAGACCGGTGTACTTCATCAGT
Source organism: Sorghum bicolor (assembly GCF_000003195.3). NCBI lineage: Eukaryota > Viridiplantae > Streptophyta > Magnoliopsida > Poales > Poaceae > Sorghum > Sorghum bicolor. The sequence goes on along the minus strand of NC_012876.2, from coordinate 3,525,171 downwards.
GAAGTACTATCCGACACAAAGACCCGATACCCCCAAATCCAAAAACTACTCTACGCAGTAATCTTGGCCAGACGCAAACTCCGCCATTACTTCGAGTCTCATCCAGTTTCGGTAGTGTCATCTTTCCCTCTGGGGGAAGTGATTCAGAACTGTGAGGCTAATAGCAGGATTGCCAAATGGGCCATAGAGCTTATGGGTGACGGCATCACCTATGAGCCTCGCAAAGCTATAAAATCCTAAGTCCTAGCGGATTTTGTAGCAGAGTGGACGGGGACGCAACTCCCTCCACCACAGACCCAGCACGAGTGTTGGACTTTATACTTCGATGGGTCTTTGATGAAAACAGGGGCCGGCGCTGGCCTCGTCTTCATCTCACCCCTCGGGGTAAGGATGCGATATGCAATCCGACTCCACTTCCCCGCCTCAAACAACGCGGCGGAGTACGAGGCCCTTGTCAATGGTCTCCATATCACGATCGAGCTTGGGATCAAACGGCTTGACGTCCGAGGCGACTCTAGACTCATCATTGACCATGTCATGAAAGAGTCTAGCTGTCACGATCCCAAGATGGACGCGTATTGCAAAGCAGTCCGGCGCCTGGAGGAAAAGTTCGACGGCCTCGAACTTAACCACGTGTTAAGAAAATACAATGAGGCCGCTGACGCACTCGCCAAGATGGCATCCGAGCGGGGCGCGGTCCCCCCGGATGTTTTCGTCAGCGATCTCTACAAGCCCTCTGCTACAAGGACGACGGGGGCTCAGACCAGCCCCCAAGCGACCCAAGCCCCGACCCCGAGGTCTCCATCGCTTAGGAACGGGAGGCCATGGATGTCGAGTTCGAACCTCCTGCACCTGACGACTCGCCAGATTGGCGCTACCCTTTGCTACAACGCCTCGTCGATGGCACCTTGCCCTCAGACCAGGCAGAGGCACGGCGTGTGGCTCGTCGCGCCAAGACTTTCGTCCTCCTCGACGGAGAAATGTACAAGCATAGCCCCTCGGGCATCCTTATGCGTTGCGTCCCACGTTAGGAGGGAATCAAGCTCCTGCAGGATATACACTCGGGGGCTTGTGGCCACCACGCCGCGCCTCGAACGCTAGTAGGAAATGCCTTCTGGCAAGGCTTCTACTGGCCCACCGCCGTAGCTGACGCCACGGAGATTGTGCGGACCTGTGAGGGATGCCAGTTTTACACTCGGCAGATTCATCTCCCCGCTCAGGCTCGGCAAACGATCCCCATCACCTGGCCCTTTGCCGTTTGGGGTCTCGACCTCGTCGGGCCTCTACAAAAGGCGCCCGGGGGCTTCACCCACTTGCTTGTCGCAATCGACAAGTTCTCCAAATGGATTGAGGTCCGACCCATCACAAGGATCAAGGCCGAACAAACAGTGCTGTTCTTCACGGATATCATCCACCGATTTGGAGTGCCAAACTCCATAATCACCGATAATGGCACGCAGTTCACCGGGCGAAAGTTCCTAGAGTTCCGCGACAGACACCACATACGTGTGGACTGGGCAGCAGTGGCTCACCCAAAGACCAACGGTCAGGTGGAGCGTGCCAATGGCATGATCCTCCAGGGTCTTAAGCCCAGGATTTTCAACCGGTTGGACAAATTCGGAAAAAGGTGGCTCAAAGAGCTACCGACCGTGGTCTGGAGTCTAAGGACTTCCCGAAGCTGAGCCACAGGCTTCACCCCGTTCTTCATGGTCTATGGGTCGGAAGCCGTCCTCCCCACGGATCTTGAGTACGGATCTCCAAGGGTACAAGCCTACAACGAAAATAACTATAAGACGTTCCAAGAAGATGCGCTGGACCAGCTGGATGAAGCCAGAGACGTAGCCCTCCTGCACTCTGCCAAGTACCAGCAGGCCCTCCGCTGATACCACGTGCGACGAATCTGAGGCCGAGCCTTTCAAGTCGGCGACTTGGTGCTAAGGCTCAGGCAGAGCAACAAGGGTCGTCACAAGTTCACGCCCCCCTGGGAAGGACCTTTCGTTATCGCCGAAGTCCTCCGACCCGGCACCTACAAGCTCGCCAACGAAGCAGGGGAAGTCTTCAAGAACGCGTGGAACATAGAACAGCTACGTCGCTTTTAGCCGTAGAATTTTGTAAAAATTTCCATTTGTTCATCACCTTGAAGCAATAAATAAAAATTTAAGTTATATGACCGTTTCTTTTGAGTGAGCCTCGGACCTGCCTTGCAGAGTCCGAGCCTCCCTCGGGGGCTACATGGGGGGAACCCCCTGTGGCAACTCTGAATCTTTTTTCCTTTTTTCGCACAAGTCAAAGAGCCCCGACCCAGAGTCTTTCTTCTGTTTTCTAAAAGGATTTAAGAAACCGAAGATCCATCCCCTAAACCTTAAGGCATGAGCTCGAGGAAAGATCCGCGCCCACGGGCAAGGACAACCTCTACTCACCCCCTAGGGTCAGGGGGCGGATCCAGACTTCTGGAAATTACTAAGGAAAATGGAAAAGGACTTAGGCTCAGGGACTCTGGCTAAAGCCGAACCATAAGTAGCTCACCCGACCTCGCGCTGCAGAGGTCAGGTCAGCATAGGGAAGAAGGAACAACAAGATAATTAAGAAAAACCTTAAAAGGAACAATCATATAAACGTTCATACTTAGCATTAATGTTATATACAATGCAAGGCCCACTGGCCTTTGTCGATTACAAAAAGAGAAAAAGCTAACTTAAAGGGCCTCATTGCCCTGCCTGCGCAGGCCCCTGAGCGCCGAGGGGGGGAAGCTCCACCTCGGCGTCAAAGAAGGCGACCAAGGCATCTCCCGGGGCATCCGCGGCGTCCTCAAGTCTCTGCAGTTCCCCCTGGGCCTCCACCTCATCGTCAGGGAGAACGTAGCCCTCACAGACCGCCGGCAGATCAATGCCGATGTAGTGAGAGCTCACCACTGCCAGGGCTTTCTTTACCCCAGCGTGGAGCGCCTCCCTCATCTTCTCACCCGCCCGGGAGTAAAGAGCTTCGACTCGACTCCGCAGCGACGACCCCGACGCCGACACCCCGAGCCCCTCGCACGCCGAGGTGACCACGGCTTCCAGAGCCGAGCGGTCCATGACCTCGGCGTCAATGGACCTCTGCAACGCCTCGGCGGCAGAGGCTGCCTCGGCCATCTTCGTCTCCGACTCTGTTGAAAAGCAGAACCAAAAAGTAGAAAGTCAGGAAAGTCAATCCAAATATAAAAAGAGCTAAGGGAAAAGACATGATTCTTACCCTTGGCCCGCTTCTCATTCTCCGACGAGCTCTGGTGCCAGCGGACCACCTCACTCTGAGCTGCGGAGAGGTCGGCTTGGGCTTGGTTCAGGGCAAGGTCCTTCTCGGCAAGCAGAGCCTCTAGCCGAGCGACCTCGCCCTTGTACCCCTCGGCCACCGTCCTCCGCTCTTCGGATTCCTCGGTAAGGTCGCCGACCCTCTTCTCTAGAGGGGCAACCTTCTCCCGGAACTCCCGAACCTCAGTTGTGAGGGCCGTGCACTTCTGCCGAAGCTCGGCAGAGATCTCGCATTCCCTCACGAGCTCCCCCTCGGCCGCCTCCCTAGCAGTCCTCTCATTCTCGCAGGTTGCCCAGGCATCTCTTTCCCTACAGAGGAAAACTGACTTCTCCAGGGACGTAGCCTTAAGCGCCTGCAAAATCAGAAGTTGCACAGGGAGTCAATACTGCAAAATAGAACAAAAAACACCTCACAACATGGAAGGAAGCCTCACCTGGGCCAACTTGTACATGTCTCGGCTCACGAGCTCAGAAGCTCGGTTGATGGCCTCGACGCTGGCACGCCCGCATGCGTCCAGACCCTGCCAGAGGTAAGCCTCCAACGGATCGTCTAGAACAAATCTGGCCCCTCCCTCTGCGTCGTCGAGGATGGGCCAGAACACGGGGCTCTTGCCCCATCGGGCGTCGTCTTCCCCTCCCGCCTCGGGAGCCTCAGGTCGGGTAGGGCCCTTCCCGTGAGGACCCCCGAGGGACGCCACATCAGACAGCACAACGGCCCGGCCCTCCTCGATCTGAACGGGCCAAGCCGCGTCTCCCAGACCGGTGTCCCCCAGAGGAGGCATAGCCCCAGGGGCGATGACCGTCTCCTCTGGCCCTTGGGGCCTCGGCGTCCCCATCTCCTGCCCCTCTCCTTCCCGACGGGGCTCCCCCTCTTTGCGGCTCAGGGGGGGCGGCGACTTGGGCCTCGCCGACCCAGGGGTCGACAGCACCCCCTCTTCACAGCCTTCAAGGGGGCTAGTGCCACCGGGGCCGCCTTGTGCTTCCGGCTAAAAAGATAACGCAAATCAGAAGAAAGAGAAAAACAAAAAATCAACGGAAGGGTTGGAAACCCCATACATACCTCGCTCGGGGGGCAGTCTTCTTCTGAGAGCTTGGAGCTCCCTGGGGCCTCCCGAAGCACCAGGGGCCGTTAGCCGGACCCCCGCCTCGCCTGCGGATGACGTAGGGGCCTCAACGGTGGTCTCGGCCTGCGATGCCTCCACCGAGCCGCTAGCTTCTGCCCCGGACGCTGGGCAGGGCTCGGCTAGGCCCTCTGGCGCTACCGGCTGCGGGAGCGCCTCGGAACCGCCCCCTGATGCCTTCTCCCGCTCCTGGGGATCCACGGGGACTGAGCCTTCCCGCAGGGCGCTGTCCTCGTCATCTACAATAATGTGGGGGATGGCCTGCCCACCCCCCGGCACCTGGGACCCCCTCGGGGGCCTCCGGGATCTCGATCCCCCCGCCGACAGGGGGGATCACGTCGTCCTCCTCCGCTACCAGCTCGTCGAGCTAGTGAACGTTGTCTCCTCCACCCTCTATCTCCGAGACTGATGTCTTAGGAGAATCGAGGGGAGGGACTCCTGCCTTCTCGGCCTCCCGGCGGTTCTTGGCGGAGATCTCTCGACGTTGCGCCTTCCTTGCGGCCTTCGCCTTCTTTTCCTCCTTGGCCTTCTTCTGCTCCTCGTTGCGGGCCCGAATCTTGGCCCAGATCTCCTTGTCCTCTGGGATAGGAGGCAGGGAATCCTTGACGATACCCATCCTCTCCAAACAAGCAGAAACTAAGAAAAAGGCAGGAAGAAAAAGGAAACAAGCGCAAAGGTTGAAGACAAGAACCGCATCGACACTACTCGGGAATTCTTCAGGTCCGGGTGCGTCGTCTTCGCGACCCGAGCGGCGATGTCCGATGCCGATACCGGCTCCGCCAGCATCCTCGTCCCGATCTAGGGGACGCCCGGTCTCATCTCGAACATAAATGCCCGCCGCTGCGCTAGCGGGAGCAGACTCCTCTTGTGGAACGCCGTCGCCACCGCGGCCGCGGTGACCTCGGTGTCACGCAGCTTCTCGAGCCCCGCAAGAAGCGGGGCGAGCCTCTTCTGCTCCTCTGAAGGGGCGCCCCACACCCACTTCTGGGGGCACTCCGTCACCATCTTCCCGGTGTAAGCCAGGAGCAGCCTGCCATCGTTTCGGAGGTAGAACCATCCACTCTGCCACCCCCGGTTCGACGTAGGCATCGCACTCCAGATATACTGAGAAGATCGCTGCTGGCGGAGCTGCAGCGTGCAACCGCCGACCCGCAGGGGAAATTTCTCCCCCCCTCGTAGCGGGCGGCCATATCCGCCTTAAAGAGGTCGAGCCAGAGGTTCTAATGGGGGGGAACCCCTAGGAACCCCTCGCACACCGTGGCGAATACGGCTGCCTGCATCACCGAGTTGGGGTTGAGGTTGTGCAACTCCACCTCGTAGTAATGAAGGATCGCCCGGATCAAGCGACTGGCCGGAGTCCCAAACCCCCGGTCTAAGAATGACAGGAAACAAACCACATAGCCCGGCGGCGGGTTTAGCTCCCTGTCGTTCGCCGAGGGAACGATCCACTCCGGCAGCTCGATGTCCGTGAGAGGACGGAGGATCCCGGCCTTCACGCGGGCATCTAGCACGGACCTGGTCACATTGCTGGGCGGCCACGCATCATCGCCGGCCATAGCTTTGGGTGAAGTGGGGCGTTTGCACGGTGGAAGTGGAGAAGATAGTAGCAAGAGAAAGGGCAGGAGGCAAGAGCTTTTTTGTGCAGGAGCAGGAGGAAAGAAACCAAGTCCCCTGCGACCGCTTTTATAGAGGGAGCGTACCACGGCCACACTACTCGCACACAAGATCGAGGGGGAAAAGAGCAACCGTCGCCTGCTTCCCACCAGGTGAAAAACACGAAGCGCCAACTCCCTCCGATTCTCACGCCCGCCGCACGCGCGCATTAATTTTGCAGGTGAAACGTCGCATCCAGACGGGGGACAACGGCACGGCCGCCTCGACTCCCCACGCGCAGCGCCTCAAAAGGAGCGCCCTAAAAAGTTATGTCAGGGCGGTTCCTTCCACGGCAAGCGGCGCTCGACCCCCTGCTGACCAAGGTCGCAAGGTGGTCTCCGTCGGGCGCAGACTACCGTCTCGCCCGACCCCCTATTGACCTCGAGCAAAAAATCACGAAGCGGTTCCCATTGGGCGCAGATTCTGTCTCGCTCGACCCCGATACTACGAACAAATCTGGAAAACCTTTCAAGGTAAAGATCCCCAGGCTACGGCCACTTACGTTCCAGAGGTTGCGAAGACTGACCTGCAAAGCGGGTTCGAACAGTCACCTCAGGATAACCGAGCGAGGGATGACTGAAGATGAGTACAATAGAGGCCGAGGTCCGAACCCCTCAGGGGGTTGGCGCATCTTTACCAGTCATATCCGAGACCCATGTGGGTGTCACGCGAGTGGGATCCCATCGAGGGAGGCACTGAGCCCTCGGGACCTAGCGAACGGTTCCGACATCCACCGTGACTGCCTTCGGGTATTTTGAGATGTGCCCATAAGGCCACTAGCCGACCCTTATCGTACAGGGCTCGGACATCCACTTGGATTTACCCGCTTGTAGCTCCCGGGGAACGTCGATACTCGCCCATCGAGGGTAGTACGGCGCGACCCACCCCTCCTCCGGGCGAAAGGATGAATGAGGGACGTAATTACTAAGACGAGAAGGAACCTGATCGACACTTGTGGGGAAAGGGCTCGAAGGCTTCCTCGCGCCATGGGAACAGGCACTACGTGTAAAGAACATGTAACCTATCCCTCAAATACTCCCGACTGTATCACTCAGGGGTAAAAGCCTTTGAAGGAATAACACCATTCCTCCAAAAGGCTCGGGGGCTACACCCGGCGGGTGCACTCGCGCGCACCCTCCGGAGAAAAGTAAAAAAGCTCCCGGTCAACAATGGTCCCTTAGAAAAGAACCTTTGAAGAGGAGACCTCACCCCTTCAAAGGCTCGGGGGCTACTGTTGTGTACCATAAAAAGGGATACCCAGATCAGAGCAGTAAAAATCGCAAAAGACAAAGCAAGACATCCGCAATCACCACGATGCGGGCCCTAGCACATCTATCTCCTCGATCTCGGACCCAAATCGCGGCTCGCCCGACCCCATTAGCCTCGGACGCAAGTTCCGTCTCGCCTGACCCCCCGGGGCTCGGACACAGACGCCGCCTCGCCCGACCCCCTCGGCCTCGGGCGTAAGTTCCGTCTCGCCCGACCCATCCAGGGCTCGGGCGCCAAACGCCGCTTCACCGGATCAGGGCAAGGCTTCCAACACACAGCGCCCGTACCCACGACGTCACAGGCGCGGTAACTCCCATACCGCAGCAGGGCGTGGTGGCGACTGTTCCAACCACTCTGGTCACTGCAGCCTTACCTCTTTCATTGTGGTGTACCGCCTCACAGTGGTTGGGGAATGGGAGAGGTTAATCAGTATCACTATTTGCTATCTTTTCCCACTGTTAACATGACAGATTGCAGTACCGCTGATCCGAGCCCCATGACTCCAACAGGGCTCGGCAACCCCCCACAGGAGCAACCATATTGTCGACCATGCCTCAAGGACGGGATGGGCAAGCTTCTACAGGGTCGGGACTGTTACTCCTCCACTCAGCAGAGAAAATCTCCAAACCCTCATGTAAATACCTGTCTCCCCTTGAGGCTATAAAAGGGGAGCCAGGGCTCACGACCAAGACAGGTTCACGAACAAGTTCAGCCACGTAACACACACACACACTTCACAGCTCCAAGCTAAGTTCACTCATAGAGTAGCAACCGGCATTCTGTCCATCACACAAAGCCGAGACCTGGGACTTAGCCCTCTCTCGCAACCTGCTTGTACTCCCCTACCACAAGCACCTTTGGGTGTAAGGCAACACAGATCCCTGATCTCACTGGACGTAGGGCATCTTTGGCCCGAACCATTATAAATTCTCTGTGTTCCACTTGCATCACCATTCTGGCTTAGGTAGTCACGCATACTTATACTCGTTTGTGTCTGGACCACGAATCTAGACGCCGACAAGGGGAAAGATTGACATAGGTTTAACATGTTGTTACTTGCAACACACAATCCTACAAAAAGTTTTAAAAAGTTGGGATTTTTTTTTTTTTGAGAATTACGATCAGCTAAGCTTTATAAGTAACGGATAACTGCAGTTTTCTTTTATAAATAAGGATAAAAAGATTCAACGCTAGGACACCACGTGTTTCAAAAGCTAGCTGGTGAGACTGAAGTATACTGTTTGCATCACTCTTGAATAGCTGTCCTCAATGCGCTTAATTAAACTAAATAAGAGCAACTAGGAAAGAGCTTTTTTCATCCTTAGTCAGTATTTTTTGGGAGCTTCAACTAGGCTGTCTAGAGAAAGCCTAGCTTACCTCTTCTTCTCAACCGGGGAGAGCCAAAAAGCTAAGCACAGGATTGTGATGTCGCTATTTTGGCTTGTTTTTCCAAAGGGGTTCTGTTTTTTAGAGAAGACATAGTCATTTTGGAGGAGCCATAGCCATACTCCTCTAAAATACTAGCCCGTGCAGCATGGGTTGGTGAACTAATATATTGTACCTCACCATGCAGTTGGTGAAACATTGTTCTCTAATTAATAAGGGTGGTATATATGGAACAATACATATACCAATTCCTAGTTGTCTTATATATGTATGGGTATTTCACGCCTCATTCTCAGGCCCGTGGTAAGATAATTTGTTTAGTGAGAGAGAGGGATGATAAAGATGAGAGTAGTTACATATGGGCACCATTTTAGCTACTCAGACAAGCAAGCAGTAAGATGTGTGTTTGGAATCGGAGACACAGGGAAATAAAAATGATGTGGAAAATAAGATAAAAGGCATGCATATCCACTCAAGGAAGAAGAGGCTATGAGGAAAGAAGAAATGTCCTCGTCCCCGGGGTAATGCTGAAACATCAGTGCTTCTATTTGACGATTGTCCCCTGGCCAGATCTCAGACCAGAGCTTGTCGCTGCCTTTCATTTCTGGGCGGGAATGGTCTGGGACTGTTCTGGCCTGAAATCACCTGATATTTTATACTAGACTAAAAATGTTCCAGATGGACCGGGAATGGCTAACCGAATAGGCCCTTACTGTGCACATGCCAGCCACTGTAACCTTAGGGCTCTGGCTGGTGTACGTGCCCTAGCTTTACGTGCGATGTATGCATGTCCTTTTCTCATTTATAATATGAATATTTTTCGATCTAGATAAGGATTCCGATGTACTTTAAAAATATATAGTTCTGATGTGTACTTTTTAAAATAGATATTTTATTTAGCATAAGGCCTACTGCTGTCAATTGGCTACTCAAGACTTGAAAAAAATGTGAGTATTAACTGCAACTAGGAATAAAAATACGGTGATTCTTCGTTCTCTATACTCATGTAACACGTTTCTTAGTCATTCGGCTGCAAAATAATTGGCGACGTACCCATTCATACACACTGCCATAAATAAAATTTGTAGATCTTCATGAGTTAAAAACATTTATATTTATAATTTTTTTCAACTGAGAACTTTTAGTGTTTCATAATTTGGTTTGAAGTTGTCGTTATTTGAAATTCAAAATTTGAATTGTTCAAAATTTATCAAATAAAAAGATAGTCAATACAAAATTTGTGGACCCTGATGAGTTCTACAACTTTGGTATTCATGATTTTTTTCAGTTCAAATCATTTGGGGTACAAAATCCGGTTTGAAGGTATAATTTTTTGAAATTTCAAATTTTGAGTTACCTAAAGTTTGTCAAATGAAAAGATGACCAATATATAGTTGTAGATCTCCATAACTCCAACAACTTTTGTATTTATGACTTTTTAGTTGAGATCATTTAGTATTCAAGTATCTGACTTGAACTTGTAGTTATTTGAAATTCAAAAAAAGGACAACTTCAAATAAGATTTTGAAACCCTTGTAATACCCGATTTTAAGAACAAAATCAGATATGCACCATATATGAGTCTTAGAAGCCAATTCTCACATATAGCTATAAATAAGGGATAATATCAAAAGACAATGCATAAATTATATAACGTACATAATAAATCAGAGATAACCTTAGGCAGCAAACAATGGAAGATAACTCCAAACTTCGGGTATTAACTTCACTCTACAGGATCCAACTGACTGGTTGATCACAAGCCTTACACTCCTCCTGAAGTATGGAGAAATAGCAAGAGTGAGTCCATGTCGAACTCCACAAGTATAGCAACTAGATTGTATAGATCCCATAATCTCATGATCAATGTAACATAAATAATGTAGAGCATTAAACAATAAACATGAGCATATTAACACAACAAGAATCAGCACCCTTAATGCAAGAATCCCCAAGGTCGCTCATGACCGTGAGCACGGCTAGTATACCAGTTTTAAGCACTCTACAGAGGTTGTACATCTTTACCCATGAGTCATGATTTACCCTTTCGCCCGAGGCCCGTCGACCTCTTAACCCACTACCAAGGAAGGTCGTTGGGGATCACTATGAAGTCTTTCAAAGGTTCGTCTAACAAGTTAGGGCCGCTTGGTTTCATTAGTCAGTCCGTGTGATCCACCCGCAGGAATCTACGGTCTGCTATCCCCCAATTGCGCCACACGGGTAACCGTTAACGAGCTAGAAAAGTTAATCATACTTGACCAAAGCCAGAGCCATTATAGCCCTCATGGTTGCACTGTTATCCCAGTTATCACTTACAGATAAATCATCAAGTGGCTAAAAAGTTATTTTTATTGTTTGTTACTTAACATTAATCTTGTCACAAGATCATAGTCACAGAATTAAAACCCGAATGCTATATTTGCCTTGATCCAAGTGCTTCTGCTGATCTTGCTAGTTGTCCAAGTATTGATCTTGATCACTGAAGCACTCTTGATCACCACAAACTATTCACCGAAGTACTGCTCACCGTCTATTCTCTATCATCGATCATCAACACATAAACAATCGGAGACAAACATACACGAAGCAAACAAATCTACAATTAGAACAGTACACCAACCATATAAAAACAGTATGAAAAGTTTATAAAATGATTCTCCGCATCGCTACGATCACAGAGACGTAAAGATCACAAAAATTGGAGCTAAAACGAAGGAGATATGAATTTTCTAAGATTTTATATAGAAAAGTAATTAATTAAATAAGGTCATGAAATTAAAAAGTTTCAAACTGAGTAAACAGTATTACTAACATGTAGATCTTTCAAAGACGAATCTAACGCAATTTGAACGGGTCAAAACGGAGTTCAAATGAATATTTTATGGCTAGAACAAAATCAGTGGCATTTTTGTAAATACAGAAAACGTATTTTGATTTAAACCAACGCAAAATACACCTTTGAACTGAGAAAACATAAACCATAGAATACGTCTTGGAGCGCGGGTTGATTACGAAATTCTTCGGGCACTCTTTAACAAGAACGTAGGCCGAAGAGGTATCGGCCAACGTGGGGCGTTGGATTAGAAGTGAGCGGCCGAGATCTGCCCTAGGAAGTGAGGAGGGGAAAACGCTGGTGGCGCAGAGTGACCCATGGCTGCGCCATTGCCAGAAACACGGAAACCTCGCCGGAGTTCATGGTTTCAACGATTTAGTGCACTATTCAACGAATGGAAGGCACGGGAAGGTGAAGGAGCTCGAGGGGAACTCACCTAAGCGTTTTTGGAGTCGGGCAATCAATCGAGCTCGGCGTGCGATGAGGATTGGCGGACGACGACCCCCTATACATGTTCGGCGAAGGTTAATGGTTGAACCAGAGCACGAGAGAAGGGAAGAGAGGGCTCGGCGACCTCGCAGGAGCGACGCGAAGCTTGGCACGAGTTCTATTTTGTTGGAACTGCGGCAATTTGTGCGTTACTCGGTGGCGGAAAAGAACTGCCCGTCCGCAAGGTTGCAGAGCAAAACTAGGGCACCAGGCCGCTTGAGATGGGAACGGGGTCAGGGAGGAGTGCCTAGCCTTCTAAAAGAGGCGCCCAACGCGTGCAGTTGGCAACAAATCCCGGGAAACCTGGGATTGGGCTGTGTCGGCATCGGGTTTGTGTCCCGCTTAGACATGACTCAGGGTAGAAGAAGAAGAAGAAGAAGAAGTCACTGTCAAGTGCGGTCCGGTGGTCAGCGACCAGAGAGGAGAGGGAAAGGGGGAGGGTGCGGGGCTGGCTTGGGCCGAGGCCGAGAGGGGAGGGGAGGGGAGGGGCGCGCTGGCGGGCCGAAGTGAGTTGGGCGCGACCTGGGGGTGTGAGCGCTGGGCCTAGGGAGCAGAAGAGAGGTTGGGCCTCGCTGTCAGGACCAGTGAGACATAGAGATGGGCCACTCGGGCCAAAAGGATATGAAGTGGAGATTTTCCTTTTTGTTTTGTTTTTTCTTTTTATTTCAAAGCCTTTTCAAAACAGTTTAAATCAATTTGAAAATATTTTGAGTTTGCTCAAATTCACACAGTGAAATAAAACATATGCTCCATCATGAATGCACAATCATGTTGCTAAATTCTATAATGAATTTTAATTTAATGAAAAATATTATTTCTCTATATTTCATGAGCACAAAAATAAAAAATTAAATCATTTTTCACCTATTTCAAAATGAGCAAATTTTAGGGTGTTACAACCCTAAATGATTTCAGCTGAAGAAGTGATGAATACCAAAGTTGAAGAACTCATTAAGATCTTCAACTTTTATTTTGGTCATTTATTCATCCGACAAAGTGGTAATAACAATGTTCACACATATCTCTCACATGGTTTCTTAAACTACATGAGAGATGTAAGTTTTGTAAATAGTATATCCTAACACTTTGTCAAGTGAAGAAATGACCTAAATAAAAGTTATACATCTTCATGAGTTGAAAAACTTTTATATTCATAACTTTTCAGCTGAGATCATTTAGTATTTCATAATCTGGTTTGTAGTTGTCGTTATTTGAAATTCAAAATTTGAATTATGTAAAATTTATCAAATAAAAAGATGATCAATACAGAAATTGTGGACCCTGATGAGTTCTACAATTTTGGTATGCATAATTTTGTTAGTTGAAATTATTTGGGGGTTCAAAATCTAGTTTGAAGATGTATTTAAAAAAAATCAAATTTTGAGTTGCTCAAAGTTTGTCAAATGAAAAGATGACCAATATAAAAGTTGTATATCTTGATGAATCCAACAACTTTTGTATTCATGACTTTTTGAGTTGAGATCATTTAGTGTTCAAAAATTCTAACTTGAAGTTATACTTATTTAAAATTCATAATCTGGCTTCAAGAAGTAATATAGACGCTTGTTTGAACACGCGTCTATATTGTCATATAGCTACAGACACGCCTATCAACATGCTTCTGTAATACCAACACCTGTAGTATGTCATCTAGTTACAGACGCACCTTTTCAACACGTCTGTAATACCAACACATAGTATTATAGATGCTTGTTACCCACATACGTCTATAGTAATTGTTTATTACAGACGCGTGTTGACTTCGCCATGACGACCCTCGCCGGCGACTTACTACAAACATGCATCAAGAAGGTGTGTCTATAATAGTACTACTACAGACGCTTAAGTGATCACGTCTGTAGATGGGGTGTGAATTTAACGCTTTTTCACGTAGTGTATGTAAGATCTGGAGCAAGTGTAATCACATGTTCCTGCATAGGCGCCAGTAGGTTGCAAGAACGTAGCAAGCTTCCTAGTTCATCTCTCGGTTCTGTATCTTAAGAGAACATGATTGATAAAAGAAGAGAAGAAATATTACAATAGAAATGGACCACATCCTTATCTACATTCACAGGCAGTAAGAACTTCTTGGAAATAGAGACATCAGGAACCAGATAAAGCTACACATGAGAGTACACTATTACAACATTTTCATCACATCAGGATAATTCTTGAGACTTGTGGCTTGTGAGTGATTGGCGTCTCCTACACATCAGGATAATCCTTTGTGTGTGTCACTAGAGCAAGTTTTTCTCCACATGTTGCAAGTGCCTGCCTCAGTCAATTTCCTAAACATGAAATGAAAAGTTAAAAGTTGGAAAGAGCATTAGCTGCAGTTAAGAAGTAGAACACTGTGATTCTTCTTCATTCTACTTATATAAGATTTTTTTTCATCAAATAGTTCTACTGAAGAGAGATTAATTAATTATTCTTTGTAGAACAAAAAGCAATATGTATATGATGCTTTCGATTCGCTGGCGCTGCTGGACAAAGTGTGCTAGCTGTTGGGTACAAATGGCATGAAAGGATTCAAAGTTATTTCTTGACGATTAAGGCTGACACAGTCACACAGATAGCGCATGAGACTGAGGTGTACATTGAAGGTTCTTTTTTAGGCAAAGTATACGTGGAACTTGACAAGGCCTTTGGCCGAGGTCTAGATGGATTCGGCTCCAACTGCTCCAAGTATTATTTAGCACTATATGTAGGAAAAACAGCTTTATTTGGCTCTGGCTCTGACCGTCGGACTAAAATAAACTAGGTTAAGAGGTGCTGGTGAAATTGAAAAAGCTTGTAACACCTCAAAGAGAAGTAATACGATTTGTTTATGGGGAACACATAAAGTGGCAAAATGTTGACTCGGTATTTCCAAGAATGGCAAATAAAATATCGACTTTAAGTTCATAATTCATACAGATGATCGGAGATCACGGAAGTGTAGGGATTGTTCAATGCAATTCATTTTACTGTTCACATACATAATTTGGAATTCAGATCATAGAGTTATGTCTGATGCAAAATAGTCAGCAAAAAAAACGCTATAGTAACTGGATGCCGTGGCTGAAACTTTCTACCTTCCCTCTGTCTTTTCGGTTTCCTGCAACACCAAGGTTTTCCTCATCCTTTTTTTCTGCCTCCTTCCCAGCCTTAGTCAAAACCCTAGCCGCCCCTCTTTTCCTTTGGTTTCCATCCCTGCAGCTGTACGGCCGTGGTGGTCTCCCAGGTCATGCCACTACCGGATTGGGGGAGTTTGCCGTGTGTCTGGGGCACACGGCAAAGCCCAAATCGCTCACGGCGAAGGCTTTGCCGTGTGTTGCTCACGGCGAAGAACACACGGCAAATTCTCCCACGGTAAACTTTACCTTTGCTCACGGCCAAATTGTGGGCACACGGCGAAGTTTTGCCGTGAGTCAACACTGACACACGGCAAAAAAAAAGGTGACGGACGGCGAGAAACGGTGGGGGACGGTTTGACGGCAGCGTTTGCCGTGTGTTGCACACGGTAAACCTTTGCCGTGAGCTAGAGTGGGCACACGGTAAAAATTATAAAGAATTTTTTATTTTTTTCTGAAAAGAGGGTTTGCCGTGTGCCTGCATGGTAGCACACGGCAAACATTGAATCTTTGCCGTGTGCTACCATGCAGGCACACGGCAAAGTCTCAATGTTTGCCGTGTGTCAGGATGGACACACGGCAAACCCCCTTCCTAGGTATGGACTAGGCGGCCTGGTAGACGGGTTTGCCGTGTGCTGTAATTGGCACACGGCAAACAGTTAACAATATTTTATGTATCAATCTTGTACTTTTTTTCTTTACAAGTATACTTACTTAATAAATCAATTTTTTTGTAATTTCTTTGTCAAATGAACTTCACAATGTATATTCCATGTTTATAAACATATTACACTATTATTTCATGTGTTTATTTCTTTAATTCGAATTTTCTCATTTCAAAATCAATAAATGCTGAAAATAATTAAGAAATAGCAAACGATTCCGAAAAATTCTCAAATTTGGACACGACACAACCTATGTGTTGTAGTGCTTATAGAAAAAGTTTCAAAATCAAACTCAAATATGAAAGTCGAATCTACTCCAACTCATGCTCCTTCACTCATAACTATGAAACTTCTTCGAAGATTATTTGGTTTCTACACATCATATAAGGCAACTTATTCGAAATCTTCCCAAACTTTTTTTGTGACCTCTATGTATGATAACATGACATATGTACAAGTTTCAGAATTTACGCAATAAAATAGCATTTATTAGAATTTTTAAAAAGTACCGACGCATGTTCTGCGTCGTGTCTCCTAACCACGGCATTAGAAAGTCATTTCCGTTTCAAATGTGTGTTCTCAGACAGGGTTAGGTAACATGAATATCATTTTTCCGATATTTTTTTCAACAATTTCACTGAGTCGTAGTTCAAATTTGACCGCATCCGGAAAAATAAAATTAAATGCTGTTAATTGCAAAAATATAGCAAATATGTTTCAAATTTTATTGAAATTTGAGTATGGAGTTACAAATGGTGAGTGTGTAGACAAGAAAAAATTTGGAGAGCAAAATCTGAAAAAAAGACAAATTGTTCGTCGTGTGCTGCACACTTGGCACACGGCAAAGTTTCTGTTTGCCGTGTGCCTGCCACAAGCACACGGCAAACAAGACTTTGCTGTGTGCCCATCGGCCGGCACACGGCAAACGTTGACGGCAGGCTGTGGGCGTTCGTGTGGAGTTAGTTTTTGCCGTGTGTCTTGTTTTTGCCGTGAGTTGCTCACGTTAAAGTTTTAAGTTTGCCGTGTGCCTGGTGTTTGCCGTGAGTAACACACGGCAAAGGCTAGGTATACCGTGTGCCTAACGTTTGCCGTGTGCTTGTGCAGGGCACACGGCAAACCCGACCTTTGCCGTGTGTTGCTCACGGCAAACTTTCGGGCACACGGCAAAGGCCGGCTCTCCGGTAGTGTCAGAGGTTTGCCCCTATGTGCTCCTGTTCGTCCCTCCTCTACACCCCTTGTGCTGATCTGAGACGCAACTGCAGAGAAAACCTGCCGTTGCCGACCAGCAGGAAGTGGATCGGATTAAACTCAGGCAGCAAGAGGGAAGAAGGGAAGGACAGGCAAGAGACGCAAGATCTGGAGTTCCTCGCTGATCAGGGTGAGAAATTGCGGTGGAGTTTCCTGTGGACGAATTACCACAGTTAATACATGGTTTCTATTGAGTTTTGGATTGAGGAATTTCTGATTCAGTAATGGATTCATGGGTTGCGTTTGGTTCTGAAAAATTCAGACTGGGACATTTGGTTGTTCAGTGATAAGTTTGACCTTGCACATCGTGTAAAATCTAGTGAAAATTATATTGGTGAAGGGGAATCCATGATCTTTCGTTTGGCTCAAGAATTAGGATTTTAGGCCGAATATTCTAGGCGATATAAACTATTGTTTATGTCAATTAGTTCCTGACGTAGTTTAGTACACTTTTAGTTTTATAAGGTTTTAGACCATGTTTTTGGCTGAATTTTCTATGGAATTTGTTGCAAATAAAAGTTGTAGATGATGTCATTATGTTTCTTTGGGTGCAAAGATTAAAATTGTTGGCCTGGAAATTTGGGAGATTTCATGGTCACAATGTGACTGTCCAGTAATCATTGTTTGTCTGTCAGTAGTCTGTTTCTGTGTTCTTATGCATACTAAGTTTTCAGACTAGTCATGAAAGTTATGAGTGTGCATGTTTTACAATCTCTCACTCAGCATAGCTTGTGGAATTTGCGAAGAATTAGAACCACGGATATGGATTTCTATGTTTGGATGGTCTGTTTTGTTATCAGAATGGTTTGGTGACATTCAGTTGAAGTGTAGGCTACCTTAATGTACAAAATAAAATATGGGTTCTGAACCAAACCGTAGCTCTTGTTATAT
This sequence comes from Sorghum bicolor, assembly GCF_000003195.3. NCBI lineage: Eukaryota > Viridiplantae > Streptophyta > Magnoliopsida > Poales > Poaceae > Sorghum > Sorghum bicolor. Next base: position 3,507,216 of record NC_012876.2, on the reverse strand, counting down.
ATAGTTTCTCAGATTGTATTTGTTCCTTCCTATTGCTTTTGTATATCAAAAGATATAAAATTGTGGTAGCTAAATAAAACCTGCCACAGGTTCCCAACCTCGTGCTCTCGAGTTCAATCCACACATGCTAAATAAAACATGATACTCGTTTGACTCATTTACCGGGTTCGGCCGTTGGAATGCTTTGCCTACTGTTTATACAGGTTTATGTGAGTATATATGCTGAGTTTGTATCCTCAAAACAGGTGCTAGTGCTCCGGATCACACCTAGAGTGGTCATCACTTTTGGTTCGAGGCAAGTGAATGTAGCGGTGTTTTGCTACTGTTTTGTCTTGTTATTTTCATCACCTACAACTTATTGTCTACAAGAATACCATACCACTAATATTCCAACACTTGTGACCTTGGTTTACTTACTCTTATTTAATTGTGGTCTTATTTATTTATTCATAGTGATGTTGTTTCCATATCGCTATATGTGGTTAGCCCACTACCTCGAAGATGAAGTTGAAGTATCATTGGTGGTGTATGATAATTTTATTGCAGCATGACAAGTGCATTGCATCATTTATTTGCATTGGAAGTTATGTCGTTGATCTATGGTCACGACCGTACCAGTACAGCATTATGGGATGTAGCTACACACCTTGTTGGGTGTGCAGGCAGGAGTCATTTTGCATTGCATTCATATGCACTCACGGAGTATATTGAAGTGATATGTCTCCGTTATAATGAAGCTCTTTCATATGGCTATGTTCTGAATTGGAAGCCACTCATTTTTATGTCAATGTTATATTTTTTATTCCTATAAGTAGAACTCCATGTTAAATCATTGTTTAATTCTACTTGTGGTTTAAATAGCTTGTCAAAACAAATTTGCTTGCTGAGATGTTTCATCTCACCCTTGCATTACTTAATCCAGGTACTTGATGCTTGCGTGGAAGGGAAGGGTTTTAGCAGCACATCTTCACTGTACCCACACTCAGGTTATTATTGATACATTTGGCTTGATGTAATAAAATTATACCAACCTTTCTTAATCATGGCTTTATTGTTGTTCTTGCTTCTGTGTTTACTTTGTTCATGGTTTTTTTGTTGCCGAGTTTTAGACTTTGGCATGAGGGAAGTGATGTTGGTGACATCTTGGGCTTGTTGTTTCGTCCAGGGTGTTACAGAGCTGTAGCAAACTTAAGCCTCCACCAAATGAGTCCTAAGATAGGATCAGCTGTCTACCCTATGTGTCTAGTTTCAACCACAAAGCTAGTAATCCATATGCTTCAACTTTAAAGGATAACATAATTCACCCTATGAAGTAACATGGGTGTGGCCGTGTAAATTGCAGAAGGAGATAAAGGCTTTGGGTCAATGACCAGGATAAGTAAGCACATTATATGCAAGCCAATGCACCTTTCAAAATACCTGCTTATTAGTGGAGGTGGACCCTCTTATCAATAGCACTCTAGGCCATAACAGAAAATTGGACACAACATGCACAACACCATTAACTATGATAGAAACACAAAAGGGTGACACTACATCATAGATGGATGATGATCAACGTGGTTTTTATGACTAATTAGAGATGGGGTCAACCATACCCATCTCTGCTATCAGCTCTTGTGGTGTGTGTGTGTGTGAGGGGGGTGGGGGGCAGTCTCTAATGAGCAGGGATGAAAACGGTACGGATGTTTTCCGACCGTATTCGAGACCAAATTCGTTTAGAGGGGTTCAGATCTGTCTGTATCCGAGTCTGAATATTCAACATCCGATACTGTATCCGTATCCGAATACTTAAATCGTATATTTGTGATGTCGACATCCAACCATATCTTCTCCGACATGGTTGACGTTATCCGCATTCGAATCCGAATCCGACCAGAAATATGAAAACAAATATGATATCAGTGATATCCGTCCGTATCCGATCCGTTTTCATCCCGTAATGAGACGTTAACACATGAGAAACGGGTTTAGAGACAGGACCTGTCTCTGGTGTTACCCAAATCAGAGCACTGCTAGGTGATGTACATAAGTAAACTCCATTAGTTGTAACATTTAATTTTCAAAGCAGCTTAAGAGTTCTGCATGTTAATATGTTACTTATCTAAGATTTACAGCCGCAAGCTTGTTGTCCATGCGTGCTTTATAAATCTATATGCATTGAAATTTTTATTGCCGATTTGCATTTAGAATTTTTTTATTTTGTAATTCACCATCACAGACGTCTGTAACCAAACCCACATCTCTGATCACTTATATCGGATATGCGAAATGCGTCTCTCACGACCCACATCCAGTACGGTGTGTAGGCAAAGTCACGTCTCTGATATGACCCACATGAGATATATGTGCGTTGGCTGCACCTTTGATGACCCACACATTAGAGACACGGAAATCCCCATATGTGGTGACTGTCGTCATAGATGAGAGAAACTGTGTCTCTGATGTGGTCACAGACTAGGCATGTCGTTGATTAGAGAATATGGCGTGTCAGGAAGTTACATGCCCCCCCATCCTTTCGAGCATGTTTCTTAGTAGAAATTAGCTAGGGAAAATTGCAACTAGCTAGGTTGATTCGTCTTGTACCTCTCGTCTCTCTCTCAACTGTGTGAACTAGTGACGGCCGTCAGCATTGAGCTTCTCTGTGCACACCACTATCAAAAGCCCTAAGCTTTCCTTCTGTCAAGCCGCTGGCTGCTAGCCTGGCTTTTGCTGAGTGATAGCCAAGGCTGTTGCCAAACTTTCGCATTTGCGTTCCCACAAATCCCACAATTGTTTAGATATTTCTTTAGACTAAGGGATTTCCTGAATGAACCCCTAAAATAATAGAAGCTTGCAACCTCTTGTTATGGCCTTTGATTTGCCCGCCTCGGTTATTCCTGGCCGGCAACCAGCCTAGCAGCCGCCTCGGTTAATGCTGGGTGGGTATTATAAGGTGACCGCCTCGGTTAATACCAATTAACCGAGGTGGTTGTCCTAACACAACTGCCTCCATTAATATATTAATCGAGGCAGTTGCTCTTAGGTTGCTCGTTTTGGTTAATGGTTGCAAAAAAACAATTCAGAACTTTTTCATATAAACTTGGACGAAGACAAACTTTATATCAAAATTGTAGCACTCGACGATAGAACTTTATAGTTAACAAGTTTTTGAATTGATATTGTTTAGGGTCCCAAAATATTGTTTTAAGTACACAGATTTTGAAATTTGAAATTTAAAATTATCATACGATGACATGATATATATACAAAAGTTATAGTTCTCAATAGAATCTACAACTTTATTGTTGAAATTTTTTTAATTTGAAGACGTTTAGCATCCCAAACATGTGTTCGAAGGTTATAGATTTTGATGTTTAAAATTTGAATTCCTAAACGATCTCAAATGTTCATATAGTTAATACCAAAGTTCTAGCGACTGATCTGATCTACATGTTTGATATTGACAAGTTTTTTATTTAAAGTCACTTAGAGTTTTAAATATGTGTTCGAAATTCACATGTTCTGAGACTCACTTTTTACATCATATACCAAAGTTATAGTTTCACAGGACTAAAAACTTTATAGTTGAAAGTTTTTTATTTGAGTTTATTTAGTAGCTAAGATATCTAACATAAGATTACAAAATACTGATATAAAAGATAGCATATTATATATACCCTTGAACATGAATAATTGTGTGGTGTTGTGGTAGTGTTGAGCACTAGGTCGTGGGTTTGATTCTTGAAAGTTGCAAGTTTTTTAGTTTTCCTGGTTTTTTTGAGAAATTAACCTAGTCGAGTATTTTAAGGCAACCGCCTAAGCCAATGGGATTAACCAAAGCGGGCACCTCAATGTGACCACCGGTTCGCCAACTGCCTAAGGCCCGATTAACTGTGACCTTTTGTCAGAGGCGGTTGGAAAAAAACGCCTCGGTTAATTCTTTTTGCCCGCCTTGATTAAGTTTTCACGTAATAGTGTTGATAATTACTTATTGTTGATCTCTAACTTCTTAAGTGTATAGCATTTGACATCATCCAACTTCCATTAGTTCCTCAAGAAAAAGAGAAATTATTTTGCCAAATATTTTTCCCAAATTCATTAATTCATCTCCTCCAAAGAACCTAGTGCCAAAAGTAATTTGAGATCGAACTAGAACCCTACAAAATAAACTTTCCCTTAAAATTACGAGGCCATAGAGCACACATGGTGGACTAGTGTGTATAGCATGCTGTTGGTGCATCATCATTCATTAATTGTCTATTAAAGGGAGAGGTAGGAAGCAGACGCATACCTCTTCCTCATTCTCTTATATGTACATGGACTTCGTGACTCATTCTCAGCGCCATATTAACACAATTTGTTTGGTGAGAATAGGCATATATGGACACCACTAATTTAGCGTTATGCATGGAAAAGCAGTAAGATCTATTTGGAATTGCAGACACCGGGAATAAGAAATGGACAAAGAAGAACGAATCAAGAATGAAGATACACCACTAGTTAACTGAAGGAGGAGTTGCATCGCAGTTCCACCACATGTCAGTCGTGTTCGGCTTATCATTTCTGCGGCTGATGCTGATGATGATTTATTCTAAAAGAAAAATACTATTTTGTGGTTGAAAAGTAGTGGCCGAACCTGGGTGAGCTGAGGCAGGCCCATAGCTAGCAGCATCCAGAATCGTCGATATATGTCTGACGTACATGTATGGCCGCTTGTATATTATTCTTGGCCAATGCCATGAGTAGTTCTTGGCCATTGCCGCAAGCAGTAGCACTTATCGTCTACTAGAAGGCAAATGCAGGTAATCCTCTTGCCCTGCTTGCAGCCTTGCACACAGCAGTTTATAGGTTTTCAATGAATATTACGTGCACCAAGGAACAGAAATCCCAAAGTTGAACGAACTAGATGCATTCTCTGCAATGGTAAACTGTGTCACCAACATATGTAGTAGCTAGTCATGTGTATCTATTGGTTCCAACCAAAAACAAAGTGCACACAATGGAAAGATGAAAAATACCTCCATATACGCAAGCAAATTGGAGCAAGAGCTAGTTTTGAACTGGCCACATACACTACTGGAAACTCAAATTTCCCTGTTGGTAATTCTTCCACCGACAAAAAAAATACGTATTGTTCTGTCGGGTACACAAGCAACCGGTTATCGTTTGTAATTACTAATTATAAATAAATGAGGTTCTTCTATGGCCTGCTGAATTTGTTTCTGTTGGGAAACGGTGACACGAAATCTGAAATTTTCCTGTCGAGGAGCCGGCAATAGGGGGAAAACAATATTTCAAGTCGGTACGAACTTATTACCCTAGCGGTACGATACCGACAGGAAAACATATTTACGGTCTTTTCCTGTCATCTCTCACCAACAGAAATAAAACTTCAGACTTGACGGACTGGAATTTCCCTGTCGATGTCCTATCGACAAGAAAAACACTAAACCAACAGAAAATGTCTATTTTACTGTCGAGCTAGCCCTGTCGGAATATTTCTGTCAGTATACCGACAGTAAAATTGTTACCTGTTTTCTCTGTCTGGTTTTAGCATTTCTCTGTCGGTTTCTTACCGACAAGAAATTTTTAGTTTCCAGTAATAGAGCCAAAAAAAACATGGCTTCTCACATCTCCTCTCCTACCCATGCTTCTAGATTTCAATGTGGACACAGACTTTGCATAAGTAAAAAAAACAAAGATAGAAATCGCAATTTTTTAGATATTTATTGAGTTTATGGAGTCTCTCAAGAATTCCGTGTAAAGAGTAGAAGCTTGTAAGCTAATCTTAGCCCACATTTGGTAACTAATTATTGGTTGATGTTTATTAATTTCTCATATGTATAACTAAGTCACGTAGAGGCACTATATGAGCATTTTGCTAGTTCCATCCATTCCAGGAAAAAACAGGAGGAATTGTCTTACCGGAATGTTTTTCAAGAGAGATTATATTTTCCTAGAAAGTACTTCGCCATTTTGGATGAGCCAGAGATCTACTCCTTGGAAGGACTAGTCCATAGAGCATGGATTGGTGGACTAGGGTAGTTCAGTGTGTCTCTGCATGTTGGTGAACCATTGTTCTCTAATTATGGAACGAGGGTGGTAGGGTGCAGTGATATACAGAGCTGTCCCCGCCCACAATACACTGAGCACGTCCTTCTCTCCGACCAAATGCACTGGACCAGAGAATGTGGGCTTTCCAATCTCCTTTGGTATCAATCGATCTATCACGAAGAGGTATGAGTCGCTCTCGGGTCAAGATGTTTGTTGCAAAAATGAACCCGCCAATCAAGTCCAAACGTACCTTAACGAATTCAAGTTTAGGCATATTGCCTGCGGTCAATTGCCTAACGACTGACATGAAAAACAGAAAATGCAAAGAGCATTACCTGCAGTTAGGTACTAGAACACCATGAATCTTCATTCTGCTGATGTAAGGTTCTTTTTAATCATTTTGCAGCAAATTAATTGGTGAACCATGCATACACCACTGATCAGCAAAAGTAATGGGCATTCGATGAAATGATCTGGATCCACCTTGTCATTCAGAAGTATAGAGACAGGGAGCAGTGTGAATACAGCTCATTTCCTTATCTTCTGATGCCTCTTCTTTGAAGAGGATTGAAGCTGGAAATTTCCATTGCCTAAAAAGTACATGGTTGCTTGATTCCTAGCTCATTTCTACATTTTTGTAAACCCATGAACATTTATTTGTTAGTGAGTAAAGAGAAGGAAAGATTGGGGACACACACGACCCTCTGCACAACAGACCGATGAACAGTGCAGAACAGAAACTTGAACAGCAGAAGCATGCGAGAAGTACTGCTGAAGAGAAGGGAAGAATCCGATAAACAGTAGTTACTCTAAGTGTCATTGATGAACCAAATTCAAGGTCAAGTGTGGTTCGGCTCAGCTTGGATTCCTAGTCCATATATGTCCCCACCCCAATTCGCCGTACCCACTACAATGGCCCTCCACGATCAAGAGACTGAGAACTCGGAGAGTAGTATCGTGGGCTGATGGCTGGTTTATCTTCAGTGATGAAGAAAACTGGAGCAAATTGATGAGAACAGAATAATATATGTTGCTAAATTAATGAAAAACTAGCAATATATCTACCCACAGATCATGACTTCCGAACTGGTGAACACTAAAATCATCAGTACAGGTATTTTCCCTATCATCTAAAGTATTAATACGCATGAAGGCATGTTTAGGAGCAGGATCAAAGTCACTACACTGCAGGAATCAGTCCACCTCACAAGGCACTGGCATGTCCTTTTCCATGGAAAACAGATTGCCTCTCGGTCTACCAATCAGTTTTGGAGGCAAGGTACAAGCAGGCACTCGACTGTTTGTATTCGAGTCACGTTTCAGGCAAGCCTTTATTTTTGGGTGGATTAATGTCTGAACGGCCTATCGTTTTCGTTATTTTGTACCTGTACATATCATATACTATATATATGTATACATAATGTTTTGGCAAAAATAATGGATATTCAACAAATTGATCTGGGCTTGTAGACACTCATAATTAAGTATAGGGTAAGAAGCAGAGTACATACAACTCAGTTCCTTTTTTCCTCATTCTCTGATAGATGCATGGTAGCAGTATGTCTGGACGAGATTAGCTACTTACAGCATCATCTACTCAGAACAGGAGACACCAGGAGCACTACCGGAGACGGCATCCGTACTCGGTACACTCTAGCACTCGGCAAAGATCGGCTTTGCCATCGGCAAATTGAATCTTCGCCGAGTGTCAACTTCCTGGCGCTCAGCAAAGCCCTGTCTAAACTCTGTCTAACCTGACTCCTACCAGCGTTCAGTGAAGCCAGGAGACGCTGCACTCTAGGCCCTCTTAGGCCCATGTTCTCTCTCTAGCAAACCACCATCTGTGTTGCTATTCTTCCTTTTAATTTTCCTTCTAAACTCTGTCTAACCTGTGCCACCATCTTTTTGCTCTATTTCATTTTCAGTTTCCTCCTAAAGCCCATCCTACCAGCGTTTAGTGATGCCACCAGAGAGGCCTCTGATCGCTGTCAGGACCTAAACCTGAACTATCGATTATGCAGGGGTTTGAGCATGGAGGCATTGGTCTTGTGAACATTTCACATATTCGTCTGGTAGCTAGGAGAAACGCTGCCAAGATGTTCTTGCGCTGTTGCAATTTTCTACATCTGCTGCACTCACCTTGAGGGTGCTGATCTGACACTTGAGGGTGCGGCACTACAGCCCTGCCTTGGTTGCCGCCGCCAATGGTCGTTCCTCCATTTCCACATGTTCTCTTGTGTGTTCGCAGTTCACTGTTATCCCTGAGCTGTCACTGCACTTGGGTTGCTTGTTGCCAGCCAAGCCAAGGCCATGACCTTCTAGGAAATAATGCAAGATTCTAGCCACCCGATCCAGTTAATTTATGGCTCACAGTCATTTGAAACTACCACAGAAAAGTCCAAGAAGTAGAAGCTTGCAACCCATCCTAAGCTCTGTCAGTTCATAAGTAAGTGTTGATTGATCCTTAATCTTTCATATATATAACTAACGAGGCTTTTTTCGGTGGTTGGAAAGTACTACTAGTACTTTTGGGTACTTTCTATTTTTATTTTGACAAATAATTGATTTGAGAAAGAAAATTAGTATAATTAAATTAATGGAGATCGAGAAGGGTATTAGTATTTGGGGGAGCTTTGACCACACAGGTCCACACCCATTCAGTACACCTATGTTCTGGATTCCACGTTTGGCGCAGGGGAAGGAAGAACACCTGGCAACAATCTGTTAATTCACCTTTCGAGTTATTTCTCTGTTGAATCTGATGGCCGCAGCGGTTCTCTGACATGCATGCATGAGCAACGAACTTGAAAATTGACAGATCAGAAATGTGAGAGCCCGGAGATCGAAGCTAGCTAGGAGGCAATGGAATGAAAATCTCAGATCAGCGTGCCATTGCTAATTGCCATGCATGCAACAAAGCGATCACATCGTCATCGGACGGTCAGTCAACGTAGACGGCGCATGTGGCCCTCATCTCACCGCGCGCCCGTGCCGGTGCGCACTCTGATCCTGCCTATGTTGACAATGGTCCATGGAGACGGCGAAGTCGGCAAAGGACGTGTCAACGACTCACTACAGGAAATAGTTGATGCTTTGCCGAGTGCCGCATTCGGCAAAGGACCTTCGGCAAAATTTTCATTGGTAAAGGGCAAAGAAAAGTTACCGTGACGGTGTTTTTCGAACTAACGAACGGTTGTTTTGCCGAGTGTCTCTAAGGAAGGCACTTGGCAAAGAATTAAATATTTTTTTCCCGAATTTCTTTGCCGAGTGTCATACCCGGAGGCACTCAGCAAAGAAAATATTTTTTAAAAATTTTTTTTTTGCCGAGTGCCCTGCGTGGAGGCACTCGACTCAGACTCGACGTAGGTGGCATTGGTGGCCATGAGACTCACGTTTGGTCATACATATGTTTCGATACTAGTCACACGTGTTTTGGTACTTCCTAGTATTTTTTGGTACTTTTTTGTTGGTACTTCCTATTTTTCCGACGTTCGATCTGGACCAATGGACGGTCCACATTTTTTTTAATTGTCGTAAAACTTATAATAACTACTATGTCAAATGTGCAAAGGCGCTATGAACATTTCGCCACATGTTTTCCCAAAGGAATTATGTTTTCAGAGAAGACTTTACTAATCATTTCGGTGGAGTAAAACCCCACTGCTCTATATTTATAGCCTATATAGAGAGCATGAGTTCATTGGTGGACTAATAATCTAATATATGGTGTCGTCTCAGCATGCAGTTGGTGAATCATTGGTTCGCTAATTAAGGAGGGAGAGAGGGAGCAGACACATACGGACGTACCCTAGTTCCAAGTTTTCTTATATATATGTATGGCATTTCACGGCACATTCTCAGGCCTGCATAGTAGCTAGAGAATTTGATTAGTGAAAAAGGGATAAATAATGAAGATGAGAGCATCATTTTAGCTACTCACAAGCAGTAAGATGTATATATATTTGGAACCGGAGACACCGGGAACACAAAATAAAGTTGGATCCTTTGAAATTGTGATGGAGGAGTTCTTTCAAAAAATTGTGATGGAGGAGGATGCATGGAAGATACACGGGAAGAAGCTGTCCGTTGGCCTGCTGTCCCAGAAAAAAAAAAAAAAACCTACGATACTGACGTGTACGTACACGTGTGCTCAGCTCCCTTTCTTGTGTATCTCGATAGCACATTTTCTTGGCATGTTGCTATGTGGCTGTTGCTTGGTCGACCTAGCAGCTCCTTTGGCTGTCACGGCTCCTTGCATAATCGCATGGCCTAATGCACGTGCCTGATCGCGGCTTATAATGGACTGTGCCGTGTGCATGTGCAATATAATTTTTGTATGTAACTTACTCACAAAGGTGGGGAATCCAATCTCCTTCTTTTCAGTCTATCGCCAACAGTTAGCCCATGGTTGTTGGTGCAAAAGTGAACCCACTAATCTAGTTAAGACATACTTCAAAAATTAGTTCACCAATGATCAGAAGATAAGAAAATGGGCTGTCCAGACACTGCTCCCGGTCTCTATTCTTTTGAATGACAGGGTGGATCCAGATCATTTCATCGAATGCCCATTACTTTTGCTGATAAGTGGTGTATGCATGGTTCACCAATTAAATTTTCTGCAAGATGATTAAAAAGAATTTTACATCAGTAGAACGAAGAATTACGATGTTCTAGTACCTAATTGCTGCTAATGCTCATCGGATTTTCTGTTTTTCATGCCAGTCTTCAGGCAATTGACCGCATGCAGCCTATGCCTCAAGTTTGAACTGGATTTTTTTTTTTCATGGACCGTTTGAACTGGATTACCGGGTTCATTTTTGCACCAAAAAATCTTGCCTAGGAGCAACTCATACCTCTTTGCGATAGATCCACTGATACCAAAGGAGATTGGAATGCCCACCTTTGGCAACTGCATGGAGGGTTAGTAATACATGGCAAGCAGCACGGACCTGTGGGGAACTCGTCCAACAGAAGCACTGCTGTTTAAGGGACATCACTTCTTTGTGTGCATCTGAGGTGCAGCCTCATATAGCTAGCTGTGTGTAGCCTTCATTCTTCAATCTTCAGTGGTTCAGCTTTATTTTGTGTTCCCAGTGTCTCCGATTCCAAATATACATCTTACCGCTTGTTTGAGCAGAAAAAACAATGATATCTAGCTACTCTCATTTTTGTCATCCCCCATCACTAAACAAATTCTCTTTATACAGGCCTGTAAAAGAGAGAGAAGATATGCCATACATATATAATATGAAGTGTGTGTGTGTGTGTTTTGAACCGACACTGGTATGCTGACAGTGATGGATGATTGACATCATTACCGGTTCTTATAGACCGACATTGATGTTGAACCGGCAGTAATGTGGTTTTCAGAAAATAAACCAAACAAAAAAAACAAAAAAATAGAAAAAATATACTTATTATCAGAAGAGGACCGCACACAGTCTACTAGATAGGTCACAAGTCAATATTTTGCGCGACAAACATGAGCTTCATGGCCATTCACGTCTTTAGCCCCTAATAATCATATCACCTGCAACCTGTTTGTGTCCAAACGAGATTTTCGTCCTACCCATTTTATGTTCATCTGATTTTAAAATAGGTATTTAGAACCCTAAACTAGTTTAAATAAAAAAGTTATCAACTACAAAGCTTTATAACTTTCGGAGAACAACAACTTTTACTTTGGTAGTTTCTCCATCAGAGATAACTTACAAAATTTGAATATCAAATTTGAGAAATTTAGGAAATCATCCTGTATTAGAAAACTAAGTTTAAATCCCTAAAAATTTGAAATTTAAATTTTAATTTTTTAAATGACCTTGGATAGAGAAACTTTTAAAATAAAAGTTATAGATCTTGAAAAGTTATAAAACTTTATAATTGATAAGTATTTTATTAGAAATAATCTTGTCAAAAAAACTACATTTAAATTTCCAAAAAATTTAAATTTAAATTTTTAAAACGACCTTGAATGGACAAATTAATAACAAAAACAAAAGTTGTAGATCTTAAAAGTTATGAAACTTTGTAGTTGACAATTTTTTAATTTGTAATCACCTTGTCATGGAAAACTACAACTATAAAGTTGTATAACTTTTTAAGATCTATAACTTTATTTGGTCATTTATTTATCGGACATAGTGGTAGTAACATTGTTCACAAATGTTACACATCCCTCTCAAAGTTTATGAAACTATAAGAGAGACATAAATTTTGTGAACAATGTTTCCACAACTTTATCGAATGAAGAAATGAGCAAAATAAAATTGTAGACCTTGATAAGTTGTACAACTTCTATGTTCATGACTTTTTCAGGTGAGACCATTTAGCATTCCAAAATAATGTCTGAAGTTGCCTTTTTTGAAATTCAAAATTTAAATAGATAAGATAGGGTCACATGAAAAGATAGATAAAATAATAGCTATAAGAACAAAATAAATTGCTAGAAAATGATTATTAGAAAAATTTAGGAAAAATCATCAAATTTGAAGTTAGTATGAGGGGAAAAAACTAATTACAAGTTTTAGCCAGAGATTAAAAACAGAAATCAGAGTTCTTCAACAATTTCGAAGTTTAATTTCAAACAATATTTTAAAGTAGTAAATAATTTCAAATGAAAATATTGTCAACTACAAACTTGCATAACTTTTTGAGGTCTATAATTTTTGTTTTGGGCATTTGTCCATCCGAGGTTGTTTTTAAAATTCAAATTTTAAAATTTAGATATCAAAATTAATTTTCGTTAGATAGATGATTATAAACAAAAGTATTTGGACATCCAAATTATCTCAAATTGAAAAGGTTTAAAATACAAAATTGTAGGTCTCGTCAAGTACTACAGCTTTGATATAAAGCTCATCTTCATTGGACATCATATGAGAAACTTATGAAATTTTTTATGTGTAATATAATTTTTTTATATAACTTACAAGGTGGGGAATCCGATCTCCTTCTTCTTTTCAGTCTATCGCCAACAGTTAGCCCATGGTTGTTGGTGCAAAAGTGAACCCACTAATCTAGTTGAGACATACTTCAAAAATTAGTTCACCAATGATCTAAGATTTTATTAATCATTTTGTAGCAAAAAACATTTTGTAGCAAATTCATTGGTGAACGATGCGAACACCACTCATTTAGTTCAATTAAATAGAGAGGAACTGGTGCTTTCAATTCAGTGTCCCTGCTAGACCAAGTGCTGTCTGGTACAAATTGCATTGAAGGATTGAAAAATTGTATTGGTCTAAGGATAAGGGGCAATTTGGCACGGAATCAATGCTAATTCATATTTATAATAGCTAAAAGTTAATAACTAGGTTGTTTACTAGTTTCTTGTACCAAATTATATTTTACTTTTACTTTCTCCCAAGTTAACTTTAATCAAGTTTATAGAAAAATTTAACAACATCGAGAAAAAAAATTAGTTTCATAGAACATTATTTACACTTTTATATTAATGTACTTTTTGAAAAACTTAGTCAGATTTAGAGAATTTATTTGACTACAGATGAAGCAAAGCAAATAATAATTTTGAATGTAAGGACCTTGTACAAATATACATTAACCACATCCTTAAGAATCCTCATACGCTGTCGTTCAAAATCAGTTATAGAAATGAAATGGTAGCTGGACATTGCGTGTGTATAAATGGCCCTGTCCATGGGGACAAGTGTCAGGTTGCATGGCTATGTGCTCTCGCACTAATATCAATTTTGTGTAAATACCACGATATATCAAAAGTTTAGCACTAATCTTTCAGAAAAAAAGTTTAGGACTAATCTGGAATGTGCCCTACACCAGCTGATCAGATTTGTCATTAATTTGGTCGCATGCAAGATAGATGAGGTTGATGTATCCCGCCATGACAGCCCATGCGGTCGTCGGTAGTGGTTTCAGACAATAGCCTTCATAGAGGACAAGAGGATGGTGGCTTCAACACAGTCTCATGATAGGCCATACACCTCGGTTATGTGACCTACTACTAGGTTGATACACTCCCCATGCCTCCCATGCCCAATTTGTAGGTAACTTATATAATAACCTCTTGTGCGTGTTGCTGGACATCAATAACCACTTGAGCTTTTTAGCCAGGATTTTATGGCCAACCAGCAGTGTTTTCCTCTTACAATAAATCAGCATTAGCATCAGCCACTTTTACGGCCAGCCGAACAGATAAGATTTAAATTGTTGCTACTGTGAGTGATACTAACCAAACTCACTGTAGTAACCTCTCTTCATTTTTTGCAGATGATTCATGAAAACAGAGCATATGCTCAGCTTCCAAGATAGAGAAGCTGCTCTGTTTTTAGCTATCTTATCTCGCTCGTCGCAAAAAAAACTATCTTATCTCACTTTCACTCAAACTATCCCTGTTACTACAACACATAGTTCACAGATATTTATGGGCCACATAAACATATCCCACTGGCCACCACATCCTCGGTCCCATGCATTTTTAGTTCTGGTCGTTGTGTCATGGGTCGGCGTGTTGGGCTCTGAATTCAATACCAAGGCTATGATTTCAGACATACTGCCTGCCTACTCTCTCTTTTTCTTTTGGAGCAATAGTTACAATACGGGCCAAAAGCACAGTGCTCATGACCTTTTCAATAATTCTATTTTGGAGAAACTAATCAGCAAACAATGCATGTACCATGCTTGAAGTTCAATTGAAGAAAGACGGACATTTGATTATATTAATTTAGTAGTGTTTCTCTAGCACATACAATGTTTCCCAAAGAAAAAAATGATTCCTCTAGGCGCACGTCTTTGGTTTGCTTTTTCAAGTGTTGTATACATGGGAGTACATGGTTTGTTGAAGAATTAAGAATTCTCTATTTGGGGATGATATATAGGGGACCAAGCCGATGCATGTAATATTGAAGTTGACATAGGAAAAGGATCCAATGCTCCGATCCCCTCCCCCGTTCTGAGTTGGGAGATCATAAATAGCATTTGCATATGCTCTTGTATGACTAGAAGGCACTTGGCAAATCACCATCCATAAGTATGAAAGCGGTGTAGATGCAGACCACTTCCTTGCTTGCTCGGTCCCTTGCTCATTTCTCCATTTTGTAAAACCAGAGTAATTATTTTGTGAGTGAAAGGTAGGAAACATAGGGATGAGTATGCATATCATTAGCTCTTACAGTGAGATCTACTCGGAATAGGAGGCATCGGGAGCGCAAAATAAACCTGAACTCAAGGAGATTGAGGGCAGACCTTTGATCCATTAAGTCCACCTTTGCTGAGTTGTGCAGAACTTCACTTTCGTCTACCTTGAAAGTATTCACCTTGGATCAATAGCAGAGGTGCTAAATCCACCGATGCAGTGAGCTATGGCTGCCACCAGATCTACCAATCTGCTACAGCCTGGTCACCCTGGTCTGCCACCAGAACATGCAAAAGATCTATAGAGCATTGTTCCCGTGGGGAAGACGAATGTGCTCTATGATTATTGCATCATTGTGGGTTGTAGGAAATAGCCATCTCCTATATTCATTTACCTCCATTTGGCCCCACTCCAACTCACAGTACCCACCAGAATAGCCCTCCAAGATCAAGAGACTCAGAACTCGGAGAGGAATGTCGTGGGCTGAAGGCTGTTTTATGTTCCGTGATGAGTTAGTTACGTATGAAGTAAGCTTGAGCAATTTGATGAGAAAAGAATAATATTGCTAAATATTTACCCACAGATGATGATTTCCAAACTGGTGAAAGCTAAAATGAGCAGTATAGATATTTTGCAAGAAACCACGACACAATTTTAGCAGCATACATATAAGGCTATCATGATTTGGCTATCCTCTAAGTATTACATACACATGAAGTGATGAAGGCACGTTTAGGAGCAGAATCAAAGTCTCTTGACTGCAGCAATCCCACCTCACAAGGCACTGGCAGGTCCTTTTCCATGGAAAGTGGATTGCCTGGTGTACCAATCGGATTTAGAGGCAATGGAGAAGCAGGCACTCTACGTACCGTTTGCATTTGAGTCGCGCTTCAGGCAAGCCTGTATTTTGGGTGGATTAATGTCTGAACGGCGGCCTGTCATTTTTGTTTTTTTATATATACATGTACATAGCATCACTGTGCATACATGTGTTGGCAAAAATAATGGATATTCAACAAATTGATCTGGGCCATCACTTGTAGTTGTAGACACTCATAATAAGTATAGGGTAAGAAGCAGAGTACATACAACTCGATCGGTTCCTGTTTTTCCTCATGCTCTGATAGATGCATGGTAGCAATACGTATCGTATGGACGAAATTAGCTACTTAAAACATCATCTACTCAGAACAGGAGACACCAGGAGCACAGAACAAATGAGGAGAGCGAGTGTCTTGAGACGGAGGGCGCAACCTAGATCCACTGAGCTCTCTACCCTCTAGTGAAGAACTTCACTTTCTTCTACCTTGATAGTGCTTGACGTCGTCTCCGGCACATAAGAATAATTCTTGAGCATGACCACGTCTTTGGGTTGTCCACGTCTAGTTTGAAGGTGTGCTCCTCACGACTAGGGATGAAAACGGTCGGAAACGGTTGGAAAACCTCTCAACCGCTTTCAACATTTACATTTGAATATGAAAACAAAAGCGAAAGCGGTAAAGCTGGACACAAAAAAAAACACACAAACGTCCGAAATATTGAGAATTTTGAAAATGAACTAATTCAAGCGGAATTAAGTAGAACACGATCTGTATAGGAAAAATCAATACAGAATATTGACCCATAGGACCAAGTGTGTAACAAGTGAATAGTAATTAACAAGTCCTACAACTTTCTTAGAAAGTATCTCCATTCGACACCATGTAAGGAAGATATGATTTTTCTAAGGCAACAAGCACTTGTATGCAATAATTAATATACTGCTAAAATTTTATTTAATTTTTTAACTTTTTAATGACCTCAAGTGGAAAACTAAAAACTAGAAAGTTGTAGATCTCATCGAAAACTACAATTTTTATATAAAAACATCTTCATCCGAGATCGTTGAAAAAGATATAATTTTTCTAAGGTTGGACATATAGTAGGCTAAAATTGGTTTAAACTTTCAAATTTGGGATATTCTGAATTAAAAGTAGAAAACAGTCGGAAAAATATCTAAACTGTTTTTGTTCCTATTTCGATACGAATTAGAAGTTTTCTGAAAATATAAATTTGATCGGATTAAATATAGAAAACGATATGGTTCGGTATAGGATATTTCGTGTACTGTTTTCAACCTTAATCACGACAGAATTGATCTTTAGTTAATGCTTGGCGTGGAAAGTCTTGTGTGGCATGGCGCGGAGTGCATGGACAGCTAGCCATGATAAACAAAGTGAAACAGGACTATGTGCTGTTGCTACTATATTTAAAATAGTTTTGCTCTTGACCATTACAAAATTTTCCAAAAGCAGTTCTTAATCATTGCCGTAAGCATTAGCACTCATCGTCCACCAAAAAAGAAATTCATGTTTACTGTCTTACACAACAGTCGTTTATAGTTTTCCGATGAATATTATAGGCTCAAGGAAGATAGCCAAAAGTTGCACAATTAGGGGCTTTCAAGGGGAATGAAGCTCTGGAAATATTCTAGCCGAAAACACTATTGTATTTTATATAGGCCACCTACATCAGGATTCATTCCTGGCCCGGAACGACCGTAAACGAACAAGGCCTTAGGGAGTCCTTCTGCAACGGTGGAAGGACAATGAGCTTCTGTACGTTAGGCCCTCCTAGGCCCATGTTCCCTCTCTAGCAAACCACCATCTTTTTTGCTATTTTTTCTTTTAGTTTTCCTTCTAAACTCTGTCTAACCTGCCACCATAATTTTTTCTATTTTTTTCTGTTTCATTTTGCTCCTAAAGTCCATCCAACCAGTGTTCGGCGAAGCCACCAGAGAGGCCTCTCATCACTGTCAGGACCGATCTGCAGAGGGAGGTCTCCTGAACTATCTCGATTATGCAGGAGTTTTGAGAGGCATTGGTCTTGTGAACACTTTGCGTGTTCGTTTGGAAGGAGAAAAGCTACCAAGATGTTCTTGCGCTCTTGCCATTTTGTACATCTGCTCCTCCCTTCCTCCCTCCCTCCTGTGTGTAGGTGCAGCCTACCAGACACCTGAGGGTGTGGCACTGCAGCCCTGCCTCTGCTGCCACCGCCATTGCTTGTTCCTCCATTTGCACATGTGCTCTTGTGTGTTTTGTTATCCCTGAGACCTCGCTTCACTTGGGTTGCTTGTTACCAAGCCAAGCCCAGGCCATGACCTTCTATCTAGGAAGTAAAGGATAATTCTAGCCATCCGATCTAATTAAATGAATGGCTCACGCGCGTAGTCATTTGAAGTACCATAGTCCCTCTTGTCATGTAATATAGCATATTCTAGGAATTTTAAGCAAATTAAGAGAGAACGTAAAAGATGCTTGTATCCTTATTTTATTTCCTAATCAGACGTTATCATCAATATGATTAAAGATTATTGCTTGATAAATAGAAAGTATTTAATGTAAATTTGGGTTTTATCCTCCAGAATGCATTATATTTGAGGATAAAATTTAAATGTTATAATGTACTAGATTACAGGACGGAGAGAGTAGGGCATAGCACAGCCCGAGAGTAGAAGCTTGCAACCCATCCTACTAAGCTTTGTAGTTAATAATAACTAAATCTTGGTTGATCCTTAATTTTTTATTATGTATAACTAATAAGTCAAATTTGCAGAGGTGTTATGAACATTTTGCCACATGTTTACCAAAACATTTTGTTTTCATAGAAGACTTAGCTAGTCATTTTGGAGGAGCAAGAGCCCCACTTCCTCTATAGTAATAGCCTATATAGCATGAGTTCATTGGTGGACTAATATACGGTGTCTCAGCATGCAGTTGGTGAATCATTGGTTCGCTAATTAAGGAGGGGCAAAGGGAACAGTGATACACATACGCTCACTTCCTAGTTTTCAAATATATATATACATATGTATGGCTATGTATGGCATTTCACTGCACTTTCTCAGGCCTGCATAGTAGTAGATTAGTGAGACAGGAATATATAATGAAGATGAGAGTAGTAGATATGTATGGGCATCATTTTAGCTACTCGGAGAAGTGGTAAGATGCATATTGGGAATCGGGGACACCGGGAACACAAAACAAACTTTAACGATTCCAGGATGAAACATGGCAGATCCAGTGATGGTGGAGGGTGCATGGCAGATCCTCTGGAAGAAGCTGTCGATTGGCCTGGTACGGTGTCCTAGAAACAAGGACGTACTGGCGTGTGGACAGCTGTTAACTTGTGTTTCTCGATAGCACATTCTCTCCACATATTTGTCATGTGGCTATTGCTTAGCCGAGCTAGCAGCTCCTATGGCCATCACGGCTCCTTGCATAAGGGCAAGTACCGCGTCCCTTGAGCTCGTCTCCACGATGTCAATTTCACGAAAAACACCCCACCAATCATAGGTGATGGGGTCAGCGTCGTCTCGCGAAGTGACGTGATGTCCCGTTGCCCTAGGTCGTGACCCTTTCTTCAATAGTATTGTACGGGTCAACGGCGTCTCCAACACGAGGGCGCGAATCCAGTGTGCGTGTGTGCAGTTCTAGTTTTGGCGCGCGGTCGTGGGCGTGATTTCAGTAATTGGTCGCGGTGGCTCGACTATGGGGGCGGAAGAGCCAGGCCGCACAACCAAAGGCGGGCATGACTCGGCGGCGGTGGCGGCGGCGACGGCGGTGTTTACCAACCACGTTGTTCGCCGCCTAGACACAGCACAAGCGCCCATGGACACAGCACAAGCGCCCATCGCTGCCACTACCGGTAAGAGTTCGGTGATGGCAGCCTCCTCCATAGGTGGATCTAGAGGAGGTTCAGTGATGGCATCCTCCTCCGTACCTGCTACTGCCAGCAAGAGTTACAGTGATGGCAGCCAACTCCAGCAGCATGGTTCAATCATATTTAGTTTTTTATCTCTTTGTGTTAGTTCTTGTTGACAATTATCTTTTGACATCATTGCATTTAGTGTGAATGGAGCATTGTCATTTACAGACTGCTTCTGTACCCTGTATGCCGTGTACAGTCTGGAGTGTGAATTTTGTTTACAGAAAATAGCATTGCCACTTACAGTTTCTGAATTTATAATTCTCCAGAATATGAACTCATATCTGTAAAGTTTCTGAATTTTCAAATACGTGTGAACTTTTAGTCAAGTGGAAGTTTTTCCTTCCCTTCCTTCACTGATTTGTTCATCGACAGGAGCACGGCTTCAGTGACATTCAAAGAATTCTCTCAATATGAACTCATATCTGCATAGTATTTACATCTGCTGCTCTTGATTAAGATTAATCTCAGTTTTTGTTTAGATAACCAATCTTCAGACATGAATATGTGAGGATTCAGCTTCTGTGGAGATGGTTCAAATTCACATATTTGGTTATCTGTTATCTGAAATTTGGTGTATTAGTGCTATTAATTCATCCTGTTTCCTGTTATCTTGTGAGGTTATGATAACTGAATGCTATGAGCTAAATGCGACAGAAGTTTTTGGCGCAAGCAGGGATCATGAATTAGACAAAAAGGGGAACGACAATTATCAGGTTCTTTTATTGTTCAAGTGAAATGGATTTTTGAATGCTTTGTTCAGTTAAGCAGCGAACATCAACCTTTAGCTGAAGGCTATACATTGGCTGGGCCTTACTGGACCAGTGAAGAATGCCCTGCGCAATTTTGATATGTCCTGCACAGGCATATTCATGAGCCCTTGACATTGTATAGAGGATGTTTGTTCATTGGTTGTTCACATAGCTCTTAGTTTATTTTGTTTAGCTAAATCAAATTTTCTTTTCTTTTTATCAGTTAATTGATGTAAACTGAGCATAGCTTTGATCTGTTATCTATCAAACAGCAACACAATGGTATATAAAGTTGTATTCATGATTGAGCTTGGTTACATGTAAAGCATTAAACAGTAGCTGCCTGTACACGGTAGATTTGAGACTCTTGCAGACGGCCTCTTTGCAGACGGCCTCCCGTCTATGGGTTGTATATGCCCTAATCGCATGGCCTAATGTGCATGCCTGCCCACTTAATCGCGACCCCTATGTGTTGTGCGTAGGTGTAATATCATTTTTTGATACAACTTACTCAGAAAGATGGGGATTCCGATCTCCTTCCTTTCAATCGATCGCCAGCAGTTACCCCATGGTAGTTGGTGCAAAAATGAACCCACTAATCCAGTCCAGACATACTTCCAAAAAAAGGTTCACCAAACATCTAAGATTTTATTAATCAGTTTGTAGCAAATTAATTGGTGAAGGATGCATAGTTCAATTAAAGAGAGAGGGTGAACTGATCATATATCAGCTAGTTGAGTTCTACCCACCCGGATTCAAATTCATGACTTGCACGGATGCTCGTATTTTCCTGGATTTATTCTAGGATTTAACGGCATTATGCTTTCAGTGGTAGGCAACGTGCCCGTCAACAACGAGACGCCCGCCTGTGGTGACTTCGTCAATCTTGAGATTTTGCCGGTCCAACTCGGTTCATCGGAGGTGCTCATAGGGGTAAAGTGTGCGTACATACATTTATAGGGGTGAGTGTGCGCTCGTGTTTGTAAGTGTTTGCTTGTGTAACTTGGTCTCACAAAAAAAATAAAGAGAGAGGAATACATAATGCATCTTCACATAATAAAAATAAGAATGTATGGTTTTTCAATTCAGGCCGCTGCTAGACCAAGTCCTGTCTGGTAGAAATTGCGTTGAAGGATTGGAAGTTCGTATTGGTAGGGGCCGTTTGGCACGGATTCAACGCTAGTTCAGAGTTATAATAGCTTTGGAGAAACTACTCAGTGCTCATGGGATACAATACATGATTTATGCTGCCAACTCTCTTTTTCTTTGGAGCAAAAGTTACAGCAAGAGCCAAAAGCACAGTGCTCATGACTGACTCGATAATTCTATTTTGGAGAAACTACTCAGCAAACAATGCATGTACCATGTAGTTCAATTGAAGAAAGATGAATATATGATTCATTTAGTAGTGTTTGTCTGGCACATACAGTATTGTAACTTAGTGTTGAACTTAAGGTAAGAAGACACTAAAAATCAGATGAACAATTAATTTTCTATCATCTAGAATCATATCTTTTGTGGTTTTGAAACTAAAATTCTACGAGAGGGCGCATAGATTTTGAGAATCATTTTCACTTTGTCTCGGATCAACTTTAACCAGATTTGTAGAAATATGTAATAACATGTAGAACAAGATTAGTTTCATAGAACATTATTTAAAATTTTAAATGTTATATAATTTGTTAAAAAATATGGTTAAATTTAGAGAAACTTGACTAAGGACAAAGCCGAAATGAATAATAATTTGGGTCGGAAAGAGTACAATATTAACCACACCCCAAAAGGCCCCATACATGAATATGCAAAATCAGTTATAGAAACATAATGGTAGCTGGAAATAAGGTGTATAAATAAATGACCCTGTCCATCCAGACAATTGTCAGGTTGGGCTCTTTGCTCTAAGTAATTTTTGTATTACAATAGTCAAGCACTAGTCTACACTGTGTCAATATGGAGATATATATCAAAAGTTTAGCGCTAATCTTGATTGAACCGTTGTAGATCAGATTGCCATTAATTTTTTTTACATGCATGACAGATGAGGTTGAAGTATTCCACTCATCTTGAGACCTTGGACTTGATGGTGCCTGGTAGTGATTTAAAACCTTCGACTTCCTGGAGGACAGTGGTTTCATGACGGTCTTATGATGGGCCATATACTGCGGATAGAATGTCATGTCAACATCTTGTTAGATGACTTAATTAAGATCCCAGTTATGTGATCTGCTGCTGGGTTCATACAACCCCCATGCTAGGTTTAAACTTGACTAAGATTCTTATGCATAGTTCAGCTGGAGCACAAGCTTAGCTTTGGTGGCCACTGGATTATTGGATTGGATGAGTCCTCTGCAAATTAAAAACGCTTCCATCATCCTCCAACAATTATAGCTCTCGAGCTATTAAGCTCCTACATTACTACGGGTCACAAGGCACGACCACAAGCTACACTCCACATGACGTTGCTAATATAAGCAGGGCCGTGCATTCAATGACTCCACTTAATGTCGAGAGTGGATTGAGCCTGAAGGTTGACTCAAAATTCAAAGAGTGGACTAATTTTTTGAGGGTCAAGAGTGGACTAATTCCTACAGTCAAGTGACTTCGTTATGCTTGTAAACATACCTTCATGTCTCGTAATACTTAGAAGATAGCCAAATCATAACAGCCTGTGTGCTATAAAAATGGTGTCAAGAGATGTGCGTAAATATAGTTAGTTTTTGGTTAGTTTAGCAACATTATTCTGTTTTTCATCAATTTCCCTCAATTTCTTCCAAGTGTCCCAAAATGGTGTCAAGATATGTGCATAAATATAGTTAGTTTTTGGTTAGTTTAGCAACATTATTCTGTTTTTCATCAATTTCCCTCAATTTCTTCCAAGTGTCCCCAATTATCAATTGTGCATAAATCCGTTTCATTCATGCATCACCTGATTTTGTTGAATTCTTTCATTGTTCAGCACACATTGTTTCCACTACTAATCATTAGTTACCCATCACCATCAGTAGTTCGTTCGACCATGAAAGAATTATCATTACACAACACCAGCTTCTTGTGTGCCCTTGGGTTTTGTATGTCCTGACTCCTGAATGCAAATCACAGATTCTTTACAGAAACGACTAAGAACATATGGCAACACATCCTCTTAACGAAACACAGGCTATTTTCCCTGATCACAAAAAAAGACATATGGCAACACACTGGCTAAGAATGAAACTGTTTCTATCTGGTGGCAATACCACTGGTACCCTCTATGTTTCTGTATCCACCAGCTTTTTGCCCCCTACTAGGTACAAGAAACTGAACTTCTTATCAACATTGTTGTCCAAGACTAGCTGCGTTGATCTGTGCTTCATCCAATTCTGTAAGTCATACAGTTTTTTGAGTACCTGGTGTCTCCAATTCCCAAAAGTTATTACAATATCCGTCTAAGATGGAAATGGAGTTCAAATGACCATACCTCATAAATATATGGGATACGGGACTGAGAAATGAACTATATATCATGCTGCACTGCTGCATGTATAAAAGCATTAGGATTTGGTGGGGCTATATTTACACTACTCCCTATCTCAATACCAACTGCCTGTGGAACAACTAAGAGCATATATTATTCAAACTTGGAGGGGAACAGCTGATCCTCTCTTAGGACTGTTTGGTTTCTTTTCTCGAATACGCAAAAGGTTTGCGCATCTTTGTATTAAGCAAAAAGCAATTTATACAAGAGCGCCATGGCGCTGGCGGTGGATGGCTTATCAGATATTACAATAGACACAACCTCCCTGCATTAATTCATGCTAACTACTCTCGTACTAGACAACCTAGATTTCGAGCCCCGGCGTCGATCCAGAGGTTGCCGGTAAGCTTGATGGTTGACAGGAGCTGGCTGATGGTGGCAGGGGCGCTCTGGAAGCATCGGGCATTACGCTCTTTCCAGATCTCCCAGGCTACCAAGGCGAACAAGGTGTCGGCTCCTTTTTGCTTGTCTCCGTGCCATCTGTGTCTCCAGCGGTCCCACCAGGCTAACAAGGTCTCGCCTCCTACATGCGACGCGTCGGCCCCAAGAATGGCCAAGATGGTCCACCATACTTGACATGAGAACGAGCAGGAGGCGATGATGTGGTCGATGGTCTCGGGTTCTTGGTCGCAGAGGTAGCAGTGGTCGTGCCCTGTAGACCGTGGCGGCGTATCCTGTCGGCCATCCAATGCTGTCCCCTAATGGCGAGCCATAGGAAGATTTTGACGCGAAGTAGGGCCCATGTTCCCTAGATCCTAGGGCAGGCAAGCTTGCCGAGCACTGCAGCTATCCTAGATGCTTACGGCTGGGGATGCACGTCGGGGGTAGGAGCTGCCTAGGAGCCCTCTGCATCATACATGTCAATTGGGTGCCCTATTTGCCACCCTCAAAGAACTTTGAATTCTTTGATGCATTTGGTTCTAAGCAGCACTAGTTTTTTTTCTTGTGAGAGGAATCATCATACTCTCTCCTTCTAAGTTTCTCAGGTGCCTAAAGAATTTTCACTGAGACGAAGGTACATATTAACTCATGCGTGCAAACGGTTTGGCTTCCACGCCCGCGCGCGATGCCTCTAAGCAAAAACGCGCCAACCTCACTCTTATATGCCCACACACCAAAGTGGAGCAGCGCCCGCGTGCCAAACTCATGCATGAAGACGATTTCACTACCAAAAATCACCGCGCTTTACGTATACAAAACCCATGCGCCAAAAGCCAATTGTCACCCGAAATTTTGAAGCCATCCTGGATCTATATATTCCATCTTCCTGGTAGATGATAGATGATAGAGTTGGGTTTATGATGAAGCCACTGGTCATACCAAAAAGAAGTGGAACCATCACGTACCTCAACGTAAGTGATACAATGGTAGGTATTAAGCTCATCGCTAATAATCTTCCAAAGGTAGGAAGGAGATGAGGAGGGAGAGATTCAGAAAAAATGGAGTCTTTGTGAAAGTAGCCAGTGCTTCCAAGGGGCAGATTCACCAGAAAAAAATTGTCGACAAATTTGAGGAGAAGGCATCTATTTTGCAGCTCCAGATCCTTCAGACCAAGACCCCCAGCAACTTTACTAGTGCAAACATTCTCCCAGGCCACTAAGCATTTGGAACCATGAAAGGAATCCTCGCCGGTCTAGAAAAAAGCTCTACGAGGGCAATCAATAGCTTTAACAATGGTTTTGTGAAGCCCTATTGCAGACATAAAATGGAGAGGGAGGGCGCTAAGAACAGCAGAAGCGAGGACAAGGTGGCCAGCTCTGTTGAGGAGAGAGGCTTGCCAGCCAGAGAGGTGGCGGTCACAAGAAGCAATAATTGGTTGGCAATCTAAGACAGAAAGCTTGTGAGGGGAGGGAGGGAGGCCAAGGTAGACTTGAGGGAATGAGGATACAGTGGTGCTAAAGATCCTGGCAAGATCAGAAGCCTCGATCTCTTCAATGCCAATGGGGAGGAAGGTGGTTTTATGGTAGTTGATGGACAAACCAGTGGCGAGTTCAAAATCTATAGGAGTGTTTTTTTTTACCATAGAGACAGCCTTGGGGGTTGCATTGAAAAAGATTAAGGTATCATCAGCGTATTGCAACACCGGGCAGGCTGCATCCTCAATCAAAGGATGATGTAGAAAATGGTGACTAATAAATCAACTTGTTTTGGTTACAAAGGCCATGACGTCGGTTACCAAGGAAATTAGCCGACAATTCCTTATCAACAAAGTCCTCCCTGCAATAAAGGAGAAGTGACCAGCCAAAGAAAGAGGCATGCCAATATTCATCCAACAGGACATTGCGAAGACGCACATTGCTGTAAATGATCCAGCATTTGTGTAAGCTGCCCAAGTAGATGGGTGGGACATACGGCTAACATGCCAGCCGCCAAACTCACCCGATCTTAGTTTTGTTGGACATTGGTTTCTTTGCAGCAGTTCAGGCGTTGTTTTACAAGGGGACTCCAAAAAACATCGAGAAAATTGTTGAAAAGGTTGATAAGGCATTTTGTGAGTACCCTGCGAATAGGTCCAACAGGATTTTCCTAACGCAACAGAGTTGCATGATAGAGATCATGAAGCAAAATGGAGGGCAATATTACAACATTCCGCACATGAAGAAGAAGCACTAAACTTTGTTGGTTAGGCTTGCTTCTGTTAGGCATGACGTTTAGATTGTCTTTTGCATGTCATGATGTTAGATTAAACAGAAGGTAAAATGGAGACCTCATATCAGTTCGATGAAGTTCCATCTGTACCATTTGTGTTAACTTGAGGTTAATGATATAGTTTCCTATTGCACAACACCAATTTGTCATAAGCAAAGAGGATTTTACCACTGCCGTTGACTTTGGGTTTTCTATCTCCAGAGTGAACATAAAAACACAATATATTCATCTATGTTGGTGCAACTGAAACTATTGTAGAGGACCTCTATGTAAATGTATGACGTAAAGAAGAGCGAGAGTGTTTGTGCTGAGAGAGCATCACACTACAAATTCCCCATATCCAACAATCTAAAACATGTAATCTCTGTTCTGGTAGGCGATGAGTTGTACTGCTTAAGACATGGCCAAGAACAACTCCTTTGAATCTAATGGCAGCAGAGCAGAGTTCTCTTTCACATCGCTGATGAAGGTTATGTTTGCTAATTCCTAGCGCGCGCACTAAACTAAGTTCAGACACTAACATTCTCAATCTTGTAAACTGTATCTGAAATTTAATCACATTTCCTGCAATTATTCTGTTCTTATAGATTGGACAATAGGTATACATAGCAGTGGCTTATCCAGCAGAGGGCGAGATCCAGGAGGCCCCTGCCCCTGCCTATCAGACATAGGAGCAGAAGGATCGCTGCCCAACCGTTGGCACACACACCAGCCTCCTGTCGAGGCGAGGTACTCCTCATGCAGCGGATGGGGATCGCGCCGCCGGCCGCTCCGATTTCATCTGCGCCAAAGGGATTTCTCGACACCTTGCATTCCGGAACCTTATCTTAGAGCTAGGTGGAGGCCCTTGACACGTTTCCAGCATTCGACGGGCGTGCGCCGGAGCTCTTCATGGAAGACCCGTAGGACGCGGCTGTGTTCGCACGATGGTTGTCCCATTTTGTAATATCAGATTAGGGTTCAGTCTACTAGGTTGGTTCAGATGCTAGACCACGCGTTATATGCACGTTGTCTGTACTGCAAACTTTTTTCTTCTTAATAGCAATGATACGCAAATCTTTTGTGTATTCGAGGAAAAAGAAGATTGAAAAAATCCAACAATTGAAGAACTATCTACATAGGTCTAAGTAATAGAGGGAGTTACTGAGATGCTATGCCCACGTAGCCTCGACCCTAGTTGTGTACCTTTTCCTAACAAGATACCACTACCAGCATTGCAATGAAGCATGATTCAGTGTTAGGAAGTGACGTGAAGAGCGCATAACAGATTTACAATTCAAAGGATAATTGATAATGTGATGTCAAACAAGAAACTGGCCATTGGTAGTTAGCCAATTCCTTTTCTATCATGCCTATTTGCTTGGGTAGAAACTCAAACTCACCACCGAACATAAACTAGCCATCAGCTCACGACCATGAGAGATGTGTGTTGTGTGAGTTTGTTGATCTAGGAGGGCCATTGTGATGGGTAATGCATACTAGGGTAGGGACAATTTGAGGTAAATACATGTAGGAGGTGTCTGTTCCCCACAACCCAATTCATCAATTCATGTGTGTTGTGTGATCATAGAGCATATCTGTCTTCCTTACAGGAATAGTACCTCAGAGATATTATGAAGGTAGCTAGGGGAAGAGCAGGAGAGCTAGGGTTCAGCCGATTGGCAGATAGCTGCCATAGTTCACCACGGATCTGGCCTCTCCAATATCTAGTAGACCCAAGGTAACTTCTCCCAAGTTCAAAGAATATGACGACTTCATGGATATAAGGTGCACCCTTGCTCTGTGAATGTCACTACTACACAGATGATGATTATGTGAGGTATTACCCTTTTATTCCGCTTGCGAAAAGAATATTGTAGTAGTGTGTCCAACACTCGAACTTTATTTTGCAATCCTAGTGTCTCCAATTCCAATTAGATCGTGCGGTAAGAGAGCTAATGCCATCCATACCCACCCCTATGTTTTCTACTCCTCAAATGCCCTAGTTTTACAAAGTGGAGAAATGAGCACACGAGCTCTGTACTTGTGGATGATGATTTTTCCATGTGCCTTCTATTGAAACAAGAGCATAAGAAATTGGTGTGTGTGTGTGTATATATATGTATATATAGGAGTAGTTACTCCCATATCTGTATCTCTAGATCTAGGGTGTATATGACCGAACGAAATGTATGTAGATGAAGTATATGATCATACTAGACTATCTAAGGTGATATATATGTTAGGTATGTATGCATACATGGAGTATGTCGATGAGGTTTGCCATGTGCCCAGCGTGGCGCACGGCAAAATATTTGACGGCGGCCGATGCCCATCAACGACGTCAGCCCCTTGCCGTGCGCCTGCATGGAGCTCACGGCAAAGAATACATATGTCGTGTCTTTCTTTTTTTGCCGAGGGCTTTACTTCGGCTCACGGCAAATTCTTACCCTTTGTCGTGTGCTCCATGCTTAGCCCACGGTGAAGACGTTTTATGCCGAGAGTTTTTAGTATGCCGTGAGCCGGGTTTGTGGCTCTCGGCAAAAAGTTATCTTTGCCGTGTGCCCGATGGGATGCACACGGCAAAGTCTCCGGCTCACGGCATAGCCAGGGATTCCGTTAGTGATTGGTTCACATTGCATTTTTGTGGGTCCACATTGTGCGCTATCCATTGAGGCATGCTCGTGTGCGCTGATCAAAGTGCATGAATGGTATGAAAAACAAAACGCAAAGAGGAAATAGTTGCAATCACGGACAAAGAGACCACAGTGATCACAACCAATGCACTACCTTTACTCATTTTTTTGGAGAAACTAATCAGGAAACAATGAATACACCATGTGTCATTGAAGAACATTAGTAATGTTGTCTGCCATTGCGTTGTCTGATAAATACTGTGTGTTGAAGGAATCCTCTTAGTTTCAGGCTGACATATACAGGACAGCAAATTGATGCGTATAATGAATTTAAAGTGAGAATATGATCATACACTCCCCACCCCTTCTGAGTTTTAATAACATATATAACAATTGCATATGCTCATGTCTTACTAGCAAGCGGTTGGTGAACCATTAGCGATAGGCCATAACTATACAGATATGGAGCATTGTACATACTGCCCACTTCCTCATGCTCTAATATATGCATGGTTTAGCTTGCATGCTATCTCGTTTTTTTTCATTTTGTAAAGCCATAAACACTTCTTTCATGAGTGAAGGGTAGGAAAAATAAGGCTAATTAATGGTACTAGCTACCTACAGTAAGGTCTACTCGAAATAAGAGGCACCGGGAGTGCAAAATAAAGTTGAATAGCTCAAGAAGGGGCTGTGGACTGTAGAGCTAAGTCTTGCATGACTTTGTAGTTGACGAGTTCACTCTCTTCGGCCTCGATAGTCTTCACCGTGGCTAGCCTATGGCAGAGGCGCACTGTTTATGTCTGATGTCCGATCTATAAGCATAGAATTTATAGTAGAAAGTGTAATCTAAAATACAGTCTATGTTTTAAATTTTTAGTGTTCGAGCTCTGCTCATAGTTGTGTACGGAATTAGTGAATAGAATCTTCCTTGGCAAAGTCAAACATAATTCTGCCCCGCTACCATGTGAGTAGGATTAATTTGAAGGTATTATCTTCTTCACCATTCCCTAAGCAGTTCTTGGCTGTTGCTGTAAGCAACGTCCGAAACTCCCAATGTGCCATAAACAAAATTCAAATTTCTCTTTTGCAGATAACAGGTTAGAGATTTTGAATATGTATTTTCTGCACTGAGGAGACAGAAAACCCAAAGTTGCTCAACTAGGTGGTGTTGTGCAATGGTAAACTGGAGCATATTATGTACTGATAGGTAACTAGTGCTTGCAAATGTAAACATAGACTGCAGAATTTATTACAAAAGCATGAGGTGTGCACACTTTCTTATGTCTTGATCGGAGTGTGTTCTTTGGTTGTCGGTATATTGCGAAGTGGTATAAGGTGCCCATATTCACCAAATAACAAGGCAAAATCGGTGTCAAGTAGAAATTCAGGATACAATATACAGCTTTTTTCAAATATATGCAACCAGTAGGGGGTAACCCCTCCTGTTGTTGTCCAAAAAAAACAAGGCAAAATTGTTGATGCAATAGATGAACCACTGATCCAGTTCAGACATACTACCTCCCTGAATGATATGAAAAAAACAAGAATACAACAAGCAGCTACTCCAATTAGGGACTGAGCACAGTAGCTCTAATGTTGTAAGATTTTTTTTAATCGTCTTTGCATCAAATTAACCATCTGTGATGCAGAGACATGAATATATGATGATTACTCTCACAAATAAAAGAAATGTATGATATACATATCAATGGAGGTGTCAGATACAGAGAGTTCTCTGGTATAAAATATGTCGAAGGTTTCAAAGTTCTTATTGGTTCGAGGTTGACAAATAGGATGCCAGACTTTGAGACTGACATATATGAGGTTGAATTTTTCCCTTTTATATGCGTGTGTGTACATGTATATCCACTGGCGGTTGGTACACAAATAGGGAGCAATGTAAATATAGTCATGTACATATATATGCTCTTGTATATATCTCCATTGGCGGTTGGTATATGAATTGCGGGCAACGTAAATATAGCCAGCCCAACTTCCTTGTGCTTCTTATGTGCAAGGCAACACAACTCATAGTTCATTTCTCAATTTCATAAAGCCAAGTGAGAGAGAGAGAGAGAGAAGGAAGAAAGATGAGTAGGTGTGAGGAATAGTCACATAGACCCCATTACCAGTTTGGACGAACAAGGAATTGGAGACACCAGGAGCACAAAAATAAGTTCGAGTAGGTAGAAGAGTAAGGGGTATAGATCCACAACCTTTACCTTCATCATTAGTTTGTAATGTATGGCAAAGAGGGACAAAACTTCCTTTCCTTTGATCATTAGTTTGTAATGTATGGCTAAGTGGGACAAAACTCACTTCATCATTAGTTTGTGATGTATGCCAAAGCGGGACAAAATTGCCAACATTCAAGAGTAGATTACTTGGGGGCTGTGCCAAAAAAACACTCGTCAAGGGTACCTCATCCAAATATTATGATGTTTTACACTATGGTACTGACACCTGATTAGAAGAGTTTTTTGGTCTTAGCCATTGTATTTCTATATGCTTGTGTCTGAACTGGAATGACATATATAGAAAGTGGTTCATGAATCATCATCATCCATAGACCATAAGTATAGTTTTTTTTGCGAGACCCAGACCACAAGTATAGATATATGGAGCAGTGCACATAAATCATGCTTCCTCATGCTCTGATATATGCATAGTTGCCTGCTAACTACCTCATTTCTCCATTTTGTAATGCCAAATACATTTATTTTGGTGAGTGATGAAGGGTAGGAAATATGAGAGTAATGAACAACATTAGCTACTTACAATAAGGTCTACTAAAAATAGGAGACACCTGGAGCAGAAAATATAGTTGAATAGCTCGAGAAAGGGCGCACTATAGAACAAGGAAGTCTTTACTTTCCATTGAACGAGTTCAGCATCTTCAACCTCTGAGCCTAAACACTGCAACTGCTAGTAGCTTTGAAGGAGTTTTCTTCTTGACCATTGCATAAGCAGTTATTGGCAATTGCCGTAAGCAATGTGCCTGAAAAGAAAATTCAGGTTTCTCTCTTGCAGATAACAGGTTATAGATTTTGATTATGTATTATGTGCACCAGAAAACTTGAGCATTACCGTACCTACTAACGGATTACTGCTAGTGGTAGCAAGTGAAAACAAAGAGCGAATTTAGTCCAGCAGGCACAAGGTGTGTACACTTCCTTAGTGTCTCGAGTGTGTTTTTTGGTCATCAATCTATGGCACAGTGGTATAATGTGTCCATATTCACCACCTGATATGCCAAAACTGTGGATGCAAAAGATGAACTATTGATCCAGTTCAGACATGCTACCTACTGAACGACATAAAACTTAAACAAAAATGCAGCAGCTGCTGCATCAAATTAATCCTCGGGTGATGCATACAGCATTTATTTCATATGAAGAGAGATGAATATATGATGGTTACTCAAAAAAAAAGAGCGTAGGATGCTTAATTCAATGGAATTGTCTGGTGCAGAACTGCCTGGTATAAAATGTGTCCAAAGATTCAAAGTTCCTATTGGTTCGAGCCTAAAAAATAGGACGTCAGACTGAGAGAGTAAGTGAGGATCAGTTGTTCCGTTTTATAGGCTCATGTCTCTCCACAGACGGTTGGTAAATAGGAATCAATGTAAATATAACCCCACTTATATATATAGGGGACAAGGCACCACGATTCATAGTTCATTTCTCAGTTTTATATATAAAGTGGAGTGAGAGAAGATGATTTGGTGTGAGGAATGGTCTTATATATAAAGTGGAGTGAGAGAAGATGATTTGGTGTGAGGAATGGTCACATGGACTCCGTTACCAATCTACACAAATAGGGAATTGGAGACACCAGGAGCACAAAATTTAGTACCGGAGCTGAAGAATGAGGAAGGAGCATAAATCCACAACCTTGGTGTGGCAAAACAACAAAATTAACAACAAAATTCCCAACATTCAAGGGTAGATTACTTGGGGACAAAGACACACTCGTCAAGGAAACATGATACAAACGTTGTGATGTTTTGCACTGTGCTACTACCACCTGATTAGAAAAAAAAGTTTTGTTTGTCATATGCTATTAGCCATTGCAAAAACAATCTGTGAATTCAGGTGTTACTAGAAAATCTAAGGTCTGTTTGGTTTTCCTTACTAAATTTTAGCGAGCTAAACTTTAGTCACTTTAGCTAAAGTTCCAAACACATTGACTAAAATAAGCTAAAATAGTTTAGTTCCATTAGTCACCCAAGAGTAGCTAAAATTTAGCAAGGGGGAACCAAACAGGCCCTAAGAATAAGCAGATGTTGCACAATGGTACGTTCTTCACGAACAGGACTACTGACTAGTAACTAATTGTAAAAGTGAAAAAAAAATCAACAAAATATGTGCAGAAAGAAAGCAAGGAAATGATACACCATTGTTAACTTTGGGGATGATGAAGAAAACTGGAGAATAAGACCAAATAATACACGATTGATAACTTTGGTGATAGTAGATGGATAAAATTGGGGCAAACTGAAGGGGAAAAAACAGAAGAATATTGCTAAATTAATGACAAACTAACAATATATTTACCCACAGATCATGACTTCCAAACTGGTGAGAACTAAAATGAGCAGTATAGATATTTTGCAAGAAACCACGACACCATTTTACCAGCACAGGCTATTATGATTGGGCTATCCTCTCTAAGTATTACATACACATGAAGGCATGTTTAGGAGCAGAATCAAAGTCACTTGACTGCAGGAATTAGTCCGCCTGACGAGCCACTGGTACCTTTTCCATGGAAAGCAGATTGCCTCTCTGGTCCACCAATTGGCTTTGGAGGCAAGGGAGAAGCAGGCACTCCACCATTTGCATCTGAGTCACCCTTCAGGCTCAATTCAGACATATTGTAAAGGTCTTTGACGTTTAATGGGGGTGTTGAGTGCACAGCCACTGGCTTGACAACCTCATGTGGAGCTTGTGCAACACCTGGTGGCCCATAGTAAAACGGAACATAACCGTAGCAGGGCACTGGAACAAATGCAGGATGGTAGTAGGGAGGAGGAATCATCATTGGATAAAGATAGGGGGGCATGGCTCCTGGCATCACAGCCCCTGCCTCTCCAGCACTTGAACTTGAGGCAACCGAGTCCTGCTCCATAGGCTGAGATGTCACCACTTGAGCTGGAACTGGAACTGGGACTTGAACGGGCGCTGGAACTGAAGCAGGCACTTCCACAGGAACAGAAGGAGGTACCACAGTAGCTGGAGAGACCACAGGGGCAGGCAGGGCTGCAACAGGCTGTGGATCATCTAAATGTTGCTGCTCCACTTCTTGTGACGATGAACGTGAGAGCGGAAGCTGATCAGGCGACTGAAAAGAAAAACACAACAAACTTTCATAAGCAAATGAAGGAATAAATAAATACTTCAAAGATAATAAGGAGCTCCAACAAACAGACATACTAAGCAAATGAGGTGCCACAGTAATAAGGAACTCAGAAGGCGTCACTATGTATTACACTCATAATACAAAGAAGGCAAAAGGTATTGGAAGAATAAGAATAATTAAGTCATGAGCATGCAAAAACGAATGAAACCTACGGAAGCAATGTCTAGGTAAGCGGATATTAATGCCACAGAGGTAAAACCTAAAAAGGTGAGGGATAAGCATAGCTAAGTCAAGCATGAGCATGCAAAAAAGAATAGAATATATGGAAGCATGTCTATGTAAGCAGAAGCAAATGCAACAAGAACGACAAGAAAAAAGAATAAACATATGAAAACATAGAACCTATGCAAGCATTTATTTAAGCACATCTGCTGCAAAAAAAAAAAAAACTGCCTACACAACAGCTACCGACAAAAGGAAAAGAATATGCATGCTTACACAAGTGCAAGCAACTGCACTTCTTTGCAAGATGCACCTACAAATACGTTACCAGGTGAAGAGGAATGCTTACACGAGTGCAAGCAACTGCACTTCTTTGCAAGATGCACCTACAAATACGTTACTAGGAGGAGGGAGAGAGAGAGAGATGCTCACGTCATCAATCACCATATCGAATAGGCTTGATCTTCTCTTTCTTCTATGCACATTTGTTTGGCGATTGAAATACTTTTGTGCATGGCTAGCCACTTGAGTAGGTGTCCTTGAAATAACATAATTGCGGGATATACCACGCCAATCACCTTTCCCTAGCTTATTCAAGCCAAGTAGAAACTTCTTGTGCTCCTCTTCAGTCCATGCCTCACCTGTCACCAAAACAAAACATGACATTTTAGTTTATGCAAATTGGAACAACCAACCAATCATATGAAACATAGTGCAGAGTGCCAATGGCGATGTGTAGTTCCTGATGGACCAGTATTGAAGTAATACTGAGGTTATTATAGAAATCCAACTAAAACAATCATATATGAAACATACATAGGAACGAAGCAGCACATAATGGTTGTATTATCACACATGGTACAAATATGCAACCAAATTAATAGTATAACAGGAGATCAATTTTATTGTGGCCTGCAACACAAAGTTTGTTCAACCAACCAACCTCAAATGGCAACAACCTGAATGACAACAGCACAAACAGTCAGACACAATGTACAAGCGGTACCCAATAAATAAGTTGCAACACACACGATGCATGAACATAGGACACACCAAAAGAGACAACTAACCTGAAACAACCAAAAAGGACTTAAAGCAAAAATTGACAACAGTAGGCACCAGAGTCACATCTTAACAACAAAATTCAATGCCTTGACATTAGCAGTCAGCAGAAACCAGAAATCAGAAAAACAATATATGTTTGAACAACCAAATAAACCTTAACCTCCTCATTATTCGTTGAAGATCCTAAAAAGATAACAGAGCACCTGACAAAATAGGAACAGAGTGACACGACCAAACCTCCCAAATTCTCCAGCAGGTAATCTAATCGAATCAGGAAGCAAAACTTCAACTTCTCCCAGCAAGCAACCGAATCAAATCGCAAATAACCATTAATTTCAAAAAAATCGTCAACCTACGATTCTTATCGAACCTTCAATTTCAACAAACTGTGAACGGTGAACCTACGATTCTTGCCTCCCAACGAAAACGAGCGACGCAACCATCACGGCGATGAGCATCAAAATCGCATCATTTTTCGCACAACAATGCCTATCTCCCCAACACAAGCACGAAACCACCAAACGAAACTCACGGCTAAAACACACAAAAGATTAGGGTAAACAGAGGGATCACGATTCACCAAAAACCCTGTCCCCCGGCCCGCCATCTCACCTCGCTTCTTGTGCGGACGCTCCCCATCGGAGCCGTACCCTTCCTCCCTGCTACCGCCGCCGCCTCCTCCTCCTCCGCTGCCCTCCGCAGCGAGGTGCGCGATGTTCCCCATACTGGCGCTCTTCCGGATGGGCTTGTCCCCGATGCGCACGCCGAAGAGCTTGACGGGCCGCGCGGTGCAGGTGCGCGCGTTGTGCCCGTGGTGCCCGCACTGCGAGCACCGCCTGGGCCCGTCGCCCGCCGCCGCCACCGCGCCGCCAGAGCCGGAGCCGGCCACCGGCGGGGGCGCCGCCGGAGGCACGCCGTCCCGCGTCATGGCGCAGCAGGAGGATTGGCTAGGGTTGGTGGAGGTGAGAGGAATTTTTTTTTCTCTCTCCTGTGGATTTTTTTTTTATCCTCTACCGGATTTGTTTTTTCTTTTTTATTTCTGGGAGCGATGGGCCGTATTTATTTGTGGAAAGGAAAAGCGTTGTACTAGAGGTGGGGAGGGATACGGCGGGCGGCGCTGAGCTGGCAATTATTTTTTTTCCGTTGAGTGGAAGGAAATCCTTTTTCTAGTGGACAAGTTTCCAAAATCACTTCCAATCTTATTTTTTTCCAAGATTTAAAAAAACTATCCTTCAACGGCTCCATATCCCTATTTTAACTCTCAATCTTTTCATGAAATTGGCCAATCTAGAGGTTGAAGGGGGTGCAAAAAAAAAAAGAGAGTAAGACTGGAATGCCAACGCAAAGTATAAGAGAAAAAGAAAGTATTTTCCGTTATTAACTAAAATATGAGTTGCTTGTTCTTAACTATTTTCCTTATTTTTTTAATAACCAGTTGTTTTCAGTTATTCATAAAGTTTGGTAAGTTGTTTTTTCGTCTTTGTCTAGCTAAGATTGGTCAAAATATAATAACTCATTTTAGCTTGGTTAATTTGACAGTACTCAATTTACTGTGAAAGTTGAATTAGATTTGGCAACAATTGCAATGAGTTAAGGCACCCAAGCCAAAAGAAACAAGTTAGCTAATTCATGAGTTAATGCTAGGCTAGCCTTAGTTGTGTTCCTTAAGGCAAACGCATCGATGTTATCGCACATGTTGTTATATATGTAGCGCCACGAGATCTTGAGTCTATTTAGGATAGTAGCAATGGTACGTGGCACCTAGAAGTGTTTGGCTGAGTAAAAAGTCTATAGGACAAGCAAACTTGGAGGGCTTGGGTTATCATTTTTCACAAAAGCTAGCCAATACTTCAACTTATATTTACGGTTTCACCATTTCTAGCTTCCATAAATATCGATTTCCGTCCCTATTTATTTTTCGGTTCCAACAAAGCTCATGGTCGAGCCTCACTTTCTGCCTGCAACGCGTGCTGGGCAATTGGCTAAATTATAGCAGCCTGCGCCACACTTTTGTGGCGATTGTTTCGGCTGGCACACTCGCCACAGCACAGTGCAAGCAAAAACAGTAGCGACCGCATGACAAGGCGAGGAACCAAACGTCAGCCTTTTATCTGTGGCAGCCGAACTTTAGTCATAGCAAGTTACAGTGAGCATCAAACAGCCCCTATATTACTTGTGCAATGAGTTGTTCGCTATTAAATTACACTTTCTTAATTGATGCCTTGAACAAAGATTATGTTGTGAGTTAATATACAATGGCGTGTGAGCTTTCATGAGGTGGTTGTGGTTGTTTGACAAAACAAATGACCTCTTTCTTCCGCATCTTTGTTCCATCATAAAAAAAAAAGAAAAAGAAAAATAAAATTGCATGGCTCTGTAGATTAAGGGACCTGTGATACAAGTACATGTATTCTTTTTCAATTGGCATATTCGCTACGCATAACTTTTTCAGTTGATATTTTTGCCTTAGAAATTGTACCCACACCCATGTGTCCATATGATTATTTTGTAGAGAAAATTGGATATAAAAGGGTGAAAAGACCCCGCTGGTGGTGCTGGATACGATCTGTTCAGACTCTGATTGTGTCAAATAAAAAAAAAACGGCACTTGTAAACTTTTAGCAGATTCGCCTTTGACGTCGGATCTGGACCATTAAAAAAAACGGATAGACAATAGGCCTGTTTGATTCTCCTTGCTAAAATTTATTAGCTAAGCTTTAGTTACTTTAGTAGCTAAATTTTTAAACGCATTAACTAAAAATAACTTAAGATAGTTTAGTCTCACTAGTCACAGTAACTAAAATATTTTTAGCTAGCTAAAATTTAATAAAAAAAAACCAACACAGGGTCTTACGTGTTTTCTTTTTTTATAATAATAGGTGCATGATTGCATTGGGTTAGTATTGGGGGCCATGACACTGAGGAGTGGGTGGTGGCTCATCGTCCAAAAAAAAAAAGACAACGGACCGTGCTGAGTTGTGGTATATGGCTGGCTGCCGTTGTTGATGCATGTTTGCATGGTGACAGAGAGGTACGCGGTGGTCTCGGACGGCGATGATGTGGATGCTGAATACAGGGATGGATAACGTGATCCTCATTGTCTTATCTCTAGCTAGTGTGTGTGTGTGTCTCTCTCTCTCTCTATTGTAAGTACAATATATTTGTAGTATTGTACTACAATCTTAATTTGTATGGTTGTGTTTTGGAATGAGATGGCAACCACACCACCAATCCATCAGCATGTTTATTTATTATTACCAAAATTATTACTAATTAATTAATTAATTAATACTATGATGCGTGTGTGCGTGTCGTGGAGTCACGCGCGCGGAGGCAGCGTGGTCGTGTCCACAAGAGCTTGGCGCGCCACCGGCCACGTAAGGTGCTGATGCAGGGTCGCTTTTTCCACGTCAGCGTCGTCGTTATCGCCCGCGTTCGTTCCGGTCAGGTAGCGTCCGCCGTGGCGCACGAATTTTTGGCACAGCAGCCAAGTCATCATCATGGGTACGGTACGGGTGCATGGGCTCGCCCAGTACGGATTCGGTGCCTTCTCTTCTCTGCCTCCCGTCCGTCCGGCCCAGACAAGGTGCCGCAATGGCCCAACGGTCAGGTCAGTCTCCACCGCCAGCCCACAACCGGGCCCAGCTCCAAGAGCCGCGTGGCGTGGGCAACCCGGCGGGGTGCGGCCCGTGTCTTGTTCCTCCTCCTCGTCCTTTCTGGTTGCTTCGTCCAGAAGCAGAAGCAGGGCCATTCCGGTGCCGGTGCGGCGGGCCAGCGCTGCCGACACCCACCATCCATCCATCCATCCGGTCGCTTTCGTTCTCGTTCCCCTCGTCCGGCCGGCCTTCGATTCCCGCATCAAAAGCAGAAGCCACGCAGGCTCGCTCGACGCCGACGCCGACGGGACGCTTCCATCCGTTCCCGCTTTTCCACGGCACCAACACACGGGATCCCTTTCGCCGCGACCCTACCCGCCGGCGGCGGCGGCGGCCATGGGCGACGAGGGCGAGGGCGAGGGCGAGGGCGACCGCTCGGCGGTGCGCGCCGAGGAGTCCGTCTCCGGCGGCGTCGACGTCTGGAGCGACGCCGTGTCCTCCCACGCGCCGGACCACCTCCTCGTCATGGTCCACGGCATCCTCGGCAGGTGCGCGCGCGCGCCGCCCTCTCCTCCCTCCCCTCAACCCCAACACGGCTCTCCACTAGGTTCTTAGCTGATTCCAGTTTCCAAACCCGTCATTTGGATCGTCTCCCGGTTCGGAGTAGATCGTGACGGATTCCTGCGCAATGCGGGGGTGGCGGTAGAGGGCCTTCCCGCTGCTCGGCTTGCCACACGCCCGTAGCACATGTTCTGCGAAATGGGGGACTTGAGGCCGTGTCAGCTAGAGCTCAATGCCTTCATTGTACTTCGGTGTGTGTGTGTGTGTGTGTGTGTTTTTACTGCATCTGAGAGCAACACAATCGATGGGTCGAGGTCGACCATTGCCTCATGGTTGTACTTCATACCTGGGCATTGCTTTTGTGCTTTTGGTGTGCTTAGGCTTGTTGGCAAATTCAGATGGTACATTTCAGTGAAATCTGTTCTGAAGACTGCATATTTTGAGAGCAACATGATCATTGGGTCGAGGTCGACCATTGCCTTGTGCTCATGTCTTCTGTCTATGGAATAGATTAGCGACTCTTATAGTCCTGTCTATTCTGGACAACCAGTGAACAATTTGATGCAAAAAGCTAGTTACTTCAAACTAAACTAGGCACTGGGTCAAGGCTCTGCAAAAGGTGCCAAATGTAATCCTTCATCCCAGATTCATACTGGTTCTAGTTTCATAGGAAAAAGGCCACTACAATGATGAATAAAAGACTATGCTTAAAAAATGAATAAAAGGCTAATTCCAACTGCTCTAAATTTCTATGGTTAAATCATGCCATACTCACAATTTTACCATGAAGTATGTAGTCAAGGACAAAAATTCCGCTGCAAGGAGCAAAGTAGGGAATTATGGATTGCAATTGGGTACAACCAATCATTTGCATGGCTGCAAGTTATTTCAGTGATGTTATCTGTCAGTCCTCGGCAGGTGTGCGCGCACCCTCCCCTCCCCGCCACCTCTGCTCTACCTACACGGCTCTCTGTTCTCCACTCCAGGGTGCTTAGCTGATTCCAGTTTCCAAGCTGGTCATTGGGTTGGATTGTCTCCTGGTTCAGAGTAGATTGTGACGGATTCGTAGGGAATGTGCCACACACCCGCACCCACACATGTTGTCAAAATGGGGGGACTTCAGCCGTGTATGCTAGACTGCTAGAGCTGGATGTGGGGGATCTGGTCAGGCAGCTCATGATTGTACTTTGTACCTTGGTATTGCTTTTGAATTTTTGGTGTGCTTGGGCTTGTTGCTCAAACCTATGATGGTACATTTCAGTGGAATTTGTTCTAGAGACTGCATTTGAGAGCAACACCATCGATGCATCGAGGTCTTGTGCTCACCTGTTCTGTCTACAGAATCAATTAGTAACTCTTAGAGTCTTCGTATAGCCCTATCTCCTGTGGACAACCAGCGAACAATTTGATGCAAAAAGCTAGTTACTTCAAACTAAACTAGGCATTGGGTCAATGCTCTGCAAATGGGGCCAAATGCAATCCTTCTTCCCAGATTCATGCTGGTTTCATAGGAAAAAGGCTAATCCATAATTCCAGCTGCAAATATAAATAAATGATTAGAAAGGCTAATCTCCAGCTGCTCTAAACTTCTAAGGTTAATCATGCCATAGCCATACTCGAACTTTTACCAGGAAGTATGTAGTTAAGGACAAAGTTCCGCTGCAAGGGGCAAAGTAGGAAATTATGGTTGCAATTGGGTAGAACCAAGCATATGCAAGGCTGCAAGCAATTTCAGTTGTGTTATCTGTCTGTTCGCTGTAGCTGACAGACTGATGTTTTCATTTACAAATATGTTTTTTACATGCAGTGGACATGTTTCTAGTTACATTTCTCTGAACTTATGACCTGTTCCCCTTATATTTTTCTATTTCACTCACTTTGCTCTTTTTTCTTTGGACAGTACTGCTGATTGGCAATATGGAGCTAATGAATTTGTAAAGCAACTCCCTGACGATGTAATTGTGCACTGTAAGTTGTGCCACTTTGTACTATCCATTACCAAGTTTAATTTCTTTTTCATTTTTCTTTGCTTCATTTTCTTATTTCTATGAATGTGCTCTTTGTTTGCTTTCTTTGGAAACATATTGTACTGTGAAACCCCACAGCTCGGGCCGTAGTGGGGGGAGGCTTTTGCACGGGTCCATTTTTTCCTCTCTTAATGCAATGATACACAGCTCTCCTGCATATTCGAGAGAAAAGCAAATAAAACAATGTTGCCTTGTGTAGATGAAGAGATAGTTTCTAGCTCTCCTACCTTTCTAAAACGT
The DNA here is from genome assembly GCF_000003195.3 of Sorghum bicolor. Classification (NCBI taxonomy): domain Eukaryota; kingdom Viridiplantae; phylum Streptophyta; class Magnoliopsida; order Poales; family Poaceae; genus Sorghum; species Sorghum bicolor. Next base: position 3,464,723 of record NC_012876.2, on the reverse strand, counting down.
GTTGGTGATTTGGCATTAGAGTAACAAAACAGTGACATGAGTATACCTTTGGGCACTGCCTACTGTTGATTTTCAAATAAATATAATCAATCCACCAATGAAAATGAATTTTCTTTCTTGACCGCAGCACTGTCACAAGTATACATTGCAGTTCTTTTAGCTTTATTCTGTTCTGATCTGTGGGAGCATGGACAGTGTTTTTTTAGTAGCACCCAGAATGGTGTGTGTTATGTTAATTGGGTCAGATATGCATGCAGCATCCTTGCAACTGGATGCAGTCTTGGTTTGGAGCCCTTGTTTCCTTCATAAAGCAATTCCATTTATTGAGAAAAGGGGTATATGATTGGAAATGTAGTTGAGAGCTTATATTTTTTAATGTTTCATCTCATTATACTAACTACTATTATGTCTACATCTTCTCCCTCTACTCATTTGATGCTTGCAATTCTAACTAGTTCATCTGCAAACTTTGAGTTCTGCTATATAATTACCATAGCGTAATGCAAGTTTCTCACTTCTTGAATTTGTGTAATTTGAAGTGATTAGCCTGTTTATCTAGCTTGTAGTATGCAGACTTATTTGTTCCATTTTACAGGTAGTGAAAAAAATGCATCAATGTTGACTTTAGATGGAGTTGACGTCATGGGGGAACGCTTAGCAAATGAGGTAAATGAGGCAGCTAGTTTAGGAGCTAGCTGTTGCTCCATAGTAATTCATAATACAATCAATCTTAATCTTTATCAAACCGTTCTCTGGCACAGTTCCTATTGTCTGGACAACAGTCTAGATGCTAACTTGCATTCTCCTCTTACTCAGGTGCTTGATGTAATTAGTCGAAGGCCAGAACTCACTAAAATTTCTTTCCTTGCACACTCCGTCGGAGGATTAGCAGCAAGATATGCAATTGCAAAACTTTACAGACATCCAGACAGCGCATCTGATGGAAATACTAAAGGGACCATCTGCGGTTTGGAAGCAATAAACTTTATTACTGTAGCAACGCCTCACCTTGGTTCACGAGGGAACAAGCAGGTTCAACTTTTGACTGCCTCTTTTCAGTGATCTGCATGTCTCTAGATACTTTGTTTGTTCACCATAAAAGATGATAGACGAAAAAAGATGATATTGTATCTATCTATTGAAACAACTGTAAAACCATTTGCTCATGTCCTCTTTAATATCTTTTGAAAGAACTGAAGAACAATTTGCTCATGAGTCATGTCCTTAATGTTTCTCATTTTCTGTAAAGAAAAGTCAGATGTTTCTATTAATGGTTCATCCATCTACAGTTTGACTAGGTGGTAGAATATATGTAGCAATACTTGGCGCTAACTTCGTTTTCACTGATTTCAAATCATTTGAAGCGCATGAAAGGGTCATGCAGAGGTGCTAAAACACCTCCAAACCTTTTGAGGAAGAGAAAAGCAACACGGTGCCATTTACAGAAAAACTGACAAATTCGTTGCCAGAATTTCTGACTCTTACCCTTACAACCACTAGAAACTACTCCCTGCATTCCAAATTATAAGACATTTTGGCTTCTCTAGATACATAGCTTTTGCTATGCACTTAGATATACGCTATGTCTAGATGCATAGGAAAAGTAATTTATCTAGAAAAGCCAAAATGTCTTATAATTTGGAATAGACGGAGTAAAAGACTTCAAAATGTCACTCTCTTTTTTCCCTGCCTAACTTGCTTGGAGTAATCTTGCCCAGTTATGTACATGGAGATCCAATCAAAATTGATCCTGGGCGGCATGAAACAAGGTCTGAGTTAGCTGATTATTTTGGGTGCTTGGATGTTGTGAAGACATCACAATGATTGTGTATTTGTGTGTTCAATGACACCTGCCGCAGTGTGATGCAGGTCCTTAGAAAAAAATAATAGAAGGTAACCTGTTGTGTTTAGTAGGGGCTAGGGGATTAGTGCAGTTGGATGTGGCTGTATCCTGAGGTTGCATAGTGGTGTGATCAAGGTCGTCGTCTTTATGTTTCTTGTGCAAATGTAAGATTTATGTTGTGGGTTCGTTGTTTTTGTTGTGTTCTTAATGCAATAATGCTCAGCCCTCCTGTGCATTTATTTAATGAAAAAAAAAACAACCTTTCACTTCTGATCTAGTTTTATATGCCATATTCTGTGAGCCATTGGCACAAGTCACTTGCACTCTTTATTTGATGTTAGCCTTCTTCATTTACAAACTAGGTCCCACTCCTATTTGGATCTGTTGCAATGGAAAAGGTTGCTTGCCGTGTTGTTCATTGGATATTTAGGAGAACTGGTAGACATCTCTTTCTAACTGATGATGATGAAGGGCAGCCTCCACTGCTGCAGCGGATGGTTGAAGATCATGACGATCTCTACTTTATGTAAGTTTTATCTTGCTCTTGTCTTATTTTGCATTAATGTTTTGTTTCAGTTTGCCTTGTATTTTTTTTATTTTCCTTTTCTGTTTATGTTGGTGGCTAATGTTGGGTTTCAACTCCAGCCTGCCCCAACTTTCTTGACTAAAAGACACTGTTGTTTTTGTTGTTGTTCTGTTTTTCTACTACTAGTAATGCTAAAAGCCTGCAGCAGCTGCGGCTTAAAGCCGCAGCAAACAGTCCCATTGTTTTGGTTCTGACTATACTAACGATCTGCACCTTTTGTAGATCTGCTTTGCGAGCATTCAAGCGAAGAGTGGTGTACGCAAATGCTGACTGTGATCGTATCCTTATTATTAGCGCTATTGTCCATTTTCTTTGTGTTGTTCATATCGTTTGTTTTATTATTGTTATTGTATACTTTTGGCAATGCACTTCTTTAATGCACAAATCAGATATTGTTGGCTGGAGAACATCATCTATTAGAAGAAACACTGAGCTTCCTGAGGTATTTTTTTATTGACTTCCTAATTCTATGAACTATCTAGGAAGGACTACATGATGTTTTGTAGCACCATTCTCATATATGAAGCCTCTTTTTGCTTCTTTTGATCTGCAGTTGCCAGTATCGTCATCTGAGAAGTACCCCCACATTGTACATGAGGAGCATTCAGAAGCAATTGATGATGATAAGTGTCAAGATTGCATGACAGAATGTGATATGGACGTTCTGGAAGGTAAGTTTATAGAGTTGTTGTTTATCAGTCTAGTCTTCAAAACATTGAGGCAGGAAGCTACCGTGTTACTAAATTTGTGCTAGCTTGTCATTTTGGTCTTGCCACTGAAGCATACCATTTATCAGTGTTTCCACTGAGACAATGATGTGGCTCCTAAAGGCCAAAACTGTTGTTATGGTTTTGCTAATTCTTCCCCATACCATGTGAATGATCCTGGCCTGATATGAACTGGGATGTTTCACATGGTGACTAGCGTGCGGCATTGGAAATCCCTTAATTCGTGAGCTGCTGCACATCTTAGCGACATGGGTAGGCTGTTCATATGAAATTTCTAGGGTAGTTGGTCTCATTTTGATGTTCTGGACTGAAGGAGCACCTAACATGATTGGATTTGGATGACTAAGGGTTAAGTTTACTTGACATAGGTGTGAAAGAATTGACATATTATACATGGCCTTGACAATAAGTCTTGACACAGATTATTTTGTATATCTCATAGTCGTGTCATGCGGAATTGAAGTCTCAAATCAGTTAGCTCTTGGAAAATTTCCTTCTTAATCCTGTTAGTTGAAATTTGTTGTTTAAGTCCTCTGTGTTACTCTTAAGAAAACATAGCGATGATGACTTATTTAATTCCATGATTCACATAGGCAAGCAACAAGATTCGTCATAGCATAGAAAAGCGCGTGTTTTCCCATGACATCATGCCTTTTTTATTTATAATATCATGTGTTATTGACTATTGAATATAAGGTTAGGACCCTGAATGTTGGTCATAACTAATTAGCAAGCAGTTCTGTGGTTTTAAAATGAGTAGGTTCGTGACCCAAATTCAATAGTTGATTGGATGACTGCAATCATGGTGTTGGTGGTTTATTGCAAATGCATCTTCTCTGGTCCTACATTTCTCACCATGTCACTGCTTACCAAAATTATTGGCTAGATTGTAACAGCATTAACTACCTGAAGATAAAGTCATTTTGTGTCCTTTGTATGTTGTGATGGATGTGATAGAGTTATTGGTTTTGTTTAGTATTTCATTAAGATCGATACTTTTGATGTGCTTATATGTTTGCTGTTTTTATAATGAGTAAGCTAGATGAGACACCGATTTGCATGGTGGAGCTGATGATATCCTAGGAAACTACAGCTGAATTGTCTCGAAATCGCTAAGCCATCTTCTGGACGCGTTTGGAGACGTTGACATAGGTGTGAAAGAATTGACATATTATACATGGCCTTGATGATAAGGCTTGACGTAGATGATTTTGTATATCTTGTAGTCGTGCCACGCGGAATCAAAGTCTGAAATCAGTTAGCTCTTGGAAGATGTCCTTAATAGTTGAAATTTGTTGTCTATGTCCTCTGTTACCCATAAGAAAACATAGTGATGACTTCTATAATAATTCCATGATTCACATAGGCAAGTAACAAGATTCGTCATAGCTTAGAAAAGCGTGTGTTTTCCCATGACATCATGCCTTTTTTATTTATTATATCATGTGTTATTGACTAATGAATATAAGGTTAGGACCCTGAATGTTGGTCATAACTAATTATTTAGCAGTTCTGTGGTTTGAAAATGAGTAGGTTCGTGACCCAAATTCAATAGTTGACTGGATGACTGCAATCGCGGTGTTGGTGGTTCATTGGAAATGGCATCTTGGTCCTATATTTCTCAGTTCTCACCATGTTCTGCTTTCGAAAATTGGGCTGGGGAAAAAACCTGAAGACAAAGGCTTTCTTTGTTTCCTTTATATGTTGTGATGGATGTGATAGGGTTATTGACTCGTATTGTGTTATCTAGTATTTCATTAAGATACTTTTGATGTGCTTATATTTTTGTTGTTGTTCCGTAAGCTAGTTGAGATACCATTTCATCGACATAAAAATGGTTATGGAACAAGAACATGCAATAGAAGTGAAGAAGTTTAGAGCAAGATGAACTGACAGATTAGAGTGTAATATGCACTACAGAGCATGTGTGGATATATGGTTGTTTAATGTTATTATTACAAGGTTCAGGGTGATTTGTGGTGGAGCTGATATGTTAGGAAGCCCTAGTCACTGACTTGTCTCAAAAATATGCAAAGCCATTTTCTGGACGTGTTTATAGAATTTTTTTTTCCCTTGTATCTAGTGTCATGAATCTAAACTCCTGATTGTGTCACCCTGTAGAGAAAATGGTGACGGGGCTTCGGAGGGTGTCGTGGGAGAAGGTGGACGTGAGCTTCCACAGCAGCATGACGAGCTTCGCGGCACATAGCATTATTCAGGTTTGTAACCTGGCCACTTCGTTTCCTTTGAGCATCATCCATTATGTGGTTATCATGTGACGCAACGCTAATGATTCTTGAAGTTTTTATTGTTGGTGTACGGCAGGTGAAGTACGCGTTCATGAACGAGGGAGCGGATGTGATACAGCACATAATAGACCACTTCCAGCTCTAGATATATAGAGAATTCGGCCGGGAGCAGGGTGGAGTTTAATTTTTTCCCCCGGGAGGGTGGTAAAAAATGGAACCGCAGGAGGAGCACGGACTGATGGAGCTGCAGCAGAGTGCAGTGGCTGCTAGCTTCCTTGTTGGGTGGGGTGCATGTGCCGTAAGATTCAATTGGATGTGACAGATAATTTTGAAAAATCTTTGGTTTTTGCGGTGAACTAAAAACAAGGCCTGACCGGGTGTGTTGTGTAACAGTGTAAGCTGAAGCTGTAAATAGGAGCAGGAGCCATGAGAGGAGAAAAGGGAGTGCTGAACATGTATGTACGCTATCTATGTGTGTGTTTCTTTGTTATAAGAATGATGAGAAGATGAAAATCGTCCGTCCAATTCATGCCTTATCTTCCCAGACTTTTTTTGTTTCGTTTTATGTGTTCAAAAGGAAAATGGGTATCGTGCGTACGTATACATACGTACATAAACATAATATGGAAAAGAGCGGCGAGGAAGAATGGCCTTTGGTTGGTCACAGTTGACACGTGGGCCATGTGGCTGGCTGGTATATGTATGAAATATTGAATCTAGACAAAAAAAAAATTAACTAATTATATAGTTTATTTATAATTTGTTAAAAGAATCTTTTAAATTTAATTAGTTTACAATTAAATAATAATTATTAAATATAAATGAAAGTGTTATCGGAGAAAAAAAGTTTTTGGGAACAAAGAGAAGGCACCGACCGTAGCAGTATGAACTATGAACTGCGGCGTTGGGTGGTCTGGAACGGCTGATACTAGTGCTCATGATTAGTAGTGGTGGCAGTGAAAAAGGCTATAGAAAAAAGCTGCAAGGAAAAAGGGAACGCTGAGACGCGCGCATTATATTACCGCCGACATGCCGCTGCTACTTTTGGCGAGACCGAACGAAGAGAAGAGAGGATCCCATTCCCATTCCCTTTCCCTTTCCCTTCCCTAGCGTGGGAGTCGTGGCCCAAGCCCAAGTTTGGCTTTGTTTAGTTCGAAAAAAAAAATTATAAAAAATATTAGATTATTCGTCACATCAAATCTTATATCATATACATGAAGTATTAATTAAATATATATAAAAATAATTGCGAGACGAATCTTTTAAACCTAATTAATCTATAATTAGATAATATTTGTCGAATGTAAACGAAAGTGCTACAATGTTTATTTTGTAAAAAAAAAATGATTCTAAACCAGGCTCAAGTTTGTGTGGCCGGCGTACCCCGCAGTCCAGCCAGCAGCAGGAGAGGGAGGGAGGGAGGGAGCAGTGGTTGGTCGCCGTGGCCGGCCGGCAGCAGCTTTCGTGGACACATGTACAGGAGGAGGAGGAGGACACAGACGACAGGACCACGCACGGCCGGACTAGTGACCGACGACGGCACCTCGTGCGTGCGTCTTGCGCATGGCGGCGTGCGGCCTCCGGGGAGACACGTACGCGACGCGACGCGACGCTGGAGGAGCTTCCATTCCCCGTCGGCGGCAAAAAGGTAAGGTACGGTGCAGTACGGTACACACGAGCCGGGCATGGCATGGCAGCCTCATCCAACGTCCGGCGTTCCTACTGATCAGCTGTGAGATCAGTACCTCTCCGTCCAAAGAAAAAAAAAACAGACACTTTTCATCACAACATTAATTGTTTGATCAAACTATATGTATTTTAAATTTAACTAAAATTCATATAGAAAGGTACGGTATTAATGCTTATTAATTATAGGATCAGATAGATAGTATCATTGTTATAGAATATATTTTCTCACAATAATACATGTATTAAGATGACATGAGAGTTTTAAATGTGAAGTAAAAAAAAAAAAGTCAAGAATCGTATACTTTTCTGTGCACGGAGGCAGCATGCAGTATGAAAAAAAAAAAAAAAGACTTGTGAGTTGCCTGCCAAGTCGATCGATCGATCGTGACTGTGAAATGAGAAACGCGCTGCTGCTACAGTAGTAGTATAGATGTAGCTGCTCAGTGCCGACCACTGCAAAGCACGCGGGAGGCGAGACGTGGACTACGCGGGCAGAGGCGAGTTGCGACCACTGCACCTCGATGGATCTGCCGTCGGGTGAAGTCAAGTCCAGCGTCCGCCATGCATACACCCGGCCGGCCGGCCGCTAATTCAATTCATTCATCGTTCGTTGACAACCCGTGCTAGCTCTCTGCCCTGCAGATTTCTCTTCCTATACTACTATTGGGCTGCATGCTTTCATAAACCAAGGAACGCGCGCCTAGACAAAGTGATGCAGCCGTAGAAATCAAAGTATCCGACTCACAATACAATACAATTAAAGTTGGTGAATACAACTTTAAACACTTACATGGTCATCGTCTCCGAGTTTTCCATCATATTATTAAAGTTGGTGATATATATATATATATATATATATATATATATATATATATATAACACAAGAAAAATACGTATCATATCCTTATCCCGGTTTTCACGAACGTTTAGTAGCTTTTTTTCCCTCCCTTCCCATTACTATTTACTATACGCATGCATTGCGTACGTGTGGTATATAATCTCTCTATCCGTGAAAGTTTCAAAATTTATTAACTTTGACTAACTTTGTAAAAAAACATTAATATCTATGACATAAAATGAGTATTTTATAAAAATATATTTTATAATAAATCTAATGATATTAATTTAATAATATAAATCTTAGTATTTTTTTTTAAAAAAATTGGTTAAAATTTTAAAATTTTGATTTAGAATATAACTTTAGAAGTTGAAGCTTGACAGAGAAAACCTCTGCTCGGTTATGCTAATTCCACAGCAGGGCAGCTACCTCTTCTCTCCGCCAGCTACTGTAGATGTCAAGTTGTTGCTGCCGCCGGCCAGCAGCAGTGATTCTCTGCTGAGTGCTATAGTTTGTCCCTTTATATATATGGTGGTGACAAGCTCAGTTTGTTCGCATGTCTGAAAAATAATGTTCACTAATTTGTTGTGTAAATTCGGTAGATAAACTTAAGCTAATAGAACTTAAGTTATAATAAGCAGAATATTATATATATTGAAAGGTTAAAGAAAAACCCTGTTAAATTATACGCCACTGGTGAAAAGTCGCGGGTACGGTGGTACCGTACGTGACGGGCTCACGACGTCGGCGTTGCTCGCAGCACGCATGCACCGATACGTACGTACGTACATACCAAGCAAGCAAGCTAGTCCAGGTTACGTTCTCGCAGCACCGGCACATACTACGGATGCAAAAGAGTTGAACTGGCTCGGCGCAGCGACAGTGGCAGGCAAGTCGAGACCGCGAGACTTTTCCCCTGCAGGCGGCTGCTGCTGCTGCTGCTATGGATCAATTTCAATGCCCATTTGTTGCCATCTGCTATGGAATGGACCCATTCCAACGCCGAATCGTGGCCTCAATTGTCGCGCTTTAATTTGCACTGCACGGGGGAAGAGGGAGCATGCAACAGTCCGAGACTGTTTCTGCGCGGTTGATGCCGATGCTTATACTGATTTTTATGAAACCAAACTTTTGAGCCAAAAGTTATAACTCAAACAAAAATACTCTAAAAGTCATACATGTAATGTAACATGTTCCTAATCCTTTCAACGTCTAGTAGTTCTTTGCCGTGTAGTACGTGAGTAACTGTTTTGGATGTGACGAAAAGCTTTTGAGAATAAAGATCACTCACTGCTCATCCACCGCACAGAGACATAAGATGTTACATCGACAATTAAATCCTTAAAGGAAACCCAAAAGGTACAATGTCCCGCCAAAAAAAATTCTAAGAGTATGTCTAACGAGGCCAGTGGAAGCCTCATCAGAATTTCAGTATATTTAATAAGATATCACATAAGCATTTTGTATGACATGGCAATATTTTATAAGAAGAGAGAAGACAGTGAGTTTTATGAGGATGAAATTCTCTTGACATGATTACCAACACGGTATTAGTATTGAATAATAATACTAGTGTAGTAGAAAAAGAAAAGTATCTGTTGCAATTTCATCTAGTTCCATCTGTCATAGTTAAAAAGAAAAATCTAGTCGTGTGCCACTTGTACTGATGTCGATGACTCGTTCTAACCACTACATGGAGACATCAAGTTACCATTACAGATGAGCAACATATAACGCCCTAACCTCAAGGTGTCCATTTCCATGTCGAATTCTGGCTTTAATTTCCCCCCAGGAGGAATCAGGATCACCCCCCCTGCTCACATTGGTGGGAAGCTCCTGGCCCCCAAGGCAACACACACCCCACTAGCCACCACATGTTGCTGGCTCCATCATATTCATGTCCCAGCAACCCGGGATCCGACCAAGTCTCTTTTCTTTTTTCATAATAAATGCCTATTAAAAAGTCAATCACTTTACTACACACCCCCTCTGTCTTAGAGAAATACAGGCCTCATATTTTGAAGAATCAATTAATTTTAAACTTAATAGATGTTATACAAAAATATAATACCATTAAATTAATTATAAAGTATTTTTATGCAAATCTTTCATAGTGATATAGACGAAAAGGTTGAGGAGACCAGCTTACAACTAACCAAACAGAAACAACTAGAGCTGCCTAAAGTAACCTCGCAGCGCCCCCCAATTGGCCACTCAAAAAGACTAGACAACCAATAAAAGGATTAAGGCAAAGTTCTAAGAACCTCCAGCACAAACAGAACAAAATCTATTGCTAACAAACCACCCGACATTAGAGAACACCTTTGAAGACTTCCATTTCTTCAGTTCTCCTCCAAAACTTCTTTTCTTCAAACTTATTCATATTAATGTTATTTTCTACTATAATTAAACTTACTCAAACTTTAAAAAAAAAGTCTGTCTAAATGGGACAGAGAGGATAGTACAATATCAATCTGTTCTCACTTCTTAGTTGTAAGTTGCTTTGGCTTTTCTAGATATATACTTTTAATATATATTTAAAAATAATTTGTAAGTTATTGTAAGTGGAACACTTTTGTGAACTAGAACAAATATTTGTTCTAAGGTTAGTTTCAGTGGATGTTTCATGATAATTTCATGGATACTAAATAATTCATGGGATGAAGTGAGTTTCATAGGGATGAATTTGAAACTTGTCTACACCATTTATACATGGGAGTCTCGAAAACTACGACATGATATCCTCGTTGATACTGGCTTAAAGGAGATTGGTGTATTATTGCATCTCAATTTGTCATTTCCTCGCACCTTGCTAATGTGAATGAACTTGGACTTCGAGATTTTACATGTATTGCGTCAATTTTCACTAATTTAACTGTTCGGTGTATCTTCAAACATGTAAGGAAAAAAAAATCAGAGAACCCATAGGGAGATGGGTTAGGGGATTTTAAAAATAAAGAGTGAGCATCCTTACAACATCTTTAATCATAATAATACATTATGAAATTATAGGTTATATGCTTGGACATGCCCATGTTTGTTCTCCAAGAAGCATGTAAGACACAACATGATGTAAAACACCATTACTATTAACCAACTAAATCAGTTAATGTTCATCTATACAATGTTTTCCATGTATACCCACCACTTTGATTGTTTGGTATATCCACGGATCCACCAACCAACAACAACAACACTTTTGTACTTGTACTTGGTAAAAAGTTGTGACCAAATACCAAAAACTAATCAAAAAATTTGCCCAAGTCAACCCTCCATTATCTGTGTTGACGAAACAATTCTTTTTGGGCGCCGACGTACGCGAGTCCACACCCAGCTCGCACCGCCGTTGTCGTTGCGGTTGCGGCCGTTCGTCAGTGCACACACTCCACCACGGTGCTCGCCGCGCCGGGCATGTCGACGCGGCCGAGCATAGACCCGGCCATGTCGGCGCCTCCGCCTCCGCCGCCGTCGAGCTGGATTCGCATGTCCTTGGCCTTGCTCATGTACAGCTGCTTGACGTTGCCGCCCTGGTTCTTGACGAGGCGCAGGATGCTGCGCTTGGCGTTGTCCCTGAACGGGCAATGCGAGCCGACGAAGCCGTCGACGAGGTGGATGTACGCCTCCAGGTCGTGGCAGCACGCGGCGTCGGCGTCGGGCCGGAGGTACGGCGACGCGCGGCTGTCGAGGCGGAGCTCGCGTCCGACGTCGGCGTAGCCCGGGAGCGGGAGTCCCGGCGGGAACCGCGGCACGACGTCGTGCGCGTTCACGACGCGGAGCACGCGCGCGCCCCGCGCCTCCACGCGCGCCGCGAACGCGCGGTTGCCCACCCGCGGCCCGCCGAAGGAGAACACCGCCACCGGCGCCCTCGCGCGTGCCGCGACGCCTCCGGCGAGCTCGTCCGCGATCAGCACCGCCAGCGCGGCGCCCAGGCTGTGCCCCGTCACCGTGATGCTCACCTCCTCGCCCTTGTACTTCTCCAGCAGCCTCCGCACCTCGGACACGACCATCTCCGACAAGCTCGGGGACCGTTCGCCGGCGGTCTTGTAGAGGTTCCAGAAGCCGCATTCTACCTTGGCGTTGGACGTGTCTGGTGAAGCTCCGGCGGCGGAGTCATGGTGGGTGGCCGGGACGAGGCCCGCGCGCACGTTCTCGGCCCACTCGAGGACGGTGCAGGTGCCACGGAGCGCGATGACGATGTCGCGGCGGCCCATCCGCCGTATCTCCGCGGGGCTATCGCAGACGGCGACGTAGCCGACGAGGCTGGTCCGCTGCGCGGCGCACGGCGCGACGGCGGCGAGCCAGGTGGGGAGGCCGACGGAGGAGTTGGCGAAGAGCGGCGCGGTGACCCGGTAGGCGACGTCCTGGAGCGGGACGCGCGCGCGGCGGCCGCCCGGCTCGGTGTCCGGGCGGGACAGGAAGGCGCCGTAGGCGGCGTCGACGAACTCGCCGTACCGAACGATCTCGCGGCGGAGGTCCGGGTGCAGCGGGTCCAGCAGGCCGCGCCAGCCATCCTCGCCGTGCAGGCGTCGCCACGCCGCCGCGATGTTCCCGCGCGGCGACGGGCCGTCGGGCGCCACGGGCTGGAGGAGGCGCTCGAGCCGGCGCGGCGACAGCGCGGGCGCGGACAACGACGAGTCCTCGCCGCCCCTGGCCGCCCCGGTCCGCGTGAGGAACGACGGGAGCCGCAGCAGCGGCTGCTGCCTCCGCTGCTGCGTGGCGGTGGCGGCGACCACCGGCTCCACGGCCGGCGCCGCGCTCTCGACGCCGCCGCGGTTCCGGAAGAGCTTGTCGAGGCTGGCGAGGTGCGCGGCGTTGTTGCTCGGTGCCGCGGCGACTCTCGCGGCGGCGGTCACCGCTGGGCGGTGCAGGGAGAGTGACGGCGGCGCCGCGGCGGTGGACATGCAAGGCAAGAGTCGGGGTGGTCGACGCGACGGCAATGGAAATGGAGCGGCATACAAGAAGAGAAGAGAAGTCGGCAACGGCGGCGGGAGGCCGGCAGAGCAGGTGACTGAGTGATCGGACAGCTGCGACCTGGGTGGCAGGAAGGATCTTTTATAGGCGCTCGGCTGATCGCGTCAACGGAGCACCTTCCTACTCGCTTCTTCTTCTTCGTCGTCGTCGTAGTCTCGCTCGTCTCTTTAATTTTTTCGTCTCCTCTCCTCCGCTGCCATGAGAGAGAGAGAGAGAGATATATAGATATATATATATATATATATATATATATATATATATATATATATATATATATATATATATATATATATAAATAAATATATATATATATATATTTGGCGCGCAAGCACTACAGTGCACTGCAACGATTTTCATCCTTAAAGTTGAGACGTGACAGCTCGCTATTTTTTCTGTTTCTTCCAATCTGTGACGTGACGGCTTACTTTTTTTTTTGTGACCAACGTTTAATTTTGACGTGGTTTATCGTATCGGAAATACAAGGTGTACATCCTTTCCACCCAAAACATTTCATCCATTCCATTGAATTTTTTGACACATGCAAACTAATTATATTGTTTGGTTCTAAATTACCAGGCGAATCTTTTAAATCTATTAGTCTATGATTGCCATTCGCTTAACTGATAAGCCATGACTAAAAATACTATTCGCTAATTTGTTGTGAGAAAAATACTGCTAAATAGCTGATAGATTTGGCAGATAAGCTCAAGCGAACAGAGATCTTGCTTAATAAATTTGTTCTAGTTTTCAGGTGAGCTATGTAGTTTTTTTATTAGTCTACATTTAATATTTCAAATGTATGCCGGTATATCCGATATGACACTTCCGCTATCGATATTAATAAATGGTTAAATATGTATTACCGTATTGTATAGTCTATTTATAGAGTTATACTTGCTCCAATGCATTCGGGAAATAAAATAATTTCTCACTTGTCGAGAAAAATAACACAAAGTAAAAAGAAGCATGTTTCCTTAGCCTTTTTATTTTTCACGTGTGTTGATGGTAAAAAATGACTGAACTATAAACTCTATATTTTATTGCATCATATATACCTATAAAGTATACTATAATTTTTAGGATACCACAGCTGATTATAAAGCTAGAATTGTAATTCTTTTAGTACAACCCATGAGTCCTAGAATTGGATTCTTTTAGAATTGCATTCAATTCTTTTATTGACAGAAGATAACTAATTTAATACTCCTGACTTTTTGTTGTCAACACATATAATATTTGTCTTATTCATAATTAGAGGTAAAAATATTAGGCTTATGATGAATAAACTTGTGTTTCAAAATTTAAATAAATAAATAAAATCGGAGCATGGGCTGTTTGGTGTCTGGTATGTACGGACGGGATGCTGACGGCTGCCTGCAAGCATATTTTTTCAATGTTTATTATATGTTGTTTCGATGGATAACATAGCTGCCATCGCGTCAACCGTACGTAGACTACTAGTTAATCCTGAATTTTTTAATTTTTTTTGGGTTTTATTTTGAGTCTTGCAGCCACCGTTCCTACTTGCGAACTTTTACTGGACCTCAGAAACATGTATGCCCTTCTGTGTCTTATCTGTTTTTTTTTCTTTATTTTTTTTCGAGCAAGCTTCTCTGTGCCTTCAGTGAGCAGCAGCAGCCACACCTTGTTTAAGGCTGCTAAGAGTGGCATTATTTTGTCCCAAAGATATGCATAAATGCTTAGCCCAAGTATAGCGCTGACTATGAGTTTTATTACTTCCTGTTCAGAAAAAGGCAGCTGCTTTATTATTTTAAAATAATCTGCTTGATTCATAATATAATGAATATGTCCATTTTTTTTGTCAGCTGACCCTTCTATTTTTCTAATCTTGTCCTTGAATTTGAATTATCATCAAAATGGTACCTCAACGAACGATACCGTTGAGTTTTGACCCTAAGATCCGTTTAACGTTGTGTTTTCTCCCTATCTGGTCCGGCACATGGCATGCTTTCTTTGAACGTACTAATATAGATCCATCTATATTTATATATATTCTAAGTCAAATATTTTTAACTCTGACCAACATCTATAATCTTATTATATAAAATTTCAACACAAGATATCAAATGCATTTTCACAATATATCTCTCTTTTCATTAAAAAATAATGTATTTTTATAGATATATTGCTAGTCAAAGTTGTTAAATTAAATTGAACAAATGTTTTGCCCAATAAGTAGAGCAAGCTAATTGATTCAAAACACTAGAAGAAAATTAAAGAAATGAAAAAGGTAGTGATAGTTGATCGATCAATTCGAATGAAGAAGACGGCTGATTCAAAACTTGTTTTTTTTAAAAAAAAAATCCAGCACCAACTAATTTGATGACCTAGCTTACTAGCTTTAGTGATCAGCAGCTGTATTAGTACACACATACACATGGGGTTGTTGCATGTTGGACCAAACTATACAACACTTTACGTGACGTGCATTCGTCGAGATTGGCAAAAGATTTATATTATTTCATTCACTGATCATTCTCAGGTCAAAAGGGTCTCTGTCTCTCCGACATCACGAGACAACGCCAGCAGCCTTGGCTCGCAAACCTGTTCAATTTCTTCTTATTACCTCACTTCTTGTGTTTTCTTGACTACTTGTCGTCGACAGAATTCTTTGCTTACACGTCCATGGCACCCTTTATTACTTTCCAGCGGCCTTGTTTAGTTCCCAGAAAATTTTACAAAATTTTTCAGATTCCCCGTCATATCGAATCTTTAGACGCATGCATGAAGTATTAAATATAGATAAAAATAAAAACTAATTACGCAGTTTGGTCGGAATTGACGAGACAAATCTTTTAAGCCTAGCTAGTCTATGATTGAACAATATTTGTCCAATACAAACGAAAGTACTACAATGTCGATTTCCCAAAAAAAATTTGAACTAAACAAGGCCTAATCGAAAGGTGCAGCGCCTCCATCCTAAAAAAAAATACACATCTCGTTTTTTATAAGTCATTTCTTTTTTAAATTTAACGAAATATACAGAAAAACTACTAATATTTAGGATAGTAGCATTAGATTAAAAGTGGAGTATATTTTTATAATAAATATATTAGGAGATAATATAAATGTAGATAATATTTTTAAAAATCTAGAGGAACTTGTAAAAAGTTTAATTCCTCGAAAAGCGAAACATGTAGTTAATAATTCCGGATGGAGGGAGTATGTTATCTAGCTAGCTTCTTATTTTTTTTTAAAAATAAATTATAGATCAATTTAGAAAGAAGAATTCAGTTAGAATTATATTGTAAATATACAAATCTAAATATATGTTAATCTTTTATAGAAGTTAGTAACTAGTTTAGGTATATATATCTAAAATGTTCCTGCAAAAATAACATATGATTCTCTAGTTTAGATACAATTACTAGCACCGAGGTACTATTATTACCTCATGGTGAGATTTACTTGAATAGGTAAACTAAATTAGAGGGGGGGGGGGGGGGGAGTAAGACTTTGATCTTTCAGAACAAAAAATTATAGGATTGAATCGTTAAACTACATCCAAAAGCGAAGCTTTTTGTTTCTCCTTTTCACCATATAATAAAAGTACAAAACTCTTACCACTATCCCTTTTTTAAAAAATAAAAGCAAATTTCTCCTTAGCTTTTGAACCTTTTTATGTTGCAAAAAGTCCACTTTCACAAGACATTGTTACAATTATCCTTGTGCAGACTTTTTATTATATATATAGTCAGAGAGAGGACTAGTTACTGATTTGTAGAATCAGGCTACTTCACACACATGCATGCTTGAAGGTCTTGGAGACTGTTCATATATATGGATCAGGTCCTACTGAAACATACATTATTTGTTAATTAACCCAGGAGGCCAGGGGACAAATATAAGCGACGTACGTCAGTCCACACTAACTAAAGGAAATGGCTGCTTGGTCAAGTATTTTAAAAAGGGTTAATTTCCGATCAAGTTCGTTTCAACAGCGTACTTAACCACACCACACTTAAGCCGCCGTTTTTCAAACATGACAAGTAGGAGTATACATGTTCCGTGGGAGATAGATTGTCCAAATTAAAACCTCCGATGATTCATCGTCTCGCGGATTTGCCGCTCAGTCTTCAAAGATGCTTACATAGAGCTTGCGTGCATGTGTTTATATGCGTATGTTGTGAGCGTTTGCGTTGTATCTAATTTAAAAAATAATAACATAGTATTTCAATTTGATTGAAAATTAAAGAAGTTTTTACTTGTTCTTCCAAGGAAATGCATATACATGATATAAAATCTGAGCTACTCTATCTGTCCCTATTTCCTAAATAATTATCGTTTTTGTTTTTTCAGAAATAACTTTAACTATATATATAAAAATAAAATTTATTGTATAAAATTTGTATCATTAAATAGATCGTTGGATTTATGTTTTATAATAAACTTATTTGGAGATACAAATATTGCACTTGTTTTTTTACAAATCTAGTTAAATTTAGGGCATGAAAATAAAAATGACAATTATTAATATTTAAGGAAGGAGGGAGTAGCTAAGTCAATTCTACCAGTGTAGTATGTGTACTTGACCTACCTATCTCAGCCGGATTCTGATATTCCTCTCCTTGGACCGGAAATATTATTGGCCGGTGTTGTTGGTGTACACATAGCTTTGCGTCATGGATGCCGTCACGCATCTACGACGACCTATATATAGCAGGTTTCGTCTACGCAACATTACCTGAGTTAATTCTTGCATCAATACTGCCACTGTCCTAAAAAAATAATTCTAAATTTGGATCGAATAATTAGTTACGCATGGTATTTGTCACTTGCATTGCCTTGCTAGTATGTGTGTGTTGCTGCTTATCAAAAGCAAGAGATAGACCCAGTTGCACGTACGTAACTTGTAATACCAAATTACTCAACGATTCCTCTCTTTCCCGATTGACTCTCGTTACGTGGTAATTATTCAACGGTTTATGTGGAATTCATATGAGAAATCAGATATGCATACCAAATTCTTGCCTCTTTCCAAATTAGGCATACTAACGCAAGACTTACCGTTGAAATAAAAAGTGATTATTGGTTACTTGTACTTCTTTCAAACTAACACCCACTTTAATGTGAACCGACCGTAGATTAACTGGGGTTGCGTTTTTTTTTATGGAACCATGCTTTTTTCTGTATTTATTTCATGATTTAACAGCGTTATATTTTCAGTGGTAATTGACGTCCCCGTCGATAGCGAAGCGCTTGTGGTGACGTCATGAATCTCAAAGATCTATCAACTCATTTCTTCAAAGGTGCTCGTAGTTCATACATGCACTAGTACATAGAGGTACTGTAGTATAGGCGGTTCTCCACCCCTTTTCTACACGGGGATTGGCGAACCGCCTGCGCTGGGTGCATGTGGAAATAAATTTTTCCATAGACGGGTAATCTGGAACCACCTATAGAAATCCATTTCTACGGGCGGTTCAGATATGCCACCCGCCTATAGAAATGCATTTTTTTTGCGTATAATCGCGCGCTACGTGGCCGGTGGGATTCGAACCTGAGATCTCGCCCTTACGCGTAACTTCCTCTACCGCTCCACCTATCACTCAGTTGTGTCTATATTACAGTTTAGTTCCTCATATATTATCCTAAACCGAGTATATATTGATTATTTGAGGCCCTAAATAGATTTCAATGGAAAAGTTATCAACTACAAAGTTTCATCTAAAACTTTTATATTGGTAGTTTCTCCATCCGAGATCATTTACAAAATTTAAATTTCAAATTTGAGAAATTCAAACGTAGTTTTCGACGACAAGAAGATTTCAAATGAAAAACTTATCAACTACAAAGTTTCATAACATTTTTGAGATCTACAACTTTCATTTTGACGGTTTTTTCAAACAAGGTCATTTGAAAAGCTCAAAAAATTCAATTTCAAATCATTTGATTCTCACTAGCGGTTTCTTAGGAGAACCGTCAATAGAAATACATGATTTCTACAGCGGTTTTTTAGTCGGGCAAACTGATTTCTTTCCACAGACGTTGTTTAATTGAAACCGCATGTAAAAATTATTCCACCGCCAGCATAGCGCTTCTTCGTACTAGTGATGTGTTCATAGGGATGAGTGTTAGAAAAAGAACACTCACCTTGATCTCATTCATTATGTTGGATCAATGACATCCAATACGGCCTCTGATATACTATCCCTATATTTAAAAAAGTGTACATATGGCATACAAATAAACATGCAGTCAACCTTCTCTACCTTAAATATTTTGATCGTGTGTGTGTGTGGACACAGTGTCATTGGACTTGTCACGTGAACTTCTCGGTAGTCGTTTCACATGTTTGATTATTGTTACATACGTGTATTAGAACAATAATTCAACTGTTGTTTTCTTTTGGCTATTTATTTTTTATAAAAATATTTATAGAGGCGGTTAGATAGCTTGGTCAACCACTTATGTTCACCTGTGTAAAAAACACCATCTCTGAAAGTATATTTGTTAATAAATTAGATTTGTTAATATTTTTTTGTGACAAATTAGATTTGTTAGTAGTGCATGCCGGTTTTCAAAACTCCATGTTTTTACAAATTAAGAGAGGGATTAGAGCATCTCTAAGAGTTTTCAAAACACTCTGTTAATAGAGGATTGTTAGCAAAATTTTTTAAAAAACCCTCTCCAATGGTTCCTGAACCCACCTCCGAATTTGTTGGCACCTGCAAAACTGAGCACCTCAGCGTGCAAGATATGCGCGATTACGTGTCTGCGTATCCTCCCTGAGTGCAAGCCTGAGATGCAGAAGGTAGTGGGAAAGGAAAAAGAGGAGAAGATAGGTTTCAGGTGAGAAAAACACATGAGAGAAAGATCTTATAGGAGGACTTAAACGGTATAGAAACAAAATTAGGACTCCTGATGCAAAACGTCATAAATCTAAGTCTAGGTTGTGAAAAAAGCCATGGAAAAACTTTTTGGGATAAAAATATTGGTGATGACCTTCTTTATTTCTCCTAATACTTCTTTAGAAGGTTCAAAACTTCATGTTTTTAGGATAAAAATACTGGGTACCCTTGGAGTTTCAAAATGATCTCGCAATACATGACTTTTAGCAATTTTTTTTTTAAAAAACACCACTCCAACAGTTTCCAAATCCACTTCCCAATCATTTGACACTTGCAAAACCGAGCCCCCAGCGTGCAAAAGATACGTGCAATTGTGCATCCACGTATCCTGACCAAGTGCGAGCTTGAGAAGTAGAAAGTAGTGGGAAAGAAATAGAAGAAAAGATAGGATCCAAATGAGAAAAACGCAAGAAAGAAAGATCCGGTGACAAATATTCTTGGAGATACTCTTAGAACCCACAACGCATCTGCTGTTTTATTTTTTTGGCTAAAACTGTGCAAGCTAGCTAGGATTATTATAAATAAGTTATTGGTCAATGGATAGATCCTTGCATATATATGCTTCTGGAGCAAGTACTTATTCGTGGTACACTGCTGCATGATCGGGCATTAGCACCGGTCGGGAAGGGTCTGTTGCCCCGGTTCCCGAGCCGGTGCTGCCCTTCCGGGACTAAAGGCCCACCCTTTAGTCCCGGTTCTGGCAACCGGGGCTAAAGCCCCGCCCCCCCTTTAACACCGGTTGGTACCAACCGGTGTTAAAGGGTCCTGCCAGGGCTGCCACGTTGCAGGACCCTTTAACACCGGTTGGTATTACCAACCGGTGTTAAAGGGTTTCTTTTTCTTTTTTTTGTTTCACTTCTTCGGTTCTGTTTATTGTTTATATATAATATATAATAATAGGTTTTTCAATACATGTTTTGCTGATACAATAATATATTTATATTACACGCATATTAAGCATATATAAATGAAAATTATAGGCTTAGCTTAATAATTAAGCTTTGCCTATAATAAAATGAATAGACCACATCAAAAATTAAATAGATATGTAAAAAGCTTTATATATATATAGTTTTATATGTACAAAATTCGTAACACATATATACATAGAGTTTTTTCTCCCAATGTCTACAAACGATACAAATGATCATCGTTGTTTGGAATAAGAGTTTCGTTGCCGTTGAAGTGAAACTCGCTGTTTGGATTGATCACTTGGTCGCGGAGAAATCCTGCTATCGTCTCTTGGATAGCTTTGATTCGGTCTTGTTGTAGGACCTTTTCCCTCAGCCATTCCGTCTTTAATTTGAAATAAATAAAAAAGGTATTAGTTATCTAAGTTATTTAATATAATTCAGGAGATAATGAAAAGAGACATGTAACGTACTCTGAGCGTCTCTGTAGGTGTTTGATTGACTTGTGCCATCATGAATTTGCACACGTAATATGCACATAGATTGTTCCCCCCTTCTTGTCTTAAACACCACTGTACGATATATATATATAAAAATATTCACGACCACGACAATAAGAAGGCTAAAAGTTAGCGAAAGTTTGTTAGCTAGTAGAACTTACTTGTGGATGTATTATGTTAAGCGGCGCTTTACATCCACTGAGATGTTCACGGTCAATGAATCTTTTCCAAACCCTATACACAGCCATTGTGGATCGTGAACTAATAATTACATAGTCATATTATGATATTTTTGTAGCTGAGATCGACATTACGTACCTTTGAATAATGTTTACCATTTGTTGATAATTTTCTTGTGGTTTTCTCATTGAGTCAAAGATTATCAACCGGTTCTTGGGAATTTCAATGACCATGAGTATCCAATGAAAGCTGTTTACACACATATATATATAGTCAGTCCTATAATATAAAATAAAATATGCATGCACTTAATAACTATATAACTCACTCGAAGTTGAAGGGGAAGAGTATTTTTTGTTTTTCTTTTTGGTTCACAAAGAACCTCATAAGATTGGTGCAGATTTCTGTCTCATGATCTGCTGTCCACACTGCCTGCGGAGCCTTGAAAACAATATAAGGGTCAACGAACCCAATACTATTGTCATTTCTCATTCTGAGCTCTCTCATTTGGTGCCTGCATATATACATACAAATCCTAAGTGTGTAAGGATTATATACATGTAATTAAAGAAGTTAGAAGTATAATAAAAAGAAAAAAATACTTACAGACAAAAGCAGCTGACAAGAGATTTGTCAAGAGCGTCGAGGTGACATAATTGGTGCAATTCTTCGAACTGCACGTATATGAGGTCATCTCCACAGAAGTAGTGATGTTGTCTAATACGAACAGAAATCCAATTCTCTCCCATTTTAGACGCCTCAATGCACCATTTGTTTATTGCAAACATTTGTGTGCCGAGCTCGTGTAAATGCTTAGGGTAGAATCAGTGTTCGCCTAAACGGCCTAAACGGCCAATTAAATGGTCATTAAACGGTAAACGGTGGCAAACTGTTTTGTTTAGGGGTAAACAGAAAA
Organism: Sorghum bicolor; assembly: GCF_000003195.3. Taxonomy (NCBI): domain Eukaryota; kingdom Viridiplantae; phylum Streptophyta; class Magnoliopsida; order Poales; family Poaceae; genus Sorghum; species Sorghum bicolor. Next base: position 3,442,440 of record NC_012876.2, on the reverse strand, counting down.
TTAAACGGTTGACCGTTTAAACGGTCAAAAAACAGGAAAAAACGATCTAAACGGCCTAAACGGAACAGTTGTAAACGGTATTAAACGTGCTAAACAGCTGTTTAAACGGCCGTTTAGCCAAACACCACGTGAATCTAGTTGAATTTTATATCAACAATTTATATACTTAAATTTATTATATTTATAAATATGTAAAATTGATTTGTTACATGCATAAATATGTATATTTGATTCTTATAACATGCATAAACATATATACATAATAAAATAAATGGTTTTTTAGTTGCACAAATATGTATAAATGATAGAATGATTGATTTTACATTAAAAATATGCATATTTTTGTAATATTGTGTAAAACCGTTTAGACCGTTTTAATCCGTTTAAACACCGTCTAAACAGTGTAAACGCTAAACGAAGGGTGACCGACTGTTTACCGTTTTGCGTTTAGGATAACATTGGGTAGAATAGACTCCTGCCCGGTTCATATCTTGCCCTCCATTGATCAACTACCTCGGCTTTTTCAAATGTTTGGCATCCAAGAATGGCGGCAATTTCTTCCATATTTAAACCGCTCTGTCCAAAGTAACGCTCAAGCGAGTCTAGCTCAGACAACGCTAAGGATTTCTTTGGCATCAAGTCTTCATTTGAGCCGTATTGATTTGGCACAATCAAAGGGGGCACCGGTTTTGATACTTCTCCGAGCTGTGGGACCCCCTTTCCTACTCTCTTCTTAGTAGGCTGTGAAGACTTGACCAGAGACCGCTCATAGTCTGAAAGTGCTGGCTTTTTCTGAGCTTCGCGTTGCTTCTTTTGATGGTCCGCCACCTTCTGCCTCAGTTCCGATGGCTTCACATAAAAGTACGGCTTTTCTAGGTTAAGCCGTTTTTTCCTATCCTCCTTTATTTTATCAAAAAATTGTTGGACCTCAGCTTTGGATGTAGCAATTACCTCCTCTTCACTCTTTTCGTAAGGTAATTTTTCTGGCGTCTTAGCTCTCTTTGCTGAGGCAGCCTTCTTTGGAGGTGGGACCGATGACTTCGGTCCTTCTTGGGCGGACCGCTTCTTACTACCTCGCTTTGGAGGCGAGGGGACCGACCGTGCACTCTTTGGAGAGGGCGGTGCAGGCGGTGGAGGTGGTGGGGCCGATCTTTTTGGCGTTGGAGAACGTGGTGGAGGAGTTGGAGACCTTAGTGGAGGAGTTGGAGACCTCGGTGGAGGAGGTGGAGACCGTGGTGGAGGCGGTGGCGGGGTCGGTGTGGCCACCGCAGGTGTTGGAGGAGATCCAGCATTGTCACCGCCCGCAGCACTATGATGCGCTGGGGAGAGAACTGGACTTAGGTTGGAGGAGTCCCTGCAAAGAAAACAATTACAAGTTTTGTGAGCAAACTTTTTTAATTTCAATACATAATAAATAATATAAGAAGTAAAATCACACACAAACCTATGCTGAGGAATAATTATGAAGCGCTTGCGCCAACAAATAAATGTCTTCTCAGCTTCACCTAAGGTCTTCTCTCCGTCTCCCCCTTCTATGTCTAGTGGCACATTGCCACAACCTTTCTCAACCCTATCAACCGAGACACTAGCATATCCACCAGGTACTGGTCGATTATGGATTCTTGGAGTTCTCGTTCGGTCGATGAGGTTGACAACAACGATAGCCACCTTTTTGGTGGCATTCCCATCTGGTACATGCAGCTCACATGTAGTAAAAGCCTCTGTGACATCATCCACGGGGAAGTGTAGCTTCGTGTCATCCTGAATGGTTGGTACTTCCGTGGATGCGCAGCTGCTTTTCAACTAGCCTGGGGAGCTAACATTGACCTCAGGCTATGACGTACCTTGCCCTTTCGTCATTTGACTAAGTGCTGCTTGCACTTGCCTTTGAATCTCTGCCTGCATCTATTCTTCACGAGCTTTCTCGCGCTCTTGTGACTGCAGAACAAAAGCTTCCAGGCGGTAGATCCGCTCTGCCTCCTCATCCTTCTTTCTCTGGCGGCTTCTGTAGGTATCTTGATCGGCTTGGAATGATTGCAGCCACGGAACTGCCCCATAGCCTCTCGTACGCCCACCGTGCTTAGGATTTTCAAGCGCATAGGTGAGTTCATCATTCTCTCTGTTAGGCCTGAACTCACCAGACTGAACCGCCTCTCGTGCACGGACTAGTCTCTCTGCTGCTCTAGAGATTTCTTGGCCCCAAACTAGCGCCCCGGTGTCTGGGTCCACGCTTCCCCCATGACCGTAGAACCAATGCTTAGAGCGCTCGCTCCAATTCTTTGCTATTGTCTCGGGTGTGACCCCCCTAGCAAGCATCTCCTGTTCCATTCGGTCCCACTTGGGAATAGCACTCTTATAACCACCTGATCCCATATGATGGTGGTATGTCTTTTTACTGGCATTCTCTTTGTTTCTATTGGCTCGTTCCTCGTCCTCTTCTGATGTTTTGTACTGCACAAAGTCATCCCAGAAGGCCCTCAGCTTTACATATTGCTTGAGGTTGAAATTTGGAGTCTCGTTTTTCTTGACATATTTATTGTACAAAGACTTCTTCCAATTCTGGAAGAGTACTGCCATCTTCTTCATAGTCCAGTCATAAATTCGTACCTTCAACTCTTCATCGTTGGTGTCGAAGGTGAAAACGTCTGTGACAGCTTTCCAAACTAACTCCTTGTCACGATCAGAGACAAAACTGATCTCAGGAGCACCTCGCTTCTCTCTCCATTCACGAGCACTGATCGGTATTTGATCTCTCACAAGATATCCACAGTGACTAACATATTTATTTGCATGCTCACCAAGTGGTCTGCCTGTAGCTATCTCAAACTCAGAGATTACATAGCGGCCCTCCAACGACTTCTTTGGCCCTCGTGGAGGTACGCTTCTCCCCGTAGAGGTCGATCGAGAAGGCTACACGTAGATATAGAAACAAAAATACTAAATTAATAACCAAGTAATAAGTCTAAAACCTAATGTAAGAGATGCATTAATTATATATGTTTACATTTATGTTTTCTTCCCAAGTGTTCCCTTTCCACTGAGTCTGCCCTCGTGTCGAGATTCAGGAATGCCAATTGGGTCAAGGTCTGGAATAAAGTCAACACAGAACTCTATGACCTCCTCTGTTCCGTAGCCCTTGGCAATGCTTCCTTCTGGCCGGGAACGACTATGGACATATTTCTTTAGGACACCCATGAATCTCTCGAAGGGGAACATGTTGTGTAGGAACACAGGACCGAGAATACGAATCTCTTTGACCAGATGAACTAGGAGGTGTGTCATGATATCGAAGAAGGATGGAGGGAACACCAACTCAAAGCTGACGAGACATTGAATGACATCATTCTGTAGAGTAGCTAGTTGCTCTGGATTGATTGCCTTCTGAGAAATTGCATTGAGGAATGCACATAGCTTTACGGTGGCTAGACGTACGTGTGGAGGTAGAATTCCTCTTAAAACGACCGGCAGCAATTGCGTCATTAGAACGTGACAGTCATGGGACTTCAAGTTCAGGAATTTCTTCTCTGGCACATTAATTATTCCCTTGATATTGGAGGAGAATCCAGATGGGACCTTGATGCTGCTAAGACATTCAAACATGCTTTCCTTCTCTTCTTTGCTCAGAGTGTAGCTAGCAGGGCTTAAGTAATGACGTCCATCATCTGTCTTTTCTGGATGCAGGTTGTCTCGTTCTTTCATGCGCTGCAAGTCTTGTCGTGCTTCAAGTGAATCCTTAGACTTCCCGTAGACACCCATGAATCCGAGCAAGTTCACACAAAGATTCTTTGTCAGGTGCATCACGTCGATCGCGTTGCGGACCTCTAGGACATTCCAGTAAGGTAGCTCCCAAAATATGGATTTCTTCTTCCACATGGGTACGTGTCCCTTAGCATCCTTGGGAATAGGTTCGCTGCCTCGTCCCTTTCCAAATACCACTTTTATATCCTTGACCATTTCGAGTACATCATCCCCGGTTTGATTGAGAGGTTTGGTCCGGTGGTCTGCCTTGCCTTTAAAATGCTTGCCTTTCTTTCGTACTGGGTGGTTCACAGGAAGAAACCGACGGTGGCCAAGGTACACGACCTTTCGATATTTTTTTCAAAAATACACAGTCAAGGTCTTCATAACAATGTGTGCATGCATTATATCCCTTGTTTGACTGGCCTGAAAGATTACTCAGAGCTGGCCAATCATTGATTGTTACAAACGGCAATGCTCGCAGGTCAAAGTGCTCTTGTTTGTACTCATCCCACACGCGAACTCCTGGTTTGCTCCATAAAAGTTGAAGTTCCTCAACTAATGGCCTTAGGTAGACATCTATGTCATTGCCAGGTTGCTTCGGTCCTTGGATAAGCACCGGCATCATAATAAACTTCCGCTTCATGCATAGCCATGGAGGAAGGTTGTAGATACATAGAGTAACTGGCCAAGTGCTGTGACTACTGCTCTGCTCACCGAAAGGATTCATACCGTCTGTACTTAAGGCGAACCGCAAGTTTCTAGCATCATCTGCAAAATCTGGGAATTCTCTGTCTATCGCTCTCCACTGGGATCCATCGGCAGGGTGTCTCAGCATATTGTCTATCTTACGGTCTTCTTTATGCCACCGCAACAACTTTGCATTGTCCTTATTTCTGAACAGACGTTTTAATCGTGGTATTATAGGAGCATACCACATAACCTTGGCTGGAATTTTCTTCCTATGACGTTCTTCACCCTCAACATCGCCAGGATCATCTCGTCTAATCTTATACCGTGATGCCTTACATATTGGACATGCATCCAAATTCTCGTATTCCTCCCCACGGTAGAGGATGCAGTCATTAGGACATGCGTGTATCTTCTGGATTTCTAATCCCAAAGGACAGACAACCTGTTTTGCTTCATACGTAGTGGTGGGCAATTTGTTGTCTTTCGGAAGCATCTTTTTTATGATCTTCAATAACTGCCCAAATGCCTTGTCAGATGTACCATTCTTTGCCTTCCATTGCAGCAATTCTAGTGTGGTACCCAGCTTTTTTTGCCCCTCTTCAGCGGTGGGATATAGCGATTTCCTGTGGTCCTCTAGCATGCGCTCGAACTTGGCTTTCTCTTTATCACTTTCACATTCTCTTTGTGCATCACGGATGGCATCACCAAAAGCATCATCGCCCCGATCATCTTCTGCCGCCACCTCTTCTTCATTATCTCCCCCCATTGCAACATCATTGAAGCCACCGTACTGAGCAATAATATTGGCATGGTCCAATTCTTCTTCTTCTTCTTCTTCTTCTTCTTCACCTTCATCCATTATAATCCCGCTTTCTCCATGTTTGGTCCAACAAATGTAGTTTGGTACGAAACCTGACTTTAATAAGTGTGAATGAAGAGTTCTTGAGTTAGAATATTCCGTCAAATTCTTGCACACGGCACATGGACAGCACATGAAACCGTCCCACTTATTTGACTCGGCCACACTTAAGAAATAGTGCACGCCATTAATGAAGTCTTCGGAGCGCCGATCGGCATTATACATCCAATTACGTGTTACCATCTGCATTAAATATAACATATATATTATGAAAAAAATGCACACATATAGTTTCTCATCTTATTGCACAACATGTCTAAGATACATAGTTGATTAATTTAGGAAAGCTTAGCTACAACAAATACAATCGCAACTAGCACTAAAAAAACCAAAACTAAAATGCACTTAAGCAACATAATTAGTTCGCGTCCGATCCCAACTATAATAGATAGATCATTCGTTTGATCAACATTATTGAACTCCTTTCGTCGGCTCACTGTCTCACCACCTTCAGCCTCAACCACCTGTGCAAAAGATTTCTTAATGTGTTCAATGTATTCTTCCTCCCAGTACCAACCTGTACATCCGCCGGTACCGTCCCACTGAAATTAAAAGAGAGAATCAAAAGTTTAATTAATATCATTTAAAAAAATATGCACATATATAAGCAAATGTCTGGAAATAACTCACATTACGATCTGGACACTTGTAGAATATACGACCCTTGTTTACTCCCTCTTTCGACACTTTGTACTCCATCAAAATCTTCTGCCCACAGTTGCCACAAGTAATGAGAGGGAGTTCCGGACGGTATCGCTTTTGAACCCGTTGAGAGACCGAAGACCCGGTCACGGTTGCCATCTACTATCCATACTCAATTTTTAAACAATTATAAATTCCACATTTACTAGTAAACATGTATGATACAATGGACATTATATGTAGTAATAAAAATAAATCAAGTGATATTAACAAACCAATTAATTTGAACTATCCTACTTTCTAAGATCATAAAAATATACTATAATTCATTTTTGCAAACTACATTAATACTAGGTCAACCATGAAATATGATATATATATATATATGGATACTAATTCATGTGAATGATTCAAAATAACAACGTGGATTTGAGCTAAAAATAATGCGAACATCACAAGCCAAAAACAACATGAAAAGACAAGAAAGACAAAAGTTAGTCACCTCCAAGCACGAAGAGACGATGACGGAGTCGAAGAAGATCAACGATGGGCGTTGGAGATGAAGAACAAATGAAGAACGAGCAAGAAGAAGCTCCAAGAACAACAATGGTGCTCTCGGTTTCAAATGGGCAGAGGGGAGGAGGGAGTCGGCCTATAAACCGGACCTTTAGCACCGGTTCAGGGCAAAAACCGGTGCTAAAGGGTTTGCCTCGGCCCGTGGCTCTGGCCGGTGCTAAAGGGACCCCTTTAGCACCGGTTTGTAACACGAACCGGTGCTAAAGGGTCTCTGTCCCGACAGCACCTGTCAGTAGCCGTTGGGCAGGACCCTTTAGCACCGGTTCGTGTTACGAACCGGTGTTAAAGGGGTCTTTAACCCCGGGCCGCAAAAAGGCCGAGGTTTTTGGCCATTTTGAGCATCGACCAATGCCTCATTCTGTAGTAGTGCTGGTGTTGTCAGCCGCGCTTAGAAATACCATTTGTAAGGACAGTTGGTGACCATAAATAAAAAATTAAAAAGAAAATCCTAGATCTAGAACTAGATGAACATATGATAGAGTGAAATATATCACCACTAAAATCAAGCATCGACCAATAGAGAGGGCAAGCTCATATCTCTAACTAATTCCAACTAATAGCTTGAGAACAAGGGTCTCATTTGCTCCATCTAAAACTCAAGCACCATGGAAGAGGGAGAAAAGCAAAACTCAAATTACTCACTAACCAACCACTAAAACTTTAATTAAAGTGGAATAGCATTTTCTTACCTTTTCCAAGCTCCCCACCATAGTTTTTGAGACCAAAACCTCCTTGCCCCGTCCCTCACTAGAGCAATTTTTACAAGGTGCCTAAGGCCTCTCAACCTTATCTCCTCGCGTTGGAGTGAGTGACTCAAGGAGGAAGAAGGCTACAGCCATATATACAAACGCGATTTGTAAGGACGACTGCCATATATACTATTATTCTTGTATCATTTTGTTCTTGTATCATTATTTTATATTATTATTTTGTATCATTATGTATATATACTATTATTTTATATGCACTTAATTATGTACTATTATTTTGTATCATTATATATGCACTTATATTTCATACCGAACAGTTTATATACTATTATTTTGTATTATTATGTATATATATGCACTTATATTATTCTTGTATCATTTTGTAGTAGTATTAATTTTTTAGTACATTATTCTATGTGTAAGTGTATTACTTGGCTTAAAACATATACTATTAGTTTATACTATTATTTTAGTATTATATTTTAGTATATTATTCTAGTATATTACTTGGCTTAAAAGACTTTTTAGTATGTTATTCTAGTATATTATGAATTGTAGTGTTTTGAATTGTTATGAAATATATTGTGAGCTAGTGTTTTAAATTGTTATGAAATATATTGTGTGCTAGTATATTATTCTAGTGTTATTTTTTTAGTATTACTTTTTTAGTTTGGAGCACTCTAGCACTTATATTATTCTAGTGTATTTCTTATTATGTATATATATGCACTTATATTATTCTTGTATCAATTTGTAGTAGTATTAATTTTTTAGTACATTATTCTATGTGCAAGTGTATTACTTGGCTTAAAACATATACTATTAGTTTATACTATTATTATAGTATTATTTTTTAGTATTATATTTTAGTATATTATTCTAGTATATTACTTGGCTTAAAAGACTTTTTAGTATGTTATTCTAGTATATTATGAATTGTAGTGTTTTGAATTGTTATGAAATTTTAGTATTACTTTTTAGTTTGAAGCACTCTAGCACTTGTATTATTCTAGTGTATTTCTTATCTTATATAGAATATATATATATATATATATATATATATATATATGATTGCAGACATAGAAATGGCTGACCGCGCTCATGATGATCCTGAATATATGGAAGATGCCATTCAAAATATAATCGACGACGGTAGTCAGTACTTTATTGATTACCACGATATCATGCAAGGCAATCCTACTGAGCAATAAGAGGGCCATCCTACTGAGCAACAAGAGGGCCATCCTACTGGCGAGGTATGTAAATGTAAATATATATAATTAATGCATCTCTTACATTAGGTTTTAGACTTACTTAGTTATTAATTTAGTATTTTTGTTCCTATATCTACGTGTAGCCTTCTGGATCGACCTCTACGGGGAGAAGCGTACCTCCACGAGGGCCAAAGAAGCCGTTGGAGGGCCGCTATGTAATCTCTGAGTTTGAGATAGCTACAGGCAGACCACTTGGTGAGCATGCAAATAAATATGTTAGTCACTGTGGATATCTTGTGAGAGATCAAATACCGATCAGTGCTCGTGAATGGAGAGAGAAGCGAGGTGCTCCTGAGATCAGTTTTGTCTCTGATCGTGACAAGGAGTTAGTTTGGAAAGCCGTCACAGACGTTTTCACCTTCGACACCAACGATGAAGAGTTAAAGGTGCGAATTTATGACTGGACTATGAAGAAGATGGCAGTACTCTTCCAGAATTGGAAGAAGTCTTTGTACAATAAATATGTCAAGAAAAACGAGACTCCAAATTTCAACCTCAAGCAATATGTAAAGCTGAGGGCCTTCTGGGATGACTTTGTGCAGTACAAAACATCAGAAGAGGGCGAGGAACGAGCCAATAGAAACAAGGAGAATGCCAGTAAAAAGACATACCACCATCATATGGGATCAGGTGGTTATAAGAGTGCTGTTCCCAAGTGGGACCGAATGGAACAAGAGATGCTTGCTAGGGGGGTCACACCCGAGACAATAGCAAAGAATTGGAGCGAGCGCTCCAAGCATTGGTTCTACGGTCATGGGGGAAGCGTGGACCCAAACACCGGGGCGCTAGTTTGGGGCCAAGAAATCTCTAGAGCAGCAGAGAGACTAGTCCGTGCACGAGAGGCGGTTCAGTCTGGTGAGTTCAGGCCTAACAGGGAGAAGGATGAACTCACCTATGCGCTTGAAAATCCGGAGCACGGTGGGCGTACGAGAGGCTATGGGGCAGTTCCGTGGCTGCAATCATTCCAAGCCGATCAAGATACCTACAGAAGCCGCCAGAGAAAGAAGGATGAGGAGGCAGAGCGGATCTGCCGCCTGGAAGCTTTTGTTCTGCAGTCACAAGAGCGCGAGAAAGCTCGTGAAGAATAGATGTAGGCAGAGATTCAAAGGCAAGTGCAAGCAGCACTTAGTCAAATGACGAAAGGGCAAGGTACGTCACAGCCTGAGGTCAATGTTAGCTCCCCAGGCCAGTTGAAAAGCAGCTGCGCATCCACGGAAGTACCAACCATTCAGGATGACACGAAGCTACACTTCCCCGTGGATGATGTCACAGAGGCTTTTACTACCTGTGAGCTGCATGTACCAGATGGGAATGCCACCAAAAAGGTGACTATCGTTGTTGTCAACCCTATCGACCGAACGAGAACTCCAAGAATCCATAATCGACCAGTACCTGGTGGATATGCTAGCGTCTCGGTTGATAGGGTTGAGAAAGGTTGTGGCAATGTGCCACTAGACATAGAAGGGGGAGACGGAGAGAAGACCTTAGGTGAAGCTGAGAAGGCATTTATTTGTTGGCGCAAGCGCTTCATAATTATTCCTCAGCATAGGTTTGTGTGTGATTTTACTTCTTATATTATTTATTATGTATTGAATTTAAAAAAATTTTGCTCACAAAACTTGTAATTATTTTCTTTGCAGGGACTCCTCGAACCTAAGTCCAGTTCTCTCCCCAGCGCATCATAGTGCTGCGGGCGGTGACAATGCTGGATCTCCTCCAACACCTGCGGTGGCCACACCGACCCCGCCACCGCCTCCACCACGGTCTCCACCTCCTCCATCGAGGTCTCCAACTCCTCCACCGAGGTCTCCAACTCCTCCACCGCGTTCTCCAACGCCAAAAAGATCCGCCCCACCACCTCCACCGCCTGCACCGCCCTCTCCAAAGAGTGCACGGTCGGTCCCCTCGCCTCCAAAGCGAGGTAGTAAGAAGCGGTCCGCCCAAGAAGGACCGAAGTCATCGGTCCCACCTCCAAAGAAGGCTACCTCAGCAAAGAGAGCTAAGACGCCAGAAAAATTACCTTACGAAAAGAGTGAAGAGGAGGTAATTGCTACATCCAAAGCTGAGGTCCAACAATTTTTTGATAAAATAAAGGAGGATAGGAAAAAACGTCTTAACCCAGAAAAGCCGTCTTTTTATGTGAAGCCATCGGAACTGAGGCAGAAGGTGGCGGACCATCAAAAGAAGCAACGCGAAGCTCAGAAAAAACCAGCACTTTCGGACTATGAGCGGTCTCTGGTCAAGTCTTCACAGCCTACTAAGAAGAGAGTGGGAAAGGGGGTCCCACAGCTCGGAGAAGTATCAAAACCGGTGCCCCCTTTGATTGTGCCAAATCAATACGGCTCAAATGAAGACTTGATGCCAAAGAAATCTTTAGCGTTGTCTGAGCTAGACTCGCTTGAGCGTTACTTTGGACAGAGCGGTTTAAATATAGAAGAAATTGCCGCCATTCTTGGATGCCAAACATTTGAAAAAGCCGAGGTAGTTGATCAATGGAGGGCAAGATATGAACCGGGCAGGAGTCTATTCGACCCTAAGCGTTTACACGAGCTCGGCACACAAATGTTTGCAATAAACAAATCTTGCATTGAGGCGTCTAAAAGGGGAGAGAATTGGATTTCTGTTCGTATTAGACAACATCACTACTTCCGTGGAGATGACCTCATATACGTGCAGTTCGAAGAATTGCACCAATTATGCCACCTCGACGCTCTTGACAAATCTCTTGTCAGCTGCTTTTGTCTGTAAGTATTTTTTTCTTTTTATTATACTTCTAACTTCTTTAATTACATGTATATAATCCTTACACACTTAGGATTTGTATGTATATATGCAGGCACCAAATGAGAGAGCTCAGAATGAGAAATGACAATAGTATTGGGTTCGTTAACCCTTATATTGTTTTCAAGGCTCCGCAAGCAGTGTGGACAGCAGATCATGAGATAGAAGTCTGCACCAATCTTATGAGGTTCTTTGTGAACCAAAAAGAAAAACAAAAAATACTCTTCCCCTTCAACTTCGAGTGAGTTATATAGTTATTAAGTGCATGCATATTTTATTTTACATTATAGGACTGACTATATATATGTGTGTGTAAACAGCTTTCACTGGATACTCATGGTCATTGAAATTCCCAAGAACCGGTTGATAATCTTTGACTCAATGAGAAAACCACAAGAAAATTATCAACAAATGGTAAACATTATTCAAAGGTACGTAATGTCAATCTCAGCTACAAAAATATCATAATATGACTCTGTAATTATTAGTTCACGATCCACAATGGCTGTGTATAGGGTTTGGGAAAGATTCATTGACCGTGAACATCTCAGTGGATGTAAAGCGCCGCTTAACATAATACATCCACAAGTAAGTTCTACTAGCTAACAAACTTTCGCTAACTTTTAGCATTCTTATTGTCGTGGTCGTGAATATTTTTATATATATATCGTACAGTGGTGTTTAAGACAAGAAGGGGGGAACAATCTATGTGCATATTACGTGTGCAAATTCATGATGGCACAAGTCAATCAAACACCCAAAGAGACGCTCAGAGTACGTTACTTGCAAACACCCAAAGAGACGCTCAGAGTACGTTACTTGTCTCTTTTCATTATCTCCTGAATTATATTGAATAACTTAGATAACTAATACTTTTTTATTTATTTCAAATTAAAGACGGAATGGCTGAGGGAAAAGGTCCTACAACAAGACCGAATCAAAGCTATCCAAGAGACGATAGCAGGATTTCTCCGCGACCAAGTGATCAATCCAAACGGCGAGTTTCACTTCAACGACAACGAAATTCTTATTCCAAACAACGATGATCATTTGTATCGTTTGTAGACATTGGGAGAAAAAACTCTATGTATATATGTGTTACGAATTTTGTACATATAAAACTATATATATATAAAGCTTTTTACATATCTATTTAATTTTTGATGTGGTCTATTCATTTTATTATAGGCAAAGCTTAATTATTCCGCTAAGCCTATAATTTTCATTTATATATGCTTAATATGCGTGTAATATAAATATATTATTGTATCAGCAAAACATGTATTGAAAAAACCTATTATTATATATTATATATAAACAATAAACAGAACCGAAGAAGTAAACCAAAAAAAAAGAAACCGGTGTTAAAGGGTCCTGCAACATGGTAGCCCTGGCAGGACCCTTTAACACCGGTTGGTTGGTATTACCAACCGGTGTTAAAGGGGTGTAACACCTCAAAATTTGCAATTTTCCAAAATAGGATAAATTGTTAACTTGTGTATTTTTGTGCCCATGAAATATAGGAAAAATAATATTTTTCTTTGAATTAAAATTTACTATAGGAGTTAGCAACTTGTTTGAGCACGCATGTCCTTGCATTTGATTTATTGTAATGAGTGATTTTGACTAAGGTTCAAAAATATATTTCAAACAGATTTTAAATTAAATTTGAAAGAGGTTTTGAATAAATAAAAAGAGAGATTTATTTTTCTCCTTCCTCTCCCTGGAAATCGGCCCGAAGGCCTAGAACTTTTTTTCCCCTCCTTCTTCTTCTCTCTGGCCCAAGTGGACCGCGGCCCAGCTTCCGGCCCACTGCGCAACAGCCCAGCGCCAGCGCTTTTCTCCCCTCTCTTCTTCCACCGACAAGCGGGTCCCGTGCTTCTAGGTCACAGACAGGTGGGGCCCACCTGTCAGGGCCTTCTTCCACCTCGTGATGGAGCCCGACTCCACCGTGAGATCGAACCCGCCGCGCGGATTCGCCGTGTTTGGCTTGCCCCGCAAGCCATGACCCTCTTAAATAGTGGCCTTGGCCTCGCCGAACCCCCCCCCAACCCCAGTTTTGGCACGGACTCGAACCCTAGCCGAGCTGCTGCCGTCGCCGAATAGGATCGAGATCGCCGCCGAAGGTGAAGTCTCGGTTCATAGCGCCTCTGCCTCCGTGAGCCCCTTGCCGAGCCTCTTTTCTCCGTTGCGAAGTCGCCGAGACTCTTTGCTCGCGATTTCGTGCTTTCTGTGCACGGCTAACCCTCGCCGAACTCCTTGCAGAGCCACCGTCCGCCCCTTGCCGTCGTAAGCCCGAGTCGGACTCTGTCGGTTCCAATCTTGGCCCCAGGTGAGTTCACACCGAGCTCCTCCGCGTTCTGGTGCTTTCGGTTTAGTCTCTCGTGCCCTAAATCGCGCAAACCGCGAGCTCCGGCCATGTTCGGCCATGGCGCCACCGCCGGCACCTCCAACTCCGGCCGGCTGCCTCCCATCCCCCACCCCCGATCTAATCTTGGCCATTCACTCGCGATGCAACGGCCCCAGATGAAGGATACCCCTTCGGCCGCGATTTTTGCAAAAGAGCCCCCCTAGTTTTTAAAGTCTTAACCCGCGGTGCAAGCGCCTTTCTCAAAATACGTTTTCTCAATTGGATTACGTATTCCGATCGGTTGAATTCAAAATACGTTTTCACAGTTTAAAAACGTACTCCGTGCTGGTTTATTCAAAATACGTTTTCAGAAAATTACAAGTTTGCCACTGACTTTCTTTTGCTCATAAAATATTCGTTTTAACTCCGTTTTGACTCGTTCAAATTGCGTTGGTTTTGTATTCAAAAGATCTACATGTTAGTCTCACTGTTTTACAAGTTTGAAACTTTTTATTTTCGTGATCTTATTTAATTAATTGTTTTTCTAAAGAAAATCTTAGAAAATTCATATATTCTTCGTTTTAACTCCGTTTTGATCCGTTCAAATTTCGTTAGATTCGTTTTTGCGTAATCTATAGATTAGTAGCTCTGTTATACATGCTTCCAAATTTTTAAATCTGAATCTAGATTTAATCTATTATTTATTTAAAGGAAATCTTAGGAAAATCATAACTTCTTCGTTATAACTCCGATTTTCGTGATCTTTACGTCTGTGTGATCGTAGAGCGATGTAGATTCGTTTTATAAACTTTTTATCTTTATTTGCTACTGTTGGTGTATTGTTCTAATTATAGGTTTGTTTTGCTTTGTATGATTGCCTTTGGATGATTGCTGTTGATGTGGTGGTTACGAATAGGCGGTGAGCAGTTCGTGGGTGAGCAAGAGTACTTCTACGAGCAGGATCAGCAGGACCAGTGTGATCAAGGCAAGTATAACATGGGATCATCCTTGTTTCCTAATAACTTTAATCACTTAATTCATATTGCATGTGTCCCCTTGATAAGGATTTCCTAGTATTGATCTTATACCTTGTCACCTATGGTTATGCATTGGGTAGCTTATGCTAGTGCTCCACTAAACCATGATCTTGTAATTTGACTAAAGAATTATGCAATAAACATTAAAAGATGACTTTTTAGCAACGTTGGAAAAAGTGGGCTAGAGCATTGGGCTATCTTATGGTGCTCTAGTTTCTCTCCATAAGGACTTATCTGTATCTGACCATCCGGGACATACAGTACAACTGTGAGGGCTACATGGCTCTGGCTTCAGCTCAGTATGAGGACCTTTTCTAGCTTGTTAGTGGTTACCCTTGTGGTGCAAGTGGGGGATAGCAGACTGTGGATTCCTGCGGGTGAGTCACACAGACTGACTAACGAAACCTAGCGGCCCTAACTTGTTAGACGAACCTTTGAAAGGCTTCATAGTGAACCCTGCCGGCCTCCCTAGGAAGGGGGTTAAGAGATTAGCTACCTCGGGCGAAAGGGTAAATCACGACTCACAGTGAAAGTGTACAACCTCTGCAGAGTGTAAAACTGATATATCAGCCGTGCTCACGGTCACGAGCGGCCTTGGACCAATACAGAATAAATGAACACTAATGGCAATTCATTAAAAGTTATTATTGTTTATATGTTGTTTATGCTATTCTTTATTCATTTTACCTGATCATGAGTTTACTATGGGACTTGACAACTTGATGCTACTCAAATGCTAAAATTGTGACAACTAAAAGCTACATGCAGTTAAACCAGTGTCTAGCCTTCGAGCCTCATGAACCCTATGTTATTCTTGCTGAGTACGAGATGTACTTACGCTTGCCTTTACATTTTATTTGGATAAAAATCCCGGATGGGTACCAGCTTGCAAGTTTGGAGAAGAGTTTAGGCTTGTGCTCAACCAGTCAGTTGTCCCTGTGGATTTGGAGCTTTCGCCTGAAGAACGGAGTGTCTTTCCGCTGTTTGCTGACTAAGGTTATATCTTTTATACTAAGTTCGTTATATATAAGCATTGACTATTGATATTACCCCTTACTTGTAGCTATATGTGAGATTTGACTTCCTGGGCTCACATATGGTGTGTATCTGGTTTTGTTCTTAAAACCGGGTGCTACAAAGTGGTATCAGAGCAATGCTGACTGTAGGACGCAAGCCTAGTTAGTAATGGTCGTTTTAGTCATCTTTGCTTCACTACATTCATGCTTACTATCTCACCCTTGCTATTTGCTAAAATTCTTATTCTTCCATCATCTAATTCTATTCTAAAAGTATTGCTTCTATTCTAACTCCCTCTTGGTCTAATTCCATAGATGATTCATAACGAGAAGATTGCTCGCAGCAACTCTGGAAGACCATGCTTAACTCGGGGTATTTATGGCTTAACGGAACCAGAATATGAGGAAGCTCGCCCTGTCCCATCAAGACATATTGGTTGGCGAAAGGAGTACTTTACCACATCCTTTAGTGGGGAAGATTTCTTTCACCCTCGGCTTGTGCGTATACTACAAGACCATTATCCTGAACAGCAAGCCAAGGTGGAGTATAAGTGCACTAAGTGGGCTCATCCTAAGTATAAGAGCCACTGGAGCACAGAAGCACACATCACAAGGTGGAATGAGTTTACTGGTTCACGCATGGTGGAATCCATTCATTCGTCTCTCAGTGACCGTCTCAGTAAGCATGCTAGCATATCTGATGCTACCCTGGATGCCGCTGCAGTCACACCGTGTTTAAGAAGTAGGAAGTCCCCTTTTGTAATAAACGTTAGTAAGAAAAAGTTGAGTCTAGTCTGTATGTGTGCTTTGTGAATCTTTAATGTTTGGTTGTTTTGTCTTAGTGCTTATGATTGAGTTGGATTTTTGTAATGAGTGCAATGATCTTGTGGGTTTCTCCACAATTTCATCTAGTTTACAGGCCTAAGGTATAAGGGTTAATGAAATAAATAGTTGGGTTTTAGTTTCTCTTGTTTCTCTGTCCTATCTTTTAGGAGCAACTTATCTTCTTCAGTTCAAATCCCTAATCTTGGAGGACCATAAAATCATGTGAAAATTATGGGTAATAGTAGACTTCAAGATCCTTCTCTGACCGCAAGAATCACCCCCATAGCTGTTGTGATTTGGGAATTACGAAAATCACAAGATGGTATAGTTGAGCTGTCAGGAATCAGGACCAGTTTCAGTTGCCTACTGTTTTGGGAAACTCCGGAATTTGGGAAAAGGTTCTATAGTAAAGTTGTAGGTCATTTGATAAGCTTTCCAACGATGCAAGCTGCAACTTTATCGGATTAATAGAACTTGAGTTATGACATCTATAAGTTGCTGTTGCTGCACAGTTCAAAATCTGGACAGTTCTAGTTAGTTCCTACTTTTCAGCCAACTTAGCATCAGAATCTGGAAAAGTGTGATATACAGAAGTTGTGGAGGACTTCATAAGCTTTTCAACCATGTAAGGCTCGTTCCCATATGATCTAAGTAACTCGAGATTGCAAGTTGCTGCACCGATGCTGAGACATTGTCGGGATAGATATCATGTATGGCTGTTTTACCTAGGTTTAATGACAAAAACTAAGGAAGCCTTCTATATGAAAGTTGTAGGGAATTTGATAAGGTTTCTAACGGTATAGGCTAAGACCTTATTGGATTAACAGAAAAGGAGTTATTTATATTTTACTGTGCTGGTGTTTTCGTATCGTGAGGGATTCAGACTACTTGTACATATCAGTGCACATGAGTTTCTCTTCGGTATTAGAAGATCTGAAGCCCACTTGAAACATGGACCAAACTACCCATTTAAACCCCTAGTTACCTATTCTAAGGGGGGTAGTCTTATCAAAGGAGTTACAAGGAGAAGAATTGGTTAATGTTGGATCATCGATAAGGACCTCAAGTGTTTGGTAAATTTGGTTTTTGATGCAAGAAATGGTTCCATTGAAGTGTGCTAATATGGATGGAGATATAGGTCATTGCCGATACTCAAAGCTTGGAAGTGGTGCTTGTGAGAATCAGGTGACACCAAAGTCTACAAAGTTATACATGGGATGTAAGAGCAAAGCAATTCAACTCTGATAGAGGTACCAATAGATGGGACTGAGTGATGAAACCCACTCCGGATCAAGAGACTTGATACAATGAATTAAAATACTATATGATGTGTAGCAGCTAAGACGGAATGTGAGAGCTAGTCCAAACTGTCCCCCGACCCATCTCATCTTAAGGGGGGTAGTACCTTGATATGATAGATTAATGCCCTTTCAATTTACCAGGAAGTGAGAGGTTGTCTCTGGAGATATCCCATGATTATAGTCATCTACTCTGGCACAAGTTAGTGAAATTGGTCACTTGACAACTTAGGAAGTGGATATGCTACATCTACTATTGATTCTACGGAGACTCAAAAGACTTCATTGCTAAAGAGAGCATGACCAGTATGTTCTGGTTAATGGAAGTTCTCATCCAGGAGACATCATCTTTAATGATGGACTTAAGAAAGTTAAAGATGCAAGAGTTGGAAACCACCAAAGGAAAGTGAAGGAGACTTAGAGTTTTATAGATATGGCAAGAGGCTATCATAGTTTTGCTGGGGCCAATGTGATCTTAACATAAGAGTAAATAACAGATTGACTTGGAATGATAAGATTCTATCAGTGGTTCATGGAAAGTGTTATAAAGATTGATAAATAGAGTTCTTTTATCCTAGCAAGACTTTAGATGTGCTCTACACAAGAAAAGTAATGGCTTGCGCGTAAGTCAACTAAGTGGGTTGGATTAACTGACATGTAATGTGGAGGTATCCATAGTGGATCGTGGAGATATTATCCCCTTGAATGTAGGAGTGATATCTGCGTAGAATGTAAGTATCTAGAGGGCATCTTTAGGAAAATGGATTTGAGCTGGTCACATCATTGATGGATTTGAGTGAATCAAGAGTTATGACTGGAAAAAAAATGCTATCACTTGAAGGAGAAAAAAAAGCCTTTGCGTCAGAGCATAAAGAGTGTGCTAGAGGAGTTCAAATAACACCAAGGTTTGAGGAGTTGATGTGTTGAACTGGAGTGATGTCACTAGCACTGCCAAATGAGCATTACAAATTACTCATTTGGGAACCACAGGAACTACAAAGATTACTTAGAAGATATGTTGTGAGCTGGTGTATTGCAGTATGGTACAAAGAGTTTACCGTATGCGAAGTTTTCTTAGAACAACGGTTAGAGCTTTCAGTGGGAGCCTTTTGAGAGTGTATATGGATGTAAGTGTAGAACCCTGTTGATTTGAAATCAAATGGGAGAACACAAGTGTTTGGGCTAGAAGTTCTAAGTGATGCAGAACAGCAAGTGAGAGTGATCGGAGATAATCTAAGGGTGGCACAGTCTCGACATAAGAGTTATGTTGACACCTTAGAAGAGAATTAATTTTGGAGTGGAAAACTATGTGATTTTGGGAAGTGGCACATAAGAGAAGTGTGAAAGGAAAGTTAGCACCAAGGTATGTCGGGCCTTTCAAGATGTAAGAAATATGGAACGAAGTGGCTTACCAAACAGAGCTACCTGAAAGTTCAGAAGGAGTGTATGATGTCTTCCATGTGCCTCAACTTAGGAAGTACTTGTGTGTGTTATAAGAGCAGATGTCATTAGAAGAATTGACTGTTAAATTGGATTTCACATACAAGAGTGCCTGGTAAGAAATTTTGGAAACAACAGAAAAGGGTTACCGGAAGTTGGATTGTCAGGATGTACAAAGTCCAGTGGAATCAGTGCACCGAAGAGGAGGCTATTTGTAAAAGAGAAGAGGATCTAAGAAAAGTATATCCGCAGTGGTTTGAGTAAGCACCAACCGAATCTCGAGGACGAGATTCATTTTAAGGGGGGTAGAATTGTAACACCTCAAAATTTGCAATTTTCCAAAATAGGATAAATTGTTAACTTGTGTATTTTTGTGCCCATGAAATATAGGAAAAATAATATTTTTCTTTGAATTAAAATTTACTATAGGAGTTAGCAACTTGTTTGAGCACGCATGTCCTTGCATTTGATTTATTGTAATGAGTGATTTTGACTAAGGTTCAAAAATATATTTCAAACAGATTTTAAATTAAATTTGAAAGAGGTTTTGAATAAATAAAAAGAGAGATTTATTTTTCTCCTTCCTCTCCCTGGAAATCGGCCCGAAGGCCTAGAACTTTTTTTCCCCTCCTTCTTCTTCTCTCTGGCCCAAGTGGACCGCGGCCCAGCTTCCGGCCCACTGCGCAACAGCCCAGCGCCAGCGCTTTTCTCCCCTCTCTTCTTCCACCGACAAGCGGGTCCCGTGCTTCTAGGTCACAGACAGGTGGGGCCCACCTGTCAGGGCCTTCTTCCACCTCGTGATGGAGCCGGACTCCACCGTGAGATCGAACCCGCCGCGCGGATTCGCCGTGTTTGGCTTGCCCCGCAAGCCATGACCCTCTTAAATAGTGGCCTTGGCCTCGCCGAACCCCCCCCCAACCCCAGTTTTGGCACGGACTCGAACCCTAGCCGAGCTGCTGCCGTCGCCGAATAGGATCGAGATCGCCGCCGAAGGTGAAGTCTCGGTTCATAGCGCCTCTGCCTCCGTGAGCCCCTTGCCGAGCCTCTTTTCTCCGTTGCGAAGTCGCCGAGACTCTTTGCTCGCGATTTCGTGCTTTCTGTGCACGGCTAACCCTCGCCGAACTCCTTGCAGAGCCACCGTCCGCCCCTTGCCGTCGTAAGCCCGAGTCGGACTCTGTCGGTTCCAATCTTGGCCCCAGGTGAGTTCACACCGAGCTCCTCCGCGTTCTGGTGCTTTCGGTTTAGTCTCTCGTGCCCTAAATCGCGCAAACCGCGAGCTCCGGCCATGTTCGGCCATGGCGCCACCGCCGGCACCTCCAACTCCGGCCGGCTGCCTCCCATCCCCCACCCCCGATCTAATCTTGGCCATTCACTCGCGATGCAACGGCCCCAGATGAAGGATACCCCTTCGGCCGCGATTTTTGCAAAAGAGCCCCCCTAGTTTTTAAAGTCTTAACCCGCGGTGCAAGCGCCTTTCTCAAAATACGTTTTCTCAATTGGATTACGTATTCCGATCGGTTGAATTCAAAATACGTTTTCACAGTTTAAAAACGTACTCCGTGCTGGTTTATTCAAAATACGTTTTCAGAAAATTACAAGTTTGCCACTGACTTTCTTTTGCTCATAAAATATTCGTTTTAACTCCGTTTTGACTCGTTCAAATTGCGTTGGTTTTGTATTCAAAAGATCTACATGTTAGTCTCACTGTTTTACAAGTTTGAAACTTTTTATTTTCGTGATCTTATTTAATTAATTGTTTTTCTAAAGAAAATCTTAGAAAATTCATATATTCTTCGTTTTAACTCCGTTTTGATCCGTTCAAATTTCGTTAGATTCGTTTTTGCGTAATCTATAGATTAGTAGCTCTGTTATACATGCTTCCAAATTTTTAAATCTGAATCTAGATTTAATCTATTATTTATTTAAAGGAAATCTTAGGAAAATCATAACTTCTTCGTTATAACTCCGATTTTCGTGATCTTTACGTCTGTGTGATCGTAGAGCGATGTAGATTCGTTTTATAAACTTTTTATCTTTATTTGCTACTGTTGGTGTATTGTTCTAATTATAGGTTTGTTTTGCTTTGTATGATTGCCTTTGGATGATTGCTGTTGATGTGGTGGTTACGAATAGGCGGTGAGCAGTTCGTGGGTGAGCAAGAGTACTTCTACGAGCAGGATCAGCAGGACCAGTGTGATCAAGGCAAGTATAACATGGGATCATCTTTGTTTCCTAATAACTTTAATCACTTAATTCATATTGCATGTGTCCCCTTGATAAGGATTTCCTAGTATTGATCTTATACCTTGTCACCTATGGTTATGCATTGGGTAGCTTATGCTAGTGCTCCACTAAACCATGATCTTGTAATTTGACTAAAGAATTATGCAATAAACATTAAAAGATGACTTTTTAGCAACGTTGGAAAAAGTGGGCTAGAGCATTGGGCTATCTTATGGTGCTCTAGTTTCTCTCCATAAGGACTTATCTGTATCTGACCATTCGGGACATACAGTACAACTGTGAGGGCTACATGGCTCTGGCTTCAGCTCAGTATGAGGACCTTTTCTAGCTTGTTAGTGGTTACCCTTGTGGCGCAAGTGGGGGATAGCAGACTGTGGATTCCTGCGGGTGAGTCACACAGACTGACTAACGAAACCTAGCGGCCCTAACTTGTTAGACGAACCTTTGAAAGGCTTTATAGTGAACCCTGCCGGCCTCCCTAGGAAGGGGGTTAAGAGATTAGCTACCTCGGGCGAAAGGGTAAATCACGACTCACAGTGAAAGTGTACAACCTCTGCAGAGTGTAAAACTGATATATCAGCCGTGCTCACGGTCACGAGCGGCCTTGGACCAATACAGAATAAATGAACACTAATGGCAATTCATTAAAAGTTATTATTGTTTATATGTTGTTTATGCTATTCTTTATTCATTTTACCTGATCATGAGTTTACTATGGGACTTGACAACTTGATGCTACTCAAATGCTAAAATTGTGACAACTAAAAGCTACATGTAGTTAAACCAGTGTCTAGCCTTCGAGCCTCATGAACCCTATGTTATTCTTGCTGAGTACAAGATGTACTTACGCTTGCCTTTACATTTTATTTGGATAAAAATCCCGGATGGGTACCAGCTTGCAAGTTTGGAGAAGAGTTTAGGCTTGTGCTCAACCAGTCAGTTGTCCCTGTGGATTTGGAGCTTTCGCCTGAAGAACGGAGTGTCTTTCCGCTGTTTGCTGACTAAGGTTATATCTTTTATACTAAGTTCGTTATATATAAGCATTGACTATTGATATTACCCCTTACTTGTAGCTATATGTGAGATTTGACTTCCTGGGCTCACATATGGTGTGTATCTGGTTTTGTTCTTAAAACCGGGTGCTACAAGGGGGGGGGGCTTTAGCCCCGGTTGCTACAACCGGGACTAAAGGGTGGGCCTTTAGTCGCGGAAGGGCAGCACCGGCTCGGGAACCGGGGCAACAGGCCCTTCCCGACCGGTGCTAATGCCCGATCATGCACCAGTGCAGCCGCTCTTACAAATTGTAAGAGTGGCTGGGGCACCCGTCCTTATAAATGCTTTATTTGTAAGTGCGAGGCTGGAGGGGTGGCTAGGCTAGCCGCACTTATAGAAGGTTCTTAGCCGCCCCTAAAAATAAATTCTGTAGTAGTGTCGAAGACTTGGAGTCTAATGATGAACTTATCGGCAAATGTTGAGTATATGCATACGACCACATACATACAATTTATTCACCCCACACATGTATCTTATATATACGAAACAAAACATCATATGGTCCGGATTCCTTTTCTTTCATGCTCCTTGATCAGTCCTAAACTCCTAGTTAGAATCACCGTACAAAGTTAAACTATTTTAAATTTAATCATTTTTAAAAGAAAGATTAATGACATCTATATATGAAGTCAAATAAATTCATTATAAAGACATATTTCACAGTATATCCAGTGATCGATAGTTCATATATCGACATTTTTTCTATAAATTTGATTAAATTTAAAATAATTTGCTTAGGACAACTCTACG
The DNA here is from genome assembly GCF_000003195.3 of Sorghum bicolor. Taxonomy (NCBI): domain Eukaryota; kingdom Viridiplantae; phylum Streptophyta; class Magnoliopsida; order Poales; family Poaceae; genus Sorghum; species Sorghum bicolor. The sequence continues at coordinate 3,419,094 of NC_012876.2, read as the reverse complement.
AGTTTATCTATTTAGGAGAGGGAGAGAGAGAGTAATTAAACAAACATATACGCCAATTTCCAAAGGAACCTTTGGAGCAAGGGATTGAGTGGTGGTCCGAGAGCCAGTAGCTCAGTTGACTTTCGCAATTCAGTGTACCCTCTATCGGCCAAACCCACCCCGCAAGTCATACTAATATAACATTTATCAGTCTCCTTATTTAAATTGGGGTTAGCTAGCTTGGATTTATACTTGAGGGAGGATGCTTGCATACAATTTGCACGACCAAGCTAGAGAAGTTAGATAAGGTGCACTTTTCTTTTAAGTGCATAGACATGTATCGATGGGTATATATATTGTGTGAAAAATTATTTAAAATCACTAATTTGTATTCTTTGGGATTATAAACCCAACACACCTTCACCCCTGCATGTATGGCTGCTAGGGATGCAAGGCTGCAGGCTGTTTGTGAATCCATAATATGCTTATTTTTTATGGGTTACACATATAAATTAAGTTTCTCCATGGGTTCACAAACAATGTACCGGCCTTGCATTTCTAATAACACCATGTCCTTCTTCCTTAATTTGTTTATTGGATTTCCAACGCTAACTCACTACTTTAATTTGCATTTTTAAATGTCAACTCAATCAATATAATGGTTTATTGTTGCATTCTCAAAGTGGGACACGGAGTTGAAGAAGAAGATGAAGAAGAAGAAAGCAGGCAGGAGAGACCCAGAACAAAGTCTCTAAAAAAGTCATCGAAAAGTCAGAGGGGAGAGATAGAGTAAGGTATAAAGTGATGGTGACGTGGACAAGCTTGGCAGTTCTAACTGGCATGCAAGCCATCCATCACATCGAAAAAAGGGGACTCAAGTTGGCAGTTCCGAGTGCAGGTTGCACGAACTTTAACATCTTCCAAAAAGATCTTCTTAAGGCCTTGTTTAGATGTGAAAATTTTTAGATTTTGCTACTGTAGCACTTTCGTTTGTTTGTGGTAAATATTGTCCAATCATATACTAACTGAGATCAAAAGATTCGTCTCGCGATTTACAGTTAAACTGTGTAATTAGTTTTTATTTTCGTCTATATTTAATGCTTCATGCCGTAAGATTTGATGTGACAAATAATCTTGAAAACTTTTTGGATTTCGGAGTGAACTAAACAAGGCCTGGGATACTAAGGCACTAGGCCCCATTTGGCATAGCTTCACTTCACTGTTATACTTGCCTTGACTAAAGCTCTCCTGAGCCTGCTGGTCCTCAAAAGCTTGGTCTTGATCACCAACGTACGGCTCACCGTCTATTTCCCAAACATCAATCAACAACACGCAATCCAATGGAGACAATCATACACAAAGCAAACAAGGTATAATTAGAACATTACACCAATCAGTGGTAAAACAAATATAAAAGTTTATGAAAATATTCTACACAGCGCTACGATCACACAAACGTAAAGTTCACGAAAATCGGAATTAAAACGTGAAAGATATGAATTTTCTAAGATTTCCTATAGAGAAATAATTAATTAAATAATACTGCAGAAATAAAAGCTTCAAAATAGTACATTAATGTTTCTAACATGTAGAGCATCTAATTACGGACCTAACGCAATTTGAATGGACAAAAACGGAATTAAAATGAATATTTTATGAGCATTATAAAATCAGTGGCAATTCTGTAATTTCTGCAAAGCGTATTTGAACTCGGCCGACAGAGAATACGTGTTTCAATTCGAGAAAACGTATTCTGCAGAATACGCTAAGGACCGCGGGTCACTACTTCAATTTTTGCAGGGGCTCTTAAGCAAAACGGCGGCCGAATCGGTATCTCCTTTTGTCAGCCGTCGATCTTCGATCAGACGGCTGCCAAACCACCCCGAGCCACCCCTGGCCGGCCGGCCGTCGGAAACAGGAGCCGACGCGGTGGCGCGCCATGGCTGGGAGCCCGAGCTCGCCGGAGTTGTACCCCTTCTCAAAACCGTGCACCAAAACTCGAACCGAGGACACCGGGAGATGGAGAAACGCGCCACGAGCTCACCGAGAAGGTTCGTTTAGGCCGAAAAGGAGCAGGAGAGGCGCGTCGCGGCGGCAGCTTCGCTCCCAACTCGGCGAGATCTAAAACTCGATGAACGTGGTGGATAGGGACCCCGGGACGCGGAAAACTGCAAAGGGAAGTCGCGGGGAGGTCCTTGAGCTTTTATAGGCGCTTGGTGCACAAGATAGCAAGGAGATCCCGGTGTTTTCGGGATCGGCTCGGCGTCGGAGGGGAAAGTCCCGGTCGGATACGCGGGGAAGAAGAAGAGCAGGGCGCTGCCATGTGGGGCCTGGTTGCCAGCGGCAGAAAGGAGGGGGATCAGGGCGCGCGCGCGTGTGGCGTGGCCACTGGGCCGCAAGCTGGGCCGAGCTGAGCGCGACTGGGCCGAACGCAAAGAGGGAGGAGGGGAAAGCTGGGCCAGATTCCAGAGAGGCTTTCCCCCTTTTTTTTTTTTTTTTCTTTTCTGGTTTCTTTTCCAAAACATTCTCCAAATAGAATTTTGAAAGCACAATTTATTTCTAACCAAAAACAACCAACACAAAATAGAATATGTCTCAGCATGAATGCACAAAATCATATTACTAAACTTATGATAAATTTTAATTTTCACAAAAATTATTTATTTGCTACATTAAATGCTCACGAAAACTCTTAAATAAAACCAATTAATTCCTATTAATTGAAATTCACATTTTGGGTGTTACAATCCATGGGTTAACAAACAATGTACCGGCCTTGCATTTCTAATAACACCATGTCCTTCTTCCTTAATTTGTTTATTGGATTTCCAACGCTAACTCACTACTTTAATTTGCATTTTTAAATGTCAACTCAATCAATATAATGGTTTATTGTTGCATTCTCAAAGTGGGACACGGAGTTGAAGAAGAAGATGAAGAAGAAGAAAGCAGGCAGGAGAGACCCAGAACAAAGTCTCTAAAAAAGTCATCGAAAAGTCAGAGGGGAGAGATAGAGTAAGGTATAAAGTGATGGTGACGTGGACAAGCTTGGCAGTTCTAACTGGCATGCAAGCCATCCATTGCATCGAAAAAAGGGTACTCAAGTTGGCAGTTCCGAGTGCAGGTTGCACGAACTTTAACATCTTCCAAAAAGATCTTCTTAAGTTAATGGGATACTAAGGCTCCATTTGGCATAGCTTCACTTCAATGTTATTTGAGGCTTCAGCTCTATGAATAGCTTTATCCGTAGAGCTGGAGTTATTTTAGTAAATCGTTTGGTAAAACAGCTCTTTCTTTAAAATAGGCTCTCACATACCGCCACGTAGGATGAGGTGAAGCCGGAAGAAACCACTATTTTTAGCTCTTTCACAACGTAAAGCTCTATGAAAGTATGTTTTTAGGGGCTTCATTGATAGACCCCGTTTGGCAGAAAAGGCTCCAAACAACCCCTGAAGCCGCTCGAAAAGCCCTACCAAACGGGGCCTTCATTAAGATTGATACTTTTGATGTGCTAATGTAATGAAATAAGAGATAATAAGAGTTTATAGAAGCAGAGAGAATTTCATTGAGATAAACTCTTCTACACTAAACTAGGACATCCCTACTGAGACTGGCCTAATTAACTGCAACGTAAAGAATAACTAGAATTTTATACTTCTCCTACTCCTAATGATATGAGCTTCTTCTAGTGTTTTATCACTCAAAATTTAGTATAAACTTTTTCTACTAAATGTCTCCTAGAGAACCCCATGTACTATAATTAGTGATAATATTTTACTACTATTTAAAAATAATAGAAGAATTCCACCTTTTTGGTACGGACAGTTTAGTGGCACTTGCAAACACACAATGCTACTTCTACTTCTGCTGAAAATTAGCACTTCTTTTCATATTTATAGAAAAAAGAAGAGAGAAAATGTATCCTCACAATGCTGAGTCGCGATTCATCTTGGGCTTAACTTTTTTAAATTAAGAATGGGTGCCCACACTTTCGGCTAATTGTTCTTTCAACTGTAAGAAAATTGTCAAAGTGTTCATAGTGTCTTTGTTAACATCAAGTACTGCTGGTGCAATGCCTTTTGAGCTTTCTCATAGGGTAGTAGGGTGAGTGTTACACGTTCATATATAGATGAGCTAGTGTGTTGTGTGTGTGCATGGATGTAAATGTCTACAGTCTATTTGGTTCAGCTTTGCTTAACTAGTGGAGTAGTGTTTTTTTTTTAACTTTGGCTCCCCAAATAGTAGTGCTAGTGGTGTTGAGGTTGTTTTGATGAAACGTTTGATAAAATAGCTCCTCGTGGTAGACGAAAGGATGAAATGTGTTTAGTATTCTTATCTTTTTTTCATTTTTTTACCTCTTCCAATTTCTCCTTCCTTTTCTTCTCTTTCTCTATCCTCCCGCGACGCCCGCTTTCATGTGGTCCGTGCAGTTTCCTCTCATCACCCACTCGACATTTTCATATGTAGGAATTCTTATACTCTTGGACGAATATATATACTCCGTCTGTTCCTTTTTAAGTGTCGTTGCAGTATATTCATGTTGGTCAAATTTTGTTGAATTTGACTAGATTTGTTGTATAGTATATTAGCAATATTTATATCTCTGAATAAGTTTATTATGAAAATAGATTCAATAATCAATCTAATGATACCAATGATGTACCGTAAATATTAATTTATTGTATATATTTAGTCAAAGTTAAGTATGTTTGATTTCTCGAGAAATGTGAACGATAGTTAAAAAGGGATGAAAAGGGTATATATTGAGCATAAGTACAGAAAGTTTCTCCAAATAAAACTCATGCATATGCATGCGTTGCACAAAAGTCTCCTAGAAAGTTGCAACCATGCTGGAAATGAAGTAAATGCATGGCATATGCATATTGGCATGTAACATATGCATGGAATATATTAATGAAAAGGCATCATGTCGGTCGGAATGTGAAACCACCTATATATATTTTTGATTCCGTAGATATCATGCAGGGTTAGAAATCAGAGGGTGGCTCGAATTCCATTTCATGGACGGAGGATCGATCGGAGCGCCAAACTTGACACGCGGTTGGCGGTCACGTATTTTCAGAGCATGCATCTGTGAGTAGCTTTCCGCAAAGGACCAAATCTCGTTAAGATTGTTTTGACCATGGATGCGTGTGGTTTTGGACGGAGATTACAACAATCGATCTACCATCGTCGTCTCACGGTCGTGTTTTCAAAGTGACAACGACGAGCTTGTTCATCGTGAACAGATCCGAGAGATCTGACTAATTGATACGTACTCCCTCCGTTGTATAATACTAGTGTATTTTAGTATTCAAGATTTGTCTTCAAATATAATGTATTCTGAAAAACAAAACATATTTTTACATTAAATACTTTTCATTTATCAAGAAATCATCACTAATCATATAGATAAGAGAGCTGCTCTGATACTCCCCTTTCTTAAAATTGCTCATATCTTAAAGCAGCCCATCTAATAAATAATTAAACATTTTAACAGTTATTATTCGTTTGGATTCCCGATTGGGCCTTTCCAGCCGAGATTGTGCCCAACCCAAACCCAGTTCACTTGTTAATGTCCTATAGATGCCGAACCCCGTGCCACACCACTCGCGAGCGTCCATCTCACAGCAGAGCAAGCGGAGAATTGAGTTCTCCACAGCAGCGAAGCTCCATACAATGCCTCTCCAGCAGCGCCTGCGGCGGCGTCCAGGTCAAGATTGTCCTCACAGTCACAGACGTCCGTCGTGGCAACAACCAGCGATGAACATCCCATTAGAGGCGACAAACACTTAGCTCATATGGGCAACAACTAGCATCAAGAAGAGAGCACTGAACGGCCCTGGCACACGCGTCCTCATGTGAAATGGAACAGGCAGGACCGCTGGACGAGTCCAAACTCCAAAACTCCCTCACGAGGAAATCGAAGAGCGTCGTCGAAGATCAGAGACGGAGGGAGATGGACTGACGGAAGTCTGGGGAAAGCTCCGAACATGGGTTATCAAATGCACTGGTTCGGACTGGGCATGGGCTAGGCATTGAAGGGCCGTGCCCCATGCAGGACTTAGATGGATATTAATAAAGATAATTAATTTATTAAATGGACAGCTTTGAGATTCTTGTTATTTTTAGAAAGAGAAGTACTGGAGCAATTCCCTATAGATAATAGCGTCGAATTAGGAAATGAAATAGAGGTCTTTAATGATCTCTGTTATTTTGTTTTAAAATTCCTAGAATATATAGCGAGCAGTAGCAGAGAATCCAGGATATAGCGAGTAGTAGCGGAGAATCAAAAACGACGGAGCTCGATCGCTTTCCTACCAAAGGAAAAGCGTAAAAAGGAGAGAAATGGAAACTCATTTTTTAAGTCCAAAAGCACGTCAATTAGGCAGCATTGTGTTGCTTGTTTGCTGTCTGTGATGATCGTCCTTGTGGAGCTCGTGAGATGCATGTCGCCATCTCAAAAAAAAAAAATCATAATTAATAAAGTCCTGTTTAGATGGACAGGGACTAGTCGCTGGATATGGCTAAAAATTAATTAGCTAATTTCTTAGCATAATTAACTAAAAGTAGTCAACTAGTCCTTAGTCCTTACCTATTTGGATCCCTAACCACTAAAAAGTAGCTCCTAGACAAAAATATATTTTTTACCTTTTCTCTCTCACCCATTATAGAGAGAATAGAGGATATAGTTACTATATATATATATATATATATATATATATATATATATATATATATATATATATATATATATATATATATATATATATATATATATATATTACTTTTAGCCTTTATTAACTGGGTTGAAAAACTAGTAAGCTAACAACTAGTTAATTAGAGCTTTCGTTAAACTTTAGTCCATTTATTAGCCCTCCTATTTACATTTATCAAAGGCTAAAGTTTAGCAACTTATTGTTATGTAAATAGACCCTAAGTTCTCTTTAAAATATACTCGCTTCATCGAAAAAAAAACCATAGTTATAGGATTAGGCACGCAAATCAATGCAAAGAGAAAATTACGTAAATATCCTTATCCTATTCTAGTCCATGCACCTATACACGAGTCCTCCGGAAGTCACCTTTATTTTTTTTTCGGTTGTTTTTTTTTTTGTGAACAATTTTTTTTTGTGAACAATTTTTTTTTTGCGTTAGCTGTAGTGGTTTTGCAGGTGGCTCCCACACTGACTTTGGCTCATCCTTGCAGACTAGAACTATGGTCTTGTGAGACAAAATTTAAATGCTACAACTAGTCTTTTTGAGGGCCTTGTTTAGTTCCCAAACAATTTTACAAAAATTTTCAGATTCTCCGTCACATCGAATCTTTAGACGCATGTATGGAGTATTAAATATAGACGAATATAAAAACTAATTGCATAGTTTGATCGGAATTGACGAGACGAATCTTTTAAGCCTAGTTAGTCCATAATTGGACAATATTTGTCAAATACAAACAAAAGTGCTACAGTGTCGATTTTACAAAAAAATTTGAAACTAAACAAGGCCTGTTTAGTTCGCAAAAATTTTCAATATTCCTCGTCACATCGAATCTTTGGTCGCATGCATGAAACATTAAATATAGAAGAAAATAAAAACTAATTGCACAGTTTACCTGTAATTTGTGAGATGAATTTGTTTGAGTCTAGTTACTCCGTAATTAGACAATATTTGTTAAATAAAAACGAAAATGCTACGGTAGCTAGAGACCAATTTTTTTGCAAACTAAACAAGTAGTATAATGCATGTCACTATGGTACTATTATGGTACGGTTCCATTCGATGGATAACATGTCACTTGTTAGTACCTAAAATAAAGGAAGCCAGCATATATGGACGCACGAGGTAGTTTGACAGTATCTTGGATTTCCGTAGGAAAACTGCCGGTTGGTTTGCTAGCTTTTTCCAAAAGTAAACGAGCAAAAGAACAAAAAGCGAGCAAAAAATTGAAAAAGTAATTCATCCCGTGCTGAATTTTCGTACCGGTACACAAAGCTGCAGACAAAAAGGTGGCATTATTCGGAATCTGCTCGTGCGGCTGATTCGTCAATCGGGTGGCACCGTGGAAAAACGTACCTTGATCGCCAACGAGCTGGTCTACTTGACGAATACTATTATTTGAAGATTATTGTCCATCTAGGCCTCGTTTAGTTCCCAAAAAATTTTGCAAAATTTTTCAGATTCTCCGTCACATCGAATCTTTAGACGTATGCATGGAGTATTAAATATAGATAAAAATAAAAACTAATTGCACAGTTTAGTCGGAATTGACGAGACGAATCTTTTGAGCCTAGTTAGTCCATGATTGAACAATATTTGTCAAATACAAACGAAATTGCTACAGTACTCATTTTGCCAAAAATTTTGGAACTAAACAAGGCCCTAGTTATTTTCTTCGGTCGTCGAATTTTGTAGGTCCTGAGGATCACGTAGCAGAACCATAAATTATTATATAATATATATAACAATAAAAGATAAGCTCATGTCACACCCATATTTTAAGAACAAAATAGGATGCATAAAAGACTCATATGTGCCTCAGGAATAGTCGCACACATAAGTAGACAAATCTCAAATGTACCATTGCAGTGTTTATTACATAGCGGAATATAATATATCACATAGTCTCATACAAAGATGATAGCATAAAGTAATCAACGCTCACGACGGAAGCTCCACACAGGGACACTGTTGACTGGTTGACTCCAAACCTAGTACTCATAACGATAATCCTCATTCCAGTCATCTTCATTTTCATATCCTGAGGTGTTGGGAAATTGCAAGAGTGAGCACATATCGTACTCAACAAGTATAACCAGGGGGTTCATGAGGCTCAAATAGCTGACACTGGTTTGACTGCATTTAGCTTTTAATAGTGGATAGCAGGTTCATAATTAAATAGCAAATGTCAAGGTAGCATAAATAATCCATTAATCTCATGATCAAGTGTAAGCATAATTAATTCATAGCATAAACGATAATCAAATGAACATAACAACTTAATAAGCTCATCGTCGGCGCAGCAAGAACCCCCAAGGCCGCTCATAACCGTGAGCACGGCTAGTATACCAGTTTTACACTCTGCAGAGGTTGTACATCTTTACCCATGAGTCATGATTTACCCTTTCGCCCGAGGTAGCTAATCTCTTAACCCCCTTCCCAAGGAGGTCGGCAGGGATCACTATGAAGCCTTTCAAAAGTTCGTCTAACATGTTAGGGCCGCAAGGTTTCCTTTGCGAGCAGATATAGATACCCCCCTTCCGAATGGCACAATGACGCGCAGCCTATACACATAGGGACAGGGGCTCGCACTATACCCGTGTCGGTTTAGCCCCTCTAGCGCCCTTTTGGGTAACCGCTAACAAGCTAGAAAAGGTCTCCATACTGAGCTAAAGCCAGAGCCATTATAGCCCTCATGGTTGCACTGTTGTCCCGGTGATCACTTACAGACAAGATCTCATATAGTTATTTGTCATCTTATAACGTTCATTGCATAGCTATTAATCATCTTACAAGATCATGGATTATATTAAGCACTAGCACATCTACACCAAATGCATAACAAGTAGGTAGCAAGGAATACAGGTAACAATCATCTATGATTTTGCTAAGGTCGACAAGGTGATAGCATGCATATGATATATATGTGTAATTATAAGTGAATAGGTAACAAGGATAATCCCAAGTTATACTTGCCTTGCTCAAAGCTCTCCTGAGCCTGCTGGTCTTCAAAAGCTTGGTCTTGATCACCAACGTACGGCTCACCATCTAATCCCAATCATCAATCAACAACACGCAATCCAATGTAGACAATCATACACGAAGCAAACAAGATATAATTAGAACAATACACCAAACAGTGGTAAAACAAATATAAAAGTTTATCAAAATATTCTACGCAGCGCTACGATCACACAGACGTAAAGTTCACGAAAATCGGAATTAAAATGTGAAAGATAAGAATTTCCCAAGATTTCCTATAGAGAAATAATTAATTAAATGCTACTGCAGAATTAAAAAGTTTCAAAACAGTAAACTAATAATTCTAACTTGTAGAGCTCGGAAATACGAATCTAACGAAATTCGAATGAACAAAAACGGAGTTATAATGAATATTTTATGAGCAAAACAAAATCAGTGGCAATCTTGTAAATAGGCAGAAAGCGCATTTTTCAACGCACCGGCAACGACAGACTTCTCGATTCCGAGCACCGTTTTGCGAAAGGAAAACACCACGGAGTAGAGGAGCTCACCGCGAGTTCAAGGAGGTGCTCGGTTGGGACCGAAGGGCAAGGAGCGGGGCTCGCGGCGCGCGGCAGTCGTCTCCGACCTCGGCGAGATCCAACCCGCGCAGACACGGTAGCTAGGGCTCGGTTTCGGCGACTTGGATGCGAAAGGAGAGCTTCGGGGTTGGTTTGAGGGTTTTATAGGGGCATGACCCGCGGATTGGGAAGGAATACCGAGGAAACCGGGATTTCCGTCTCCGGTTCTGTTACGGTGGAGAAGAAGAACAGGGCGCTGACAGGTGGGCCCGGGGTGTCAGCGGCAGAAGAGAAAAGGAGGGGAGGCGCGCCTGCGCTCTTGGGCCTCGGCCTGCTGCTGGCTGCGGCTGGAAGGCTTTTTTTTTCTTCTATTTCCAATTTCTTTTCTGTTTTGTTTTATTCTCTTTTTTTTCAAAGCCTTTTTCAAAAAGGATTTTGAGGACAATTAAATATAAACCAAATACAATCACCACAAAATAAAATATGTTTCAGCATGAATGCACAAAATCATGTTACTAAGCTTATGATAAATTTTAAATTTCCACAAAAATTGTTTATTTGCTACATTAAATGCTCACTAAAATTCTTAAATAATTCAAATTAAATCCTATTAATTGAAATTCAAATTTTGGGTGTTACAGCTCAGCTATACAAGCCCTACCAAAAGAAAAAAAATCATGAGGTATGCATGTTTTCTTTAGTTTTGTTCTAAGTTAAGTTTCTCTAATTCTGACCAAAATTCAAATGAATATATTTATTCCTTCCGTCCTTTGTCGTTGTAGCCTTTAGACCCTGTTACTAAGTTGCAAAAGACAACACTATGTACAGTAATCCTTTAATAATTATACCATTAAATGAAAAAGTCTGCAGCAAGAGGGGAAAGACATAAAGATGGCTGCTGGACAGGGCCACAGGCGCTTGGTGCAGGACAACTACTTGTGGACCTATATAAACAGGCGACGATAGTTTTTTTTTCCTCATGACAAATATTAAGGGATAGAGTGATCACATACGTTTTGTAATACTAAATTAGAATAGTTCCGTTAATTCCATGGTGAAATATGCCTTCGTAGCCCATCGATTTGATTGGTTTTAAAGTTATTAAGGAAGTATAAATGATCCTTGCATATCCATTCTTTTCTTTGCCTTTATATATATTTATATTTGTGCACCACGCTTAGCCTTGGAAACTACCTTGTAAATTATAGATTATAATCCATTGTTAATTAAGTAGAAGACTACCCGGGTATGTTGTGGCCCACCTAGCATACTCGGTGAATCCACTCCTGCGTTCACATGAGGCATGTACCCAAAGATGACTCGACGGGTCGGGCTAATGCCTCCTCTTGTCACTGCCACACGTTCGGGCATTAGCACCGGTCGGAAAGGGCCTGTTGCCCCGGTTCCCGAGCCGGTGCTGCCCTTCCGGGACTAAAGGCCCACCCTTTAGTCCCGGTTTGGGCAACCGGGGCTAAAGCCCCCCCTTTAACACCACACCGGTTGGTAACACCAACCGGTGTTAAAGGGTCCTGCCAGGGCTGCCACGTTGGAGGACCCTTTAACACCGGTTGGTATTACGAACCGGTGTTAAAGGGTTTCTTTTTCTTTTTTTTGTTTCACTTCTTCGGTTCTGTTTATTGTTTATATATAATATATAATAATAGGTTTTTCAATACATGTTTTGCTGATACAATAATATATTTATATTACACGCATATTAAGCATATATAAATGAAAATTATAGGCTTAGCTTAATAATTAAGTTTTGCCTATAATAAAATGAATAGACCACATCAAAAATTAAATAGATATGTAAAAAGCTTTATATATATATATATATAGTTTTATATGTACAAAATTCGTAACACATATATACATAGAGTTTTTTCTCCCAATGTCTACAAATGATACAAATGATCATCGTTTTTTGGAATAAGAGTTTCGTTGCCGTTGAAGTGAAACTCGCCGTTTGGATTGATCACTTGGTCGCGGAGAAATCCTGCTATCGTCTCTTGGATAGCTTTGATTCGGTCTTGTTGTAGGACCTTTTCCCTCAGCCATTCCGTCTTTAATTTGAAATAAATAAAAAAGGTATTAGTTATCTAAGTTATTCAATATAATTCAAGAGATAATGAAAAGAGACATGTAACGTACTCTGAGCGTCTCTGTGGGTGTTTGATTGACTTGTGCCATCATGAATTTGCAAACGTAATATGCACATAGATTGTTCCCCCCTTCTTGTCTTAAACACCACTATACGATATATATATAAAAATATTCACGACCACGACAATAAGGCTAAAAGTTAGCGAAAGTTTGTTAGCTAGTAGAACTTACTTGTGGATGTATTATGTTAAGCGGCGCTTTACATCCACTGAGATGTTCACGGTCAATGAATCTTTCCCAAACCCTATACACAGCCATTGTGGATCGTGAACTAATAATTACAGAGTCATATTATGATATTTTTGTAGCTGAGATCGACATTACGTACCTTTGAATAATGTTTACCATTTGTTGATAATTTTCTTGTGGTTTTCTCATTGTGTCAAAGATTATCAACCGGTTCTTGGGAATTTCAATAACCATGAGTATCCAGTGAAAGTTGTTTACACACATATATATATATAGTCAGTCCTATAATGTAAAATAAAATATGCATGCACTTAATAACTATATAACTCACTCGAAGTTGAAGGAGAAGAGTATTTTTTGTTTTTCTTTTTGGTTCACAAAGAACCTCATAAGATTGGTGCAGACTTCTGTCTCATGATCTGCTGTCCACATTGCCTGCGGAGCCTTGAAAACAATATAAGGGTCAACGAACCCAATACTATTGTCATTTCTCATTCTGAGCTCTCTCATTTGGTGCCTGCATATATACATACAAATCCTAAGTGTGTAAGGATTATATACATGTAACTAAAGAAGTTAGAAGTATAATAAAAAGAAAAAATACTTACAGACAAAAGCAGCTGACAATTGATTTGTCAAGAGCGTCGAGGTGACATAATTGGTGCAATTCTTCGAACTGCACGTATATGAGGTCATCTCCACGGAAGTAGTGATGTTGTCTAATACGAACAGAAATCCAATTATCTCCCCTTTTAGACGCCTCAATGCACCATTTGTTTATTGCAAACATTTGTGTGCCGAGCTCGTGTAAACGCTTAGGGTCGAATAGACTCCTGCCCGGTTCATATCTTGCCCTCCATTGATCAACTACCTCGGCTTTTTCAAATGTTTGGCATCCAAGAATGGCGGCAATTTCTTCCATATTTAAACCGCTCTGTCCAAAGTAACGCTCAAGCGAGTCTAGCTCAGACAACGCTAAGGATTTCTTTGGCATCAAGTCTTCATTTGAGCCGTATTGATTTGGCACAATCAAAGGGGGCACCGGTTTTGATACTTCTCCGAGCTGTGGGACCCCCTTTCCTACTCTCTTCTTAGTAGGCTGTGAAGACTTGACCAGAGACCGCTCATAGTCCGAAAGTGCTGGCTTTTTCTGAGCTTCGCGTTGCTTCTTTTGATGGTCCGCCACCTTCTGCCTCAGTTCCGATGGCTTCACATAAAAGTACGGCTTTTCTGGGTTAAGCCGTTTTTTCCTTTCCTCCTTTATTTTATCAAAAAATTGTTGGACCTCAGCTTTGGATGTAGCAATTACCTCCTTTTTACTCTTTTCGTAAGGTAATTTTTCTGGCGTCTTAGCTCTCTTTGCTGAGGCAGCCTTCTTTGGAGGTGGGACCGATGACTTCGGTCCTTCTTGGGCGGACCGCTTCTTACTACCTCGCTTTGGAGGCGAGGGGACCGACCGTGCACTCTTTGGAGAGGGCGGTGCAGGCGGTGGAGGTGGTGGGGCCGATCTTTTTGGCGTTGGGGAACGCGGTGGAGGAGTTGGAGACCTCGGTGGAGGAGGTGGAGACCGTGGTGGAGGCGGTGGCGGGGTCGGTGTGGCCACCGCAGGTGTTGATGGAGATTTAGCATTGTCACCGCCCGCAGCACTATGATGCGCTGGGGAGAGAACTGGACTTAGGTTGGAGGAGTCCCTGCAAAGAAAACAATTACAAGTTTTGTGAGCAAACTTTTTTTTAATTTCAATACATAATAAATAATATAAGAAGTGAAATCACACACAAACCTATGCTGAGGAATAATTATGAAGCGCTTGCGCCAACAAATAAATGTCTTCTCAGCTTCACCTAAGGTCTTCTCTCCGTCTCCCCCTTCTATGTCTAGTGGCACATTGCCACAACCTTTCTCAACCCTATCAACCGAGACGCTAGCATATCCACCAGGTACTGGTCGATTATGGATTCTTGGAGTTCTCGTTCGGTCGATAGGGTTGACAACAGCGATAGCCACCTTTTTGGTGGCATTCCCATCTGGTACATGCAGCTCACAGGTAGTAAAAGCCTCTATGACATCATCCACGGGGAAGTGTAGCTTCGTGTCATCCTGAATGGTTGGTACTTCCGTGGATGCGCAGCTGCTTTTCAACTGGCCTGGGGGGCTAACATTGACCTCAGGCTGTGATGTACCATGCCCTTTCGTCATTTGACTAAGTGCTACTTGCACTTGCCTTTGAATCTCTGTCTGCATCCATTCTTCACGAGCTTTCTCGCGCTCTTGTGACTGCAGAACAAAAGCTTCCAGGCGGCGGATCCGCTCTGCCTCCTCATCCTTCTTTCTCTGGCGGCTTTTGTAGGTATCTTGATCGGCTTGGAATGATTGCAGCCACGGAACTGCCCCATAGCCTCTCGTACGCCCACCGTGCTCAGGATTTTCAAGCGCATAGGTGAGTTCATCCTTCTCCCTGTTAGGCCTGAACTCACCAGACTGAACCGCCTCTCGTGCACGGACTAGTCTCTCTGCTGCTCTAGAGATTTCTTGGCCCCAAACATTTTCGCCCCGGTGTCTGGATCCACGCTTCCTCCATGACCGTAGAACCAATGCTTAGAGCGCTCGCTCCAATTCTTTGCTATTGTCTCGGGTGTGACCCCCCTAGCAAGCATCTCCTGTTCCATTCGGTCCCACTTGGAAACAGCACTCTTATAACCACCTGATCCCATATGATTTTGGTATGTCTTTTTACTGGCATTCTCTTTGTTTCTATTGGCCCGTTCCTCGCCCTCTTCTGATGTTTTGTACTGCACAAAGTCATCCCAGAAGGCCCTCAGCTTTACATATTGCTTGAGGTTGAAATCTGGAGTCTCGTTTTTCTTGACATATTTATTGTACAAAGACTTCTTCCAATTCTGGAAGAGTACTGCCATCTTCTTCATAGTCCAGTCATAAATTCGCACCTTCAACTCTTCATCGTTGGTGTCGAAGGTGAAAACGTCTGTGACGGCTTTCCAAACTAACTCCTTGTCACGATCAGAGACAAAACTGATCTCAGGAGCACCTCGCTTCTCTCTCCATTCACGACAACTGATCGGTATTTGATCTCTCACAAGATATCCACAGTGACTAACATATTTATTTGCATGCTCACCAAGTGGCTGCCTGTAGCTATCTCAAACTCAGAGATTACATAGCGGCCCTCCAACGGCTTCTTTGGCCCTCGTGGAGGTACGCTTCTCCCCGTAGAGGTCGATCCAGAAGGCTACACGTACATATAGAAACAAAAATACTAAATTAATAACCAAGTAATAAGTCTAAAACCTAATGTAAGAGATGCATTATTTATATATGTTTACATTTACATACCTCGCCAGTATTTTCTTCTTGTTGCACGACAAGTTGTTGCTCAGGGGCATTGCCCTCTTGTTGCTCAGGGGCATTGCCCTCTTGTTGCTCAGTAGGATTGCCTTGCATGATGTCGTGGTAATCAACAAAGTACTGACTACCGTCGTCGATTATATTTTGAATGGCAGCTTCCATATAATCAGAATCATCATGAGGACGGTCAGCCATTTCTATGTCTGCAACCATACATATATATATATTCTATATAAGATAAGAAATGCACTAATACTACTACAAATGAAAGTGTTGGAGTGCTCTAAAAATAATACTAGATCTTTTAAGCCAAGTAATACATTAGAATAATACATATATACAAAAAATAATATACATATATACAAAAAATAATACATATATACAAAAAATAAAACATACATACTATATATATACTAGAATAATATATTAAAAAAATAATACATACATACATACAAACAATTATAATTCATACATACAAACTATATGTGTGTGTGTATGTACAAAAAATAATATACATACATACAAAAATAATACATATATACAAAAAATAAAACATACATACATACTATATATATATATACTAGAATAATATATTAAAAAAATAATACATACATACATACAAACAATTATAATTCATACATACAAACTATATATGTGTGTGTATATGTACAAAAAATAATATACATACATACAAAAAATAATACATATATACAAAAAATAAAACATACATACATACTATATATATACTAGAATAATATATTAAAAAAATAATACATACATACATACATACAAACAATTATATTCATACATACAAACTATATATGTGTGTGTATATGTACAAAAAATAATATACATACATACAAAAAATAATACATATATACAAAAAATAAAACATACATACATACTATATATATACTAGAATAATATATTAAAAAAATAATACATACATACATACATACATACATACATACATACAAACAATTATAATTCATACATACAAACTATATATATGTGTGTGTGTATATGTACAAAAAATAATATACATACATACAAAAAATAATACATATATACAAAAAATAAAACATACATACATACTATATATATACTAGAATAATATATTAAAAAATAATACATACATACATACATACATACAAACAATTATAATTCATACATACAAACTATATATATGTGTGTGTATATGTACAAAAAATAATATACATACATACAAAAAATAATACATATATACAAAAAATAAAACATACATACATACTATATATATATACTAGAATAATATATTAAAAAAATAATACATACATACATACAAACAATTATAATTCATACATACAAACTATATATATGTGTGTATATATGTACAAAAAATAATATACATATATACAAAAAATATTACATATATATACATAAAAATATATAAAAAAATAATACTACAAATCAAAACACCATATATACATATATATATATATGTATATATGGTGTTTTGATTTGTAGTATTATTTTTTGTATATATTTTTATGTATATATATGTAATATTTTTTGTGTGTATATATATATATATTTCTCTGGTCTAGTGTATATTATAAATACGTAATTAATCAATGACGGCGTTCTCGATCTATACTTAGCACACAGCCGGCCGGAGAAGATCGCGCGTGGGGAAGATGATGTGTGCAGTGGCCCGCGCGCTCGATCTGGCCGTGGCCCGCTGCGGCGGCGTTGGCGGAGGGCCGCGGCGGCGCTGGTGGAGAGCCGCGGCGGCGCTGGTGGAGACGGATGTCGCGGCGGCGAGGGAGTCGAAACGACGGCGGCGAAGATGAATCCGGCGGCGCTGGAACGAAGACGAAGACGATGAACTGTCGGATCAAGGGCTCCTGCGCACATATATAGGGGCAGACCCTTTAGCACCGGTCCGTGACTGGAACCGGTGCTAAAGGGTCTTTAACACCGGCTGGTAACAAGAGCCGGTGTTAAAGGGTCACCCTTTAGCACCGGCTCGTGTTACTGGCCGGTGCTAAAGGGACCCTTTAGCACCGGTTCCAGCCACGGACCGGTGCTAAAGGGTCCAGCGCGCGCTAGGGCGGGCTCCTGAAATTTTCAGGACCCTTTAGCACAGGTTCCCACTATGGGCCGGTGCTAAAGGCCCATTTTTTTAGTTTAGGGTTTTTCAATTGTTTTATATATACAGTTTATATTATAAATTGTATAGTAAATTAAATATTTTGCATAATGTTTTTTAAACAGTGACATATATTGTAATTTGTTTTAATGTACACATGAAAATTTTTAAACTTAAATATCTTATTGTATTTTTAAAATTTTCAATGATTTTGTAAGAAATGTTTAGTATTTTGTTAATGCAAAAATATATTATTCCAATAAATTTACAAAAACTATATCCAATGAACTGGAAATTTATTTTCGCATCATATTGACGTAAAACTTTTTATTTTTGTTATTTATTACTAGGAATGCTAGTTGGGTATAATTTTCATCAAATAAAAAATCATATAAAAATATATATCTTGATGAACACACCCTTTGACCGAACCCTAGATTGTCCCAAATGGAAAAGTCATGAATACAAAGTTTGCTACACTCATCAAGTTCTACATGTTGTCTAATGGTCAACTTTTCATTTGGAAAAGTTTGAACCACTGAATTTTGAATTTTCATAGAACTCATAGCCACGCAGCGGTTTCGGAACCCTAGATGGTCTCGAATGGAAAAGTCATGAATACAAATATTGTTCCACTCATCAAAATCTACATTTCATATATATACCATTTTTGCATTTGACAAAGTTTTGGGAAGGTGTAGTTGAAAATCCACAATTGACACATATAGTTTCATATAGTTTGTGTGAGATTCAAGAATTGGTGGGTATTGTTAACTTAGACTTTCTCAAATGGAAAAGTTGTGTATATAAAAAGTTTAGATCTTGAAGATATCTAACAACTTGGTATTCAAAATATTTTCATTTGAAGTAATTTAGTTTGTTATTTGACCAAGTTTGACCAAGTTTGACCAAAACCCGTCTTGGATTTTATAGAAATGTAATTAGGATTGGCTCAAAATTATCCAAATGGAAAAATGGACAATATATAAAATATAGATCTTGATGATCTCTAACAACTTTGTATTCAAACTTTTTTTATTTGAAGTCATCAAATGGGCTATTTGAGCAAGTTTGACCAAAGTCAAAGCATTGGTTTTTACAAACACACCCTTTGACCGAACCCTAGATTATCCCAAATGGAAAAGTCATGAATACAAAGTTTGCTACACTCATCAAGTTCTACATGTTGTCTAATGGTCAACTTTTCATTTGGAAAAGTTCGAACCACTGAATTTTGAATTTTCATAGAACTCATAGCCACGCAGCGGTTCCGGAACCCTAGATGGTCTCGAATGGAAAAGTCATGAATACAAATATTGTTCCACTCATCAAAATCTACATTTCATATATAGACCATTTTTGCATTTGACAAAGTTTTGGGAAGGTGTAGTTGAAAATCCACAATTGACACATATAGGTTCATATAGTTTGTGTGAGATTCAAGAATCGGTGGGTATTGTTAACTTAGACTTTCTCAAATGGAAAAGTTGTGTATATAAAAAGTTTAGAACTTGAAGATATCTAACAACTTGGTATTCAAAATATTTTCATTTGAAGTAATTTAGTTTGTTATTTGACCAAGTTTGACCAAGTTTGACCAAAACCCGTCTTGGATTTTATAGAAATGTAATTAGGATTGGCCCAAAATTATCCAAATGGAAAAATGGACAATATATAAAATATAGATCTTGATGATCTCTAACAACTTTGTATTCAAACTTTTTTCATTTGAAGTCATCAAATGGGCTATTTGACCAAGTTTGACCAAAGTCAAAGCATTGGTTTTTACAAACACACCCTTTGACCGAACCCTAGATTATCCCAAATGGAAAAGTCATGAATACAAAGTTTGCTAAACTCATCAAGTTCTACATTTTGTCTAATGGTCAACTTTTCATTTGGAAAAGTTTGAACCACTGAATTTTGAATTTTCATAGAACTCATAGCCACGCAGCGTTTTCGGAACCCTAGATGGTCTCGAATGGAAAAGTCATGAATACAAATATTGTTCCACTCATCAAAATCTACATTTCATATATAGACGATTTTTGTATTTGACAAAGTTTTGGGAAGGTGTAGTTGAAAATCCACAATTGACACATATAGTTTCATATAGTTTGTGTGAGATTCAAGAATTGGTGGGTATTGTTAACTTAGACTTTCTCAAATGGAAAAGTTGTGTATATAAAAAGTTTAGATCTTGAAGATATCTAACAACTTGGTATTCAAAATATTTTCATTTGAAGTAATTTAGTTTGTTATTTGACCAAGTTTGACCAAGTTTGACCAAAACCCGTCTTGGATTATATAGAAATGTAATTAGGATTGGCTCAAAATTATCCAAATGGAAAAATGGACAATATATAAAATATACAAAGTTTGTTACACACATCAAAATTCACGATTCTCAAATATAGTTTCATACAAAGTCAAGCCGACACAACAGTGAACTTCTTCTTGACGTATGACCCTTGGTTATGATCCTGCCGTAACCATGGAGTATCCTCATTGTTTAACATAATGCTTGGGTCTTTGTTGACTATGAAGGGCGGAATTCGATCATCCCTTTCGTAATCTCCTGACATGTCTGACTTGTCCTCAATTCCGACAATGTTTCTTTTCCCAGAAAGGACAATGTGGCGCTTTGGCTCATTGATGATTGAGTGGTCATCATTTTTTCCTCTCTTTGGTTTCGTAGACATATCTTTGACATAGAACACCTGACTCACGTCTGCAGCAAGGACGAATGGTTCGTCTTTGAACCCACTATTGTTAAGGTCCACGGTTGTCATCCCATACTCCTTGTCGACTGTTACCCCACCTCCGGTCATCTTCACCCATTGGCACCGGAACAAAGGAACTTTAAAATTAGCTGCATAGACTAGTTCCCATATGTCTTCTATGCGTCCATAATATGTTTGTCTGTTCCCATTTGGATCCGTGGCATCCACGCGTACACCACTATTTTGGTTGGTGCTCCTTTTATCTTGGCCAACTGTGTAAAATGTGTTACCATTTATCTCGTACCCTTTGTATGTGAGGATATGCCATGATGGTTGCCTGGCCAACAAATAAAGCTGCTCATCAATGTTTTCATCACCTTGACATTTTTTGCGCAACCAATCGCCAAAAGTTTCCATGTGCTCACGCATTATCCAAGCTTCATTCTTCCCGGGTCACTGGGACCGTAGGAAATCTTTGTGTACCTCAACATATGGTTCCACCAATGAGGAGTTCTGAAGAACTGTGTAGTATGCTTTATTGAAGTAATCGTTTCCCGTACCAATATATGTTTTCTTCCCAAGTGTTCCCTTTCTGCTGAGTCTGCCCTCGTGTCGAGATTCAGGAATGCCAATTGGGTCAAGGTCTGGAATAAAGTCAACACAGAACTCTATGACCTCCTCTGTTCCGTAGCCCTTGGCAATGCTTCCTTCTGGCTGGGAACGACTATGGACATATTTCTTTAGGACACCCATGAATCTCTCGAAGGGGAACATGTTGTGTAGGAACACAGGACCGAGAATACGAATCTCTTTGACCAGATGAACTAGGAGGTGTGTCATGATATCGAAGAAGGATGGAGGGAACACCAACTCAAAGCTGACGAGACATTGAACGACATCATTCTGCAGAGTAGCTAGTTGCTCTGGATTGATTGCCTTCTGAGAAATTGCATTGAGGAATGCACATAGCTTTACGGTGGCTAGACGTACGTGTGGAGGTAGAATTCCTCTTAAAACGACCGGCAGCAATTGCGTCATTAGAACGTGACAGTCATGGGACTTCAAGTTCAGGAATTTCTTCTCTGGCACATTAATTATTCCCTTGATATTGGAGGAGAATCCAGATAGGACCTTGATGCTGCTAAGACATTCAAACATGCTTTCCTTCTCTTCTTTGCTCAGAGTGTAGCTAGCAGGGCTTAAGTAATGACGTCCATCATCTGTCTTTTCTGGATGCAGGTTGTCTCGTTCTTTCATGCGCTGCAAGTCTTGTCGTGCTTCAAGTGAATCCTTAGACTTCCCGTAGACACCCATGAATCCGAGCAAGTTCACACAAAGATTCTTTGTCAGGTGCATCACGTCGATCGCGTTGCGGACCTCTAGGACATTCCAGTAAGGTAGCTCCCAAAATATGGATTTCTTCTTCCACATGGGTACGTGCCATGGAGGAAGGTTGTAGATACATAGAGTAACTGGCCAAGTGCTGTGACTACTGCTCTGCTCACCGAAAGGATTCATACCATCTGTACTTAAGGCGAACCGCAAGTTTCTAGCATCATTTGCAAAATCTGGGAATTCTCTGTCTATCGCTCTCCACTGGGATCCATCGGCAGGGTGTCTCAGCATATTGTCTATCTTACGGTCTTCTTTATGCCACCGCAACAACTTTGCATTGTCCTTATTTCTGAACAGACGTTTTAATCGTGGTATTATAGGAGCATACCACATAACCTTGGCTGAAATTTTCTTCCTATGACGTTCTTCACCCTCAACATCGCCAGGATCATCTCGTCTAATCTTATACCGTGATGCCTTACATACTGGACATGCATCCAAATTCTCGTATTCCTCCCCACGGTAGAGGATGCAGTCATTAGGACATGCGTGTATCTTCTAGATTTCTAATCCCAAAGGGCAAACAACCTGTTTTGCTTCATACGTAGTGGTGGGCAATTCGTTGTCTTTCGGAAGCATCTTTTTTATGATCTTCAATAACTGCCCAAATGCCTTGTCAGATGTACCATTCTTTGCCTTCCATTGCAGCAATTCTAGTGTGGTACCCAGCTTTTTTTGCCCCTCTTCAGCGGTGGGATATAGCGATTTCCTGTGGTCCTCTAGCATGCGCTCGAACTTGGCTTTCTCTTTATCACTTTCACATTTTCTTTGTGCATCACGGATGGCATCACCAAAAGCATCATCGCCCCGATCATCTTCTGCCGCCACCTCTTCTTCATTATCTCCCCCCATTGCAACATCATTGAAGCCACCGTACTGAGCAATAATATTGGCATGGTCTAATTCTTCTTCTTCTTCTTCTTCTTCACCTTCATCCATTATAATCCCGCTTTCTCCATGTTTGGTCTAACAAATATAGTTTGGTACGAAACCAGACTTTAATAAGTGTGAACGAAGAGTTCTTGAGTTAGAATATTCCGTCAAATTCTTGCACACGGCACATGGACAGCACATGAAACCGTCCCTCTTATTTGACTCGGCCACACTTAAGAAATAGTGCACGCCATTAATGAACTCTTCGGAGCGCCGATCGGCATTATACATCCAATTACGTGTTACCATCTGCATTAAAGATAACATATATATTATGAAAACCATGCACACATATAGTTTCTCATCTTATTGCACAACATGTCTAAGATACATAGTTGATTAATTTAGGAAAGCTTGGCTACAACGAATACAATCGCAACTAGCATTAAAAAAAACAAAACTAAAATGCACTTAAGCAACATAATTAGTTCGCGTCCGATCCCAACTATAATAGATAGATCATTCGCTTGATCAACATCATTGAACTCCTTTCGTCGGCTCACTGCCTCACCACCTTCAGCCTCAACCACCTGTGCAAAAGATTTCTTAATGTGTTCAATGTATTCTTCCTCCCAGTACCAACCTGTACATCCGCCGGTACCGTCCCACTGAAATTAAAAGAGAGAATCAAAAGTTTAATTAATATCATTTAAAAAAATATGCACATATATAAGCAAATGTTTGGAAATAACTCACGTTACGATCTGGACACTTGTAGAATATACGACCCTTGTTTACTCCCTCTTTCGACACTTTGTACTCCATAAAAATCTTCTGCCCACACTTGCCACAAGTAATGAGAGGGAGTTCCGGACGGTATCGCTTTTGAACCCGTTGAGAGACTGAAGACCCGGTCACGGTTGCCATCTACTATCCATACTCAATTTTTAAACAATTATAAATTCCACATTTACTAGTAAACATGTATGATACAATGGACATTATATGTAGTAATAAAAATAAATCAAGTGATATTAACAAACCAATTAATTTGAACTATCCTACTTTCTATGATCATAAAAATATACTATAATTCATTCTTGCAAAATACATTAAAACTAGGTCAACCATGAAATATGATATATATATATATATATATATGGATACTAATTCATGTGAATGATTCAAAATAACAAAGTGGATTTGAGCTAAAAATGATGGGAACATCACAAGCCAAAAACAACATGAAAAAGACAAGAAAGGCTGAAGTTAGTCACCTCCAAGCACAAAGAGACGATGACAGAGTCGAAGAAGATCAACGATGGGCGTTGGAGATGAAGAACAAATGAAGAACAAGCAAGAAGAAGCTCCAAGAACAACAATGGTGCTCTCGGTTTCAAATGGGCACAGGGGAGGAGGGAGCCAGCCTATAAACCGGACCTTTAGCACCGGTTCAGGGCAAAAACCGGTGCTAAAGGGTTACCTTTTAGCACCGGTTTGTAACACAAACCAGTGCTAAAGGGTTTGCCTCGGCCCGTGGCTCTGGCCGGTGCTAAAGGGACCCCTTTAGCACCGGTTTGTAACACGAACCGGTGCTAAAGGGTCTCTGCCCCGACAGCACATGTCAGTAGCCGTTGGGCAGGACCCTTTAGCACCGGTTCGTGTTACGAACCGGTGGTAAAGGGGTCTTTAACCCCGGGCCGCAAAAAGGCCGAGGTTTTTGGCTATTTTGGGCATCGACCAATGCCTCATTCTGTAGTAGTGTGTAGGCCCTCCTCTCGTCGGTTAGGCCACCACAGCATCCGCTAGGAGGCATGGAGAACTCATTTGAGGGGAGCTCGTCGGAAGCTATCACGGTTAGCGGCAAGAGAGGATTCCTTATCGGGTCGTGAAAAATTGATTCAAGGCTAGAAGAGGCAGAGAGGTAGCTGATTTGGCTAGAATAGGGATATGATATGGAGCATTACTGTAGTAGTGCCTTTTGCAGAGGAGCAAAACAAATTAACAGAGGTGGTTATCATGTCCGTCTCCATTCTAACATGTGCAATAATCGTGCTTTACACACGTCCACCTCAGTTATAATTGACATTAAAAAACAAAAAACCTAGACCTAGTGTCTAACCAAGGAGTGTTGATGGATTTTCTTATTACTATATGGGCCACTAACATATGACCCACTGGCTCACTTATTATAAAGAATAAAGACTACTTGATCTATATATGTATTGCTTATGCCCTAAGCTATGGGGACTACTGTCATTGTCATTGTCGTCATTAGGTCAGTCTCAATGGGGATTTTATTGGAGTTTTATGGACATTAACTATGTTGATGTAACACTATATATTAATAAAGAGAGAGATGATAAAAGTTTCATAGAAGTAATTTTATAGGAATAAAACTCTTCTGCACTGTTTTTAAAATATGAATGTATTGGAAACTGGATCATGAAACCCGCACCGATGATGACCTTATGCAAACAGTGGACACTGTTCTGGGCAGCGGCAACTTGTTCAGCTTGCTAAAATTTGATTGATGCTAACGCTGATTTGTTGTGAACACTATTTTTTCATTAAAAAAGTATTGCTTGTAAGTCCAACCGTGCCTCGATCTGCAACTATATCTGCCGCGGTACATCTACAATTATGTTGATTTTATTTATATATTAGCTACACATGACGGAAGACCCTGGTTACTCGATCTTCTGCTTGATAGTGAATCGAATCAACGTATAGGTAGTCACGACATGATGTGATGAGTGGCCGTCGAGATCATCATCAACAGCAATCTCCATCACTCTTGAACCAAGCGTACTGTATGTGACAACTCACAAGTCGCAAAGCCGTTATTTATTTATATAGTTATATATTTATATATTGTTAATCCTGGCCGGTGCAGTGCAGCATGAAGCGTGTGTGTCTCCAGTGTCCCGACGATCCACGCGGCGGCCGGCGCGGCGCCGCGTATATGCAGATTGTCTTCACACGTTGTCCTTGCAAAGCGCCTGCATGGTGTGGTCACACACACACGCACACGCACTGACGCACACACTGACACACAATTAGGCCTTGTTTAGTTCCGAAAAGATTTCGGATTTCGGTACTGTAGCATTTTCGTTTGTTTGTGGCAAATATTATCTAATTATAGACTAATTAGGATCAAAAGATTCGTCTCGCGATTTACAGATAAACTGTGCAATTAGTTTTTATTTTTGTTTATATTTAATGCTTCATGCATGTGTCGACAGATTCGATGTGACGGAGAATCTTAAAAACTTTTTGGTTTTCGGGGTGAACTAAACA
The DNA here is from genome assembly GCF_000003195.3 of Sorghum bicolor. Taxonomy (NCBI): domain Eukaryota; kingdom Viridiplantae; phylum Streptophyta; class Magnoliopsida; order Poales; family Poaceae; genus Sorghum; species Sorghum bicolor. Next base: position 3,392,710 of record NC_012876.2, on the reverse strand, counting down.
AGGCCTTAAAAGAAAAGTCGAGCACGCACTGTAACAGCGTGAATGGTGATGGAGCGACTGACAATCTGACCGAGACAAAGATGAAACAGAAAAAAATACCCGAACCGTCCTAAAACAGGTCTTATATATTCTCACTTCCAAAAAAATCAAATACTTTTAACTTTGACCAAATATATAAAAAAATGATGGATTTTCTATACTTTCTAAAATAGTTACTCTCATCTTCAATAAAGTATGTCTGCATACTAATTTATCTATATGAGTATATCTATATACTTAAATTTAACATACTTCAAATCTTAGTACACAATTTTTTTTTCAAAAGAGCCTATACTTTGTAATATATTAATAAAATACCACTGCAATATTATATAAAATAAGTATAACCATATATATTCTATATACAATACATACTTGACATATATACTCTAGATGGTTTAGTATAATCATATACTACGTCTACATACACTTTGTCAGACCATATACACCCTAGATATAAAGATATACACATGGTAGTAACTACTCTCCTGAGTAGGAAATAATTTCCCAATAAAAAATTAATATTTATGCTACATAATTGATATCATTAGATAAATTATTGAATATATATTTTTAATTTATTTATTTAGAGATAAAAATATTGTTAATATTTTCTACAAACTTAGTTAAAGTTGAGAAATGCTAACTAGTACGCACCTAGACCCTAGAGTAGTTAATTCTGTATTATGAAGTATTTTTGAGGGCTTTTTACTCTTTTTGTCGAACAACCACTGCCCTTATTTGCATACTACTTACTGATCAGATGGGAGATCTTGGCAACATGTACTTCTTGCGCGAGCAAGCTTCTTTGTAGCTTCAGTGAGCATAGCCACACCTTGTTTAAGGCTGCTAAGAGTGGCCATTAGCTGCCCAAGTACAGTGAGCTGACCAAGAGTTTCTCAGTTCCTACTCAACAAAAGGCAGCTGCTTGATTTTAAAGTTTATTTTTTTTTAAAAAAAAAAGCTAGCGGCATGTGATTGGATTCTAAAATAGAAGTCCATTTTTGTTCACTTAACTCTTGTTTTGTCTAAGTTTTTCTATGAATTTCAATTCCAAATAATAAAATATTTTGTATTTTCTATATACATTGTTTTTATTATATGTATCTAGGCATAGCGTATATGTATCTAGGCATAGCGTATATCTAAGTGTATAGCAAAAAACTATGTATATAAAAAAACCAAAACGTCTTGGGATGAAATAGAGGTAGTACAACTATCGATACTGTTCAATTTGACCTCGATTCATTTGCAGTGTGGTTTCAATGTAGTAGCCATGTTTTCATCTAAGTTGGCGGTATTTTCTTATCTGGTATGGTCTTTTTCTTCTTGTGGTATACTTTCTTTGAACGTGATATAGGTCCATCTAGACATGTCCCTAAGTCAAATATTTCTAATTTTGACCAACATTTACAGTCTTATCATAAGAATTATCAAGTCTCAACACAAGATTTACATTTGTAGACTTATGAAGAAAATGCATTTTCACAATATATAGATCTTCATTTAAAATAATATATGTTATAGATATATTGCTAGTCAAGGTAGTTAAATAGTGTTTTCAAATTTAGAATTTTTCCCGAGCAAGGGCTGTTTGGTGGCTGCTTGTTGCTTCCCAAGCTGAGGCTATATTGTTTTATTGTTTTTGTTTACTATATGTTGTTTCAATATATAACATAGCTGCCATCGTGTCAACGGTACGTAGGAGTACTAGTTAATCCTGTACTCTCTATACCTATAAAGAAAGTTGGTTTGGACAAGGTTTAAGTTAAATATTGAGAATATAAATTATGAGTAACTAAGGCTGTTGAGTTTAGAAATGTGAAAACTATATAAATAGATTTATCTTGAAAAATATTTTCATAAAAATATACATATACCACTTTTTGAGAAATATTTTTTTATAAAAAACAATGAGTCAAAGTTATGCTTTGGAAACTGTGTTGCTGTAGTAAACGACTTTTCTTTATATGTATAGAGGGAGTATTAATCTTTGGGGGTTTTATTTTGAGTCCAGCAGCACCGTTCCTATACTTGCAAACTGATAAGATTGGGGACCTCAGAAACATGTATGTCCTTCTATGTATTTTTTCATTTTTCTTTATTTCCTTGCGAGCAAGCTTCTTTGCGCCTTCAAGAGCAGCAGCCACACCTTGTTTAAGGCTGCTAAGACTGGCATTATTTGTCCCAACACTAAGCGTAAATACTTTGCCCAAGTACAGCTAGCTGACTATGAGTTTTATTACTTCCTGTTCAGAGAAAGACAGCTCCTTTATTTTAAAATAATCTGATTTGATTCATTATATAATGAATAGGTACTTGACTCTTCTATTTTTCCTAATTTTGCCCTCGAAATGGTACCTCAACTATCATACTGTTCAATTTTGACCGCAAGATCTGTTCCCAGTGTGGTTTCCAAGAAATAAGTAGCTTTTTTTTCTCTATGTTGGTGTTATCTGGTCCAGCCTTTCTCTTCACATGGCCTACTTCCTTTGAACATAGGCCTTGTTTAGTTCCCAAAATTATTCCTTTTGTTTTATCACATCGAATCTTTGGACGCATATATGGAGCATTAATTATAGATAAAAAAATAACTAATTGCATAGTTTGCATGTAACTTGCGAGATAAAACTTTTGAGCCTAATTACTCCATGATTGCACATTAAGTGCCAAATAAAACAAAAATGCTATAGTAGCCAAATCCAAAAAATTTCACGAACTAAACAAGGCCAAATATAGGTCCATCTATGTATTATCCCAAGTCAAATATTTTTATCTCTAACCAACAGCTGCAATCTTATATATTTTATATATGAATTGTCAACACAAGATAGACATAAGTAGAAATATTAAGGAAAATGCATTTTCACAATATATCTCTCTTTTCATTAAGAATAATGTATTTTACAGATATAATGCTAATCAAGGTTGTTAAATTAAGTTCACTTGAAAGAAAGAGCTTTGTGATCGAAGGAAGTACAATACAGTAGTTGGCAAAAAAAAGTCAACTTGGAAGAGGGGGGGGGGAGGTAGTGAGGGCTGGTCGATTCGAATGAAGACGGCTGATTCAAAACTTGTTTTTTTTAAAAAAAAAATACTGCCCCAACTAATTGATGAGCTTAGCTTAGTGATCAGCAGCTGTATTAGTACACACATACACATGGGGTTGTTGCATGTTGGATCAACCAAACGACAACACTTACGTGATCTGCAGAAATAGTTTATTTTTTCACTGATCATTCTTGGGTCAAAAGGTCTCCAACATCACGAGACAACGCTAGAACGTAGCAGCTAACTTGGCTTGCAAGCTTGTTCAATTCTTCTTTACCTCCCTAGCTTCTTGTGTTTTCTTGACTACATGTCGTTGTCAGAATTCTTTGCTTACACGTCCATGGCACCATCTATTTTCCAGCTAATCAAACGGTGAAACACCTCCGTCTCAAAATAAATACACATTTTGTTTTTTATGAGTCAATTTCTTTTTTAAGTTTAACTAAATATATATAAAAAAATACACATATTGCATTTTTTGGTCCATGTCGACCCGGATGATGTACTGGTGTGTGATTAATCTTTGTGTCAATACAATTTTTTGACGATAATGCACGGCAAAAACTAAACTCATATTCATTAATTTGGAAAAATATAAAAGTTGTGATCTTGGCGACTGCACAAATGTTCATACAAAAATTTTATTAGCTCAAAAGCTCTAAAAGCCGGGAATAGTGTGCACAAAACAAAAGTAAATAATAACAAGCTTCTGACCGCTTTGTCACATTATAGAAAGTACACAAGTAGATTCTTGTTCTAAAATGCTTTAAAACTATATATACTTGATTTGAGTAATGGACCTTGTGATAAAATAGTGGCAAAAATCTACCATAAAAACCTGAGCCAAAATATACGCGTGTAGATACGTACGACGTACGTCAGTCCACACTATCTAAAGGAAATGGCTGCTTGGTCAAGTTTTTTTTTAAAAAGGGTTTATTTCCGATCAAGTTCGTTGTTTCAACAGTACGTAACCACACCACACTTAAGCACTTAAGCCGCCGTTTTTTAAACATGACAAGTAGGAGTATACGTGTTCCGTGGGGATATATTGTCCAAGTTAAAACCTCCGATCCATTGTCTCCAGAATTTGTGTCTTCGAAGTTTGTGTCTACTCTATGCATAGGTTGTGAGCTTCTATGTAATCTAAAAAGTAATAAACTGTCACACCCATATTTTAAGAACAAAATAGGATGCATAAAAGACTCATATGTGCCCCAGGAATAGTCGCACAAATAAGTAGACAAATCTCAAATGTACCATTGCAGTGTTTATTACATAGCGGAATATAATAAAACCACATAGTCTTATACATAAATGATAGCATAAAGTAAACAACGCTCTCGACGGAAGCTCCACACAGGGACACTGTTGACTGGTTGACTCCAAACCTAGTACTCATAACGGTAGTCCTCATTCCAGTCATCTTCATTATCATATCCTGAGGTGTTGGGAAATTGCAAGAGTGAGCACATATCGTACTCAACAAGTATAACCAGGGGTTCATGAGGCTCAAATAGCTGACACTGGTTTGACTGCATTTAGCTTTTAATGGTGGATAGCATATTCATAGTTAAATAACAATTGTCAAGGTAGCATATATAATCCATTCATCCCATGATCAAGTGTAAGCATAATTAATCTCATAGCATAAACGATAATCAAATGAACATAACAACTTAACAAGCTCATCGTCGGCGCAGCAAGAACCCCCAAGGCCGCTCATAACCGTGAGCACGGCTAGTATACCAGTTTTACACTCTGCAGAGGTTGTACATCTTTACCCATGAGTCATGATTTACCCTCTCGCCCGAGGCCCGTCGACCTCTTAACCCACTACCAAGGAAGGTCGGCAGGGATCACTATGAAGCCTTTCAAAAGTTCGTCTAACATGTTAGGGCCGCAAGGTTTCCTTTGCGAGCAGATATAGATACCCCCCTTCCGAATGGCACAATGACGCGCAGCCTATACACATAGGGACAGGGGCTCGCACTATACCCGTGTCGGTTCAGCCCCTCTAGCGCCCTTTCGGGTAACCGCTAACAAGCTAGAAAAGGTCTCCATACTGAGCTAAAGCCAGAGCCATTATAGCCCTCATGGTTGCACTGTTGTCCCGGTGATCACTTACAGACAAGATCTCATATAGTTATTTGTCATCTTATAACGTTCATTGCATAGCTATTAATCATCTTACAAGATCATGGATTATATCAAGCACTAGCACATCTACACCAAATGCATATCAAGTAGGTAGCAAGGAATCCAGGTAACAATCATCTATGATTTTGCTAAGGTCGACAAGGTAAAAGCATGCATATGATATATATGTGTATTTATAAGTGAATAGGTAACAAGGATGATCCCAAGTTATACTTGCCTTGACCAAAGCTCTCCTGAGCCCGCTGGTCTTCAAAAGCTTGGTCTTGATCACCAACGTACAGCTCACCGTCTATTCCCAAACATCAATCAACAACACGCAATCCAATGGAGACAATCATACACAAAGCAAACAAGGTATAATTAGAACATTACACCAAACAGTGGTAAAACAAATATAAAAGTTTATCAAAATATTCTACGCAGCGCTACGATCACACAAACGTAAAGGTCACGAAAATCGGAATTAAAACGGTGAAGTTATGAATTTTCTAAGATTTCCTATAGGTAAATAATTAATTAAATGCTACTGCAGAAATAAAAAGTTTCAAAACAGTAAACTAATATTTCTAACATGTAGAGCATGTAATTACGAACCTAACGCAATTTGAATGGGCAAAAACGGAGTTAAAATGAATATTTTATGAGCAAAACCAAATCAGTGGCAGTTATGTAATTTCTGTAAACGCCTTTCAGCACAGCCCGGCCGGTTTCCAGCTCCGGCACGGTGGCGCGCCATGGGCGCCACCGGAAGCTCGTCGGCGCACAGTGACTTCTCGTTTCCGAGCACCGTTTCGAGAAAGAAAAACTCCGGGATGAAGAGGAGCTCACCACGATCTCTTCTAAGCGCTTGGTTGGGTCCGAGAGATGACGAAGACGGCTCGCGGCGTGCGGAAAGCGTGCTGCTCCGGCGAGGTCCGATTTCGCGAAGTCTAGGGCGGCTGGAGCTTGGTTTCGCGATTAAAATGCACACGCAGGACGCGGGGTTGACCTAGGGGCTTATATAGGCGCCGTTTAGCCGATTTGGTAAGAAATCGTGCTTACCCGGATTCGGTTCGGCCCTGGGAAATTTTCCCGGCCGAAACCGGCTCGTCCACGCTGAGGAGAAGAAAGAAGGCGCTGCTGACATGTGGGGCACGCGCGTCAGCCAGGGAGGGGGAAGGAGGCGCGCGCTGGGCTGCCTGGCCGCAGGTGGGCCGCGCTAGCGGGGCTGCAGGGGTTCGGCTGTTGTTTTTTTTTTTATTTCTTTTCTGTTTCTTTTTCCAAAGCCTTTCCAAAAAGAATTTTGAAAGCACAAAATAAAATATGTCTCAGCATGAATGCAAAAGCATGTTGCTAGCCTTATGATGAATTTTATTCCCCACAAACTAATTTTATTAGCTAGGTTTAAATGCTCACAAAAAAAAAATACTCAAATAAATCAATTAATTCCTATTATTTGAAAATCCAATTTTTGGGTGTTACAAACTCTACCCCCCTTAAAAGAATCTCGTCCTCGAGATTGAACGGTGCTTACTCGAATAGATATGAGTATGATTTCCTCAGATCATCCTCTCTTTCCCAAGTTGCCTCTGCTTCCGAATGCCGATTCCACTGTACTTTGCACATTCTGATGACCCGACTTCTGGTGACTCTCTCAGCTGTCTCCAATATTTTGACCGGATACTCTTCATAAGTGAGGTCACCTTTAACAGAGAGTTCTTCCAATGGTAGTTGCTCCTCAAGTACACGCAAACACTTCTTAAGTTGTGACACATGGAACACATCGTGCACACCTGACAAACTTCCAGGCAATTCCAACCGATATGCTACTTCTCCACGCCTTTCTAATACTTTAAACGGACCAACATACCTTGGAGCTAGCTTTCCCTTCATATTAAACCTCTTCACACTCCGTATAGGTGACACTTTCAGATAGACATAATCACCTACTTCAAAAGCCAACTCTCTCCTACGCGTATCTGCATAGCTTTTCTGACGAGATTGAGCAACTCTCAAGTTATCCCGAATGGTCCGCACTTGTTGTTCTGCATGTCTAAGCACATCTGTCCCAAACACCTGAGTTTCTCCTGTCTGATTCCAAAACAAGGGTGTTCTGCACTTCCGACCATACAGTGCCTCGAACGGTGCCATCTTAAGACTTTGCTGATAGCTGTTGTTGTAGGAGAATTCTGCATATGGCAAACTCTTGTCCCAACTAGTCCCATACTGCAAGGCACAAGCTCTCAACATATCCTCCAATATCTGATTTATCCTCTCGGTCTGTCCATCTGTCTGTGGATGATACGCTGTACTGAAATTCAACTTTGTCCCCAAGGAATCATGCACTGCTTTCCAAAAGTGAGATGTGAATTGAGTACCCCTATCTGACACAATCTTCTTAGGTACTCCATGCAAACAAACAATTCTTTCCATGTATAACTCTGCCAGCCGGTCTCCACTATATGAAGTTTTGACAGGTATGAAATGAGCAACTTTGGTTAAACGATCCACTATCACCCATATTGAATCATACCCTCTTTGTGTACGTGGTAATCCCACTATAAAATCCATACCCACTTCTTCCCACTTCCATTCCGGAATCTTCATTGGTTGCAACAGTCCAGCTGGCCTCTGATGTTCAGCTTTCACTCGCTGACAAGTATCACACAAAGCGACATACTCAGCTACATCTCTCTTTAAACCATACCACCAGTACTTCTGCCTCAGATCTAGATACATCTTGGTGCTACCAGGGTGAATGGAATATGCTGACTCATGAGCCTCTCTCAGAATCGTATCACGAATAGCCTTCACTTCCGGAACACATATCCTTTTTCCAAACCACAATACACCATTGTCATCTATTCTGAATCCTGGTGCTTTGCCTAATGCCACATTCTGTGCTATCTCCTTTAGTTTCTCATCTTCCAATTGTCCTTTCAATATCTCTTCCTCTAGAGTAGGAGTGACCTCAATTTCCATAGCATTCACTACAATTCCCAAGTTCAAATGTGCAAATTCAGCACCCAACTCCTCAGATTCAGGTGTCGCCTGTAGCTCATTAGCATATTTCTTTCTGCTAAGTGCATCAGCTACGACGTTCGCCTTTCCAGGATGATAATGCACTTCCAAGTCATAATCCTTTATCAGTTCCAACCATCTTCGTTGCCTCAAATTCAGATCTGTCTGGGTGAAGATATACTTCAAACTCTTATGATCAGTGTATATGTCACTCTTATGCCCAATCAAATAGTGTCTCCAAATCTTCAATGCATGAACCACAGCTGCTAACTCCAAATCATGAGTAGGATAATTCAGTTCATGTTTCCTCAATTGTCTAGATGCATAAGCAACAACTCTACCTTCTTGCATGAGAACACAACCCAAACCCAGACGAGAAGCATCACAATAGATAGAGAAACTCTTACTCAGATCTGGCAAAACCAACACAGGTGCAGTAGTCAATCTCTTCTTGAACTCCTCAAAACTAGCTTGACACTTATCAGACCATACAAACTTAGCATTCTTCTCTAACAGAGCTGTCATAGGCTTTGCAAGTTTTGAGAACCCTTCAATGAATCTACGATAATAACCAGCCAAACCAAGAAAACTGCGTATTTCACTTACATCAGTAGGTGGTTTCCAATTCAACACATCTCTCACCTTACTAGGATCCACTGCAATACCACCATTAGAGACAACATGACCAAGAAAAGAAACTTCCTCCAACCAAAACTCACATTTACTACGCTTAGCATACAACTTATGTTCTCTAAGTTTCTGTAAGACCAATCTCAGATGTTCAGCATGTTCTTCCTTGGTTTTAGAGAATACCAGAATATCATCAATAAAGACCACCACAAACTTATCAAGATACTCCATAAATACTTTATTCATCATGTACATAAAGTAAGCTGGTGCGTTGGTCAAACCAAAGGACATAACTGTATACTCATATAACCCATACCTTGTTGTGAAAGCTGTCTTTGGTATATCTGAATTCCGAATCTTCAATTGATGATAACCGGAACGCAAATCAATCTTAGAGAACACACAAGCACCTCTTAACTGATCAAATAAGTCATCGATCCTAGGCAAGGGATATTTATTCTTGATAGTGACCTCATTAAGTGACCGATAATCAACACACATCCTCTGACTACCATCCTTCTTATCAACAAAGATAACTGGTGCACCCCATGGTGATGAACTAGGACGAATGAACCCTTTATCTTGCAATTCCTTAATTTGTTTCTTAAGTTCTTCTAGTTCATTAACCCCCATTCTATATGGTCTTTTAGCTATGGGTGCAGTACCAGGTAGTAATTCAATAATAAATTCAATGTCTCGGTCAGGTGGCATACCTGGCAATTCATCTGGAAAGACATCCGGAAACTCATCCACTACCAAATTCTGAGGATCAACATCTTCATTCAGTTGGTTCACCTTGGCTGTGAGTGGTGCTTGCACTGTTACATTAACACTGATTCGTTCTCCCTTTGGTGTTGTCAGAGCCACTACTCTCTCTTTGCAATTAATATTTGTTTCATGTTGCTTCATCCAATCCAAACCCAAGATCACATCTATGCCTGAAGTTCTCATAACCATGGGACTGATAGGAAAATCTACCCCCCTTAACGAAAGACTTGCCGAGGGGCAACATAAAGAAACTGGTATAGTCCCACCCGGTGAATTAACTAGCATAGGAGTTTTCATTGCAACTAGTGGAAGGCTATGAACTCTAACAAATGCTTGTGATATGAATGTATGCGAAGCTCCAGAATCAAATAAAACTGTAGCAGGGATAGAGTTGATGCTGAACGTACCCATCATGATTTCGGGTCCCTCCTGAACAGTTTCTGCTGCCACGTTGTTCACCTTTGCTGAATTAGGAGTGGATCTCCGGTCGTTGTACTGCGGATTAAACTTCTCTGGGCAATCATAGGACATATGTCCTTCCTTCCCACAACGGAAACACCTGGTAGGAGTGTTAGAGGCACTTCTTTTTGTGGAGTTGGCATTTGGGTTCCCTGGGCGAGGTGCCTGCTGGCCATGCTGCTGTTGATTATGGTTACGTTGTTGGAATGGAGGACGTTGGTTCCCACTCTGTGACTGATTCTGGAAACGCTGGGGTTGTTGGTTGCGGTTCCACTGACTAACTAGTCCCTGGAACCTCTGCTGATGACCTTGATGAGAACTGAAACGCTGACGGTTGTTGCTCCCAGAACCTTGTGCCAGCATCCTTCTCTTCTTATCCTGACTCTTCCGCATATTATCAAGCACGATAGCACGATTCACAAGAGCCTGGAAGGTAGGATAGGTGTTTCCAGCCAACTGCAACCTGAGTTCATAGTACAAGCCCTTCATGAATAGACGCTGCTTATCAGCATCTTCCCTGACATCATTCGGAGCATAGCGAGCCAACTGTTCAAATGTGTCATGATATTCTGCCACAGTCATGGAGCCCATCCTGAGTGATCTGAATTCTTCTTGTTTGAGCTCCATCACTCCTTCATTTATATGTCGAGCTCTGAAGTCCCTACAGAATTCCAGCCATGTGACAGGAGAAGCATTGTTGGGGCGAGCAGCTTGATACGACTCCCACCATGTCTGAGCTGCACCTTGAAGCTGTCCAGAAGCATACAACACCTTCTCCAAGTCATTGCACTGTGCTATGTTTAGCTGCCTCTCCACAGCACGTAACCAATCATCTGCCTCCATGGGATCAGCTGAGTGTGTAAATACCGGAGGTCTTCCCTTCATAAACTCTCCACGCTTGTCCCTCACATGAACAGGTGGTGGTGTTGGTGGAGGTTGTTGCTGCAGGTGCTGCATGAAAACGTGCATCATCTGATTTTGGGTTTGCATGAGTTCCTCCACGGTGATTGGGGCATTGCCACCATTACCATTGTCATTGCCATTGCCACGGCCTCTGCCTCTGCCTCTTCCTCTTGCTGCCATCTGCATTCCAAAGTATATAAACACATCTTAGTAATGCCCAACATGACAATTACAAGAGTTAACCGAATCTGAAATTTTCTGGGTAACATCCAACGTCAGCAGGTCAGAAAATCAGTAATATCTCGAGTTCCAGAATTCAAAAGGATACATACTGTACACCGTTGGAAAGATAAAGAAATTGTCTACAACTTTCATTTAGATCATATCACCAGATTCCAACGTGAGATTAACCAAAAACTGGGTACAACCGAAACTGTTCCAGAATTCCAGACTGCGCAGAAACCTCAACTTTAAACAGTCATAACTCACAGCTCATAATAGATAATATGGTCATTCTTGCGGCATTGGAAATATATGAAAGTCTACTTTTTCCCAGAAAAATTTGATGAACATTGCACGAGCAGAATTTGATTTATTCCAGAATCATTGCAGACTGGTCCAGAAAACAGCAAAAGACAGAAACAGGATATGACCCCAAACTACTATTTATTCATGTTCTTACTTAAGGTTCTTAATTAGAGAACTTGTGGACATGCCCACAAATTCCCAGCACTCATTACAAAAATCCAAATCACACATATTCATAATAACAAATCAGCAAGCACACCAAGTTCACACCACACTAGCAAAAGACTCTAAATAACTCGCAACTACTAACGTTACTATTACATATGGGTTCTTTTCTATTCTTCGGGTGCAGCATCCTTCAAGATGGGTTCAACATGCAGCCTCTTATGAAGTTTGGGGCGGCCTAACTCCGCTCGAAGGTCATCCGCTTCCCTTTGCTCTTTCTCCAGCAGCTTCCTCTCACGATGTAGTTCATTCTCCAACTCTATCACCTTGAGTGTCAGCTCATAAGTCAACTCCACTTGTGCTTGAAGCTTTGGTTGTGAAGCATCTGCAACTTCTATGGCCCAAGTCATCTTCTCTGGTACAAAGCGAGGATAGTGGTATGTTGCATTGTACTGAACATCCTCAAAGCGTCTACCACGGTAAAAGATCAATGCCTGGTAAGCTGCATCTGCCATGCTCTCTCTCATCGTGTCCCGGCTGATTCGAGCGAGGTGTTTTGATTCCACCTTTCGAATCCCCTTGGTGGCATCCAGTGTCTTGACTATCAGCTCTGCAACCCAAAGTGATCTCTTCAGCGGGTGTTTGTGCTCAGTGCAGTTATACTCCAGTGTGGCCTGCAAATCCGGGTAATGGTGTTTCAATGTCAACACCAAATTCTCATGGAAGAAAGCCTTGGGATCTGCCTCTGGAATCCACAGCTCAGTAGTCCATCCCATCCTTGCATTAGCAGACTGTGATGGAGGTGGATCTTGCATCTCCTCATCTTCAGGCCCTTCCTCCTGAGCTTCCACCCTTGATTCCTCATCTTCCAGCTCAGGAACTCCATCCACACGTTGTCCTCCTAGGTTGAACATGGCACGGTACTCCTCAGCAGCCATGCGTGCAGCACTGCGGGTACGAGGCGGCATCTACAAAAAGTTTTTAGACATAGATCAGATGGATGCAATAATTTCACAATAGAGCAAGATAGAGAAGCATAAATTTTTAGCAAATAACAAGACCATAGTGGGAAGCATGAAGTAAGTAAAATAAGGACCTAAGTTTTTGACCTTTTGCTAACTAGGTTTGCGTCCTACAGTCAACAAAGCTTTGATACCAATTTGTCACACCCATATTTTAAGAACAAACTAGGATGCATAAAAGACTCATATGTGCCCCAGGAATAGTCGCACAAATAAGTAGACAAATCTCAAATGTACCATTGCAGTGTTTATTACATAGCGGAATATAATAAAACCACATAGTCTTATACATAAATGATAGCATAAAGTAAACAACGCTCTCGACGGAAGCTCCACACAGGGACACTGTTGACTGGTTGACTCCAAACCTAGTACTCATAACGGTAGTCCTCATTCCAGTCATCTTCATTATCATATCCTGAGGTGTTGGGAAATTGCAAGAGTGAGCACATATCGTACTCAACAAGTATAACCAGGGGTTCATGAGGCTCAAATAGCTGACACTGGTTTGACTGCATTTAGCTTTTAATGGTGGATAGCATATTCATAGTTAAATAACAATTGTCAAGGTAGCATATATAATCCATTCATCCCATGATCAAGTGTAAGCATAATTAATCTCATAGCATAAACGATAATCAAATGAACATAACAACTTAACAAGCTCATCGTCGGCGCAGCAAGAACCCCCAAGGCCGCTCATAACCGTGAGCACGGCTAGTATACCAGTTTTACACTCTGCAGAGGTTGTACATCTTTACCCATGAGTCATGATTTACCCTCTCGCCCGAGGCCCGTCGACCTCTTAACCCACTACCAAGGAAGGTCGGCAGGGATCACTATGAAGCCTTTCAAAAGTTCGTCTAACATGTTAGGGCCGCAAGGTTTCCTTTGCGAGCAGATATAGATACCCCCCTTCCGAATGGCACAATGACGCGCAGCCTATACACATAGGGACAGGGGCTCGCACTATACCCGTGTCGGTTCAGCCCCTCTAGCGCCCTTTCGGGTAACCGCTAACAAGCTAGAAAAGGTCTCCATACTGAGCTAAAGCCAGAGCCATTATAGCCCTCATGGTTGCACTGTTGTCCCGGTGATCACTTACAGACAAGATCTCATATAGTTATTTGTCATCTTATAACGTTCATTGCATAGCTATTAATCATCTTACAAGATCATGGATTATATCAAGCACTAGCACATCTACACCAAATGCATATCAAGTAGGTAGCAAGGAATCCAGGTAACAATCATCTATGATTTTGCTAAGGTCGACAAGGTAAAAGCATGCATATGATATATATGTGTATTTATAAGTGAATAGGTAACAAGGATGATCCCAAGTTATACTTGCCTTGACCAAAGCTCTCCTGAGCCCGCTGGTCTTCAAAAGCTTGGTCTTGATCACCAACGTACAGCTCACCGTCTATTCCCAAACATCAATCAACAACACGCAATCCAATGGAGACAATCATACACAAAGCAAACAAGGTATAATTAGAACATTACACCAAACAGTGGTAAAACAAATATAAAAGTTTATCAAAATATTCTACGCAGCGCTACGATCACACAAACGTAAAGGTCACGAAAATCGGAATTAAAACGGTGAAGTTATGAATTTTCTAAGATTTCCTATAGGTAAATAATTAATTAAATGCTACTGCAGAAATAAAAAGTTTCAAAACAGTAAACTAATATTTCTAACATGTAGAGCATGTAATTACGAACCTAACGCAATTTGAATGGGCAAAAACGGAGTTAAAATGAATATTTTATGAGCAAAACCAAATCAGTGGCAGTTATGTAATTTCTGTAAACGCCTTTCAGCACAGCCCGGCCGGTTTCCAGCTCCGGCACGGTGGCGCGCCATGGGCGCCACCGGAAGCTCGTCGGCGCACAGTGACTTCTCGTTTCCGAGCACCGTTTCGAGAAAGAAAAACTCCGGGATGAAGAGGAGCTCACCACGATCTCTTCTAAGCGCTTGGTTGGGTCCGAGAGATGACGAAGACGGCTCGCGGCGTGCGGAAAGCGTGCTGCTCCGGCGAGGTCCGATTTCGCGAAGTTTTCGCGATTAAAATGCACACGCAGGACGCGGGGTTGACCTAGGGGCTTATATAGGCGCCGTTTAGCCGATTTGGTAAGAAATCGTGCTTACCCGGATTCGGTTCGGCCCTGGGAAATTTTCCCGGCCGAAACCGGCTCGTCCACGCTGAGGAGAAGAACGAAGGCGCTGCTGACATGTGGGGCACGCGCGTCAGCCAGGGAGGGGGAAGGAGGCGCGCGCTGGGCTGCCTGGCCGCAGGTGGGCCGCGCTAGCGGGGCTGCAGGGGTTCGGCTGTTGTTTTTTTTTTTTATTTCTTTTCTGTTTCTTTTTCCAAAGCCTTTCCAAAAAGAATTTTGAAAGCACAAAATAAAATATGTCTCAGCATGAATGCAAAAGCATGTTGCTAGCCTTATGATGAATTTTATTCCCCACAAACTAATTTTATTAGCTAGGTTTAAATGCTCACAAAAAAAAAAAATACTCAAATAAATCAATTAATTCCTATTATTTGAAAATCCAATTTTTGGGTGTTACATAAACGAGTAGTAGTACTTCCTCCATATCCATAAAAAAAATCGTTTTAGACAAGATTTAGGTTAAACATTGCGAATATACATCATGAATAAATTTTAAGTTGTTGAATTTAGAAATGTAAAAAACCATATGAATAGATTTGCGTTGAAAGATACTTTCATAAAAACATACATATACCACTTTTTCATAAAAATAAGGAGTCAAAGTTAGGCTTTAGAGATCGTGTTGTTGTCTTAAACGACTTCCTCTACGGGGATGGAGAGAGTACTCTTTTACTGGAAACTAAAAAAAGTTTTTACTTGTTCTTCCAAGGAAATGCATGCATGATATAAAATCTGAGCTAGCTAGCTAGGTCAATTCTACCAGTGTACTAGTATGTAGTATACGTACTTGACCAGCAACCTATACTAATTAACCAACCAACCTCTCAGCTGGATTCTGATATTCCTCTCCTTGGACCGGAAATCTTGGCCGGTGTTTGTTGCCTTGTTGGTGTACACATAGCTAGCCTTGCGTCATGCATGCCGTCACGTACGCATCTACGACGACCTATCAGGTTTCGTCTACGCAACATTACCTGAATTAATTCTTGCACGAATACTTCCACTGTCCTAAAGAAAATCTTATTTCAAATTTAGATGAAATGATTAGTTACTTGGACGCATGGTATTTGTTACTTGCATTGCGTTGCTAGTACGTGTGTGTTGCTGCTTATCAAAAGCTGAGAACCAGTAGGCCAGTTGCACGTATACGTAACTAGCTTTTGTAATACTAGTTAGACGACGTTTCCTCTCTTTCCCGATTGATTCTCTCGTGGCAATGATTCAACTGTTTGTATGTGGAATTCAAATGAGAAGTCAGATATGCATACGACCAAATTCTTGCCTCTTTTTCCAAATAAGGCATACTAATCGAAGACTTACCGGTGAAATGAAAGGGTGATTATTGTTGGTTACTTGTACTTCTTTCAAACTGACATACACCTTGATCTCTCATCCATTATATGTTGGATCAATGACATCCAATACGGCTCTCTGGTACTATCCCTATTTGTAAAAAAAAAGGTATATATGGCATACGAATAAACATACAGTCAACCTTCTCTACTTTTTAAGATTAATTTGATAATAGGTATTTTGATTGTGTGTAGTGGACCTAGTGTCATTGGACTTGTCACGTAAACTTCTTAGTAGTTTCACATGTTTGATTATTGTTACCATTTTTCGTAAAGGAAAACTTTATAGTGGTCAAATGAAGTTACACATATATAGTGGAGGAGTGTCCAAATTCCATCTCTATGAAGAGAGAGGGTTAGTAGAACAATAATTCAGCCGTTGTTTCCTTTTGGCTATTTTTTATTTTCAAAAAAATATTTACAAAGGTGGTCACAACTGTTTCTGTCGACCTCTACAAAAACCACCATCTCTAAAACTAGATTTATTAGTAGTGCGTGCCGATTTTCAAAACTCCATGTATTTACAAAGAGAGGGATCGGATTAGAACAAATAATGCATCTACTGTGAGTACCTCCCCTATGGGCCGGAGAGGGAAAAAACTTTCTCATCTAGCTCACATCCAAAGTAAAGGTCTGTGACTAGCTCATGTCACGGAGCCGCTGTGCAAGGGTGAGACAGAGGTTCAGAGATTTTTTCGCTGCGTGGTAGAATATCTTCTTAAGTCGGAATACCGGGGGCTGTGACACCGCGGATCGAGTTTTTTTTTTTTGCTAAAATTATGCAATCTAGCTTGAGGATCATTAAAAATAAATTATTAGTCAATGGATAGCCTTGCATTGCATATGCTTCTTGAGCAAAGTACTAATTCGTGTGGTATCAGTTCTTCTTTCCCTTACGAAACAACGCTAGCTGTAGCTTTGACAGGGTCGGTGTGGATTCGAGCACAAGGATCAGAATGTAATCTCGGTGATGCTGTTTGCTTTCTTACCATTAGTTATTCGGCTTGGAAAAACAGTGTCAGTGCACGAATGGAAGACTAGATCACTAGACTAGTTTTCATTCATGCGAATACTTTTCACCGTATACCAGCAACTAATGCAAAGCTCGAAGACTGACCAAGATTAATTGCTAACAATCTTTTTTCAGTAATATTAGAGGGGGGGTGTTCACGACGACGACTGCTAAGCTGATGCAAAGTTCGAAGACTAATTCTTATAAGATTTCTCCCTCGATCTAACCGTATCCTCATTGGACAATCCTGATCATCAGAGCAAGGCGAACATACGTAACCGGCGACTGGAAAGTGGAAACTACTGTAACAATAGTAATGTTCCCATCACTCAACGAGCTGAAGGTGAAGACATGGATCGTCCTGTACTTTTCAGAGGAAGGAAGCCGCATGGCAACTCAAGGTTGGAAACACTAATAAAAAGAAGCATTCTTCAACAAGAGTCCTTATTCCAGCTCAGCTGTGTCGACTCGACTGCACGCAATGCAAGCAGTGTATTCGTCACCGCCGGCATCTTGTTGCATATCCATCCTGACGTACATGGAACGACTGAATAACTTGAGCTAGCTGTTGAAAGACTTGGAGTCTAACTATCGACAGTCCAAAGGCTTTTACACACACACCAAAAAAAAAAACACAGTCCAAATTAAGGCTCTGGGGCCTAGCTAAGATTCTAAGAATCTTATCTACAAAAGTTTTTAAAATCTCATCTCACACAAGCAATGCAACCCTAAGGTACCATTTGAGAGCTCCCACCAGCTCTAGATTCTAACCGAAATTTTGAACCCTGCCTAATGGTGATCTTATCGGCAAATGTCGTGTTATATGCATGGTTGTGTTCTTTGAATTATTATGACTCACTAACACGTACCTATATAAATTACTCACCCATGCATTTGCAACCCCCCCCCCCCCCCTCCCCCCCCCCCCCCCACAACAACCCAACACACCTTCACCCATGCATGTATGCATGGCTCATGGCTGCTAGTGGATGCAACGCAAGACACAGATTGTTTGTGAATTCACATACAGGCTTAATTTTCATAGGTTACACGTAAAAATTAAATCTATTGTGGGTTCATAGACAACTCGACTTGCATTTCTAATAACGGTATGTCATCCTTTGTTGATTGGATTTCCAACGCTAACACAATACTTTAGTTTGCAATTTTAAATGTCAACTCAATATATATAATAGTTTGTTGTTGCATTCTCAAAGTGGGACACGGAGTTGAAGACGAAGAAAGCAGGTAGAGAAGCAGAACACAAAGTCTCTTAAAAAAAATCATCTATTAGTCAGGGGCGAGATAGGTATAAAGTGATGGTGACGTGGACATTGCAAGCTTGGCAGTTCTAACTGCCGGGCCAGTTGGCATGCAATCCATCCATCCGTCGCATCGAAAAAAGCAAGAGTCAAGTTGGCAGTTCCGACTGCAGGTTGCACGAACTTTCCAGATAACATCATCAATCTTTTTCTCAGTGCTGCTCGGATTTGTACTCTTCTTCTGCTGACAAAAGAAGACAGTCGCGATTCATCCTGGGCGTAATTTTTTAATTTCCGTATGCGTGCCCACACTTTCGGCTAAAGGCCCTGTTTAGTTCCTATTTCCCATTACATCGAATCTTTGACGTATGCATAAAACATTAAATATAAATAAAAAAACTAATTGCATAGTTTGTATATAATTTGCGAGACGGATCTTTTGAGTCTGCTAATTAGTCCATGATTGTACACTAATTGTTAAATAAATAAAAATGCTACGGTAGCCAAATCCAAAAATGTTCATGAACTAAACAAGACCTAATTATTAAGAAAAGTGTCAAAGTGTCCATAGTGTCGTTGTTAACATCAAGTACTATTGGTCCGTTGCCTTTTGAGATTTCTCATATATAGGGGTAGTATATATAGGGTGAGTGTTACACGTTTATATAGAGATGAGCTAGTAGGTGTGTGCATGGATATGTAAATGTTTATGGTTCCGTTTGGTGTAGCTCTACTTTATTAGTGGAGTATTTTTTTTTAATTTTGGCTCCCTAAGTACTTGTACTGGTGGTGTTTGAGGTTGTTTTTTAATGAAACGTTTGAAAAAATAGCTCCTCATGGTAGACAAAATGATGAAATATCTGTAATACCTTTTTGTTTCTCTTCTCTTTCTTCGATCCCGCCGCGACACCTGCTTTCATGGTCCACGGCCCACGCTAACCCACCCGACATGCATTCGTAGGAATCCTTACACTTTGGACAAAAATACTCCCTCTATTCCTTTTTAAGTGTCGTTGTAGTCTTAAGTTTGGCTAGGTTTGCAGAAAATATTAACAACATTTGTACCTATAAACAAAGTTTATTATGAATAGATTCAACGATCAATCTATAATTATGTATCATAAATATTTTTATTTTATTATATATATTTAGTCAAAATTAAGTATGTTTAATTTCTCGAGAAGTGAGAACGATAGTTAAAAAGGAACATAAAGAAGTAATTTAGTGTATAGACAGTTTCTCCGAATAAAGCTCGTGCACATGCATTGCACAAAAGTTTCCTACTCGTGGAACAAGTTGCATTCGACCATGCTGAAAATGAAATAAATGCATGGCAAATGCATATATTACTTGGCATATGTAACATATGTATATATATGGAATATACAAATGAAAAGGCATGTCGGTCGGTCGGAATGTGAAACCTAATATATTTGATTCGGTAGATATATAATGCAGGGTTAAAAAGCCAATAATAATTAATTAAATCACGCCCAATGCAAATCAGATAGGTTGGCTGGAATTCCATACCATAGAGGCATAGACGGAGGATCGATCGGAGGCCAAACTTGACACGCGGCTACGTATTTCAGAGCATATGTCTTTATCTTTCCGTAAAGGACAAAATCTCGTTAAGATTGTTTTGACCATGGATGCGGTTTTGGGCTGATTACAACTACGTACCATCGTATCACCGTCGTGTTCAAAAAGTGATAACGAGAGATCACGAGCTGTTCATGACGAACAGATCCTAGAGATCTAGTTAATTGATACGTAGGGGCGCCGACGAGCCAGCTATCCTACCATACCAAAAACAAAAGCGTAAAAAGAGAGGAAAAAGAACCCCTTTTTTAAGTCCAAAAGCCCGTCAATTAGGCAGCAATTGTGTTGCTTGTTTGCTGTCTGTGATGATCGTCCTTGTGGAGCTCGCGAGATCGATGCATGTCCCCATCTCAAAAATATTTTTCACAATTAGTAAACTAGTGGTTATTAGAGCCCTTGCATGCAGCTACTAAAAATTAAATCATAGACAAAAATACCTTTTCTCCTCGCTTTCTTAGCTGCTTTTTTCGATATTGTAGTACTTTTAGTTTTTGCTAACTGCGTTTGAAGAACTACTAAACTAATAATTAGTTGGGATGTTGGCTAAACTTTAGCCCACTAGAGCAACTCTAACCAAAATCCTACTTGAGCCCTTATCTTATTTTAGCTCAGACATAACAAAAACCTCTCCAACTGATCCCTTATTCAAGCCCCGATGGATGAGAGACTCTTATTTATCTCCTAAAACCCTAGATGTAGGAGTCCCTCATCCTTTTTCTCAATAGAGCTCATGATAATACGATGTAAAGTAAGGACAACTTAAAAGATCGATTGGAGTGCACGAAGAAGTAGGGGATGAAATATAGATGTGGAACTCTCATTTTAAGGAAAAAAGAGCAAAATTTGCCCTTAGCCCTCCTATTTAGATCTTCGAAGGCTAAAGTTTATATTAGCAACTACTCGTTAGTAAATCAGATCCTACGTTCTCCTGGGGATATATAGCCCGGGTATGAAGTCTGCGTAGTGGTACTACTGTATTACGGTTCTATTCTATGGATGACATGTCACTTATCAGTGCCTAAAATGAAAGCATGAGCATATATGCACGCACGAGCTAGTTTGACACTATCTTTTTTTTTTATTTCGGTAGGAAAACGGCCGGCCGGTTTGCTAGCTTTTTCCAATTAAAACGAGGGTGGAGGGGACAAAAAGCGACCAAAAAATTGAAAAAGGAATTCCTCTCTCGTTCTGAATTTTCGTTACCGGTACACAAAGCTGCAGACAAAAAGGGTGGCATTCGAAAATCTGCTCGTGCGGCTGATTCGTCAATCTCGTGTGGAAAAACCTTGGAGTCGGAGACCGCCATCGCGATCAAGCTGCTGGCCCATTTGTAGATTACTATTATTTGCAGATTATACATTGGCCATCTAATTATTTTTGGGTCGTCGAATTTTGTAGGTCCTGAGGACCACGAAGCAGAACCAAAAATTGAATATCGATACAGACAAATAATAGGTAACAAAGACTACCACATGCCTGACACAGATAGAAGGGATCATTTGCTTGGTGAGAATTGTCTGAACTGTTTGCTAATAGTGGTTCAAATATACGAAATTTTAATCTTCCAACAAGAAGTACAGCTGCAAGTTTCGTAGGCATGAATCGTCTATTAGAAGAAGAATTGTCCTATGAATCATCCGACTTACTAGAGGGAAGTAATTTACTACCTACTCTAAATTCTGAGCAACTTAGTGCCTTCACTTCCATAGTTAACAAAGTTATCAACAATCAGCCTGGATTCTTTTTTGTATCCGGATATGGAGGGACAGAGAAAGCATACCTATGGAGATGCATTGTTTCACACCTTCAAGCTCAAAAAAAGAATAGTCCTCACTGTAGCATCATCCGGAGTGGCTGCATTGTTGCTGCCAGGAGGACGGGGGGGGGGGGGGGGGGGGGGGTTCAGATGCTTGAAAAATATAATATTTGTTCAAGCAACAGTAATAACTGGTACTGGTATTCTCTCATGTGATCAACGTAGCAACTACTACTAGCATATTCCTTGTACACTCAAGATGCATCGCCTCAACGTTGGGGCGACTGAGAGAGAGGAAACGCGAAAAAAAAATCACGAAGTATGCACTTTTCTTTACTTTGTTCTGAGTCAAGTTTCTCTAATTCTGGTCAGAATTCATATATATGAACATATATACCTACGTTTGTAATACCAAATTAGTTATATTATTCATTTCACGATGAAATATGCCTTCGTAGTGCATTGATTTGAATTTGGATTTTGAAGCTAAGGATGTGAACGGTGTCAATATCGAACAGTACGCTAGTTGGCACACATCGCGCTTAGAGCAGCCACAGTGTGGCTATAAAGCGGTCCTTAAGCCATCTAAAGCGTGGTCTTAGGGCACTCACAATGCAAGACTCTATCACAGAGTCCAAGACACTTAATTACATATTATTTATGGTATTTTGCTGATGTGGCAGCATATTTATTGAAGAAAGAGGTAGAAAAAATAAGACTCCAAGTCTTATTTAGACTCTAAGTCCACATTGTTCAAGGTAATAAATAACTTTAGACTCTATGATAGAGTCTGCATTATGAGTGTCCTTATGCACCAATTTTTAGAGCACTCTATAGCTAGTAGTCATTATGTATAAGAATGAGCCATATAATAAGCAATAAAAAAACGACTCTTTCTTGGTCCGCCCTCAGCATCGCACGATTGTTCGTGGCTTCTCGTGGGCGTGGCAATTCCCTTCCAAGCTCTTTTGCTCCTGCATCCGTCAAGACTCAAGAGGCATGGAGACCTTGTTTGATCGATGTGGAGAGCTTGACGGAAGCTATCAAGGCTAGAGGCAAGAGAGGATGCATGCCTTGTCGGCCGGGCTGTGAAAGATCGATCCAAGGCTGCAAGAGGCAGAGTAGCCTGTAACACCCTAAAAAAAATTCCCTTCTTTAAAATAGTTGAAATTTGATTTATTGAGTCAATTTGTGAACATCAAAATATAGAAAAATTATAATTTTTAGGAAATTAAAATTTTATATAAGTTTAGAAAACTTTTTGATACATTCATGCTGCAGCACTTTTATTTTGTGATGTGTGAATTTTTGTAAAAGAAAATTTATTCAAAATTCAATTTGAAAGAAGCTTTGAAAATTAGATTGAAAAAAAAGAAGAAATCCATTTTCCCCCTCCCTTCTCGGCCTGCTTGGCCCAAACCAGCCCGCCAGCGCCCCATCCCTCCTTCCCTTTTCTCTTTCACCGCCAAGCAGGGCCCACCCGTCAGGGCCTTCCCCTTCCTCTAGCAACCGCCTCCTTCCCCTTCGCAGTGCATGAGCGACCACAGGCGCCCCCCGCAACCACTCTCCCCACGTTCCTCCCGCGCCTTGGTCTCACTAGGAGAGCACCTGGAACTGAGCCGTTCTTCCCCACCTTTTCTGCTCTTCCCTCGCACCCGTTCTCGATCGCGGTGTGCAGGAACCGCCGCCGGAGCACCGCCATGAACCACCGCGCGTCGTCCGGCTGAACCAAGCCATCCTCGCCCGTATTCATCGCGCTGGTGAGCTCTCCCACTTCCCCGCATTCTTCTTGACCGAATTCCAAGTGTTCACGTGCCTCCTAGCTCTCTGGCCGCAAGCACCAGCGAGCTTCATGGCCGCCGGCCCTGGAGCAGCCACGCGGGCTCTTCCCCGGCCACGCAAGGGCCAAGGACGGACTTGCCGTGACCTCCTCTCTCTCCTGGTGTTTGCGGAGTGGAACACCATGGCTCGGAGCCCCTGTACTGCCCGCTCCGGCGAGCACTGCGCCACCGGCAATGGCCACCGCCGCCCTCTCCCTCATCTCCGGCGACCAGCGCCCCCACCTCTTCCCTCGATTGATTCTCAGCCGTCGGATCGCGGATCAATGATCTAGATTAGAAGATACCCCTTCATCGCATATTTTGCTAAAGAGCCCCTGTTATTCTGCGTATTCTAACCCACAGTCCAAAGCGTGTTTATAGAATATGTTTCCTGTTTTTGAAAACGTAAACTTACTCAGTGTTATTCAAAATATGTTTTCACAAATTACAAAATTGCCACTAACTTTCTTTTGCTCATAAAATATTTGTTTTAACTCCGATTTGACCCGTTCAACTTGTGTTAGGTTCGTATTTGCGAGATCTAAATGTTAGTCTAACTGTTTTACCAGTTTGAAACTTTTTAATTTTGTGACCCTATTTAATTAATTACTTTTCTATATAAAATCTTAGAAAATTCATATCTTCTCCGTTTTAGCTCCGATTCGATCCGTTCAAGTTGTGTTAGTTTCATAATTTCATAAGCTTCACGTTGGTACCATTGTGTAACATCCCAAAAATATACATTCAAAAATCACTCGCATTAAAAATTATTTTCAAAATATATTTCAAAAACTATAAAATAATTTGAGCTCTATAGTATCTCCATTTAATCCATCCATATTTTTTCGCGCACAAATAACAGCAAGTATCAGCAAGCTTACATGTAAGAAAACATAGCAGTGCACCTACACGAATATATATCTTATGCATGCATGCAGGACGAGCATGCACCGTCCATTTGCATACACTTGCATGCAAGGACACGGTGATTAGGCACCGTCCATTTGCATGCATCGTGCATGCAAATTAGGCACCGACCATGCGCTACAGTAGCATTTTTAATGGCACGCAGCTGAGCGCTTTGGTCTATAAAAAGCCAGCCTCGGGTGCTCACTCTCACCACCCGAGAAGCACGTTCACTCACTTGCTCACTCACTCTCACTTCGCGTATACCGTATACGGCCATACGCACAAGCCGAGCTCGACTGTCGTCGCAAGATGAGGTGAGCAGCTCATGAGCATCTCCTTGCTCTTCTCTGTCTTTCTGTAGTATTTTCCTGTATTTTCCTTGTATTTGTCTGTACCGATTCACTGCCAAGAACTCCACGAATAGAACCATGACATACAGAAGAGCTCTAATGACCCCTGCTAATTTCTCTCTAACCATGCATGCGTGGGCCATAAGCATTAACTTCACCAAATAGTACATGCATGCATGCACTACCAGCCAAACAAATGCCCACGTGAAGCATCCGTTCCTTAATCATCGTTAGCCTTTTTCGTATGATTAAAGTCCGGCCATTTCACAAATACCATATGCTAACTCTGATTTTAATAATTCTTTTTTCTAAATTCATCTAAAATCATGATCTACCTCCCATATTAATTTTATGATTTTTGGAGCTCATTTGAATTTATATGATTATTTATCTGTGCCTGTTGTCTATGTCGTTCGTCGCGTATTTTAGTTGACAGAGTGAACGAACCGGAGAACGAGAACGTTAGAGACGACTACCGCGAGTTTGACGCCGAGGACCCGGACTGTCAGCAAGAGTTTGCTGAGGACGCCGACGGAGGCAAGTCGAACCGATTCCCTTTGATGCATATTGATCCTATTTTTAAACACAACCCGTAGAAGCCATTTTAAATATTGCATGTACGATATATGTACGAAGTATTTTCGCTGCTTAGTTAAAACCTGTTGAATAGCCATCCTTGAATTGATATTACTTGGTAATTGTCTTGTTCGAACCTAGGAACAAATAATATGCTATGATAGAAATATTATTATTTAGTATGATTAGGACTTGTTACTCATCCTGGATACTCATCGCTATATTTTTTTTTAAATATAATGATTTTAAAAGTAAAAGATGTGAGTGGTGAAAATAAATTGTGGGTATTGAGAAAGGGTTAATGAACAAGTTATAGATGTGATTACTATGGAGATGGGGCGGATGGGATCTCTTTTGGGGATGCCCTGGTGTTGTGGCTTATATCTTGCGGGGTTAAGCGTGAAGATATCCGCATTGTCTCGATTAAGGACTGAGTTGATGATTCATCTTGCCTAACTCATTTATCGTACAACCACTCGCCTTGCATGAGAAAGGCTTAGTCTAAATCCCTCTAGTTAGTATGGCAATCACCTGGAGGAAGGTGTGCAACGGGACACTAAGTGATGTATGTGAAATTGTGGAAATATATGAAAAGAGCTTTGTGAATTATTGTGGTATCATGAGATGTGGCCTTAGTGTTCCCGTGGTGAGCGTCATTACTTAGCTATGGAGGGTAATGACTTTGATGGATCTGTGCTTGCACGATGGTGTAAGTTATGGTATCCTACTTGTGGGAAAAGTGTACAACCTCTGCAGAGTGTAAATCTATCTGGATAGCCGTGTCTGCGGTCTCAGACGGGTTATGGTTTGGTTTCAACAACTAGATGGGTTGGGATGAGTGAAAACATGAGAGTGAGTGTGATTTTGGAAATAAATGGTTGACTGCCATTGTGTTGTGGAAACAAGGGTTCAACGACACTTAAAATTGTGATCAAACCCTCATTTTCAGAAATACTATCATATGTGGAAAAAGAGGTCTTTTACAACAGTATTTGTGAAATAAAACCTTGCATGTGTAAAAAAATACCTTTATGCAAACAAAACTAAGCCTCATCCTTGATTTATCCATATGCATATATATTGTTACCCCCTTCCGTAGGGTAAGGTTGGATTTGCTGAGTACTTTGTACTCACCCTTGCTTTATTAAACAGAGGAAGATCTGGACTTCGATCCTGAAGTGGTGTTCGAGTAAGGTCGTGTCTGCACCCAACTAAGCCTGTGGCATTGGGACTCGTCAGATGTTCGATGGCGATATCGTTTGTTTCTGGGTCCTTTGGACCTATATTGTATTTTGGTGTCTTATTATTATAGCGTGCCTTCCTTGTCCACGCTTACCGAGACTACTGCGCTGAAACTTATCTGATGTAATAAATGTGTTACTAGCCTCCTGGGACTAGTATTGTATCACATTTGAGTTCCTGGTTTACCAGGGGCGCTTCAGGTGGTATCAGAGCTGTAGTTGGCTGTAGGACGTGACCTTAGGCTTTTCTGGACCAGTATTTTACTAAATAAATGTATTTTACAAAAGTTCTTACCATCTTCCCTCTATTTGAAAGAAAAAAAATATTTACTCTCATCTATGTCTCTCAGATGGCAGAAGGAGTTTGGACCAGCACTTACTGTCTAAGTGTAGAAGGCTTTCCAAAGCTCTTGTATGCTACCATGCAGAAACTTGGATTCAAGGATCGCCCAGAATATGAAGGCAGAGAATATGAAGAGCATGAGACCGAGCGGTGTGAAGTTACCGTCTATATTGGGAAAAGTGAGGACTTCCCTAACATAGCTGAAGCTTGGAGTATGACTGCGACCGGATTTCGGTTTGCAGATACATATCAAGCCGTCGCTCGCAAAGCCTTGAGGTACCTATGCCAGATCTACGAGAAGCCCATCACCCGTACACCCATGAGGTTCTTTCCACCCGACGAAAAAGCCCGATGAGTTTGGAGAACCCGCATGGAGCTCTTGCAAGGACGCTACTCACTTGAAGATGACCCAACTGTGGTATTCATGACCACATACCTTCTTGCTCTAGATAAGCAATATGATGAGCAGGCCTCAGAGTTAAGGAAGTGCATCCGTCGTGTGGAGGAAGCCGAGATCATAGTTAGAAAGCTCCATGTGCAGCTTGCAGAAGCTCAGGCCCAAGCAGCTGCAGCCGAGAGTCGTGAAACTACCATTGCTGAAGTCTTGAAGGCAGCTGAACACCGCCATGCTCAGGAGTTGAAGGATGCCTACGTTATCACCAGGATCAAAAGAAGAATATTAGCAGTGGAAGACCAAGAGCCCATAGTCCTAAAAGGAATCCCAATCATGTCCCTAAAAACCAAAAGAAAGATTGACATAAAAGGGTCATCAGCTCCTCCACCCACAGAAGCCTCTCATGAAGCTTTAGAGTTGGAGCCCAGTAAGGAAGAAGGATTTCCCCTCCTCACCCAGCCACCACCAAAAGAAGACAGTGACCCACCTCTTAGTCCAAAAGAAGAACCACAAATGCCGGATGTGTGATCCTCCTCAACACCAAGGGAATGAAGTCGTTCTGTCCGAAGAAGTTGAAGAATAGTAGCACCTAGTTCCTCCTTATGTCTTGGGGAAGTGAAGTTTACTTCACTTTTGTTCAACCCCCCAAAGTAGATGAATCGTATTGTAGTACGCTTATTTCCTCCATTACTATGTTGTAAACCGCCCTCTTATTCAAAATATATATTTGTGCTTGTTGGTTGTGCTAAATAATTGAGTGCTCTATGTTGTTCCCTTACGGGATAGCAAGTCTTAAAACTTGCACCTTTTTAAAATATAACACCTTAACAAAAAAACAACATCACTCAATAGATCTAACCCTTATCTAATGCTTTCTCATCTTAACCAACAGATGCCTCCCAAACCAGCTACCCGCTCTCAACCAAGTGGTCGTGCAGCTAGTAGACAAAGCCAAAATCCAAATGGAAGTCAAGCCAATGCAAATGTTGATGGTATTCATGAAGATGAAGTGAGTCAGACTAGGAACCACAATGAAAGAGATGACTTACCCCCTCCTCCAGTAATTGACTTAGCACAAGTCATGGCAACTCAGACTCGCCTTCTAGAGACCTTGGCTCAAGGCATGAACCGCCCTAGGAACAACCGTCAAGTCGGAGTCCAAGACAAGATGACTGAGTTCATGAGGCTTAAGCCACCCACCTTTACTGGATCTGACAACCCCATGGAAGCAGATGATTGGCTTAAGGTGATTGAAAGGAAGTTGGACACAATCCACTGCGATGGAAGGGACAGAGTTCTGCTAGCATCTCATCAGCTGACAGGAATTGCTCTTTCTTGGTGGGAAGCCTATAGTGGAGCTGTGGACAATGCCAACACGATCACATGGGAAGAATTTGTGGATGAATTCCGTCGGTACCACATTCTAAATGAAGGCTGATGAATTTCGCAACTTGAAGCAAGGAAATAAAACTCTGAGTGAATACATCTTCCAATTCACTGAGTTGTCTCGCTATGCCCTAGAATTGGTCAACGCTGATGCCAAGAAACAGACAAAGTTCATAGAAGGATTGACCTGTGAGCTCAGAACCCTCATGACCCCACAGATCTATCCAGACTTCAACACCTTGATGAACAGGACCATTCTGACTGATGTGGCCAAGACTGAAGAAAGGAAAGAGAACAAGCGCAAGTTTCTAGAGCGCAAGGTTCAAGATGGTGCTAGATCCCAGAGGCTGAAAACCTTTAGCCAACCAAGCCAGCGGACTCAAGCCCCAATGCAGTTTCGCTCTCCTGCTAGTGTCTCCAATAACCAAATGCAGTCATCATATCAGCCCAAGACAACCTATCAGAATCAAACTTATGGCAAGACTCAATAGAACAACAGTGGTCAAGTCACAAACAATGTTAGAACTTGCTTTAATTGCCATGAGACTGGACACTACATTGCCAACTGTCCCTACAAGAACAACCCACCAGCAGTATCCACTCAGTCCCACACTGTTAATGGACCAAGACCTGCAGTGTCTGGAGTCAACCGTGGTTTCCCTCGCAACAATAGCAACACCAACAATAATAGCCAGATGATGAAGCAACCTCAACAATCCTATGGTAGAGCCCGTGTCAACCATATTCATGCTCAGGATGCTCAGACTGCTTCAGGAGTGATACTTGGTGAGTTCTTAGTCGATTCAGTACTTGCAATAGTATTATTTGATTCTGGAGCATCACATTCATTCATATCATCAAGTTTTGTTGAGAAGCATCAAATACCCACAGTACTACTAACGTTACCCCTAATAACCCGAACACCTAGGTCTGACATCAAATGTCATCTAGGTTGTTCGAATGTAAGGATCATTCTAAGTGGGGTAGTTTTCTTAGCAGACTTAGTAGTGCTCAAGTCCAAAGGAATAGATGTTATCCTTGGAATGGATTGGTTAACCAGACACAATGGAATTATTAGTTGTGCAACTAAGGAAGTATCATTAGTTAACCATGAAGGGATTAAAGTGAAATGCCAAACCCGAGGGTCTAAAGTTAGTCCAATGGTCTTCAACTTGGATGCAAGAACCATAGAGAAAGTACCTATAGTGCAAGAATACCCTGATGTATTCCCCGAGGAACTACCTGGAATGCCACCAAACAGAGATATAGAGTTCATCATTGATCTTATCCCTGGGACTGCCCCCATAGCCAAGAGACCTTACAGAATGGCTCCAGCAGAGTTAGCTGAACTAAAAGAGCAGCTAAGAGAATTGTAGCAGAAAGGTTATATTAGACCTAGTTCTTCAACATGGGGAGCACTAGTCTTGTTTGTGAAGAAGAAAGATGGAAGTATGAGGATGTGTGTGGATTATAGGTCCCTAAATGAAGTCACCATCAAGAATAAGTATCCCCTACCAAGGATAGATGACCTTTTTGATCAACTTAAAGGAGCCAAGTATTTCTCTAAGATTGATTTGAGATCAGGTTATCACCAACTCAAGATCAAGAATAGTGATGTCCCCAAGACAGCCTTTGTAACCAGATATGGACAATACGAGTTTACAGTGATGTCTTTTGGATTAACCAATGCCCCTGCCTATTTCATGAACCTCATGAATAAGGTATTCATGGAAGAGTTAGATAAGTTTGTTGTAGTCTTCATTGATGACACTAAGAGTGCTGAAGAACATGGGCAACACTTGAGAGTAGTGTTGGAAAAGCTAAGAAGACACAAGTTGTATGCTAAATTCAGCAAATATGAATTTTGGCTTGAGAAGGTTGCATTTCTAGGCCACATCTTGATAGCTGAAGGAGTTGCAATTGACCCTGAGAAAGTAGAAGCTGTCTCCCATTGGCAGCAACCCACCAATGTGAGTGAGGTTAGAAGTTTTCTTGGATTAGCTGGATATTATCGAAGGTTTATAGAAGGATTTTCCAAGATAGCCAGACCCATGACAGAGCTTCTTAGGAAGGACAAGAAATTCACTTGGACAGAATCATGTGAGAAGAGTTTCCAAGAGTTGAAGAAGAGACTGACAACAGCACCAGTGTTAACTTTGCCAGACATTCACCAAGATTTCATCATATACTGTGATGCCTCAAGACAAGGTTTAGGATGTGTTCTCATGCAAGGAGGAAAAGTGGTTGCTTATGCATCCCGTCAGCTTAGACCTCATGAGCAAAATTACCCTACCCATGATTTGGAGTTAGCAGCTATAGTACATGCTCTCAAGATTTGGAGACACTACCTCATTGGAAACAAGTGTGAAATCTACACTGATCACAAGAGTTTGAAGTACATCTTCACACAGTCAGACTTGAACCTAAGGCAAAGGAGATGGTTAGAATTAATCAAGGACTATAACCTTGAGATTCATTACCACCCAGGAAAGGCTAACGTGGTAGCAGATGCCCTAAGCAGAAGGTCATATGGTCAGAAGTTGGTGCCTAAGAACACTCACCTACAAGAAGAGATAGCACAGTTGAACATGCATATAGTACGCCAACCTCAAAATGGCAGTCTGATGGTGCAGCCAACTCTTGTGGAAGAAATCAAACAGACACAACATAAGGATACGGATCTGATGAAGATTCGTGAGCAAACTGGAGAAAATAAAGCTCCATACTTTAGAGTGGATAACAAAGGAGTATTGTGGTATAAAAACAGGATTTGTGTGCCCAAGGAGAGAAGGTTTCAAGAATTAATCCTTGATGAAGCCCATAACTCAGCTTATTCTATCCACCCTACATGGACCTAAAAGAAAGATATTGGTGGAATGGCATGAAAGCTGATGTGGCACGATTTGTTGCACAATGTGATGTTTGCCAAAGGGTTAAAGCAGAGCATCAGAAACCAGCAGGCTTGCTCCAGCCATTGCCTATTCCTGTTTGGAAATGGGATGAGATAGGCATGGATTTTGTGAATGGATTACCCAAAACTCTGAAAGGAAATGATTCAATGTGGGTAATAGTGGACCGCCTTACCAAGGTTGCTCACTTCATACCTGTACGCACCAAGTATAGTGGAGACAAGTTAGCCCAATTATATGTGGATAACATAGTCAAATTGTATGGTGTGCCAAGTAGGATTGTATTTGACCGAGGTACCCAATTTACCTCTAAGTTCTGGAAAAGTTTGCATGAAGCTATGGGAACCAAGCTAGATTTTAGCTCAGCTTATCATCCTCAAACAGATGGTCAGACTGAAAGAATAAATCAGATTATGGAAGATATGCTAAGAGCATGTGTGCTCACATATGGTAAAGATTGGGAGAAAAGCCTAACTTATGCAGAGTTCTCCTATAATAATAGTTACCAAGCTAGTTTGGGCATGTCACCTTTTGAGGCCCTGTATGGAAGAAAATGTAGAACCCCATTGATGTGGTCAGAAGTTGGAGAACGAACCTTACTTGGACCAGCCCTTATAAAAGAAGCAGAAGATCGTGTAGCTAAAATCAGAGAAAAATTGAAAGAGGCACAATCACGTCAAAAGAGCTATTCTGATAAAAGAAGGCGGGAGTTAAGTTTTGTAGTTGGAGATTTTGTGTATGTCAAAGTCTCTCCTATTCGAGGAACTCGAAGGTTCCAAGTCAGAGGCAAGCTAGCACCTCGGTATATTGGACCATATCAAGTATTACAGAGGATTGGAGTTGTAGCCTATCGTGTTCGGCTACCTGAAGAAATGTCAGATATACACAATGTGTTTCATGTCTCCCAATTGAAGAAATGTCTCGGAGTACCAGAGGAACAAATATCGCCAGACACAGTTGATTTACAAGACGACCTAAGATATCAAGAAATGCCAATAAAAATTCTAGATACAGTCACCAAGCAAACTCGAACGACCACAACCCGAATTTGTCGTGTTCAGTGGAGTAGACACACTGAAGCGGAAGCAACATAGGAAAGAGAAAATGCCCTGAGAAAAGAGTTTCCTCACCTGTTTAGAACCCAGCCGAATCTCGAGGACGAGATTCCTTTTAAGTGGGGTAGGTTTGTAACATCCCAAAAATTCACATTCAAAAATCACTCTCATTAAAAATTATTTTCAAAATATATTTCAAAAACTATAAAATAATTTGAGCTCTATAGTATCTCCATTTAATCCATCCATATTTTTTCGCGCACAAATAACAGCAAGTATCAGCAAGCTTACATGTAAGAAAACATAGCAGTGCACCTACACGAATATATATCTCATGCATGCATGCAGGACGAGCATGCACCGTCCATTTGCATACACTTGCATGCAAGGACACGGTGATTAGGCACCGTCCATTTGCATGCATCGTGCATGCAAATTAGGCACCGACCATGCGCTACAGTAGCATTTTTAATGGCACGCAGCTGAGCGCTTTGGTCTATAAAAAGCCAGCCTCGGGTGCTCACTCTCACCACCCGAGAAGCACGTTCACTCACTTGCTCACTCACTCTCACTTCGCGTATACCGTATACGGCCATACGCACAAGCCGAGCTCGACTGTCGTCGCAAGACGAGGTGAGCAGCTCATGAGCATCTCCTTGCTCTTCTCTGTCTTTCTGTAGTATTTTCCTGTATTTTTCCTTGTATTTGTCTGTACCGATTCACTGCCAAGAACTCCACGAATAGAACCATGACATACAGAAGAGCTCTAATGACCCCTGCTAATTTCTCTCTAACCATGCATGCGTGGGCCATAAGCATTAACTTCACCAAATAGTACATGCATGCATGCACTACCAGCCAAACAAATGCCCACGGTGAAGCATCCGTTCCTTAATCATCGTTAGCCTTTTTCGTATGATTAAAGTCCGGCCATTTCACAAATACCATATGCTAACTCTGATTTTAATAATTCTTTTTTCTAAATTCATCTAAAATCATGATCTACCTCCCATATTAATTTTATGATATTTGGAGCTCATTTGAATTTATATGATTATTTATCTGTGCCTGTTGTCTATGTCGTTCGTCGCGTATTTTAGTTGACAGAGTGAACGAACCGGAGAACGAGAACGTTAGAGACGACTACCGCGAGTTTGACGCCGAGGACCCGGACTGTCAGCAAGAGTTTGCTGAGGACGCCGACGGAGGCAAGTCGAACCGATTCCCTTTGATGCATATTGATCCTATTTTTAAACACAACCCGTAGAAGCCATTTTAAATATTGCATGTACGATATATGTACGAAGTATTTTCGCTGCTTAGTTAAAACCTGTTGAATAGCCATCCTTGAATTGATATTACTTGGTAATTGTCTTGTTCGAACCTAGGAACAAATAATATGCTATGATAGAAATATTATTATTTAGTATGCTTAGGACTTGTTACTCATCCTGGATACTCATCGCTATATTTTTTTTAAATATAATGATTTTAAAAGTAAAAGGTGTGAGTGGTGAAAATAAATTGTGGGTATTGAGAAAGGGTTAATGAACAAGTTATAGATGTGATTACTATGGAGATGGGGCGGATGGGATCTCTTTTGGGGATGCCCTGGTGTTGTGGCTTATATCTT
The DNA here is from genome assembly GCF_000003195.3 of Sorghum bicolor. Taxonomy (NCBI): domain Eukaryota; kingdom Viridiplantae; phylum Streptophyta; class Magnoliopsida; order Poales; family Poaceae; genus Sorghum; species Sorghum bicolor. The sequence continues at coordinate 3,358,201 of NC_012876.2, read as the reverse complement.
GCGGGGTTAAGCGTGAAGATATCCGCATTGTCTCGATTAAGGACTGAGTTGATGATTCATCTTGCCTAACTCATTTATCGTACAACCACTCGCCTTGCATGGGAAAGGCTTAGTCTAAATCCCTCTAGTTAGTATGGCAATCACCTGGAGGAAGGTGTGCAACGGGACACTAAGTGATGTATGTGAAATTGTGGAAATATATGAAAAGAGCTTTGTGAATTATTGTGGTATCATGAGATGTGGCCTTAGTGTTCCCGTGGTGAGCGCCATTACTTAGCTATGGAGGGTAATGACTTTGATGGATCTGTGCTTGCACGACGGTGTAAGTTATGGTATCCTACTTGTGGGAAAAGTGTACAACCTCTGCAGAGTGTAAATCTATCTGGATAGCCGTGTCTGCGGTCTCAGACGGGTTATGGTTTGGTTTCAACAACTAGATGGGTTGGGATGAGTGAAAACATGAGAGTGAGTGTGATTTTGGAAATAAATGGTTGACTGCCATTGTGTTGTGGAAACAAGGGTTCAACGACACTTAAAATTGTGATCAAACCCCCATTTTCAGAAATACTATCATATGTGGAAAAAGAGGTCTTTTACAACAGTATTTGTGAAATAAAACCTTGCATGTGTAAAAAAATACCTTTATGCAAACAAAACTAAGCCTCATCCTTGATTTATCCATATGCATATATATTGTTACCCCCTTCCATAGGGTAAGGTTGGATTTGCTGAGTACTTTGTACTCACCCTTGCTTTATTAAACAGAGGAAGATCTGGACTTCGATCCTGAAGTGGCGTTCGAGTAAGGTCGTGTCTGCACCCAACTAAGCCTGTGGCATTGGGACTCGTCAGATGTTCGATGGTGATATCGTTTGTTTCTGGGTCCTTTGGACCTATATTGTATTTTGGTGTCTTATTATTATAGCGTGCCTTCCTTGTCCACGCTTACCGAGACTACTGCGCTGAAACTTATCTGATGTAATAAATGTGTTACTAGCCTCCTGGGACTAGTATTGTATCACATTTGAGTTCCTGGTTTACCAGGGGCGCTTCACATTGTTGTCTAAGGTCACCACTCTTAGGTTTTCTAGATAAATACAAGTCCGTAGATAGCCTTTGCAGTCCCGTTTAATGCGTAGATTTCGCGTCGTAACTCCGTTTTTCGTGAATTTCCCGTTGACGTGATCGTAGCAGCGTGTACATGATTTTGGAAAACTTTTATTTAAATTTATTTATGTTGGTGTACTGTTCTAATTGTAACTTTGTTTGCTTTGTGTATGTGTGGCCTCGATTGCTTGTGTGTTGATGATTGGTGACCAAGTTTAGTCGGTGAACATTATTTTGGTGATCAAGATCAGAGCCTTGGAAACATGTAAGACTAGCAGGACCAGCAGAAGCAATTGGATCAAGGTAAGTATAATATTTGGATTTTAATTCTGTAACCATGATCTTGTGACTAGATTAATATAAAGCTACAAATGATAATAATGACTTTTTAACAACTTGTGGATTTATTCGAAAGTGATAACCGGGATGAAAGTGCAACCATGAGGGCTATGATGGCTCTGGATTTAGTCAAGTATGAGTAACTTTTCTAGCTGGTTAGAGGTTACCTGTGTAGCGCAAATGGAGGATAGCAGACCGTGGATTCCCTGCAGGGTAGAATCACATGGACTGACTACCGAAACCAAGCGACCCTAACTTGTTAGACGAACCTTTGAAAGACTTCATAGTGATCCTTGCCGGCCTCGTTTGGAAGGGGGTTAAGAGGTTAGCTACCTCGGGCGAAAGGGTCAATCATGACTCATGGGTAAAGATGTATGACCTATGCAGAGTGTTTAAGAAACTGGTATACTAGCCATGCTCACGGTCAAGAGCGGCCTTAAGGACTCTTACATTAAGGGTGATGAATCTTGTTGTGTTAAGAAACTCATTGTTTATTGTTTAATGCTCTATATTATCTATGTCACATTGATCATGAGACCGTGGGATCTATATTATCTAGTTGTTATACTTGCGGAGTTCGTTTTGGACTCACTCTTGCTATCTCCCCCACACCTTAGGAGAAGTATTGGGCTTGTGATCAACCAGTCAGTTGGATCCTATAGAGCGAGGTTAACACTCGAAGTTTTAGAGTTATCTTCTGTGGTTTGCTGTCTAAGGTTGTTTCTGATTTATTATGTACGTTATATAATTTATGCGTTGTCCTTTGATATTACCTCTTGTTTGTAGCTATATGTGAGATTTGTCTTCTAAAACTTACATATGGGGCATATCTGATTTTGTTTTTAAAATCAAGTGTTACATAGCCGATCCGGGTGGAACAGGGATATGGCAAGGAGGCGGAGATGGCGTCATGGAGGAAGCAAAGGACCAAGCGTTTCTGCGCATAGAAACCAGGAGGAACTAGATGAGGAGAATGGTTAAGTGTTGATGGAGATTTTCTTATTGCTAACATATGGCCCAATTATTATAAAAATCACCTGAGCTTATCAGCCGATTCTGCTAGCTATTTAGTAGTGTTTTTTCTCTCGTAACAAATCAGCCAACGATACTTTTTGCCATGGCTTATTAGCCAATGATCGTTTATAAATTAATTAAGTTTAAAAGATTGCTAGTACATTTATAATTATAGTAATTAGTGTCCAATCATAAATTAATTAAGTTTAAAAGATTGGTCTCACAGAATACTTGTAAATCGTATAATTATTATTTTTTTAATTTATATTCAATGTTCAATGTATATGTTTAAATATTCAATGTGATGGGATAATAAGTTTTCGAGTGAAAATTAAACGGGCCTAATTGAAGCAAAGTGCAGGATGATGAGTGGGTATCGACATCATCAATCATCGTGCAACGACGCAACGCAATCTCTTCCGTCTCGCTTGAGCCCCTCCACTCACAAGTCGATCACAAAGCAATTATTTTATTTTATTTTATTTTATTTTATTTTATTTATTATATAATCCTGGTGCAGTGCAGCATGAACCATGTGTGCGGGTGTTGTCTCCAGTGTCCGGACGATCCACGCGGCGGCCGCGTATATGCAGATTTTCTTCACACGTTGTCCTTGCAAAGCTCCTGCAGGTGTGATCACACACACGCACACATAATACAAAAAAAAAGAGTAGTCAAGCACGCACTGGAGCAGCTTTTTTTTTTTTTTTGGGAACGCACTGGAGCAGCTGTGAACGGTGATAGTAGAGCGGCTGACACTCTGACAGAGACAAAGGTATCGTTTTTGCTTCCAAGAAAACGGCAGCACGCAGCAGCTAACCGGAGTACTCCTTCTGCCCCTATTTAACTATCGCCGTCGTTATGCATGTCACAAATTTAATCTGATTTTAAAAAAATACGTACAATATTTATATTTTTAAATATATTTATTAAACAATTAGATTTAAAGATCATTCTAATAATATTAATTATGTATCATAAATATTAATATGTTTTAATATATATGTAATTAAAATTATTTCTTAAAAACGTAAATAACAGTTATTTAAGGACAAAAGGAGTACTTAATTAAAAAAATGGCTGACAGTCTGACAGAGATCTCCTCTGCCGTCCCGTTTCTTTTTCTTTCAGCTCGGTCCCATCTAAAAAAATTTCACCTCGTTACATTGAATATTTAGACATATGCATAAGACGTTAAATATAAACTAAAAATAACTAATTGCATATTTTGCATATATTTTGCGACGACGAATCCTTTTTAAATCTAATTAGTCTATGATTAGATAGTAATTTCTATAATAACAAATGTGTTATAGTAGCCAAAACTTTTCTTTTCGCGAACTAAACAAGGCTCAGTCAGCTCTCTCCTGCCACGATTTTTTTCTCTCAATATATTTTTTTGGTGCCAAAGCCCTACAGTGCAATGCAACGATTTTCATTCTAGAGTGTTTGGTTTGAGGTGCCACTCTCCATCCTTAGATGACATGGTACATCTTCTCAAATTCTATGGAACGAATTTATTTCTCATACTAATACTAAGTATTAGCATGTGAGAAATAAAATGATGACACATCAACATGTTCCATTTCGCAAAAGCAAAAAAAATGTGGGATGAGTAGATGATGTGTTGGTGTCTGGACCTGTGATCCAGACAATAACGAGTAATATGAGTCTGCGTGCTCTGAAACCTAGATGATGATGCAAGAAGAACACAAGAGGTTATACTAGTTTAGGCCAACGATGCCCTATGTCCAGTGTGAAGGTGAAGACTTGTATTATCCTGCACCCGAGGTGCTTGTAGTAGGGGTTACAAGCAGGTTGCGAGAGAGGGTATGTGACCCAGATCTCAGATAGAGGTATGGTTGTGTCTAGGTGTGTTTGAGTGTCTTCGTGTGTCGTGAATGGGATCCTTTCTCCCCTTTTATAGCTCAAGAGGAGTGAAGAGGTACATGTGTAGGTGTTATAGTTTATTCCTAGGCACAGGATGAGGGATGGTGTCTTTATAATAGCGGTAGAGTGCCCCATTCTTGGAGCTGTAGTCTCGATGTGGTCGCCCCTGTTGATTATGCCGGGCCATCCCTGATGTTGTGGACTTGATGTTTGGCCCTGTTTCTGCCTTGTCGAGCCCTGTTCAGTGTCCTGACCTGCTTTTCCGGGGCCTCTTCCTTGATCCGTGCTTCAAATATGGTAGTGATCATCGTGGCTGCAGTGCTTAAGACTTGATCTCGCCCATTACCTCTGACCCGTTGTATGTACAGTGACAGGCGTCAGATGCTGCAGTGATGGGAGCAAGTAGCACAACGTGCATCCCCTGCCGCAGTATGAGCGAAGGCATGCCTTGCGTCCCATCCATGGTGTGTTTATCGTGCGCCGGGAGTCCAGGAACAAGGGATCTAGCCCTAGGCCGAGGCTCGGGCGAGGCGGAGAAATCGCCCGAGATCCAAAGTAAGTCTCCGGCGGGTTGAGGAGGAGTCTCCTGTACGCCTGTTCTAGGTCGAAAGAGAGTAGTTGCAGCCCAACTTGGGAGCGTTTCTTAAAATGTTTGGGTCTTAAGAAGGCAGCTTTGGACTTCTTTATATCGTTAGTTGGGATACCCTGGTTTACGGTACCCTACATGATGGACCACCTTGTTTGTCGAATCAAATACACCCTGAATGATGGCTTGCTATTTTTCTATTTCAGCCTTGAATCTTCTTTTGGCAAGGTTTTCATCCTTGAATTTGGACATGGTTTATCATATCGGAGATACTTCTGCCGTCCACAAAAGAATGTAATTATAGGTACCATGCCACTCAAACTAACTCAAGTTTGACAAGTTTATAGTAAATAGTATTAGTATTTATGTCTCTAAATCAATTTATTAAGAAAAAATATTTTATAACTAATTTAATGGTACTTATTTTGTCTCATACTCCCTTTGTCCCTTTTTAATTGTCGTCGTTGGTGTACGTGCCATAAGTTTGACTCGATTTGTAGAAAATACGTGCAACATTTGTATCTCTAAATAATTTTGTTAAAAAAACTAGATTCAAAGATCTTTCTAATGATACTAATTATGTATTATAAATATTAATATTTTTTAATATATAATTGTCGGCCATTGTTTTTTGGGAAGCGCAAGTGACAATTAAAAAGGAGTGGAGGAAATAAGTGTTAATACTTTTTCATAGCGGCGGATGTGCACCCTGGGCTAGGGGGGCTGCAGCCCGAGGCGTGGCCCAAAATTGTTAAGAACACCTAGCTCTTCATCTCCAACCCAAAATAGTTTAGAGTCTAGGTGTTCAGCCCTGCCCGGCACTGATCTGCCGTAGGATTTATAGCTTTTTTTATTATTTAGCCCTCCCTCTTACATCATTTCTAAATCCGCCACGGCCTTTTCATATATTTTACTATTTTAGTTAAAATTTAAACTGAATTATTGAAATGTGAGAATTGCATTATTTTGTTAAGAAGGCGAGAAATGCACATCGATGAATAAACTTATATTTCGAAAAATATAATATTTTCATAGCATGGATCGTTTCATGGCTGGGCATGTACGGACGGGATGCTGATGAGCTGCATGCTGCCTCCCATTCCCATGCTGACGAGGCATAAGAAGTATTTTTTGTATTGTTTAGTATGTATAATATATACTCCTCCATCCCAAATAAATATCTATGGTAGTCATGCTGTTCAAAGTTTCTTAAAGTTGACTAGCTTTGTAAAAAAAGTATTAGCAATAATTGTATCTCCAAATAAATTACTATTTAAATTGATTCAATGATTTATTTAATGATTATGTACTATAAATATTAATATTTTGTTATATATATTTGTTTAAAATTAAATGTATTTTACTTCTCGAAAAACAAGAATGACACCTTACTGTATTTTGGGACAGAGGGAGAACACTGTACAGTTGTTAATTTTGTATCATTAAGTATTTTGGGGGGTTTTATTATTTTTGTCGAACAGCCACTGCCCTTATTTGAATACTTACTGATCATCAGACGGGAGATCTCGGCAAGTCGGCAGCATGTACTTCTTGCAAGCAAGCTTCTCTGTGGCTTTTCAGTGAGCAGCTAGCAGCCACACCTTGTTTAAGGCTGCTAAGACTTGCATTATGTGTCCCAATGCAACGATGATATGCTTAGCCCAAGTACAGCTAGCTCACTTGCTGACCAAGAATTGCAGTTCCTATTCAGGAAAAGGCTGCTGTTTGATTTATTTTTGTTAAAAGAAAACTAGCGTCATGTGTTTAGATTCTAAATTGAATCGGTCCATTTTGTATCACTTAACTCTTCCGTTTGTCTAATTTTGTCCTTGAATTCCACTATCATCAAAGGGTACCTCAACTATCGATACAGTTCAAGTTTGACCCTCCAAGATCCATTTGTAGTGTGGTTTCCAAGTAATAGCCATGTTGGCAGTATTTTCTTGTCTAGTCCGGCCTCTCTCTTCTCATGCATGGCCTACTTTCTTTGAACCTGATATAGTGATATAGGTCCATCTAAACATGTCCTAGGTCAAACATTTTTATTATCTTATATCATAAAAATTATCAAGCCTCAACACAAGATTGACATTTGTAGACTTATTAAGAAAAATGCATTTTCACAATGTATAACCTTCAGATATATTGCTAGTCAATGTTGCTAAATTGACTTAGAATAAAGAGCTTTGTGATCGAAGAAAGTATTTGGGTAGAGGCGGGGGAGCCAAATTGTTGTTTAGATGTAAAAAGGTTTTGGATTTTGACACTGTAGCATTTTCGTTTTTATTTGACAAACATTGTCTAATTATGGAGTAACTAGGCTTAAAAGATTTGTCTTATGATTTACAGATAAACTGTGCAATTAGTTATTCTTTTTATTTATATTTAATACTTCATGCATGTGCCGCAAGATTCGATGTGACGGAGAATCTTGTAAAATTTTGGGTTTTTGGGTGTATCTAAACATTAAAAAACCAAAGATGCAAAGAAGAAGAAGAAGAAAAACTGCTGTCCCAACAATAGTCACATAATGTTTTGTCCAACTAGAGCTAGCTAGCTACTCAATCTATCCCAAATTATAAGACATTTGATTTTTTTAAAATCAAGTTTGACGACCACTCATCTTATTTAAAATTTTGTGCAAAATATCACTTCTTTTGTCGTTGCTTGGTTTATTAATAGAAATTTTCAAAAATAACTTTTTTGCTTTGCTGTTTGATTGAGTTTATCCACCGAATCTATCAACCATTCACTCACAACATATCAGTGAACAGTATTTTCAACTATGGTTTATCTGTGAAGCAAACAAGTTGTTGACTGTATTGAGTGATCAGCAGCTGATGTACATGTGGTCGTCGTTGCATGTTGGACCAAACGACAACGCTTACGTGATGTGCAGAAATAGTTTATTTTTCACTGATGATCATTTCTCAGGTCAAAAGGTGTTCGACATCACGAGACAACGCGAGAAGGTAGCAGCAGCTAACTTGGCTTGCAAGCCTGTTCAATTCTTTTACCACCCTTTTCGTGTGTTTTCCCGGTACTTGTCATCGTCAGAATTCTTTTCCTTACACGCCCATGTCACCCTCTACTTTCCAGCTAATCATATGGTGCAAGATGTGATATATATTAGCTAGCTTCTTGTTTGTTTTTTTTAAAAAAAAAATCTAGATATTTAGAAATAACACTAGTTACTAGTCTTCTTTCTAAATATCTAGTGTGTGTATATATATATATATATATATATATATATATATATATATATATATATATATATAATGTTTCTAAACAATAATCAAACCTATAAAGATAAATTCTCTGATTTTATACTAGCACTGGAGTAATATTACCTCATAGTAAATTATTTCCACCTGTGTCACTTGAGGTATGTCTTGATTTTGTGTTTCCACCATATTAAAATTATTTTCATCTAGTGAGCCCAAGAGCCTCTTGTGATAATTTGTGATGTAGTAAGCTTTTAATTCAGGGTCACCTACTTCTTTACTGACTATTTATTTTATTATTGTTTATTTGTCATCCCTTCAAATAACTACAATGTATATTTTATTTTAGAAAAAAAATCTACTTTCAAGCTTCTGACCACTTTGTCACATTATAAACATTATACGAGTAGGTTCTTGTTCTGAAATGCTTTCCAACCATATTGGTTTTGTAGGTACAAATAATACATCCACTTTTAATTAGTGACTCCAATGCAATCGCTGCATTAGAGCTGTGGTGCAGTGATCTTGTAGTAAATTATAGTGGTAAATATAGAGAGAGGGACTGTATAAAGCTAAACCCCACTAGATGAATTCTCTCTTCATGCAAAGTGTCCACATCATTCCCCACTAAGTGACCCACTAAATATTCTATCTCTTCATGCAAAGTGTCCACATCATTTCCCACTAAGTCCATGTCATCCCATATTAATTATAAAAAATGACCATGTCATCTGTATCATGTAAAATACTTAAATCTTTAATCTATTAACATACAAGTCATGTATATACACTATTTGTTTCATCACCAATTAATTCCTCTATAATGTAACCAAATATTAGTTTTTGTTCTATTAGCTTAGCAATTTTTTACTAGATCTAATACAATAAAATACATGCAAGTCAAAATTATATGTATACATACATAATAGATTGAATGCTATATAGTAATGATATATATACAATGATTTATTTTTAAAAAAATCCCGCAGCGTCCGGAAAATTTACCTAGTATATTATAGTTGGGACGGAGGGACTAATTTGTAGGACTTCACACTAGCCTTGCTAGTGATGACTGTTCATATGGATAGGCCCAAGATTAATACTGATCGTGGTCTTTGCAAAGAAATTTACTAGATTGAGAATCATCCAATTCAACATACATCCAAGGGGAGGAGCGAAGTTTATGCAATTAACTTAAGGGCCCCAATGAATTTCTCCTCAACTTTTGAATACTCTATCTGTAACACCCGATTTCTGATTTTAAGGATAAAATCTGATATGCACCATATGTGAGTTTTAGAAGACAAACCTCACATATAGCTACAAATAAGGGGTAATATCAAAGGACAACGCATAAATTATATAGCGTACATAATAAATCAGAAACAACCTTAGGCAGCAAACCACGGAAGATAACTCCAAAATTCGGGTGTTAACTTTACTCTATAGGATCCAACTGACTGGTTGATCACAAGCCCAATACTTCTCCTGAGGTGTGGGGAGATAGCAAGAGTGAGTCCAAGATGAACTCCGCAAGTATAGCAACTAGATAGTATAGATCCCACGGTCTCATGATCAATGTGACATAAATAATATAGATGAACTCCGCAAGTATAGCAACTAGATAGTATAGATCCCACGGTCTCATGATTAATGTGACATAAATAATATAGAGCATTAAACAATAAACAATGAGTATCTTAACACAACAAGATTCATCACCCTTAATGTAAGAATCCCCAAGGTCGCTCGTGACCGTGAGCACGGCTAGTATACCAGTTTTTAACACTCTGCAGAGGTTTTATATCTTTATCCATGAGTCATGATTTACCCTTTCGCCCGAGGTGATCAGCCTCTTAACCCTCTACCAAGGAAGGTCGGCAGAGATCACTATGAAGTCTTTCAAAGGTTCGTCTAACAAGTTAGGGCTTGGTTTCGGTAGTCAGTCCGTGTGATTCTACTATACGCAGGGAATCCACGGTCTGCTATCTCCCATTTGCGCCACGCGGGTAACTTCTAACAAGCTAGAAAAATTACTCATACTTGACTAAAGCTAGAGCCATTATAGCCCTCGTGGTTGTACTTTCATCCCGGTTATCACTTACGAATAAATCCTCAAGTTGCTAAAAAGTCATAATTATCATTTGTTGCTTTTTATTAATCTAGTCACAAGATCATGGTCATAGAATTAAAACTCAAATGTTATACTTGCCTTGATCCAATTGCTCCTGCTGGTCCTACTGATCTTACTTGCTTCCAAGGCTCTGATCTTGATCACCGAAGTACTGCTCACCGTCTATTCCCGATCACCAATCATCAACACACAAACAATCAGAGACAGACATACACGAAGCAAACAAGATTACAATTAGAACAGTACACCAGCAGTAAATAAATGTAAATAAAAGTTTTTCCAAAATCATCTACACGCTGCTACGATCACGTCAACGGGAAATTCACGGAAAACGGAGTTACGACGCGAAAGTTACGCTTTAACAGGATTACAAAGGCTATCTACGGACTTATAATTATCTAGGAAACCTAACAATAGTGAACCTAGACAACAATGGTACCAACGTGAAGCTTCTGACATTATGAAACTAACGCAAGTTGAACGGATCGAATCGGAGCTAAAACGGAGAAGATATGAATTTTCTAAGATTTTATATAGAAAAGTAATTAATTAAATAGGGTCACGAAATTGAAAATTTTCAAACTGATGAACCAAGATTACTAACATAAAATTCATGTGATTATGAATCTAACACAATTTGAACGGATCAAATCGGAGCTAAAACGACGATTCTACGGGCAAATTAATGCAGTGGCAAAACTGTAAATAAAGGATGGTTTAAACGGATTTAAATAAATACAGAAAATCCTCGATTTCTCCCTAGCCGAGGACTGCGGGTGCAAATACAAAGAAGTCGGGGGTCTCTTTAACAAAACGTCCCGCGAAGGGGTAAGGAGCGTTTAGGGCCATCGGATTAGAAGCCAACGGCCGAGATCACAAGATGAAGGAGAGAGAGAAACAGAAGGGCGCGACCGCCGGAGTTGGGGAGGAGCGCGGCGGGGCTCCATGGCCGGCCGGCCACAGCTCGCCGGAGTTGGTCGCCTGGCTGCTACAGTGCACCAAAACAATATCTGATTGCTCCGGGAGAGAGAGGAGGGCGAGGGGAGTCCGTTCCCGGCCTCGGTGTGGCCCGAGAGCTCCCCTGCAAGGCGGCAGACGGAGGCGCCATTGACGGGCCCTTCGGAGCTCGTGGGGACGGCCCTAGGAAGCACCGAAACGCATGGGAGAAAGCCGAAGAGGGAGAGGGAGATGAGGCGCGCTCACCGGCGTGAAGAAGGAAGACGAAGACGGCTCAGCGAGACCGGATGGAGTGCGACAGTCACGGCTCCGGCGGCGATCTTGCTGCGCGTGCTCCCACGAGTGAAAGGGCAAAACAAGAGCGGGAAAGAGGAGAGGGAGTGCGGCTCAGGCGTGGACGCATAGCCGAGGCGCGGGGCAAGAAGTGGTGGGGATCGAGGGCTCGGCGTCGGTTCTGCTGAGAACAGAAAGAGAGAGGGAGCGGTTGTGGGAGGAGAGGGGAGAAGCTGACAGTCGGGCCCCGCCTGGCGGTGAGTGAGATGGGAGAGAGAGGAGTGGGCCGGCGGTTGCCTCGGCTGGGCCTTGGTCCAAGAAGAGAAAGAGAGGGAGGCGTGGGCCGAAAGGAGGCCAGGCCGAAATGGGAGAGAGAGGGAGAGGGAATAGGGTTTTCCTTTTAATTTTTTTCAATAAATTTTCAAAGCTCATTTTTTAAATAGAATTTGAATTCAAAACTCCTTTGCTCAAAACCACACATCACCAAAAATAAAATGTTACTGCATGTATGCATCAAAATATGTTTCTAACCTTATATTAAATTTTAACTTCCCAAAAATTATTATTTTCCTATATTTTAATGCTCACCAAAAATTAATCAATAAATCAAATTCAACTATTTTAAAAACAAGCAAATTTTAGGGTGTTACACTTTCATGTTGCACAAAAGTCCACTTTCACAAGACATGAATGATTACAAATCCTTGTAGCCTTTCTATTATATATAGAGAGGCCTAAATTTGTAGAATCAGACTACTTCATACATTCATGCAGGTCATCATGGCGATTGTTCATATGGATCAGATCAGCTCCTACTGAAACTAAACATTTTTAAATTTTAACCTTGTCCAGACAGGACACAGCAGGAGACATATATACGTGTTGATTGTAGATACGTTATAGGTACGCCGCTTAGTTAAACGAAACACGGCTTGGTCAAGTCAAGTATTTCAAAAAGGGTCTATTTCCGATCAAGTTGGTTTCAACACCTAACATGTACACTTGGGTACGTAGCCGCCGTTTTTTAAACATAAATAGCAATTCGCAAGTATACGTGTTCCGTTGGGATGTGTCCAAATTAAACCTCACTTAGTAGTATTTCAATTCGATGGATCGGAAAGATTACTTTTTCCAATGAAATGGTATAAAATCTTAGCATGCAGATGCAGGTCAATTCTACTAGTGTACTTGACCAGCAACCTACCAACCCTGGTACGGTGACCCCACCTCAGCTGGATTCTGATTCCTCTCCTTGGAATTGAAATCTTAGCTGATGTTGACCAACAACCTACCAATCTCAGCTATTCGGCTGATCCGCTGCTGATGCTGACGCTGATTTATTATGAGAAAAAAAAATATTATTTTATGGCTAAAACTAGTGTTGATTCACTGGTAAGCTCAAGCGAACGCAAGAGTCAAGACTACCTCGTTAAGATCTCGTTTTGGCTACACTCCTACCCACTTTAATCTCTGTGAATGAAGTAGTAAATTTAATTTTCACTCTAATTCACCTAAACATAAGGGATTTGAGGTGAATAACATTTTTTATATAGATTTAATTTAATAACTAAACTTTAAAATATTTAACTTCGTCAAAAACGAGTTAGGATCATATTCCCTCCGTCTCAAATTATAAGATATTTTGGTATTTTTAGATTCATAGTTTTTTCCTACACACCTAGATATATGTTATGTCGAAACACATAATTAAAATTATAAATTTATAAATGTCAAAACGCCTTATAATTTGGAATGGATGAGCAAAGGAAGGATTCACGTTGGTATTATGTGTTGTTGCTTATCAAGTTAGATGTTTCCTTTTCTCCCGTAAACTACAAAGAATCCACATATATTGGTATCATGCATGTAAACTTCTTTGTAGTTTCACATGTTTGATTATCATATATAATAGTGGTCAAATGAAGTTACATATATATGTGGACAAAGGGAGGAATTAGAACAATAATGCAACCGTTGTTTTCTTATGGTGGATTTTTTAAAGAAATATTTACAAAAGCCTAGGCGGTGGATCTAACGAAAATAGATTTTAAGGATGGTTATCTTAAGAGAACCGTCCCTGAAAATTGATTTCTGAGGCAGTTCTAGGACTGTTTCTAAAAATTACTTCTTTTTACAATCGAAGGCATCGTATAACAGTTTTATGGACTGATCCTGGAGATCGTTTTTGTCCGTGAGCAAAAAAACAAAATTTTGTAGTTGGCCTATCTCCCTAGGATTAATTCGAGAATTTCAAGATTTCAAATGCGGCATGAAGCCTTTTTTTTTTGCATGTGTTGTTGTTGGATTGGACGGACCTTAGTATCGTAGTACACTATTTCTAGCTAGGTGCCAGTGTTGGTGTGGATTGTTGCAATTAGGAGGAAACAGTCCCTGACATTAACTGATGACGTCCTCATAGCAGCGAGCTCATGCACAATTCAGCGGTGCATTGACTTGTTATTTTTGTTTTTTGTTCTAATATCGATATTAATTTAAGATTTAAAGATTTGATTTGCACTGTCATTTTTGTATTGTGCAGCTTAATGGTGCAAGAACATGGATAGGGGGGGGGTGGGGGGGGTTGCTCAAGCCCCCTACTGGCACCGCTAATCCCATGGAGCCCCCTAGAGCCTCTATAAAATTTTTTTGTCATGGTTGCTTTAGGGAGGAGAGATTAGAGGTTGAAGGTGAACTTTCAGTTCATCCTAGATCCGACACTGCAACAAAAGTTTGGTTTCTGTCAATCGTCTCTAAAGTTGAATTTGTTTGTATTGTGTGTCAGTTTTCAAAACTCCATATGTTTACGAAGAGAGGGATTAATTAGAGCAAATAAATAACACATTTGTTGCTTCTTTTTTGCCTAAAATTATATTGTCATTAAAAATAAGAGCAACTCCAACAGCCTAGCTAAAATTAGTAGCCAAATTCTATTATTTAGCCATTTTGTAAAGTAGAAAACTTTTTTAAAAAAGAGATCCACAACAGTCTTGTTATTTTTACAAAATCATATAGAGTGGTTGGCTATATATGGCCAGCGAAAATTAAGGAATAATCAACTTTCTATTTTACAAAACTAGATAGCACATCTGTTGGAGTCTATCTTTTATTATACAAATTCTAAAATAGCCAAGTTGTTGGAGTTGCTCTAAATTATTAGTCAATGGATAGCCTTGTATATACATGCTTCTGGAGCAAGTACTTATTCGTGGTATCAGTTCTTCCCCTTACGAAACAACGCTGCTAGTAGTAACTTTCACACAGTCGGTGGATTCGAGCACAAGGATGTAAACTCGGTGATGCTGTTTGCTTGCTCGCCATTAATTATTTGGCTTGGAAAAACAGTGCCAGTGCACGAATGGGAGACTAGACTAGTTTTGATGCATGAGAATATTTTTCTTTTTCTCCACCAACAATGCAAAGCTCTCGAAGTCTGACCAAGATTAACTGCTAACATCTTTTTCCAATTGTTAAAAAAGAAGAAATCACGACGACCAACTGCTACGTTTGGAAAGTGGTGGTGGTCGTCAGCCAGTCTGGATTACAAGTGGAACTTCACTAGCTAGACACCTAACGTGCTGGCCTCAAAATGAATAATGAAATGAAAAGTAAACCAAAAAAGAAAAAAAAAGAGACCTAGTTCCAGTTTGTAACACCAACTGGGACTGAAGGTGTGCGACATGGCGACCCAGGGCCACTTTGGGCGCAAATCCTTTAGTCCTGGTTCTATGACCCGGGACTAAAGGGTGGGCCTTTAGTTCCGAAATCGTTGTCCCGGTTGGGAAACCGGGACTAAAGCGGGTTTCTAACCAGGACAACAGCCCCGTCCTGCACTAGTGAGAGGAGTCTTACCAAACAGTTTAGTAAAAAAAAAGTGTTGGAAGCCGCTTTTTATGAAAAAGAATAAGGAGCCAGAGCTATTTTGAAGGAGCCCGAATTATAGCTTCTCTAAAATGGCTCTAGCTCTCTAACTCCTCCGGAGGAGCCTTTGAGGAAGAGCCCTACCAAACAAGATATGGTTTGGTCTTGTGCTACTCGTCAACCAAACATGTCAATCGAACACGTCCTAAATTTTTGGCTCTCATCGCCCTAGGTGTCAATCGAATCCTAGGTGTAGAATATTATTCTACTCCGCAAGTCAAAACTGAGTACAAAAAATACTGAGTAATACTGGAGAGTGTTCAGTATCATCTTGTCCAACACCCAGGACCACGAAATATTGAACAATACTGAAACATAAATACTGAACGATACTAATTTTTGCTCAGTATAACAGTTCAGTGTAGAATAGTGCGCGCACGCACGCGCGCGCGTACACACACATATTCTACACCCTAGGTGTAGAATATTATTCTAGCATGATTTTGGTTTTTGGTTTCACAATAATCCACTTTTGTGTATGCAGGTGTTTGGCAGGTTCTCTAAAAAGCCACATAAGCCACCTTAGGGTTGCATTGCTTGTGTGGGATGAGATTTCTAAACTTTTCTACACAGTAGCTAGGTAAGATTCTTAGCTAGGCCCAAAGTCGTTGGACGGCTAGCTACCGCTCGGCCTATGTACTGTCGGTCAGTGTTGGTTGTACTTATACGTACATGAAAAAAGATTAAAGGCAGCCTAAATATATGATGTTATTTGAAGATAATTAATCAATAACGAGACTCCAAGTCTTTCAACAGCTAGCTCAAGTAATTCAGTCGTCGTTGTTCAACGTACGTCAGGTCAAGATATGCACGAAGATGCATATCTTTGCCAAGGCCAGATCAAAGGTGTAGGAAGATGCCGGTGACGAACTGTTCAAGACCTGCATGCATGCGGTCGACACAGCTAGCTGCTGGAATGAAGGACTCTTGTACGTTGACGCTACCTTCTTCTTTAGCGTTTCCAACTTCCAGGCAGGACTAGGATCGAGTTACCTTGCGCCTTCCATTTTCGTCTGAAAAGTATTGGACGAGATCGATCGATCGGTGTCTAGTTTCTTCACCTTCGTTCAGCTCGTTGAATGACGATGAGAAGATTAATTACTAGTAGTACAGTAGTTTCCAGCCTCGATCCAGTTTACCAGTTAGGTATGTTCGCCTTGATCTGATGATAAGGATCATTGCCCAATGAGGATACGGTTAGGCGAGTGATCCGGCCAAACCCACTGCTAATTTGTATCTATATGAAATGTATTACTAGTCTCCCTATTTAAAATTAGTTTGTTGAACTTGCATTTTAAAATGTCAACTCGATCCATATAGTGATTTGTAGTTGCACTGCCAAAGAAGAAAGCAGCAGGTAGAGAGCCAGCTGAACTCACAAGTCACAAAGTCTCTAAAAAAATCATATAAAAGTCAGAGGAGCGAGATTGAGTAAGGTATAAAGCGATGGTGACACGTGGACTGCAGGTTGACTTGGCATGCAATCCGATCCAAATTAAAGGGAGAGTCAAGTTGGCAGTTCCGACTGCAGCTTGCACGAACTTTCCGGATAACGCCATCAATCTTTCTTCTACCACCTCCCGTCGTCTCTTCTTGCAGCTCAGATTCAATTTCAAACACAGTGCTTCTTGGATTTGTACTGCTTCAATTAATCATAGATATCAGTAATTTTTGTTATATAGTTTGTTAAATGTTTTTGAAAAAAAAAACTTTAACTCAGCGAGAAACAAGATTTTTCAAACTTAAAAACAACTTTAAATACTGGGAAAAATAAGATGTTCCCTCCGTACTCAAAAAATAAGTTCTTTTGGCCAAAACTTGGATCAAACATTGAAAATATACATCATAAATAACTTTTAAATTGATTAGTTTGGTAATGTGAAAATCATATGAATATATATTTATTTTGAAAAATATTTTCATATATATATATATATCATTTTTTATAAATATTTTTATAAAACTAGAAAGTCAAAGTTACATTTTGGAAACCATGTCTCTATCTAAAACGACTTTATTTTTTAAGTACGAAGGGAATATGCAATTATTTTGGGAGCAATGGGGTATAAGGGAATTTCTTACACTTGGATGAATCTATTGAGCAATTTATTAATTTATTTACAGGCAGCTTCTTCTCCAAATAAAACTCTTGCACATTGTGCATTGCACAAAAGTCTCCTAGTCGTGGAACAAATTTGGACCATACATTCTGGAGACCAAGTTAATGCATGGCATGTAACATTGCTTTCCAAGGAGGAATGAATGAATAATAAATAAATAAATAAACTAAAAAGCACAGAGCACGCATGTCGGTCGGTCGGTCGGTCAGAATGTGAAACTAGCCCTTCTTCTTTTTTACTTATACTATAAAATTTGTATCCGTACATACCATTCAAATTAAATTAAAAACCCAATAAATTGCGGACAATGGCTAGTGGATCGAATTGAATTCCATGCATGGACGGAGATCTATCGGAGAGCCCAAACTTGACACGCGATTTATTACGTACTGTATTTCAGAGAACCAGTCTTTTCTTTCCACAAATTAAAGCACAAAATCTCGTTAAGATTGTTTTGACCGTGGTGCATGCATATGCGTGGTTTTGGACCGATGAGGATACATCAATCTACCATCGCATCACCGTGTTTAAAAAGTGATTACAAGCTGTTGATGCATCAAGAACAGATCCGATCGAAAGATTTATCTAGTTAATTGATACAACTACGTAGTAGGGGAGACATGAAAACGACGGGGCTCGTTTTTTCCTACCAGAACCAAAAAAACAAACAAAAAAAAGCAGGAACCCATTCTTTTAAGTCCAAAAGCACGTCAATTAGGCAGCATTGGTTGTGCTTTTTGCAGTCTGTGATGAGGTGATGATCGTCCTTGTGGAGCTCGCGAGATGCATGTCGCCGTCTCAGCAATATTTTTCACATTTTAGCTTCTCCTTGGACGGAGGAATAATATATGGATGTGTGGCGGAGAAAAGTTGCAATCTTTTTTTATACAAAAAAAAAAGAGGCTAATAGAAATGTGTTAAAAGCGACAGATAGAGAGATTTTGCAAGACCACAATTTTTTTTGTTTTGCTAGTTTTGTAAAACTAAAATAGCTAGCTAGGCGTATTTGTGTTTTTTTACTGCCATATTTGTGTATTTCCCCAAATATTATTTTATATATTTTTTCACTACCATTTTCTGGAATTGGGAGGCAATTTCATCTAGTCAATGTACGTAGTCGTCGTAGTGATACTGTGGTACCGTTTCATTTTCCATCCATGGATGACATGTCACTTGTCATTACCTAAAAACATATATGCACGCACAAGCTAGTTTGACACACCAAAGCATATTTACGTAGGAAATTAATTAAAACGGCCGGCCGGCCGGTTCCAACTCAAACGACGAGGGTCGAGGGGACAAAAGGCGAGAAAATAATTAAATGAAAAAAAGTAATTATATTCCTCTCGTTGCTGAATTTTCGTTACGGGTACACAAAGTTGCAGACAAAAAAGGTGGCATTCGAAATTTGATCGTGCGGCTGATTCGTCAATCGTGTAGAAAAACGAAAAAACTTTGGAGTCGAGCGATCGCGATCGAGCTGGTCTATTTGAATACTATTATTTGCAGATCACTGTCCACCTAATTATATTCTTCTGTCGTCGAATTTTCTCGGTCCTGATCACGTATAGCAGAACCATGAAGAATAATAAAATGAAATAAATAAATAAACACTACATGCAAGCCCCACCAAAAGAAAAAAAATAGTAGACTATCTTTAGATTTGTTCTAACTCAAATTTGACAAAATCTATATAAAAGTTTAAAAGTATTTACATTTACAATATCAACTGTGGTTTATTAATTTTTCTATAAAATAATCTTTCTATCCCAAAAAAGAATGCAATTTTAGGTCAGGTTAATATGTGAAGGTGTTGTATTTAAATACATTTGTTACCATAACATTTTTTTTAATGAAGACTTGCAGAGCTCCCTAGTATATTCAACTCGCCTAAAATTTGCTCGTGAGTTGAACAAAGGACTTGAGAAGTGCTACTGGAACCATCTAACCAACTCAGGTAGAGGCCCATTTACATATGTTACTATAACTTATGATGATATTTACTATAGTGTCATAGCAAATCACTTATGAGAACTTTGTAGTAATCTTGTAAATTAGTATAGTCGATATGGTATCTCAAAGTGATCATAGAATAAGAGCACCTATGTTTGGTCTCTTGGAGCTGCTCTATGTGGTTGTTTACCGAACGGGTGAAGAAATGGCCAGTTCTAATGTGAATATCCGAAAACCGTGGTCTCAAAAGTGCCCAATGTCCAATGAAGCTGAAAAAAGTGGCTTTGTCGGGCTCTTCCATCTAGACGCATGGGTTGTCCCCATACTGCCCCTTCTCCATATATCGAGGCATGGCGTACTAAGATGCCAAGACAGGCAAGGCATGTGGACAAGAAGTCATGGGTGCATGGCATGGTGCAAGAGTAATTAGGTCGGGGCATATTAATGGGGGCAGGGTGAAATTGTTGCGACGTGGTGTGGGAAGACGAGCTAGGGTGGAGTCGTTGGGGCGCGATGGGCAGAGTCATGAGCGGAAGGTGTGTGGGGCTGCAAGATGAGCACCGAGGAGAAACTTATTGTGGTTCGATGAAGGGATGAGGTGAGGAGAAATAGATGGTGGAGAACAGATGACCCAAAACCCTAAACCCTTAATAGGCAATGAGCCATAGCTTGGCCAAGGCCCAGGAGGCCAGCAGCCTTATCTTGGCCAAGGGTTTGCAATCATTTCACTATTTTTAACAAAAAAAAGAAGTTATTCTACTAAATATTTTCTATAACAACTTCAGTTGTAATATAAACAGGGTTGTTGCACCATATTGAAGTAGGCCTATAGCTAAGGAAACTTAAGTTATTCTATAGGAGGTCACGAAGTACTCCCTCCACCCTAAAATAGATGATCTTATAACATTCAAATTCTATCCCAAAATAACTCCCCTTATAGCATTCTAATATACTTTTTTTTTCTTTCCCAAGATACATTCTCTTTTTCCCAATATACACCTATATCTATATCTCTCTTATTCACATTAAGGGCAATTTGGTCTTTTATCTATAACATTGGTATCCGTGATTAGTCCCAACATTCATTATTTCGGGAGTATTTAGCTATACTCGCTTCTTCTATACTTAAGTATCACTGTGAGATTCTTGTGAGACAATTGTTTTCAGGCTTAACTAAGTTTTTAAAAAATATTAACAACATTATATTTCTAAATAAATTTATTACAAAAATAGATTCAACAACCTATCTACATTATGTAATATAAAATTATTTGATTTAATCTATTCGGTTAAAATTAGGTTCATTTGACTTCTCGAGAGCAAAAACGACGTCGTATAAAAAGGGTGAATATTCGGCACCACGTGTAAGGAGCACAATCCTAGATATGTAGCTGGGTGGCGAAACGGAGCACAATCCTAGCTAGATAGCTGGGTGGTCAGCTCAGCTGGTAGGCCGACACGGCTGGGATCACTCGGTGATAAGTGGCCGTCGAGATCCTGCGACGACGCATGCATGCAGCAGCTCTTTGAGTGACGCCTCTGCACTCCGCTCACAAGTCACAAAAGCCATTATTTTGGCATGAACCATGTGTGTGTGTGTGTGTCTCCACTGTCCGGACGACCTGACAATTAATTAATCCACGCGCCGGCCGGCGCCGCGTAAGGAGATCTTCTTCACACGTTGTCGTCCTTTGCAGCCAACAAAAAAAAAAGGGTCAAACAATCAAACAAAAGTCTTATTTAGATCTAAAATTCTTTTAAATTTTAACATCGTAATACTTTTATTTATATTTAATAATTATTGTTTAACATAGACTAATTAACTAGGCTATATATATATATAAATGTAGTCAAGGCTTAGAACTCTTTTAGTGTTCGATTTGTTTGGAGCAATAGGCTCTCTGTAATGCTGAGCAGCGTGTTGTCTGGGTTTGGAACTCAGTATTCGGGGCTTTGGTCTAAGTACTGCTTGGTTTTGTTGGGCTATAAGCATTCACTTGCGAATGTGAAGGCCATAATGCTTTTATTCCTAATTAAAGAAAGATTCTGCTCATAAATTACAAATAAATTACATAATTAATTATTTTTTATTTATATTTAATGTGAAATAAGATTCGATGTGACGAAAATTTAATCTTGAAAAGTTTTTAGATTTTAGGCTAATAACTAAACGAGACCAAATTAAGGCCTTGTTTAGTTCACCCTGGAAACCAAAAAGTTTTCAAGATTTTCTGTCATATCAAATCTTGCGGCACATGCATGAAACATTAAATATAAACGAAAACAAAAACTAATTACACAGTTTGTCTGTAAATCGCGAGACGAATCTTTTGATCCTAGTTAGTCTATAATTAAACAATATTTACCATAAACAAACGAAAATGCTACAGTAACGAAATCCAAAATATTTTCATATCTAAACAAGACCTAAAGATCGGTACGGCGTTGCTGCCGCCAGAAAAGTGCGTACAAATCAGTCAGTCAAGTCAGCCAGTCGTTGCTTCCAAAAGACGGCAGCTAGCTACTCCGGCCGCTGGGCGCCGACCATGCTTCATGATGGGTGAGTGAGTAACACGAGACGACAGGTGTGTGTCGCTGCCTCCAACCAGCCTGAAATTGATGTTAACTGTGGTGCACCCAAAAATCAAAAAGTTTTCAAAATTCCTCGTCACATCGAATCTTTCAGCACATGCATGAAACATTAGATATAGACGAAAATAAAAACTAATTGCACAGTTTAACTGTAAATCGCGAGATGAATCTTTTGATCCTAGTTAGTCTATAATTAGACAATATTTATCACAAACAAACGAAAATGATACAGTAGCAAAATCCAAAATCTTTTCGCATCTAAACAAGGCGTGTAAAACAAAACAACGTGCGCACTAATAATTATATATTAGTTAAATTTATAAAAAGAGGCCTTTAGATTCCTTGCGTACTGCGCATCTCCAACCGTTTCCTAAATCAACTTATTATTTCTTGTTTATTTGACAAAACTAGAAAATTGTTACTCCAACAGTTTGGTAAATGGGTTGCCATTTTTTGGCAACTTGCCATCTAGCAGCACCGCGCATCCATATTTGTCAACTTGCTATCCAGCAAATTATTTGATTTGGTTGTTGGTTGTGGGTTTTCTTTTTAAGTTTATCAAGCCTAATTGGCAAACTGTTGGAGACAGAAGAAAATCTCATTTATCATATGTGTTTAACAACTTGCCAAATCACAAGATTTGACAAGTGAGTTTTAAGAAATGCTCGATTGCGATAGTTTTGGCTAGCTTCCAGTTATATATTCTGTTCACAAGGATAATTTCACCTCCATCTTAATTAACTACCCTTTTTCGGTGTGTGTCTTACATGTGTTTTATTGAAACTTTAGCTCGGAGCTATTTTTATCACGCCTTTGTCGTGGACTTCAAATCCAATTTTTTACCTCCTAATTTTTGGTAATATATACTTCCTCCATTCTAAATTATAAGAATTTTAGAAAGTCAAAGTGTCCTAAGTTTGACTTAAATTACAGAAAGAATTACAAAGAATTTTTACATCAAATAGGTATATTGTGTTGAAAATATAATTAATAAAAAATCTAATGATACTTAGTTGGCACTATAAGTGCTATTATCTTACCATATATATTTGGTCAAACTTAAAATGTTTTGACTCTTTAAAATTTTTAAAATAACTATATAATTTAGGATGGATGGAGTACATAATTGTGTAAGAGCCGCCAAACTTTAGAAAAACACAAAAGAAACTAGTTTGAGAAGCATGCAAAAAGAAACTAAGCGCTCTCCTCCAACAGTTCCCTAAGGCCCTGTTTAGTTCCCCACCAAAAAAATTTTCATCCATCCCATCGAATCTTTGGACACATGCATGGAACATTAAATGTAGATAAAAAAATAAACTAATTACACAGTTTAGTTGAGAATCGCGAGACGAATCTTTTAAGCCTAGTTACTCCATGATTAGCCTTAAGTGCTACAGTAACCCACATATGCTAATGACAAATTAATTATGCTTAATAAATTTGTCTTGCAGTTTCCTGACGAGCTATGTAATTTGTTTTTTTATTAGTTTCTAAAAACCCCTCACGACATCCTTCCGACACATCCGATGTGACACCTAAAAAATTTTCATCCCCAATCTAAACAGGCCCTAAACCAAAAAAAAATCATCACCCCAGCAATTTTTAGTGGGCCCACTAGCTTACAAAAAAAAATAAAAGGAAAAGTATTCCAAACTTTGTGCAGATTCTGTGTAGGCCCTTCGGCTTCGGAAGCCTACGATGTGTAATTTACCAGATGAGGCCCATATCCAGCAGTCTCGCACAGAGGTTAGCGGCCCAGTCCAACAATGCCTGGATCCTGCGGAAGACCATGGATTTCTATTATTATTATTATTTCTACTAAACTGGTAGTCAGATGTTTCTATTTCTCGTGATAATTTCTAGAATTCAACTGTTTTCCCTGGCACCGTTTCATGATGAGTGTAACACAAAGGGTAAAAAAATGAGCCTCTAATTAGCTAGTGATGTTAAGATGAGAACCAAAGCAAGATAGCTCAATTGGTAGTGTCTTCATCGTCGTCAAACATTGCTCGCTTGTTCTTCGTTACTTCCTTGCAGGCGACCTGTTGTCTCACTTTTATATACTTCGATGGTCAATATCATTCATAAACCACAAGTATGGAATTGTTTTGAAAAGTAACTGCATAGTATGAAAACTTGGCTGCGTTGTACAGGTTATGTTTGAAAAGAAGGAAATATTGGTCAAATTTACATTCAAAGACTTAGTACATTATTCAGAGAATTGTAGCCAAAGGGAGAATATTGCTAATAGGCAGAAGTGTGTTTGCACCTGGAGACTATTTGTGTGCCATACAAGCAGACTGGTCCAAAGGTAGCCCTATATATAAGTATTATTAGTCCTTGGCAATTCAAAATCTATTTTGGGGGCTGCCACCATGGCAATGACACTAATTTGCAAGAATTCTGTGCGCACCAACCAGAGTCCAATGAGCCAAGCTTACCAAGGCCTTGTTTAGTTTACCCAAAAAACCAAAAAGTTTTCAAGATTCCCCGTCACATCAAATCTTTCGGCATATGCATGAAGTATTAAATATAGACAAAAATAAAAACTAATTGCACAGCCTGTAAATCACGAGACGAATCTTTGGATCCTAGTTAGTCCATGATTAGACAATATTTGCCACAAACAAACGAAAGTGCTACAGTAGCAAAATCCAAAATCTTTTCGCATCTAAACAAGGCCCAAAGTTTTGGTTTAAGACAGACAGTTTGCCCTTCATTCAGAAATACTGAACCTGGTAACAGTTCTGCTGAAGAATTCATGGTGGATAACATTGCAAGGGAATATCTTCATCTGTTAAACATTTCATTTCAACATCTAGGGAATACATACATGCTATTAATCATGCTACCTAGCAGACAGAGAATTATCACCGGTAGGAAAAAAAAAAAAAGGTTATTCTGAATGCAGCATGTGATTCAGTCCAAGGATAGGAAAAATTCCTGGCAGACTGTCTTTTTTGCATACTTCATGTCCGGTCTTCCAATTTAAATTGTGATCAGGCACAAAAACAAGTGGAAAGTTAGACCTTGACCACAAGTAGAACTGAAGAACAATGTTATTTTCTAGTTTTGCACATGCGGGGCATTGAACCGATGAAAGATCCAGCATTTCTGACTGCCGAGGTGATTTCCGTCAGATAACTGCTTTTATCTTATTTCACATGCAAGAATAGTACTACACCTATTTTTCTTGGTCAACAGGTTGTGTTCCTCAGTATTGTTCATTTCCATGGAAGGGGTCAAGAGCTGCATTTACAAGAAAGCATAGCAAGACACAGAACTATCCTTTACTTTTAGGAACATACCAATCCCTCTTTGTCTGATCATAAGCAAGTGAGGAACAGCTACCATTGCGGTAATCCCATGAGAGCACCTTCTTCATCAGGCCTCGCAGCCTTTCAGCACCAGGACCAGGCTCGAAAACAGAGTCTTCACCCCTAGACAAACATGGATCAGCCCCTCCTTCAGAGCTCCCATCACACCATGCTCCCGGGGTGAACCGGCCCTCTGAGCGGTGCAAAAGCTCGCGGTCTATCTTGTCCAGGACCTTGTCATCCTTGGGAAACTTCCGTGCAAATGGCGCGCCGCTCTTGACCATCTTGTTGAAGTCCTTCATGGAGAGGATCAATGGATGCTGCTTTGGAGGGTAGTCCCAAGCGATGTAGTGAAGGTCATGACCAACTGCCGTGCCCCGAAAATCATCAGAGTTGCAGATAACAGTTTGGAAATAGCCTTCTGGTGAGGAGATGAAGTTGACATAGTACATCAGCAGGTTTCGTGGGAGATTATCCCAACCCCATATACAGTACTCAAGGAAGGATTTTGTGAGCATTATCCAAGCAGAACCTGCCAATCAAACATAGGAATGCAATGATTATAGCACAGATTAAGAATGACAAAACATCATGACATTCTATACTACTAATATATATATATATATATATATATATATATATATATATATATATATATATATATATATATATATATATATGCATCTTACAGAAATAGCTTTTTTCTAATTAATTCATTTCAGCATGTGCTGAAACAAAGAAAATGAGAGTCCTATGCACGGTCAATCAGAAGAATTGATCATTCAAAAAAAAGCAGCAACATATCCAAACATTACGGGCTCGGTCCAAATATCTTGATCACAAATTCCATACAGCAGCAACTATTGTTTTTGTTTGGCTAGAAAATGCCAAGCCTCTATGAGCATATTGGAACAAGAGTTTATACCCACTGTAGACTTAGGAGGACATGAGGACACTGAGGAACATAAGAAGCATAACTAATTAACTGATCATAGAACTGCCTGAAGAACTGAGAGTTCACAATGAAGGGAGAAAAAACTGAATAGGAACTAAAAATTTGAATCCACAGTTACTAGTTTAAGATGAATTAAGAAATTACAGCTCGACATGGCCAGGCAGCAATACTCTGCTAGCTTAAGAGGAGACTAGGATCTGCTACCATAAATAATGTGCCCAAACTTTCTTCTTGTGGTTGACTAGTTGTAAACGAGCAAATTTGGAACTACATGCCAATATAAAGTAGCATGCAAAATTGTTAGTGACTACTACATGCCAATATTCATGCCAACTGCCACATCAATGTATTGCCATTTTATGGATGTAATAGCTTCAAGCCTATGTGCTGAATATTGAATTGAGAACCAGGCCTACCAGTATATAATTTGAAAGATGTTGGCAATTCTCTCCGCTCAGTAGTCATAGTAAGATCAAATTTCTTTGACAGATAAAGCCCTGGGTCCAGAACAATTGGTTTCGCCCTTATATTACTGTGATTGGGGAAAAGTGTCAGAAATTAAGAGCACAAAAACAGAGAGCATTTGTACAAAGTGAACAAATTAACAGATTGGCAAGGAAACTTACACTTTCCACCCAGATAACCGAAAGTGCTCTATAAAATTAAGATTTCTTGGCAAAGAAGAGAAGACATGAAGTATATCTGGAAAACAAAAACAAGCATTTAACCATACAAGTACAGTAACTTCCACAGCTATGTAACAACATGTTGCTGCACTGTGTATGAAGATTCAAGCTTCACTATAAGCTGTATACTCGAATGAACGATGACTGCTGATGCTATTACTGCCTTTCCATATGAACAGATGTCTAGATCATACAAAATTAATATGTGTGCCTATACAATTTGAGGCCCATGTTACTTCACTCATGTTACGACAATAAATATGTAGTGTTGGAACTAGACATTTTTCACATCAATCTTGATTTCTGCGAAAAATCTCCATTCTTAGCTGAACCATGTGTTTCCAAAGATGACAACTTACAAAACAAGAAGTAGATGGATTGGCAACAGAGAAGCAATGTGTTATGTTCGTTGCCACCTAAACACAGGTATTCATATGCTTAGATAAGCAAACAAGTGCAGAGAGATGGGGTTCAATCTATGAACTATGGTGCCTATGCTACACTTGAATCCTCTGAAGCATGCTAATGCTGCCATAAGTAATATTACCAATCAGACCGCAGAAACGAAGTTGCAGAAGGTAAACCATGTATAAGTTAAGCCCACACAACCCCAAAAAAAAATTAAGAGGGAAAAAGGGTGGCTGAAGAACACTGACCATCTTGTGTCATGAGCGGATAATCCGACGCGCTGAGATTGATGAACCAGTCCCACTGGAGCCCCTCCTTGAGAAGAATGGCTACAGCGTGAAGCGTGCAGGCGACCATGGTCGGCCCCTTGTAGGTGACAAGGTTTCCCTTGGCGATGACCCGCACATTTCCGACCTGGCTGAACATGGGGTCGCCCTTGACATACATAGCCAGATCGATCCGCTCCCGCGGCGGCGCCTCCAGGTCGAGGTGCAGGATGTACTGGTTGCGCGGGTGGTAGATGGCCTGCAACGTCCGCCGCATCCGCAGGCCGTCGCCCTTGGTGCCCTCGAGGAGGTACGCGATCCGCGGCGGCTCGGCGTCGGAGTCGTCAGAGTTGACTGCAGCATCATCGGGGTTCTCGTCGTCGTCGTCGTCGTCGCTGTCGCTGGCGGCGTTACCTTCCAGCAGCCGGTTCTTGATTCCCGCCTCGACGGAGGGCGCGCCGTCGCGGCCCGACGACGAGCCGCCGCCGTCGTCCCAGTCGGCGAGGGAGACGACGTCGAACAGGGCCGCGTCGCCGGCGCCGCTCGGGTAGGGCGGCGAGAAGAGGCCGCACGCGGCGGCGAGTAGGAGCGTGGCCGTCACGAGCAGACTGGCGAGGAAGGGGAGCAGCCACCGGCGGTCACCGAACGGCCGCGCGTGCCCGGAGCTGAGCCCCCAATTCTTCCTCATTTGCTCGGCAAGCGCGCTTCCTTCTTTAGCTCAATCGAGTCTCAAAATGTCCAATGTTATGGAGCATTCCGCCGTTTCTCCGGTGAAATCGAACCTCGTGCGCGCCCAAATTGGTCACCGGGATGAACCGGATCTGCACTGGCTCAGATGCGCTCGCCGCTCAGAAGGAGCAAGATCCTCAAGCGAGAAGTCTCGAAATTTCGAGAGGGATCGCGCTCACCAGGGGATGGAGGACAGCGAAGGAGACCGCCTAAAGAATCGGAGCTCTCGCTCGCGACGAGCGAGTTGGCTGGCGAGGAGCGCAGGCCGCCGTTGTTCCGCACGGAAAGCGAGCAGGAGCAGGCACCGCGTCGGCGTCGCGCACGTGCGATGCGACGACGGCAAGACCCCGCTCCGGCGCCGACCAACGAGGGCGAGCTCACGAGGTCGCCGCGCACGGCCGGCCCCTTCAGCACGGGTCCTCTCCTCCCCGGTGAACCACTTGGCGGGCGGCGGCGCTGATCTCTTCTCGCCTTCTCGGTAGGCGGTGACAGCTGAGCTGAAGCTCTCACAGTGTGTGTGAGAGGTGCAGCTAGCAGAGCTCACACCAGCTGATGGGCTGGATCGAATGTCCTATGGGCCAAGCTGAAAATGTCGAGTTATTATAGTTGGGCTCGAGTAAAAATCATATGGGCCAACCCACACGACTAGAACGGCCTTTTCAATCCCTGCATGATTTCGCTTTCAGAACAAATCCATATTGACTATCTCACTATAGCGTTCCACTCAAAAAAAAGAAAAGAAAGAAAAACCCTCCACTATAATGATCATCATTCATAAGTTTTTTTTCTCCTAACTATAAAACTAGATTTACAGTATGCTGATATTCAATTTTCTTTTTCACAAAACCCAGTTTGGATGTAGACTCTCATATACACGAGCATATGCTAACCCATGAACACATGCATGTATACCCTACCCATGTCCATATACACGAGCATCTGCAGGAAATAATCATATGATGGTTCTGTGGAGCATATCTGGTATTGATAAAATCATTCCCCTCTTGTATGAGGAAAATCTATGTTTTTCACCAAAGCTTTGCAAGAAAGATTTTGTCCATATGATCTCTGTGCAGGAAATTATCTCCACGGGTAATTATAGAATGGCTCCCCAACCCTTTGTCCATGTCTTGTATTGGAAGGAAAAAATCCATTTTTGCCCAAGTTTTACAAGATATATTTGGCCCATATGCCCATATTTGCGTAAGCGATAATCTCCACAGGTGATCAAACATTAAATTTAACTTAGACCCTTTTGGGCAAGACTTTTGTTCTGGATTTTCTACCAGCTTAATCAAAAATCGTACCAAACAAGCATATATGAGAACAACTTTTGAAGCCAAAACCAAGACAAAAATGATAAAGTATAAGTCTTGTTTTGCTTAGAAGTCGAAGCCACCAAACATGGTTTCACCTAGCTTCATCTTTTTGAAAAAAACAAACCTTACCAAAGTGATTCTTAGAAATATAAGCAATATATTTTTAGTCCAAAGTCTATAATATAACTAATAATGAATTGTAGTGTCTAGTTATGCCATAGTTGTCTTTTATTTATCTACAAAATTTTATTAAAAAAATTTGCCACTAATTTTCACTCAAATGACTCACATTATCTTTCTTATTATTTCTCCTTACATCCAGTTGTTATCTGGATCTACCCGTCTATAAGCTTATGTGCCTGGTTTGTTGTTTGTATAAGAATCAAGTTTTTCTCTCTATTCTTTCTTCTTTCTTTCATATGAGCAAAATAATAATGATTAAATTAGCTAAAAATACTGTTTATTATGGTCTAAGAAGAAATTGCCCATAGAGATTTATCTGTAGGAGTATGTAAATATTACTTAGATTGGACACTTGTAGTCTCCCCAATTATTGAGCACTCACGGTCTCATTGTGCTACTACAGGCGGCGCACCGATGTCGCAGCATGACAGGTGGGCTCCACGCATGGACCCACACCCACAGACGCATTCACATGCGCGGCGAAAAGAACAGGCAAGCAAAAAAAGTCAAACAGCCCCCGATGCAGTCCACAGTCGTGGGCCCCAGAAACCGCAGACCCGACCCGAGTACTACTCCACGTCATCGCCGCACGCGCCAGTGGCCCACGGCCCACCTCATCGCCCGCTTCTTCTAGCCTAGTACTCCACGCGTTCCCACGCTGCCACCCCGGACCCACTCGTCATCAACACCCAGCATTGAGTTCCCACCCACCACCTCCCCCCTCAATCCCCAAAACCAAACCCGAGGCTGCGCTGCGCCGAGCCGCGCCGCGCCGCATCCAACACCTAAACCCCTCGCCGCCGGCCGCTCCGATTCCGGCGATGTCGTCGTCGTCGCCGCCTCGCAGGCCGCAGCGCCGCGCGGCGTCGACGCGCCCTCCGTCGTACGACGAGTCCCTCCTCGACGCCGAGCTGGAGGGCTTGCTCGGCGACGCCGCCTCGCGCCGCGTGCGGCGGCTGCGCCGGCTGTCCGCGGAGGAGCGGCAGCGGGAGACGGAGACGGAGGCGCTCATCGCGCTCTCTCTGGGTTTCCCCATCGACGAGCTGCTCCCGGAGGAGCGGCCCCTCCTCCCGCCCCACATCGCCAACGCGCCCAACGACTACATCGTCGTCCGCAACCACATCCTCGCGTCCTGGCGCGCCGACCCGCGCGCGCCGCTGCCGCTCGGCTGCGTCCTCGAGACCGTCGCCTCCTCCTACGACCGCCTCGTCGCCGCGGCTTACGGGTACCTCGCCCGCGCGGGCCACATCAACTTCGGCGTCTCCGCCGCCTTCCCCGCCGCGCCGCCCCCGGACGCCGCCACCCAGGGCGCCGCGGCCGTCCTCGTCGTCGGCGCGGGGCTCGCGGGTCTCGCCGCCGCGCGCCAGCTCCTCCGCTTCGGTCTCCGGGTGCTCGTCCTTGAGGGCCGCTCGCGCCCCGGCGGCCGCGTCTACACGGCCCGGCTAGGTGAGGATAAGGCCGCCGTCGAGCTCGGCGGCAGCGTTATCACTGGTATCCACGCCAACCCGCTTGGCGTGCTCGCGCGGCAGCTTGGTCTTCCGCTGCATAAGGTGCGGGACCGCTGCCCGCTCTACTACCCAGATGGCCGGATTGTAGAGACTAGGCTGGATAGGACCATTGATTTGGTGTTCAACACGCTTCTCGACCACGCCACCAAGGTTCGGGAGTCTCTTAATGAAGCTGCAGAGAGGATTTCGTTGGAAGAAGCCATAGAGAAACTCAGGAGACTCTACCATGTGGCCAGAACGGATGAGGAGCAGATGGTTTTGAATTGGCATTTTGCAAATTTGGAATTCTCCAATGCCGGCTGCCTATCAGAGCTTTCACTCGCGCACTGGGACCAGGACGATCCTTATGAGATGGGGGGAGATCATTGTTTCTTAGCTGGAGGCAATTCTAGACTCATACATGCATTGTGTGATGGGGTGCCGGTACTCTATGAGAAGAAAGTGTCGCGAATCGAGTATGGAGTGGATGGGGTTAGTGTCACAGTGGAAGAAGGGCAGATTTTTCAAGCTGATATGGTTCTCTGCACCGTGCCCCTCGGGGTGCTTAAGAGTGGAAGCATCGTGTTTGACCCAGAGTTGCCTCAGGAGAAGCTTGGGGCAATACAGAGGTTGGGATTTGGGTTGTTGGACAAGGTTGCCATGGTGTTTCCCCATGTGTTTTGGGATGAGAATATTGACACGTTTGGGTGTTTGAATAAGGATAGCAGCAAGCGTGGGGAGTTCTTCCTCTTCTACAGCTACCACACTGTCTCTGGTGGAGCGGTTCTTATCGCACTTGTGGCAGGAGAGGCTGCTTTGGAGTTTGAAAAGGTTGATCCCATCGTTTCACTTCATCGAGTACTTGGCATTCTAAAAGGTAAAATCTAGAACCAATAGTAATATGTTTTTTGGTTAGTTTAATCACGTTTTAAAATTTAATAGGGACTCCAAGAATTACAAAAATGGAAACAAATTGCATTCCAATACATTAACTAAATGCTATCTGTCTGCTTTGCTTGGTGCATTACTACTAAAAGTGCATTGAGATTTATAAGATGATTGCATACTTTGTATTAGTGTGGGTAACTTAATGATCAATATTAAGTGGAAGTGACTAAACAATGTATCTTGTAATGTCATATGCTCACTAGATGGCTGAACAGAGTATGTCATAAGTATGTCATATGCTCACTGGATGGCTGAACAGAGTATACATTTCTCACTCCATAATTAATTGAAGCATCATTTGCTGGTTTATGGTTAGGTTTAAATGATGCTACACCATATATATTTAGAATTACTGAATTGTTCACACCATAAACTATACAGTACACCCCCCATAGTTATTATTGTGGCACTTAAGCTGATTTAAGTTGTTATTCCTTATGAATGAATTAGTTTTTGTGTTTACTGAACCATTTATTCCTCTTAATTTTGGCATATTTTAACATTTCCTAAACAGGCCCTAATGGATAATGATCATAATGCCAGTTTAGATGAATGAACTAGCATTTGGTGCATTTGCATTATGCTGTAAACTTTTCTGCTTATGATTACGCATATACAACAGAGCTATTAGTACAAAGAAAAATAGGTAATGCGGAGTTTTGAGTTTTGACTATGGGATTGGCAAAGCAAACTCATCAATGATCTTCTGAGCATGCGCATATATTTTTTGGGTCAACCACTCTTTATGATTTGAAAGCAACAAGACTAGCTTAAAGTACTAGTGGATCTGTACTCTAACCTGCAACCTACAAACTAATCAACATACCTTCCTTAACAAACTTATGAAATACCACTAGTATTAAGGTCCTTGTTACGGATATGAATTGTTATTTACCCTTTTAGTTATGTACTTGTATAATATAAAATGTGTATTACAAATGCTGTTTTGATAAAATGCTAGAGAGGAAAAGGGAGATAAATTATACTATAAGTGCCGTTCAGGAATTAATTGCATAGCTACCTTTATAGATGAGAAACATGGGGAGGTCGAACATAGCCTAAGTTGCACGGATACGGATACGTGTATCAGTATCGGAAGGATACAGATACGCGGATACGGCAATTTTCTAAACAACCCGATACGCGGATACGTTTTACTATTTAGAATTTAAAATAGATAATAACACATATTAAAAAATTAAAACTGATAACAATAAAACATTACAATCTAATTAACTACTTAAGTTCTATTACTACAACAGAGCAGATCTGAAGTCTCCTCATCAACTCTCAAATTCTCAAATATAGTCTCAAATTTAGGAAATTAATAAAAGGCAAACTCAGGCTCGCGTCAAGTTCCTATGTTAGCACTAGCAGACTAGCACTAGCACTTAGTGCTACGTATTTGGAGACTCGGACCACCGTCTGTTGCATACAAGCAATCAAGCAGTCGCGAACTTCAGAAATAGAATAGATCGAGAATGGGAAGAGGAAGAGGAAATGGGGAGCACAGAAATCAAGCAACAGTAAGTAACAAACTGAAGAATAAGGGAAGATCGAGAATGGGGAAGGGGTCACGGGAGTTTGCTGAAGCCTGGATCCATGTCGCAGGGGCGGAAACTTGTCGCTGGCGGCCGGCGAGCGCAGACGGAGGCTCGTCGTCGGCGAGCGGAGGCGGAGGCTTGTCGCCAGCGGCTGATGGCCAGTGAGCGGGGATGGGGCATCATCGTGTGTGTCAACTGCAGGTGGCGCAAGGTGCGGGCGTGCGGGCGTCGGAGGCTACGGCGTCGGGGCAGAGGGAGATAAGGAAGGTTCTTGTTGGGCTGGGCCGTATCAGCGAGGCAGATACGTATCGACACACACATCCTTTATTTACGGAAATAGGAAAAAAATGGATACTCGGGCGGTACGTATCGGCAACGTATCCACGCGTATCCGTATCGGATACGTATCCGATACGCGATACGAGGCCCTGGCCACGTATCCGTGTAACGTAGAACATAGCTAATTCTTTTGAAGTGTGAGTATAAATTTGAGCAGAGAAATATGTGGAAACTTAAGGAAGATAGCATTATTGTATACTACCTTGAATAATGTTCGATGGACGATTCGATTATAAAGCTCACAAAAGGAATGTATCAACAAGATGATTGCATTGTACATCTTGTTTGTAAGTCCAAGAACATAAAGTTCAAGAATAAGCACATATGTATTATTTATGACAGTTTCTTTCATTAATCATTATGATAAACAACTGACAAAATATTACTCTTGTTATGTTTAGGTATCTATGGCCCAAAAGGTGTTACTGTTCCTGATCCCATTCAATCTGTTTGCACGAGATGGGGCAGTGATCCTTTTTGCTCAGGTTCATACTCACACGTCAGAGTTGGGTCTTCTGGTGCTGACTACGACATTCTTGCTGAGAGTGTGAATGACCGACTCTTTTTCGCTGGAGAAGCTACGAATCGCGCATACCCTGCAACCATGCATGGGGCCTTATTGAGTGGGTTAAGAGAAGCTTCCAAAATTCATCGTGCCTCAGAAAGCTTAGTGAATTCTGACCAGAAGAAGAATTCATTGCCTAAAAGGCTCAAACCACCCAATGGTGCCCTTTTGGATCTGTTCTTGGAGCCAGACCTAGAATTCGGGAGATTCTCATTCGTGTTCTCCTCATTGACACCTGATGATCCAGAGGCTACAGGGATACTTCGGTTTTCACTTGACAAGCGTTTCTTTCTGCAGCCCAATAATCCGGAGTTAGATGGGGATCAAAAGGACTACAGCTCTGCATCTGGGGCCTTCCATTTGTATGCCACTGTCTCTCGAGAGCAGGCAGATCAGCTACAGAAGTCAAGCGAAGATGATAGAACTAGGCTAGGAGTGTTATGCAAGGATTTTAGTGTAAAGCTAATGGGTTATGATAATACATGCGATGTAGGTAGCGATCTGATTTCGAGCATCTTGAGTGCACGGAAAGCCAGGAAACTGCTGCAGCACCCAAAGAACTTCAAGATCTCACGTTGATGTGTACCAGTTCGTGTTTTCTTTTGTAGAACAGAATGCGTTATTTTGTTATGTTCAAGACAGGCTGGTGGAGCTTGGAATTTGCTATGACGTGTACAGATTACAAACTGTGTCTCGCTTTAGCAGGAACTGGGAATCTGGAATGCTCCATGTTCTGTTCTTCACTTGTAAAAATTGCTGGTCATGTGACTTCAGACTTTAGTTGGTTATAGGCTTTGTTTAGTTCCAAAAACTTTTTAGTTTTAGATACTGTAGTATTTTTGTTTTTATTTAGTAATTATTGTTCAATTATGGATTAATTAGATTTAAAAGATTTATCTCGTGATTTATAGATAAACTGTACAATCAGTTTTTGTTTTTGTCTATATTTAATGTATCATGCATATGTCGCAAGATTCGATGTGATGAGGAATTTTAATTTTTTTTTGGTTTTTGAGGTGAACTAGACAAGGCCTTAGAGATTGTTTCGTGGAACTGCAGGCTGATAAGTCATGGTAGAAAATATTGCTGGCTAATTGGCTAATTTATTATAAGAAAAAAATACTACAGATTCGGCTGATAACCTCAAGCGGAGTAACTGCAGGCACAACCAGTTTGCGCTCTGCAACCAGTGTTTTTGCGCTCTCTTCTCGATATAGTTGGAATTAGAATATGAATTTAGCTGTAGACTCTCTCTTCTCGATATAGTTGGAAATTAGAATATGAATTTAGCTGTAGATTTAGGGTTTAGGATTTAGAGTTTAGGGTTTAGCTAGGGATGTTAAAGTTTAATATATATTATAGTATTTTTGTTTTATTTGGCAAACCAGTGTTCAATTATAGACTAATTATACTTAAAAGATTAAAGATTCGTCTCGCAAATCATTCTCTAACTATGTTTTTAGTTTCATAAATAGTCTATATTTAATACTTTATAGATGTCTTCAAATAATGTTCAAATTTAACACCCTGCACCAAACAGGGCCTCACATGCATTTGGGCCCGCCTATACATTTGCAATGATAGGATAGGATTTGATAGTGAGACGTGGAAGCAGCTCGCACAGACAGGAGAGCAAGCAGCCACCGCGCTCGTGCGCGCCTCACGCGGCTGCTATAATGCTTGATACACCGCTAAAGGAATTAATTATATTATATTTAACTGATAAAATAATTATATTCCTGTTTACTTTTAGAAGTTATCTACCCCATGTGTCCTAAACACTACTTTCATTCTAAATTATAAGTCATATATTTTTTTACACCAAATTTAGTCACTCGTCTTATTAAAATTTTTGTACAAAATATCGCTTCTTTTGTTGTGGCTTGGTTGATTAATAAAAGTTGTTAAAAAATGACTTAAATTTGACTATGTTTGCACAATTTTTTTTGAATAAGACGACCGATCAAACTTAGGCTCAAAAAAGTCAAACGTCTTATAATTTGGGATAGAGGTAATAGTACCGAAAAATTCTCCGAAGGCCATTCAACTGTTGCCTGCAAGGAATGTCTCATGTCGAAGAGTTCTCTTGCATTCTGTGGGCTTCTAACGCTGTATTCCCTAAGGTGGTACCTTATGGCTCTATAGGGTAGAAGGAACCTTAGCCTAACTGCATGACATCTACAAGATAAAACTTTTCTAGACATAAGAAAGAGGACAACCACTAGAACTATAAACAAAGACCTACAAGACATGGGCAACAAAAAAATCGTGAGGCTAATACCTGGTGGAACAACCAAACCATCATTCCTTTCCAAGACATCAAACAGAAATGCCAGCATCATGAGAGCATATCCTTCCTAACTGGCCAACACATAAGTGAATCTTACACCAAAATCAATAACAACTAGGACGTTCTGGGTGGTTATATGTTTTCTGCCCGTAAATGCTACTCTGTGTCTTTTTGGAACTCGAGAAAGCACGAGTTTCATCTATTGCACCTACACAGTCCTAGAGAAATAACAAAAAAGAACAAAGATACCCTACAATGAATATAACACTAAGAGAAGCTAGGGAATCCAACCTTGAAAAATGGATTCCACTTCCTGCTGTTGTGAATCTTTGGGTGGACTACAGTAGTTGGTGGTTGAATCATATCATTCTTTAGTTCTCCTACTGCATACAAGACTTCTTGAAAGTACCTACTGATGGTTTCTAAAGAGCGCCTAAAGAGGAGTTTGATCACCCTGAACTTCTGGTTGTGGCCAACAACTAGCAGGAACATTGCCACTTGTTCTTCAATTGTGCTGTTAATGTTGTCTCTGAGCAAGGCCCTATTGCAAAACAAATCATAGAGTTGGAAGAAGGGGACCCTCCTCATCCTAATAGTTCCACACAGTGAACATCGTTGCTAGCTATGGTAGATGAACCTAAGGAGGTTTCTCTTTTTGGTCTCTGGCAGTCAATGTCCAACGGTATTTTCTCTCCTAGAACTCAACATTCGCCAGAATCTGAGCCACATCTAGGCAGAGATCATTGCTACCAAAGTCGCGCCCCTAATGATGAGCTGCCAACGCCTAGTTGAATGGTCCATGACACTAAACATGAATGTTGACATGAATTAGTAATACAAGGCAAAACAATCAGGTGCATATGGCAAAGCGTTGAATCAGCTACGCCACCACTTGGTGCGTCACCTAGATCTGCCCAAAAAATAGTGACTTTACCCCCAAATGTGACCATCCTAGGGTTTGGGGATCCAATTTGTACCAAGTTCTACAACAACATGACTTGAACCCTAGCCAATTTCTAAGATCAGCTATGACACCATGGTGCGCCACCCAAATTGATAAGCATCATTGATCAAACCATAAAGCTCGGCAAAGAAATTAGGGACCTCATAGGTACAAAGATCAGCAAGCATCATTGACCAAACCATAGGTACAAAGAACACGCCAACAAAATGGGGCCGAGGGGGAAGGGATTGAGGCCGCATACCAGGGACCTCCATGCCTTACCAACAATGGCAATGGAGAGGCTCTACCGTCCCAGGGACATCGAGGAGTAGGAAGACAAGTGGAGACAAGAGTGCAAAATAAGATAGAGCAACTGGGCCGGCGAGAGCGGCAACTTAGTCAGGCACTCAATGAATACTGTCCCAAGAACCCTAGCCACGCGGTGAGCCTCCGCTTATATACGTTGGGCAACCCAGGGCACCTGGTCCCACCACTTGGGCTGCGCTCGGAGCTGGCCAAAGCCTGCCTTAGTTGAGAAGGCCAATTTGGCCGTTCGAAGCTGGTTTACCCCAACAGTATGGCTGACCTATCATAGCCTAGCCCCAAGCCCAGATAAGGCAACCAAACACCAAAATTTTAGCCCAAAGAAACCATACACAGACCTGGGTTGCAACCAAACACACCTGAAGCCTCTTATGGCATCCAACGTGAAGTTGAGAACCTGCAGTGTTAAGGTAGTCCCAATAAAAAAAATATAGCAGTTTCTGTAACATAGGTTACCATATAAAAACTACTCTTCCATGATGTAAGATTTTCTACCAAAGTCCAAACAAAAGCTTGTCCAATCAATCACCATATTCCTCTGTCCTGTCTTCGGATTCTCTGTGCATTTGGTTCTTCTTCCTTTTCAGTCCGTAATATCGTCCTCTATCGCCTGTGCTCGTCGTCGAGAGGCCAAGGTGGATGGCACCACATCGGTGACGCCAAGTTTGTCTTCGAGTCAAACGTCACGATGAAGATGATCGCTAATCTAATTTCCATCACTATGACTTCAATTTCAGCTTCCTGATGAGTAGGATTTCAATTATTTCACCACCAACATGCCCATCCAAATCTTGCTGGCTTCTCTCGACATCTTCCCAAAACTTGCTTGCTTCTCTTCTTCGTCTTCCTAAACTTGCCTTGCAGCTTGTCAAGCTTGCCTCGTATGGACGCAAACTCTTTAGCATTGTGCATGGATCTTTGTTGTTGCTGGTGCAAGCCTGTGCGAGGTCCGTGGCGAGCGTGCCCCTTGCAGCCTCGCCTCAGTGGCGCTGTCGGCCGCCGAGCAGAAAGCAGTAGAGCATGCACCAGAGGGGGTCTCGCGCCACACAGACGTTGGCCACCGGCACCATCGACTGCCGAGCGAAAAGCAACAGAGCGCGCGCATCGAAGGGGCAGATGCAGACCGCGAGTGTGAAGGTCAGGGCCTCGGTGGATTTGCGGTGCGTGTGAAGCTTGGTATGACGGCACTGCACAGGATCCGGAGGAAGGCAACAGAAACTGATGGTGCGATTTCTATCATCGTTTCTTGGTGTGTTGATCCGCGTGAAGTACTAAATATATTTTTTTTAGATAAAGGATATGTCATACCCGGCTTCATCTATCGACGGATAGAATCAAGCCAATTATTACAAAGTACTGCCCGAAGGCACACACGCAGGCTGTAACACAGCAATTTTACAGCCGAACAAAAGAATAACCGAAACGCCGATAAAGTTTTGACTAAGCATGACCAATATGTCTAGAAGATAACCATCCATTGGAACCAAAGAATTGCAAAGCTGGCGACTCTAGAAGCTGCCTAACAAGGATCAGCTGATTCCGTAGATCATCATGCCGCTGCAATCTTGCCCATTGTCGAAGCCAGTGCGTTCCCCTGAAAAGAACCTGAAAAAAGGATTTTGGTCTACATTTGTCAAAAACTACCTCATTTCTTGTTATCCAAATTGCCCAACAAAGCGCAGAGGCTGCAGATAATAACAATGAATTATACTTTTTGTTCGTTGTTTTTGACCACCTATTAAAAAGGTCAAAAATATCTCTTGGGGGCGAAATTCCAAAAAGTAAATGTACGGCGCGCCACAAGAATTTGGCATAAAAACAATCTACTAAAAGATGTTTAATGGTTTCTGGAAGATGACAAAAGCAACACGTGCTATCACCATTCCAGTTTCGTCTAACCAGATTATCCTTAGTTAGAATCACACCTTTTTTTAGATACCACAGAAAAACTTTAATTTTCATAGGAATTTTAATTTTCCAAATATCTTGTGACACTTTAACCCTATTGTTAATTAACGCAGCATACATGGAATTCACCGTAAAACATCATGATGCATTTAACCTCCAAACAAAATCATCTCTTTCCTCCAGTAAACTTAAACAACAACTAGAGGATAATTTGCGACAAGAATCTTTTAAGCCTAATTAATTTATAATTGGACACTAATTATCAAATAAAATAAAAATATTCCAGTGCATATTAAATTTTATCGTCTCAACCAAACACCTCCCAAATTGGGTGGACCCTGGGTCCTTTCGACCTTCCGTGCACCCCTGTAGCCGATGGGTGGCTTGGCTTCGTATTCTCAAGGTGGGCCGAGGTGGGCTTCATAAGCGGAGCGGGGAGAGGAAGCAGAACAACATGCACAGATTCTTTCAAGGTCACACACGGTTTGGTTTAGACGGGTTTCAGTTCGGTTCTCCGTAAAAACTAAGCACCGAGCCAACAACCGAAGTTCTCACAACCAAATACCAAAGTGAAACAAAAAAAACTAACTAATTGGTTCAATTTCAGTTCAGTTCGGTTCGCTTCGCTTTTTGGTTTTTAGTATAAATGTACCCTAACGCCCTTGCCTCAAGCCGATGAAGATGAACAACACCATGAATAGGAATAAGTTTGTGCCCTCTATTTGGAGGGACAAGCTCAACCTGCATCTACCAAGTATATTTCTTTCAAGGCTTGACCTATCATCCAATGCCTCAAAACCACACATCGGCAAGGAGGGTATCACCCTACCTCATCCGTGAGCATGGGGGAGGAAAGGACGGAAGCCGCCGACAAAGGTCCTAGTGTGCCACTATAGGTGTGGTCACACTTTTTCAGTCTCTGTTCGCTTGAGCTTATCTGTCGGTCATTCAACAGTATTTCTCTTAAAATAAATTAAATCAGCGAACAGTACTTTCAGCTAAAGCGTATCAGTTATTCGCGAAGCAAACAGAGAGCCTTATTCACAAGACAAAATGACACCATTCATCGAAAATAAGCTAGAAAAAAAACTAACTTTTATCGGGCCGTGCCGAAAACAACCCTTGCGAGCGGGCCCAGCAGCCAGCTTTAAAATGAATTTAACTGCCAAACCCCAGATGTGTATTGTTGTGTCCAGCTCTAGCTTACTAAGATAAAAAAAAGCTCTAATAACTTACTAGTGTGTCACAGCCACATGCTTAGCTCATCATTGCCACATCCACGCGCATGACTTCTGATTTGTTTTAGCAGTAATTCATTATACTCCTATTTCTTGCTACATATGCATGCATAAGTGCACAACCAAAAGTTTGTTAAAGGAACAAAACGGACGTCAGTCAGGTATATGATAAGACTGGCACGACCTGTAATTCCTCGCACGCCACCAACCTGCTGAGCTGCCATGCATCCATCCATCCGTTTCAATTCGCCAAGCAAGCAAAGCAAGCAGGCGTCGTACTCGTACGTACTACCAAAGAAACGCTCCGGCCCTTCAAATACACGCCGGCTGGCCGGCAGCTCTATCTCCGGCCACGGCACACTGACTCCACGAACACGTCCTTCAATTCGATCCTAGCTAGCTAGCTTCTCAAGCCACCAGCACGTCACGTACGACGACGGCCATGGCCGCCAAAGCTAGAACCACCCACCACTCTCTCTTCTCCCTCCTCGGCGTCCTCCTCTTGGTACCCATCGTCACCCTCGGCGGCGGCGCAGATGGCGGCGTCGTCGGCAGCCCTAGCCGGTGCCCTCGCATCCCGTCCATGACGGCGCAGCAGGCATGCAGCGATGTCTCCGGGACGCAGCACATGCTCGAGCTCTGCCTCCGCACGCTCCGCCGCGGCGTACCGGTACCAGTACCCGTCACCCGGCACGCCGCGGTGGCCGTGCGCGGCGCGCTGGACGCGTACGCGGCAACGGTGGCCGCGGCGACGTCGCTGCTGGACGGTGGCGCGGTCCCCGCGGACGACGAGAGGGCCGCGTTCGGCAACTGCATGGTGGGCTACGGCAGCGCCCGCGTGGCCATGGCGCGCGTCGCCGATGACCTGCGCCTGGTTGCGGCCGGCGGCGGCGGCGGCTGCGACGACGACCGGGCCGCGGAGCTCAAGGCGGGGTACACGGCCGGGCTCCGTGGCATGGACGGGTGCACGAGGGGCATGCTCGACTACCCGGCGTCGCCGTTGTACGCCAGGAACCTCGCCGACCGGAACATGACCTTGCTCGCCGCCTTGCTCTGCAGCCTGGTGCCTTGAAGACACCATGATATGTTAATAGTCACTAGCGAGAGAGCATTCGGTTGCAGTACTAATAGCCTTGTTAATTGGTGTAACTAGGCAAACAATTAAATGTGCCAAATGATTTGCCATTTTGAGTTCTTTGATTGAATTCTTCTATGATGAATATGAACGGGAATACTTGATGGATTTATCTTCTTTGTCCGGCAGCGGAACCAAGAATTTTGTAGTGCTGGGTGGTTATTTGCCCGCGGACACCATGCTGAATATTATATTTATTTTTTAGTTTTGGGGAGCGGAGCTTCTAGCGCCTGGACGTCCGGCGCGGAAGTATTTCCGGACGCTAGTGTTTTACCTAACCCCACCCGCCCCAGTCGGAAAAAAGAAAGAGAGCCCACCTCGAACCACGCCCACCCCGCTCGTACGAAACCGAATGAAACCCTGCTCTGTCTTCTGCTCCTCAATGTGCTCCTATCCCCCGTTCCCCAACGCACCCAGTCCCTTCACCGTGCCTCTATTCCCAAAAAGCATGCAACACTTCAACTGCAATATTGCAAAAAAAAAAACATATGGAAAACTATAAGTACAACAATTGGTTGTAAATACTGCGACATTGAAAAAAATATAGTGCAACAATGAAAACATGCACTGCAACATTCAAAAAATATCTACGACAACACTAAAAAAATATGTAGTACAACATTGAAAAACATGCACTGCAACATTCGAAAGATATTTACTACAACAAACTGAAAAATAAGTATTGCAACAGTAAACATAACTTGCAAAAAGCTACTGCAACAACAGAAATAAAAGGAAAAACTAATGCAACAAAAGAAAAAAAATACTTGTGCAACAGCAAGCCAATGCTACTGCAACAACAAAAACAAGCATACTGCAACAAAGCTTACTGGAACCCTAGCCACCGTTGTGTCCCTCAAATCCAGATCTAGATCCAGAGGAGAAAAAGGAGAACCACGAGAAGAGCACAGATCTAGAGGAGAAGGAGAAAGCACGAGGAGAGCTCAGATTCGGAGGAGGATGAGGAGGAAAACTCAGATCCAAAGAGAGATCCTCGCTGGAACTCGCTGCCGTCGCCCTCCCTCTCTAGTGGGGGGACAGGAGTTGGGGTTGATGCGCTAGCACGGAGTCCTATGGAGCTCGCACAGGGAGAGGGAGGGAGGAATGGAGGGAGTGCTAGCGTGCAGATGCGACTAGGTGGCGCGCGGTGTTTCCCAGCGAGCACGCCGTGCTGTAGCAGAACAGAGAGTGTGACACGAACGTTGTAGGACTCGGGACTAGGCGGTTGAGAGGATAAGGACCGGGAGCGATGGGTTCAGGTGTGCGGTTGGTTGGTTCGACGTGGGTGCGTTCGTCCCATCCGGACGCCCGTGGTATCAATTCCGTTTGGGGAGAGAGAAGGTGAGAAAAATAACTTTATTGCCCTTGTTTTTAACCTTCGTCTTTGCACTAATCTTTGCTATAACACACTGTTGTTGCCTTTCACTTGCCTCCGTCGCGCCTTTGAACGCTACATCAGTAGATGTAAAGTTCAAAGGCGCGACGGAGGCAAATGAAAGGCAATCATTGTCGGTGACCCAAATGCACTTAGTACAGTAATGCAGCAGCTCTGGCTCTATAAGGACGGTGGGCGC
Source organism: Sorghum bicolor (assembly GCF_000003195.3). Taxonomy (NCBI): domain Eukaryota; kingdom Viridiplantae; phylum Streptophyta; class Magnoliopsida; order Poales; family Poaceae; genus Sorghum; species Sorghum bicolor. Next base: position 3,313,936 of record NC_012876.2, on the reverse strand, counting down.
TGCCTGCACACCGCAGCTCCGACGGCAGCCGCTCCCGCGTTTGAGGCCGGAGGAGGAGAGCCGCCGGGAGAGGACATAAGGTCGTAGCGCATCGTCCTTCTCGTTACCCTCCGCCTTCTTGAATTATATTCTGTTGGCTGGATCGAGCTCGGAGGTTTAAATTTTCTTTCCTCAATGAAACAATGGAGTACACAGACCTCTAGCTGGCAAAGGCACGGTGGGGAAAAGCGCGAACGACACCAGGCGGCGGCCACAGCTCACGACAAAGGCGAAGGCGGTGGTAGTGTGTTATGGCAAAGTTTAGCGCATAGCTAGAGGTTGAAGATGGGCAACAAAGTTATTTCTCTTACGGTTCTTTCTCCCTAAAACTAAGAAATAAATAAAATATTCAGCACGGGGTGTTCACTAGTAAATAACCACAAATTTGTAATGGTACTGAGTAAAGACTCATTGTTGCGGTGTGTACAGGCTAATTACACTTTTTTTTTTGTCATGTCCTCCAAAAATTTGCCTTAAAAATACTATTTTGTTATGCACATAGATATATATAGACTATGTCTACATAGGTAGATTTGTATGTGTAGAATAGTTAGAAGGACTTACAATTTTGCTTTTTTAAAATCAATCCTTTCCTTTGGAAAAGGTACACGACCACAAAAAAAACACTACATTTTTCCGAGGAAGAAGAGCTAGCACCAGGGGATACGTTATTCTTCATTCACATTGAGAGGGTGGATTTGATGTTTGGAGATCTCAAACTCCTACAATCTCCCTAAAACCTTTACGCTTACATACAAGAGAAAAAGGTCATCTGCAGGAGCGGAACTATGGAAAGGCGGTAAAGTTTATTTTGCTCTTAAGGGCATGTGCCCTTACTCTCATACGCATTGTATTCGCTTTGACAAGTGTGCAAACACACGTCTCAATGCGAAGCTGCTTTAAGATGTGAGTTTGCACACTTCTCAAAGCGAATTCAATGAGTGAAAAAGTGAGGGCATGTGCCCTTAAAGGCAAAAAAAAAAAGAAACGCTACTTCCCCCTTTTTTCTTGAAAGATACGGTTTTCCAGCTTTATATTAATAAGCAAGGTGATAGAGTTGCTTTCAACAAGCGCCTAATTAACTTGGGAGGCCGGTTGCTTGGAGCTCCGCGTCGCCTGCTTGGAGTGAAGAAGCTCATTGGGTGTGACACAGTGGTGCGTGCATTATATTCTGTTGATATTCTGAACTAACACTTGATCGAGATTGTGACAACAACGCTTGGACAGTAACAATCCGGTTTTCAAGCAACCAAAAATCCGAGTTTTCGTTATTTTTCCTGCAATGTGTAAATCATGTAGTCGCTAGGTCAAACTAAGGAGGGTTTACAAAATAAATTGTTGCATTTATGTAGAATTGATTGTATGAGTGTGCTTGTGTTCGTGAGTTATGTTTGAGTTTGGAGTGCACAAATCCCTCCGGCCCAGCTTGCGCTTCAGCCTCGCAGGCCCATGCGCAGAGCTGCAGCGCAAGCACCCGCTCGGCTCAGCCCACCTGGCACAGGTCGTTGTGCTCTTCACCTGAAACCTAGCGCGAGGGCCACTCCCCAGGAGCCGCCGTTGCCACCAAATGTGAGAAAGTCCCGCAAGCACCCGCGCTGATCCCTCGGCTTCCATGCCGATGCGCTCCATGTGTCCGCGAGTTCAAAGGCAAACATACGATTTCGTAGTTTTGGGACCCAGATAAAACTCGTCAAACATTTCTTGAATGATTGGCCGTGCAATTTACTCTATTAAAATAAAAAAAATTAAAATTACATTTTCTTTAGAAAAACATTGAGAAGGCTATTTATCACTTTCTGTTAAGTCGCGCCCCCAAATCCTTCTGCCGCCAGCACTCCCGCCTCCAGCCGCTAGCGCTAGCACTCACACTTCCCACTGTTCACTGCTCATCGGGCGAGCGTGCCTCGTTCGCGTCGTCGCAGAGCATGCCGAGGGCCCCTCACTGCCGTGCTCGCGCCATCATAGCACGGTTGCCCCGATGCCGACGTAGAGTGCTGCTGACTCTACTATTGGGAAGTTCGGGCTGGAGAGCCACGTTGATCGGTGATCCTGTTTGACGAACACAATGGTGAATGGCGCATGGTCGACTCATGCGTCATCAACTGGATCCTCGCCATTGTGTCCAAGGGCGTCTTTGATATCATCTGCCACGATCACCATGATGTGTTTTCCCTCTAGAATGTTGTCAAGGGGCTTTTCTAGGACAACAAGGTGAAGTGTGCCATGTACCTAGAAGCCGAGTTTCGTTCGGTGCAGCTAGGCGACATGTCCATGAATGAGTACTGCACCAAGCTCAAGTGTCTTGCCGACTAGCTGCGCGACAACGGCCACCCCGTCTCCGAGCCAAGCCAGGTGCTCAATCTGCTTCTTCGTGGCCTCAATCCTCATTACCACTATGGCAAGCTGGTGATTGCCACTCGGCTTCTCCAATAGGTGACACACTCTGCTGGAAATGGCTTACGCTACAGAAATCCCCATGTCAGGGTCGAAGTCGATCCCCATGCCGCTGTAATGGCTGACGCTATAGCGATCCAGAAACTCTTCATCGACATCTCAATGGACATCCTCACTAAGATCGACACCATCCATACACAGCTCACTAATGTAAACACCCATCTCACGAGCATAGAGATGGGACGTTTGGCCAAGGACGTAGTTGTAGAGCTCGAGCACAAGGAGTAACTTGCCCTCTAGTTGGAGATGACTAGCAAGGAGGCAATGGAGAAAGCCGGTCACGACTTCATTAAGGCACAGATTGAGAAATCTGATATGTAATCCATAGTGGAATCACTGCTAGATTGGATGCCAAGCTCTTCTACAAGGAGGAGCCCAAACCAGAGATTGCGTTTGGAGGAGCGGCGCCCAGCGCGCCCGGTGCCTTCCCCGCCCTAGAGATCCACCCTCACATGCTCGCCTTCGCTACATATGATATCCTCTTCCATGGCTCAACCGGTGTGAGCAATTCTTCAAGGGTCAGCAGAGCCCCGATAGCGAGAAAACATGGTACACATCTTACCATTTGATAGGTACCGCAATAGTGGTGTACATGTGACTTTTGTAGGACAATAATATGATAGAGTAGACGTTCTTTGCTAAGTGCATCAATGAGCAATTCAATCCCTTGACCAGGCACAACCCCTTGGGCGAGCTTGCTTCCCTAAGGAAGACAGGCACCGCCAATGACTACATGGAGTGCTTAAGCATTTCTAGTGCCATTACTAGGGATAAACTTAAAACTCTATTCTTAGTAGTGATGCTAAGAAATGTCAATAAGGATCAACGACTCTAGAGCATGAACTCTTTTGTCCAATGCTCATGAATAAAAATTTGGAGGCCTCACAGCAACCTTCGGCCATGATTACATCAACTACCTCAACCATGACTTGAGATGACACTAGAAACAGAGGCCCTGGAGGCAGAGACTAGCTCGCCAAGATGACACTAGAGGTGAGGGCCTAGGAGGCAGAGACCTGCGCACCGAGATGATACCAATGGTGGAGTCCTTAGAGACGAATACCTATGCATCAAGGATGTCCTAGAGAGGAAGAACTACATGTCTTGAGAAGCTAGTGAACTAGGTCGCAGAAGCAGTGAAAGGAACCCAAGCCCGAAGATGAAGACATTTGAAAGATGAACGCACTTGAAGCTAGAAGCCTTGAGGGCTTTTAACATGTATATGTTAGACTCATGCACGTGCTCTTTTCTCCATGCCCTTTTTTCCCACAAGGTTTTAGGATGGTGTTTTTAGTGAGATGTGCATGTGGTTTGTGAAGAGCTAGCAGTCCTTGCTACCAAGGTTTGAGTAGTATTGTGTCTCTTCTAGTATGATCATCTACTAGGTCATATACAACTAGCCATAACCTAGTAGACGAGGGGCTACTATTGGGACATGCCATATTCATATGGGCCAAGTCTCCTAGAAGAGGCCCAACTAGCACCATTAGAGTAGCATGTAAAAACTACCCCCACTAAGGGGTTGCTTGTAAAGTTCCACTAGCCTATATAATGCCAGGATCATGAGGGCAAAGGGGCCTCTCCCTTCTAACTCTTGCCGACTAACCTTAGCTACATCTTTCTACTCTCCTCTTCTAAACCTATTCAGGAACCGCTTTCCCAACACATTAGCATAAGCAATTTCGAATCATACATAGAGCATTAGTAAATGTGACTAGATTTAACAGATAGAATTGTCACCTCATACGTAAGAACTATCTTATGATCATGACGTTGCATCTCCAAAAAGCATATATGGCAAAGACATGAGCCATCTGAAAAATCTGCTTTGCTCTTGTAGTATTCATGTATTGCATTTCTAAATCCTTTGAGACACTCTCACCTTTAACAATCTAAAAGAACAAATGGTAGTAGAAGAATGAATCCTAGAGTCCTGTTTTTATTATGAACTGTATGAATATAAGAATCAAATAAAAGATGAATAATCTAGAAACATATAACTCTAAATTTAATTAAGTTCTGAATTTACATGTTGACAAAACCTATACTTATGAACCTAGAAATCATAAAAAATGGTACTACTAACTTGACTGACGTTCACAGATGATAGCGCTATCTCTATTAGTTAGGATACTTTTTGACTTTCCCCCCAATCCTTATATATATATACACCAGTAGACCAAACCAGCTCGAACGCCAGAAGCCACGCTTCCTTCCATGCCTTTTTCGGTTATTTCCGCCTCTTTCCATTGTTTTTTTATTTATTATTCTTTTTTCTCACGTTTGACGTTTCTCCATTTTTTTCTTACCATATGACATGTGGTCCGTTTATTTTGTTTTTTTATTCTCGAAGCTTGTGGTCTTTTTTTTCTTTTTGAGTGAACTGCTATTTGTGGTTGCTTGACAGTAATCCGATGTCCACGACAAATATGTGAACATTGATACAAGAGGAACTTATACTGATACAAATTAAGCAGGAAATTGCATTCATAGTAAATTCATATATTCATATAAATAAAAATATAAAGAATTATCAAAAATATAAATTAAGTGCAAGCAGGACATGGTAAACCTATATGAAGACAACATATGTACAAGAAATATTTGTACTTTCTCGCAGAAAAAAAGAAGCATGTTGTCGGCCAACCAAATGGGACAATAATCTACTATAAAGTATACACAAGTTTTCCAGCCTTGAATGGTTAACCAAATCTAATTGCTTTCTTAGCCAATGTCTTTTCAATGCTTTCATTCCAATTTCCATCGGTTTTCTTGGGAGCTGATTCCATCAAGAGGATGAGGCTCCCCACCCAAATGTTACTTGTCAGATATTGCGAGATGAACTCCATGTGTTGATGCTTTGCCTAAAGGAAAGCAACAATAAAGTCAAAACATTTGAATGCATGTTGCCAATAAAGGATAAGATGTTTATTTAAAAGATAAACTGAAAATAAGGACATCTATTAGCATATATTTTATTTGCCAAGAATACTAATATGTAATAGCAAAATCATATTTTTCTTGTTATGAGCTGTCCATCGAGGAAGCCTGAATCTCTATCACAATTGTCTTCACTTGCAGCATAAGTTAAAGTTAATTTCATGATAACAAATAATGATGCTTGAGAACACATAAGCCTCCACCGAAATCTATAACTTCATGAAGATAGTGTCATATGAACTATAAGAATCTCTTTTTATTTACAACTAATGTTGCATAATCATAAATATTGTGTGTTGACACATAAAAAGGTTTAATTGCACGTTTTATAATCAAGTTAATTTCCAAACTACGAAAAATGAAGCATGTGAACATCAAAACTTAATAAATTATGTGCAATCTAGCAACAAGCTGATTTCCCATAAAAATAATGAAAAGTTGATACTAATACTGTCAGTAGCTTGTTAATTGAACATATTAAAAATTAAGCAAACTGAGCACTGTTTCACCTTGTGCAAAAATCCAGGGCAACATAACCTGACCACTAAATCCTTCAAGGCGAGACATAGGCAAATTGAAGAAATTTGGTTTCATTGTAGAAGCAAAGAATGCATCTAAATTACTACTAGTCCACTGTGACTGTTGTTCCCACATAAAGCGCAGGAGTGCTAGCGGAGAAACATCATAACAAGTAGTAGAAGAATTCATGTAAAAACAAAGAAACTAACGTTCTGATAGTGTAAAAATAAAAAACAAATTCTAAATGTAAAGTGAAATAAACCTGCAGCAGCATCAATGCCTTTGCAACAAATTTGCACAATAGGAATCTGAATCAGAGTATATTTGGTTTAAAGAATTTCAAGGTAGTAAAAGGAAAGCAAACATGCATGCTTTGTGGTCATTTTGACGAATAAGAATAGTTAATAATTTATCCATGCAGTTCAAGTTTGGTCTGTAAGCGAAGTTAAATTGAATTAGGAGAACATGTGTGATCTATGTTGCCAAATTAGCTGTAGTCCAGCTTTAAATGTCCAAGTTATGTTGCAACTGCAGTACTAGTAATTTAACTTATTCAACTATTTTCTAGAAGGAAGCATCAGACTTTGAACATATCAGAGAAACCTATGTTATTTCCCAATCCCCAATAATCATCACAATTGACTGCAATGCAAATGTTCTCACATTCCAATGGAAACGGTTAAAACTGAGCTGATACACCACTCCATATGTCGAAGCAATAGATTTTTCGATTACTAATACTGTCAGTAGCTTGTTAATTGAACATATTAAAAATTAAGCAAACTGAGCACTGTTTCACCTTGTGCAAAATACAGGGCAACATAACCTGACCACTAAATCCTCCAAGGCGAGACATAGGCAAATTGAAGAAATTTGGTTTCATTGTAGAAGCAAAGAATGCATCTAAATTACTACTGGTCCACTGTGACTGTTGTTCCCACATAAAGCACAGGAGTGCTAGCGGAGAAACATCATAACAAGTAGTAGAAGAATTCATGTAAAAACAAAGAAACTAACATTCTGATAGTGTAAAAATAAAAAACAAATTCTAAATGTAAAGTGAAACAAACTTGCAGCAGCATCAATGCCTTTGCATACACTTCTACTGACTAAAGGTAATCCATTATTGAAAGTTGCATGCAATTGATCACTTTACTCAGGGATGGGGTAACAGAGATACAAACATCATCCACTCCATCACTTTCAATCACAGACCATCTAGCATCAGCAAGCCCATTGAGGACTTCTTTAAATCTCTGGAAAGGTAAAAAAACAATAAGTACAATTGTAAGTAAAGAAGATTCATGATAAGAACAATCAGAAATCTGCATGTACTGTTCAAGAACCCAACCTGGTGAGCTTTTAGCTCAAAGTCCATAAAGCAACAGGCTGCCGTCCCCATCCAGTTATTACAGAATGGGTATCTTCACGAGCAACCTGCCTAGGATAGAGCAAAGTTTGGTTTGCAAGAAAATGAAAATTAATAAATTAAAAGCCACATGTTTAGACTAGCAAAAAATAGTCATTATTCAAAATGGTTACTTATGTGTCTGCACAAATATTTTTATATCTTTGAACTGTTTTAAAAATGAGAGTCTCTCAACAGAATTGAAGAAACTTATTGGGCATCTTGTCAGACTTATGTGTCTGCATTCACATACAATATTCATGTGCCAACTGCACAAATCTTTATGATGAATTTATTTATTGTCAACAATGAATATTTTTCAAACCACAAATACTATCACCAATTTCAACACAAACCTTGATGGTTTTGTAGTTTGGGTTGCTCGGCATAAAAACTTAATGGTAGCACAATATAAGTTCAGGCCAAGTGCATCATAACTTATTTGAGACAAGTGACAAACTATATCGTAAGCAATTAAAATAAAATGCTTCTGACCATCTCCCTTAGTGGCCTGACTGATGGACACCGATCTTTCACAACATGACATCATGACAAAGCCACCGATATGAACCTTACCACAATCCCAGTAGCTCGTAGTGTCCTCATATTGCACGAGTAATAGTGAATAACAGAACAGAGAGCAGAGGAAACAATCACTCTACCCCCCCCACACACAACAACAACAACAACAACAAAAAGTATTGAATGCATGCAACAAAGCATGAGGGAGTATATTAGATTTGTGCTATATGTTTACCTTTCTTGCAACAAATATGTTGAGCTCCATAACCAAACAAAGATTAGCCCGTGGAAAGAGAAATTACTGGGTTGGAAGTGATCTGCATGAGATCTCATGCTACCAACTAATGGACATCGATGCAACAACTCCCATATGAGTACACTTGCTATGACCCTCAGGAACATCCAGGCTGCAGCAACCTTATGGGATGAGGGGATACCGTGGTGCCATGTGGACTCGCGAGGGCGACAAGGCAATGTGCCAAACCAGGTGCAGCAAGCTCGTTAGTGCCAAACCCAGCAGCAACCATCAGTGCCACCTATAATCAAATTCCATAGATCAATTTGATAGAAAATAATAATAGCAACTACTTAGTGATTAGCTATGGAATTGGGCCTCATAGATCATACAATAGGACCAGTAAGGGCAGAACTAAAGTAGGGGTGATCGAGTACACAGGATAACAAGTCTCCATTGCCCACAACACAAAGTACAGACAAAAATGGTTGCTAGTTATAAGAATAACTAATCCAAATGGTGATTCTTGCCTGTATAAGAAATTTTCCAGTCTACCATATAGAATAAACAAATTATTTAACCTTTCTTTTGCCCCACATAAAGTTCACACTATAACAATCCATTATATATATATACATAGGACATGCCACAATTCACATTCACAATTGGTATTGGCCAGCACCAAATCATTCCCCACGAGTAACAGAAAGCTGCATTGCAACAGATAAGAACCAGGATTGGCAGCCAAGACACCTTGCTGCAATTGAAGAGGAGGAGCTCCTGGCCGCGACCTGCACCGACATTTGAACCATCAAATCAAAAAAATGCAAAGCTGAAGCAATGTCTATGGTTGTAACAAACCAATGTCATGATCACATAATGAATTGATAAAGTTGAAAATGATCTTGAAACATTATCTGTGCAGATCTCTACAAGACGAAATCTGCACCATAAGATCAGGCTTATTATTATGCCATGTGGGGCTAGCTTTCGGAATGCACAATTGATGTCTACGGTCTGAAATGAGCTGCTCCATGGTTGCCATGGTGCTGGTACCCCAACCTGTACTCCGGCTCCTCTTTCTATAGCCACTCATCTTCCTTGTACTTAACGTGGTTGATATAAAGCCTTGACCACTTTAGTGATACTCAATGCTGTAAATTAGAGCCCAGAAGTAGGTTATCAACATTGGTATGATATATTCCTTATACACTAGCTTGTATCCACACTAACAAATTTGTTGTAAATTATATTTTGCAATGAACTTTATTAAATCAACTCAAGTCTTATGTAAAGTGAAAAGCTAAATCCTCTAGGTGAAGAAGTTCCTGAATGGTTATCAGATTAGGATATAATATAATAATAGATCTTTATACGCTTATATAGCTTGTGACAATATGAACTTTTGTGGGTGCCTAAATAAAATTACTTTAATGTGGTAATTTAGCCTACAAAAGTCATGTTGAGAATTACAGCTGTAGCTAAGGCATTGCAACCAATACACTGAGTATATTCCATCACATTTATCTTGGTATGATTAGACACAGAGTTTTCCTTGGTTTCAGTTCATCGTTTGAAAGTTGTAAACATATCATTGGCAACTCATATTTAAAGCTTCCCTGACTTGATATTCCCTGACTTTATTTTGGAGAGCTTCAGACATTTTGAGAAACAGGTCTGTTCTCCATGTTTGATATTTATAAATTTTGGGAACAAGATGCAGGAAGGGGTCAAATGCTTTTATGCTCTGGCGATAGGGAGGCGTTGCCAATTTAGTGTTGACCTGATTAGTACAAGGAAGATGACATGGATCGGATTGAATGTATAGTTGCAATGTAGCTTACCTTCTAATCAATAGCAAAAACTTAAATGAGATATTATTTAAACAGCCTTAAGTAACTGATGAAAGTTTGGTTTGATCTTTAGACAAAATTACGGCAGAAATCAGAGGATTGTCTTTGGCTGCTACTACAGTCTTATCTGTCTGAAAGTACATATGATATTTTGTCTAAAATTTCATTAAGGATTGTCATAAACCTTTTCTATACTGAATAATTGATGTAGTTCTTATTACTTATGCTCCAATATGTTACTAATTTCTCAAAAAATTGTGCATCTGGTACAGACAACACTGCTACACAAGCTATATTTATCTCTCCATGTTGTCAGTTAACTCAAAAACAAATTTGCTTTGTTCATAGTTATCCATCTGTAATCATGTTATCCTGCTTTGTCAACTTATCATTATATAAGACAACATTGCTGAGCTAAATAATAAAGCACACCAACTAAACAAAACAAATTTGATTCGCTAGGCTACAACCTCCAAGCAGGGCACGGCAAAGCCCACGCCTGTGCTTCTAGTTTCTTACGAAAACTAAAACGAAAGGTCATCATTATTTAATAGACAGCCATATCAGGGAATCTAATAGTGAAACAATTTGACACTACCGTAATAGACATTAAAGCGAGATATAGGAATAAGGAGTTAAAGGAAACCTAAGGGGAAGGGCGGCTCCATCCTAAATGATGCAAGCTCGGCAATGAAATTAAATACGAAAGTTGCTATGTGCATATATACTTAAAATACACAAGACCTGAAAGTACCTCAGCTTGCACCTCCGTGCAAATATATTCTAGATCCATGAGCAAAAAAAAAAAAAAATCAAAATCAGACAATCTTCTATAGGGTCTTGGATCTATACGCAACAGGGGAAAGTCAGATTACCAATCAATTCATTAATCCTCATCCCCAAAAGTGAAAGGGACCAAAATTGAGGCATCGAATGTGAGTCAGGATGCAACATACTAGGGAATGGTTGGGGCGAGCAATTCTCCTTGTACGCCCAGGTGTGGCGAGCTTAGAAGACGAACTACTGCCAGCTCGAGGCAATATGACGGGTACGCCCAGGTGTGGCGAGCTCGCCGATGCCGAACCAAGGAGCAGGGGCGACGACAAACCTGAGATCGTACGATGGCAGCAGCTGCGAGCTAAGGCCATGTGGCGTCGGCGGGGGCGGTGGCGAGGCGGCAGGGGCGGCTGCAAGCTGAGGTCGTGCGGCGATAGCGGATAGAAGAACCAGCGTCTCGATTCCCATAAAAAAAAGAGAAGAAACCGGCGTCACCCACGATCTATGAATATTGGAACAGAAAAACAATATAAAAATAAAAGTATAATAATAATAATAACATAAACCAGAGGTGTGTGTACGGGTGAAGAAAAACTGAACACGGGGCCGGCGCCCACCGATGAGTTCGCTCGCAGGCTCGGCGAGCGTGTGCGTTGGGTCAGCTCGGGTACTGATTATAATTCAGTACCCAGGGTTATATATATATATATATATATATATATATATATATATATATATATATATACATAGACACAATCTGCCATCATTGTTGTAAAGTAATATGGGAAAGGAAACACATGCATTTAGTTCATAACAGGTTTGATTTAGAACAAAAGTCACCGTTGAAGTAGTAATTTCTATGACATAATAAAATGTGTACTTATGATAGCAATCTTGACAGAAGAGAAGTGAAAAGAATGATACCAGCAAACGGCTGGGAGGAGGGGAAGGTGGCTGATGGTTCTCGTTTAAGACACAGTGGTAGCATTTGGTGGTATAGCACAGTAGACTGCCACCTTGGCGCTGATAACCCTGGTGTGAACAACCGAGTGGCACCACCTCATCCGCCACCAGCAACTTGACCTTGATGAGCTGTCGTTGTGCGAAGCAAGAGCGAAGCAGCCTCTCAAGCCCCTACAGCCCTGCCCAGAGGGCCTCGATCATGGTGGCTAGGCAAGCCCGCCATGTGGCCTCCATGTCGTGGTCCTGCGAGTGCGACGCTCCATTGCTAATGAGCTCAGACAGCCGAATGCCCCTGCTGCTGTAATGACTCCTCCCATGCACCTTCACCATTGGGCGGTCCGTTCTTGGCCAAGGCACGGTGAGGTTGTGTTTTTTGGAGTTCTTGGAGTTGTGTGGTCGGCGGCGCGGTGAGGATCTTGGCGGAAGAAGGTGGCAAGGTTCTTCACGGGTTGAATTAGGGGAGGAAGGTGGTGAGGTTCTTTAAAGGTTGTGGGGTCGGAGACTTGGAGTCGAGTAAGCTTTTGAGGGGCGTGGTGTCGAGGGAGGACTAGAGGAGGAGGCGGTCAGGCAGGGGAAGAAGGTCGGGCGTTTTGAAGGGAGGGGAAGGAAAGAGGTGACTGTTGGCTTTTATGCGGGAAAGGCACCCACCGACTTAAGGGTCTTCTCTGCCACTACTAGGTACGCCCGTGGCCTGCTTTACCACTGCTAGGTGGGGTTTTGGCCTGCTCTGTAGCCTTCGTCCCCCTTCAAGTTGGATTTTTTTTATTTCTAACCCTTTTTACAAACTATTTTTGATTTTGACACTGAAAGTTTTTTTTTCAAATCTAACCTTTTTGGCCACGCCATCATACATGGCGCGGCATTATAACACTGTCGCGCCATGCATGGTGGCGTGGCAGGATGGATGACGTGGAACATGACCGGTCCATGGATGTTGATGTAGCAGGGCCTGCCACGCCACAGATCGGTGCCACAGAACAGTATCTAATCAACTAAAGTCTGAAGTCACATGACTGGCAATTTTTACAAGTGAAGAACAGAACATGGAGGATCTCAGTTCCTGCCAAAGCGTCACAGTTTGTAGTCTGTGCACGTCATAATAAAATCCGAGCTCCACCTGCCAAAGCGTCACAGTTTGTAGTCTGTGCACGTCATAACAAAATCCAAGCTCCACCAGCCAGTCTGACATAACAAAAGAACCCATTCTGTTGTCCAAAAGAAAACAGGGACTGGTACACATCAACGTGAGATCTTGGAGTTCTTTTGGTGCTGCAGCAGTTTCCTGGCTTTCCGTGCACTCAAGATGCTCGAAATCAGATCGCTAGGTAGCTACTTCGCATGTAGTTCTAGTGGGGGTTCACCAGGATGTCATACATATTTATTAGAGCGGTATGTCAGCAAAACTGTACTTTTTGCATGAAACGAAGAGGAGAGAGAAGGAAGTAGTTTCACCATGGTAAAACTCCGCGGGCGTTGTTTCCCACGCGGTGAAACGGGATGAAATCCCCACTGAGGGCTAAATCGTTTCACCATCTTGCATGTGATCCAATCATTTTGCAGTAATTAAATGCTTTGCCCAGCCTAGGAAACGTCAAAGTGAAACTCATGCATTGTGGAGGTTGTTTCATTATTCGTTTCATTGATGTCTTGTCAGCGAATTTGTTTTGGAAACAGTGCATTGAAACGGACCACTGAAGACCGGCCTCATAACCCATCAGCTTTACACTAAGATCCTTGCATAACACTCCTAGCCTAGTTTTATCTTCTTCGCTTGACTTCTGTAGCCGATCCGTTTGCTCTCGAGAGACAGTGGCATACAAATGGAAGGTTGGGTGCAGAGCTGTAGTCCTTTTGATCCCCATTTAACTCTGCGTTATTGGGCTGCAGAAGATAACGCTTGTCAAGTGAAAACCGAAGTAACCCTGGAGCCTCTAGATCATCGGGTGTCAACGAGGAGAACACGAATGAGAATCTCGAATGCTTGGTCTAAAAGGGCACCACTGGGTGGCTTGAGGCTTTTAGGCAATGAGTTCTTCTGTTGGTCAGTCACTAAGCTCTCTCACTAGTACAGAGAGATACTATACTGGCGGTTCGCAACCCCTTTGTACAGGCGGATTGACGAACCGCCAGTGGCTATAGGCCTGTGGAAATAAAAGTTTCCACAGGCGGTTAACTAAGAACCGCCTGTACAAACAGATTTCTACAGGCGGTTCAGTTAATTCTACAGGCGGTTCTCATAACAGAACCGCCTGTGGTAAGATTTTCCAATTTAACCCTATTTAATATATATATATATATATATATATATATATATATACACATTAATATTGAAACTATGTTAGGCTACAAGATTCAACCAATGCAACATGCAATATATTTATATATACCATTACTTTGTACATAAAATTATATTAATTACAAACATCACACATCAATGTTTTTTGTTTACAGACATATGAGGTTTCACATCTGAAACCTCTACTCTAATAACCCGATCGAGATAGCTTTAGCCTACTAATATCTCTTAGCGCTATAAACTCAGGCTTTGCTAGACGCTGGTCGGGTCATGATATTTCCCTTCGGTGGAAATAGCTTCTCTCAAGAGAAAAGTGCAGAGGTCCTCAACTATGTTATATAGAACAGCTTGAGTCACGCTCTTCGCCTTTTCCAACTCATGTTGCTGCAGCGGAAGTTAGAAACATCATAAATTTATAGTTCATATAACATATGCTTAGCAACAAAAAATGACACAAATAATATAAACGACTATTAGAGCAATACCTTAGAAGGGTTAGTTACATATCTTCCGGTCTCTCTCATGAACTCGCAGACGTAGAATCCACAGTGGACCGATCCGACTGGTTGCTTATGGCACTGATGTATGACAAAAAAGTGGATATTTATTAGTTGCAACATCGTCATATGCATATTATATTTATAAAAGACAGCTTGTGATATTTTGGTACGTACCGGCCATTTATAAAATAATCTCAATGGCTGCCCCGGTTCTGATGAATCACACCTTCCACCTTTGATCTTATAATACCTATAGGCCCTATAGTATCGAATACACAATCATGAAGTTATTCTGAAACTCTTATAAAAGTAGGTATTAATATTTAATGTACTCAGCTTACCGTTCCAAGTGTGTAATGAATTTTGCATAACTTGAAGGATCATAGTCTGCAGAGTCTAGGACTAGCACATGTCCTAAACTAGGATTAATGAGGAGGCAGATCCAGTGGTCCCTGAGAGAATTGAATTTATGATGTAAGTGCCCATTGAAATTACTAATACGACGATGAATACAAATTGACACTTACCCAAAGTTGTATGGGGCAACAACACATTCTCGATCTTGATACTTGAGCAGTGCCAAGGCTATGTAGAGGTCGTATTTACATTCATAATCTAGACAACTTTCATCTATTATCTTCTTACGCTCAGCGGGGTCCAAACCTTCTAAGGAGTCGTGTTTGTCTCCGATTCTGAAGTTGTGCTGCTCCTCGCATATCTTCATCGGGCTCAGATACGCAACCCTTTTACTGGCAGACCTATCCGGATCTGAACCGTACCGCATCTCTTGTTGTTCAAAATTCATTCTGCAATGAGAACTTGTATGTTAGATGTTGAAAATTGATGCAACTCATGAATTATTACAAAGAGATGGTACGAGTGACACTTACAATGCAAACACGGTTACCAGCTGCACATCTAGTCTCTGCAGGTTTATCATTAGCCACATGTCCTCGAAGGTAACGATTGCCTTTGTCCGCTCACTGTTGAATGCTGTTGGTGGTATAATCACATTGATCGTGTGAATGCCTACAGAAGATGCTCTCATATACCAGTCATGCATCCTTTTTATACCAGTTGGGATCTTTTTGAGTTTGTCCCAACTAAGTAGTGGTCTGCCTGGCTCATATTTAGTAGGGACATATTTGTAATCATCCTTCGTTGGTGGCCTGATATTGACAATACGTGTTTCAAAGCTTTTCGACCCCTCCTTCTCATGCTCTGCTAAGTCAACAAGTTTTGAAGTGCGGCTCCATGCAATTCCGGACAGAAATAGGGCCGTACCAGTGGCCTTCTTCTTTGGCTCGAACGGGGAAACCAATTTGGGGACCGAGAATTTTGTTTTCTTTGGTTGCGGTGGTGTCTTATCATCATTTTTTGGTGCCGGTGGTGTGGAAGATTGCGGTGTTGAAGCATGGGGTGTAGGTGATGGTGGTGAAGCCTGGGGTTTAGGTGATGGTGGGGGAGTGGGTTTTGATGGTGGCGGGGATGGTGGTTGAGGCATTATTGGTGATGGTGGTGGTGGGGATTGTGGATGCAAGATTGGAGAGGTTGGTGGAGTGGGAAGAGATGTGGGATGGGACGACTCCTGAGTCTGCGGCACTTCTCGGGGTGATGGTTCTGGTACCTGAGACAGCAGGACGTCCCGTCGAGGCCAAAGAATAAAATTCTTGATAGCTTGTCCCAGTTTCTCAATGCCCTCGGGACTGGGAATGTCTAGCATGTCGTCCTCATATCCTTGGTCAACTATCAACACTTCCACCCTGCAGTAGTCCCAGGGATCTCACTACCATGGAATTGACGCCCCGGGATCGCAAGTCCTGTGGCTACTTCCCTTGTACGATTATTGTTAAAACCATACCTTATGACTAGGGAGCAAGGCACAGGACTATCGATCTCATCAACTGGATAGCGGACCTTGTCTCCGGTAGAGGCAATACTACTCGGGACGACCGGAGCTTGTTCTGTTGTTGTCGGGGCGACGACTAGCTGCATTTGAGGAGGCTGCTGGCCTCTTAATTGGCTAGACATTGCGGTCGCCAATCGCTGCATCAACTCAGGAGGAGGATTGGAGAGGATTTTAGACATCACCTCTTCGACTTCTCTCTTAGCCTCCTCCTTAAAATAATTAGACATTTCTGCCTTGTAGCGATCCCGTTTCCTATACATTGCTTCCCACTCTGGTCCGAATCCTTCTTTCTATCCTTCTTTTGATGAGATGCCTCGTACACGACCAGGATGCTCTGGGTTACCCAGAGCAACAGTAAGGACATCTTTCTCCCTTTGGGGCTTAAATTCGCCCGCTTTCTGCTTAGCTGCCACAGCGAAAATATTCTTCGCTGCCTCTTCGACCATTGGGTCAGAAAATGATAAGCCAGACTTGGCTTCCTTTGCCGGTACACGAGCACGAATCCACCTCGAGCCCCTGCGACCAAGTTGGTCAGGAAGCGCTGGCAGACCCTTAGCTCTCTGCGCTTCATCCTCTTGCTCCCATTGGGCAAGCTTGCGCTGGTAACCACCTGTGCCTAGGTGATGGTGGTACTTGTTCCTTTTTGCAAGCTCAGATTTAGATTTGCTCAAAGCTTTGAACTCCTCGGTACTTCTCTGCTCTAAAAACACCGCCCATTGACCAGCAGTGATTTTATACCTTTTTGTCGGGTCCAACCCTTTCTTTGCCCACTTAGAATTCAACTCGGACTTGTAATTCCTAAACATGATTCTCCACTGCTTCAATGTGTACTCCTTTACTAGGTCTTCTGAACCCTGAGGTAAAACAAACCTTGTAAGCAGCTTGTCCCACATTCTTGTGATTTCATTTTGGTCCACTTTTGCCCACTCCCTGACTGTGATGTCAAGATGGTCCCTAACTAAGAATCCAAGTGCGTTACGCCACTTAGGTAAGGCCTCTGGAGGAGCTAGGGGTTGTCCTGTCGGGCTCACATATGTAATTCTAAATGTGACTTTTGGAAACTAATTCAATCCTTTGTCACCTCGTTTCCTTTTCCTATCATCAGTCTTCTCGGTGGTCTTCTCGGTGGTTGTCTCCGTCGTCGGTTCGGGTGCACCTTCATGTGTGAATTCTTCCTGGGATAGGATCTCTTTCAGCTCATGAAACTGAGATAACACCTCCTGTTCATGTTAAAAGTTAAACACATAAATCATTCTTGTGCATATACTGAGGGACATAAAAGTTAGAAAGATTTAATTATGGATGAGTAATTCATCACCTCATCTACTTCTGGAATGTAATCAGGGTCACGTTCTAATTCATGACGAGCGTTCCTCTCTATGCGAGGATCTGGAATGTCGCTAGGGGAGGTCTCGTACGAAGGACTTGATTCACGTTCTTTTGCATTCTCTGTGTGGTCCGACCCTTGCGCTTGCTCGGTGCTGTGTGATACGTGCACCTTCTCTGTGTGGTCCGAACCTTTTGCCGGTGCTTGGTCGATGCCGTCAGACCCTGACGCTTGGTTTGGGGTTGGAGAAGTCATCGTGATAATCTATTCAAATAATTACTTAGCATTATAAATAATGTATATACATAGACACTTAAACTAAAAGTAAATATTAATTGTTTATTATTTTTACACATAAATAAATATATGCAATTTACATATATATATATATAATTGCATTATAAATAATTGGATTATAAAAAAGAAATAATAACTACTTAGCTTATGCTATAATGTATATACATAGACACTTAAACTAAAAGCAAATATGAATTGCATTGTAAATAATATATATACAATTAATAATTTTAAGAAAAATAAAACATCATATACATCAAATAAGAAAAATAAAAATAATTATTTAGGATATGCACAATGTATATTTATCTAGGACAATTAACAATCAATAATTATTTAGGACAATTAATAATTTCAAGAAAAATAAAATATCATATACATTTATCTAGGACAATTAATAATTATTAATTATTTAGGACAATTAATAATTATTTAGGACAATTAATAATTAATAATACATTATATATATTTATTTAAAACAATTAATAATTATTTAGGACAATTATACATCATATACATCAAATAAGAAAAATAAAAAATAATTACTTAGGATATGCATAATGTATATAAGAAAAATAAAACATCATATACATTTATTTAGGACAATTAATAATTATTTAGGACAATTAATAATTTTAAGAAAAATAAAACATTATATACATTTATCTAGGACAATTAATAATTAATAATTAGTTATGACAATTAGTAAGTATTTAGGACAATTAATAATTAATAATACATCATATATATTTATTTAGAATAATTAATAATTATTTATAACAATTATACATCATATACATCAAATAAGAAAAATAAAAAATAAAAAAATAAAACAATGGCCGTTGGTGGGCCGACCTAGCTGGGCAAGCGGCCCACCGGCCCCTGCCCCTCCCCCTCCCTCTCACCCTCGCCCTCTGCACGGCCGCAAGGCCGCCGCCGCCGCCTCGGGTGACCACCCCGACGCTCTGGCCGCCTCGACTCCCCCCGCCTCCCAACGCCGCCTCGACTCTCCCACGCCGGCCGCACTCGCCGCGTCGCCGCCGGCGAGCCGCGGCCGCCGCGCGGGCTCTCTGCCTCCGCCGCGCCGAGCTCCCGCATCGGCCGGCGCGCGAAGCCGCCCCCGCCGCAGCCGCACGCGCACCCACTCCCACGTCGCAGCCGGGAGCTTACCTCGAAGAGAAGATGCCGGCGAGAAGGAGAAGGTCGCCGGCAATGGGAAATTTGGACACCCTGGCGGCGTGTTTGAATAGAGACTAGCGCCTTCGGGGACTTAGAAAATTTCGGGTCTGCGCGCGGAGTATATATGGCCTCGATTTCTACACGCGGTTGGCATTGACCACCGCCTGTAGAAATGGTTTCTACAGGCGTTTCTACACGCGGTTGGCATTGACCACCGCCTGTAGAAATACCTCTACACAGGCGGTGGTCAATACCACCCGCCTGTAGAAAGTTTTTTGTAATTTTTATTTTTATTATTATTATTATTGTTTTCTATATTTTTTGTTACTATTTTTTTATTGCATATTAATATTATAATATAATAATATTTTAACATAATTATTTCTATATTCTATATTGGTAACATATTTATATTGTTTATATATTATTTGTATAATGATATTATAATATAATTATATTGTTTCACACCTATATATTATTTTTATATTATTTTAAATTTCAAATGCATATTGCATATTGTATGAAAGGTAGAGCTTGATGAGCTCTAACTCCTCTCTATCCAAAACTTTTTCATTTGAGGACTTTTAGTGCCTAGTTGGACCTAGTTTGACCTAGTCAAAATTTGAAATTTCGCATTTCCACAGCTACACACACGTTTTCGAAACCCGAGACATCCCCAACTCGAAAAGTCATGAATACAAAGTTTGTTCCACTCATCAAGATATACATTTCATACATAGGACATTTTTGCATTTGACAAAGCGTTTCAAAAGTGTAGTTCTAAATCCACAAGTCTCACATATAGTTTCATAAAGTTTGTGTCACATTCAACACTTTGTGACTAGAGTTTACCGATCCTTTCCCATATGCCAAAATATCCTATGTATGGAATGTGTATCTTGAGGAGCTCTAACACCCATGTATTCAAAAGTTTTTCATTTGAGGTCATTTAGTGCCTAGTTTGACCTAGTTTGACCAAGTCAAATCTTGGATTTTTTCTGAAAAGTCACTTTGACCGGACCCTTGGTAGCCTCAGATACAAAAGTCATGAATACAAAGTTTGTCCAGCTCATCAAGATACACATTGTGTGTAAGGGTCAACTTTTCATCTGAGAGAGTTTGGACCACTCAAAATTTGAAATTTCACATTTCCACAGCTACACACACGTTTTTGAAACCCGAGACGTCCCCAACTCGAAAAGTCATGAATACAAAGTTTGTTCCACTCATCAAGATATACATTTCATAAATAGGACATTTTTGCATTTGACAAAGCGTTTACATGATACAATCTAGGCCGCTACTATTCTTCCTTGTCCATCAGGGCGCACCCATGGCAAAGAACTCTGTGGGATGCTTCGCTCAATATTTTTTATCTTCATAGGATGGTCCACAAAGAGGGACATATCACTGAACTGGTTAAAATCCTCCAGATCCGATACACCGTCAACTCCAACTGCTTGTTGCTTTCCTGGAAAAACTACATGCTTCGGTTTGTCGGTACTTTTCTTCTCATTCTTAGAAAGGATCTACTCAGCATAGAAAACCTGTGCAGCACGATTAGCAAGGATCCATGGGTCATCTTTATATCCCACCTTACTTAGATCAAGAACTCTGACCCCATAATTATCCACTGTGACATGTTTATCTTCAACCCATTGACATCGAAACACAGGGATCTGAAATGTACCATAGTCTAGTTCCCATATGACCTCGATGAAGCCAAAGTATGTAATAATATCACCAGTTTTGTCATCTACGGCCTCGCATCGAACACCACTATTTTGTGTCATGCTCTTTTGGTCCTTAGACTTGGTATGAAATGTGAATCCACTAATGTCATAGGTTTGCCATGTTATGACTTGGCGTGATGGTCCAGATGCCAAAGCCTTGATGGTTTGTTTCTCAATTGTTTCCCCATATGGAATGTCCTGCTCCCTTAGCCATGTGTACAACTGTTTCTTGTGTTCCTTCATTACCCAATCCTCTGTTTGCCTAGGATTATGTTCTCGAAGCTCATCCATGTGTTGTTCAATCGAATGCTCCATTATCGAGAGCTGATGTAAGATGCTGTGATGTGCCTCAAGTATTGTATTATAATCTGGTGGGATGAATGATTTTCGTCCAATCCTCCCACATCCATGTGGCCTACCCTCATGTATTGACGGAGGCAAACCTATTGCAACCTGGTCTTTTAGGACATTATTGCAGAATGGTCCACCGAACTCAATCGCCTCTTCGGTACAATACCCCTCTATCATGGATGCCTCGGGACGAGCACGAGTTGATATATAGCCATTTAGTATTGACATAAAACGCTCGTAAGTCCACATTTCATGCAGGTACATGGGACCCAGTGCCTGTATTTGTGGAACCAAGTGCACCACAAGGTGCACCATGATATCAAAGAATGATGGGGGGAAACACATCTCAAACTGTGACACTGTTTCCACTGCGAATTTCTGAAGGGATTCTAACTCATCATGGTCAATTACCTTTTGTGTGATCTTGTTGAAAAAGTAGCACAATCGTGTGACTGCCATCTTTAAGAATACTGGATTTATAGCCCTTATTGCAATAGGGAGGAAAGTAGTCAGCATGACATGACAATCATGTGAGTTGTAGTTGGTGAGTGCTAGGTCTTTCATTGACACAAAACTCCGTATGCTAGAGCAGAATCCAGATGGGACTTTCAATTTCTTCAACCACTCACACATCGCATGTTTCTCATCTATGTGGAGGTTGTAGCTTGCTGCTGGGAGATGGTACTTCCCATTTTCTTGAAGAACAGGATGAAGCTCTTTTTTTATGCCTAACTGCACCATGTCAAAGCGTGAATTGAGTCCTTCCTTTGTCTTGGTCTTGATGTCTAGCAATGTGCCAATTAGACTTTCGAACACATTCTTCTGGACGTGCATACCATCGATCGCGTGTCGTACATCCAAGTCTTTCCAGTATGGCAAATACTCGAAGAAAATGGACTTCTTCTTGAATGTTGCCCCTGGAGTTGATTTGACATCCTTTCTTAATTTTCCATCCTTTGTCTTCTTTCCAAACACAAATTTAATGTTGTTGACTATTTTGAAAACTCTATGGCCTTTGCTATTACCTAGTGGTGCATCTGAGTTCCTTTCATCATTATTGTCAAAGTACTTATCCATCTTTTTCAGGCGGTACTTGTGTCCTTTCGATAAGAAGCGTCTGTGCCTCATGTACACTATCTTCTTAGATGCATTAAGGGACACGTAATGGGTTCCATCTATGCACACCACGCAACCAACCTTTCCCTTAAATTGCCCTGATAAAATAAAGAGAGCAGGGTAATCATTGATAGTAACAAAAATAATTGCTCTTAGCGTGAATGAATCTTTGCGATACTCGTCCAACATTTGAACACCTTTTTCCCATAACATTTTCATTTCCTCCATCATTGGCTCCAGGAAAACATCCATGTCAACTCCAGGTTGAACTGGTCCAGAGATAAGTAAGGTTAGCAAAAGGTATTTTCGCTTCTGCATCAACCATGGAGGGAGGTTGTAGATGGTGAGAATCACCGGCCATGTGCTATGCTTGCTGCTCCTCTCAGCAAATGGATTCATTCCATCTGTACACAGTGCGAACCTAACATTCCTTGGTTCGTTGGCAAAGTCTCGGTGGTTGTCATTGAAATCTTGCCACTGCTTTCCATCGGCTGGATGGCGAAGCTTGCCATCATTTTTGTGCTCATCAGAAGCATGCCAACTCATAAGTTTTGCATCCTCAGGGTTAGCAAACAAACTCCTCAGTCGATCTACCACTGGAAGGTACCACATCACTAAAGTAGGAATCTTTTTCTGCGTATAATAGTCAACCTCTTCTTTATCTTTGCTCATGGGTTTTGAACTCTGTTGGGTGTTCTTTTGGGCCTTCTTTCGCTTCTTCCCTGCTTTACACATGGAGGCAGCACAATCCTCTCGATAGTCTTTGTTTGTCTTGTACCGACTTGCACCACACTTTGGACAACTATCCAAGTCCTTGTAATCATCACCTCGGTACAGGATACAATGATTTCTACACGCATGGATCTTCTCGACACCCATAGTCAGCGGACTGATCAGCTTCTTTGCATAGTACGTGTTAGCAGGAACTTTGTTCTCCTTTGGAAGCATATCGCCGATAATACTTAAGAACGCATCGAATCCAGCATCGGACAAACCATACCTGGCTTTTGCCATCAACAGTTTTAGCACAGCTCGTAACGTTGTGTACTCTTTGGTACAACCTTTAGACTCATCATACAAAGGCTCTTCTGCTGCCTTCTTCAAGGCCTCCATCCCTTTCATTAATAACATTGAAGGTTCAGTATGACGACGCAACATTGCCTCCAAGAATTCAGCATCTTCTGCAGCCGTATCATTTGGTAAGACATGAGTTCTTGCACCATCATTTCCCCCAGCAGATCCACCAGCGGTAACATTTGGCACAACATGTTCACTCTGGGGTGTGTCGTGGAAAAACTGATCAGCAGGCATGCCTAGACCATCGGTGTCGATGTGTGCTGGGTCCCCAACTGTATAAGGCGCTGAGCTACCCTCTCCATGCTTTGTCCAAATCAAGTAATCCTTCATAAATCCTCGACAGACTAGATGAGAAATGATTACTTCAGTATCTTCAAATAGAAGAATATTTCTGCAGTCGTAGCATGGACAATATATATGCTTCGTCTTTGTTCTCAAAGCATGGTTCTTAGCGGCATCAACAAACCTATGCACCTCAGGTATATATGATAGATCTACTGTCTTGATAAGTTATACATCCATGAGGACCTCTCCATCATGACCTGTTGAAAAGTTAGTAAATTAATTGAAATATTGTCTACGAATATTTGTTATTAAAAATAAAAGAAGACCTAACAATTAAATCAAATTGAAAAAGGAATCATGGAAATGGTGAGAGGAGAGGCAACATCTTATAAAGAGGGCACAAAAATGCTTATCGCGTAATTAAATCAAATTTACATAAAAAATAACATCCAAAACAATATAATTTAAAAAACTAAAAAGAAAACTTACCTTTCTTAGCCACCTCCACCTCCTTCCAAGAAATGAAGATCAAAACCTCAAACCTTGTATTTTGACCTGTTGAAAAGTTAGTAAATTAATTGAAATATTGTCTACGAATATCTGTCATCAAAAACAAAAGAACACCTAACAATTAAATCAAATTGAAAAAGTAAAACAAGTATCAAAAATAAAGACAAAACCATAAATATATATCTTTATATCACTAAAATAAATTTGACAAGGTACAAAAACACTGTTGATTAAAACTAAATATATTATATCACTAAAAAATTTGAGAATGAAACATGGAAATGGTGAGAGGAGAGGCAACATCTGAAGCAACCTCATATATAAAAAATGCTTATCGCGTAATTAAATCAAATTTACACAAAAAATAACATCCTAAACCATATAATTTAAAAAACTAAAAAGAAAACTTATCTTTCTCTCTCAAGCATGGAAACACCATTCATGGAAACTACAACATATATATTTCTTGGTTTCACAAATTAGAGAAGTAAACATAAAAAACAAGATAGGAGAGACATCATATATCCATCATAAGCAACTTTATTTGAGCAAAATAGACCATACCTAGCTATTCTACTCTCTCTCTCTCATGGTGTAACATCCAAAATTTGAATTTCAATTAATAGGATTTAATTTGAATTATTTAAGAATTTTAGTGAGCATTTAATGTAGCAAATAAACAATTTTGTGGAAATTTAAAATTTATCATAAGCTTAGTAACATGATTTTGTACATTCATGCTGAGACATATTTTATTTTGTGTTGATTGTATTTAGTTTATATTTAATTGTCCTCAAAATCCTTTTTGAAAAAGATTTAAAAAAAAAATAAAACAAAACAGAAAAAAAAAAAGAAAGGAAGCCTTCCAGGCCGAGGCCCAGCTCCCCTCCCCCGCGCCCCTCTGCCTTGGCTCGCTGACGAGCCGGCCCTGCAGCACAGCGCCTCCCCCTTCCTCTCTCAGTCTCTGGCGACCGGACCCCGCCCTTTTCTCTCACTGACGTCTCGGGTCCGCAGCACAGTGTCTCCTTCTTCCTTGCGTAACCGAGGAGAACTCCGGCTTCTGTTGGCAAATCCCGATTTCCACGGGAGTTATCGAGTAGGAGATCTTCCCGGAGCCCTATAAAGCGCTCACGCCACCCTGCAGCTTCCCCTTTTGTCCCCAAGCTCCATAATCCGAGCCCTAGCCGCCATTAGAGCACAAACCGGATCTCGCCGAGCTCGTGCTCTAGCCTCCATCACCGCGCGCCGTCTCTGCACCTTCTCGGCCCCAACCAAGCGCTTAGACGAGATCGTGGTGAGCTCCTCTTCATCCCGGTGTTTTCCTTTCGCGAAACGGTGCTCGGAATCGAGAAGTCCGTCGTCGCCGGCGAGCTCCTTTCGGCCGGCAATGGAGCCACCGCACCGGAGCTGGTGACGGTCGGTTGAAAAAAAAATGCTTTTTCTGCTATTTACAAGATTGCCACTGATTTTGTTTTGCTCATAAAATATTCGTTTTAACTCCGTTTTTATCCATTCAAATTGCGTCAGGTTCGTAATTATATGCTCTACATGTTAGAAATATTAGTTTACTGTTTTGAAACTTTTTAATTCTGCAGTAGCATTTAATTAATTATTTCTCTATAAGAAATCTTAGAAAATTCATATCTCTCACGTTTTAATTCCGATTTTCGTGAACTTTACGTTTGTGTGATCGTAGCGCTGCGTAGAATATTTTGATAAACTTTTATATTGGTTTTACCACTGTTTGGTGTATTGTTCTAATTATATCTTGTTTGCTTCGTGTATGATTGTCTACATTGGATTGCGTGTTGTTGATTGATGATTGGGATTAGACGGTGAGCCGTACGTTGGTGCTCAAGATCAAGTATTTGAAGACCAGCAGGCTCAGGAGAGCTTTGATCAAGGCAAGTATAACTTGGGATCATCAAGTATAACTTGGGATCATCCTTGTTACCTATTCACTTATAACTACACATATATATCATATACATGCTATCACCTTGTCGACCTTAGCAAAATCATAGATGATTGTTACCTGTATTCCTTGCTACCTACTTGATATGCATTGGTGTAGATGTGCTAGTGCTTGATATAATCCATGATCTTGTAAGACGATAATAGCTATGCAATGAACATAAAAGAATGACATATAACTGTATGAGATCTTGTCTGTACGTGATCACCCGGGATAACAGTGCAACCATGAGGGCTATTATGGCTCTGGCTTTAGCTCAGTATGAAGCCCTTTTCTAGCTTGTTAGCGGTTACCCGAAAGGGCGGAGGGGCTGAACCGTTTTGGGTATAGTGTGGCCTCTGTCTGTATGAGTATAGGCTGCGAGTCATTGTGCCATCGGAAGGGGGGCTCTATATCTGCGCGCAAAGGAAACCTTGCGGCCCTAACTTGTTAGACGAACTTTTGAAAGGCTTCATAGTGATCCCTGCCGACCTTCCTTGGTAGTGGGTTAAGAGGTCGACGGGCCTCGGGCGAAAGGGTAAATCATGACTCATGGGTAAAGATGTACAACCTCTGCAGAGTGTAAAACTGGTATACTAGCCGAGCTCACGGTCAGGAGCGGCCTTGGGGACATCTACATTAAGATGATGAGCTTGTTATGTTGCTACCTACTTGATATGCATTGGTGTAGATGTGCTAGTGCTTGATATAATCCATGATCTTGTAAGACGATAATAGCTATGCAATGAACATAAAAGAATGACATATAACTGTATGAGATCTTGTCTGTACGTGATCACCCGGGATAACAGTGCAACCATGAGGGCTATTATGGCTCTGGCTTTAGCTCAGTATGAAGCCCTTTTCTAGCTTGTTAGCGGTTACCCGAAAGGGCGGAGGGGCTGAACCGTTTTGGGTATAGTGTGGCCTCTGTCTGTATGAGTATAGGCTGCGAGTCATTGTGCCATCGGAAGGGGGGCTCTATATCTGCGCGCAAAGGAAACCTTGCGGCCCTAACTTGTTAGACGAACTTTTGAAAGGCTTCATAGTGATCCCTGCCGACCTTCCTTGGTAGTGGGTTAAGAGGTCGACGGGCCTCGGGCGAAAGGGTAAATCATGACTCATGGGTAAAGATGTACAACCTCTGCAGAGTGTAAAACTGGTATACTAGCCGAGCTCACGGTCAGGAGCGGCCTTGGGGACATCTACATTAAGATGATGAGCTTGTTATGTTATTATGTTCATTTGATTATTGTTTATGCTATGAGTTAATTATGCTTACATTTGATCATGGGATTAATGGATTATTTCAGCTTCCTTGACAATTGCTCATTAATTATGAACATGCTATCCACCATTAAAAGCTAAATGCAGTCAAACCAGTGTCAGCTATTTGAGCCTCATGAACCCCTGGTTATACTTGTTGAGTACGATATGTGCTCACTCTTGCAATTTCCCAACACCTCAGGTTATGATAATGAAGATGACTGGAATGAGGATTATCGTTATGAGTACTAGGTTTGGAGTCAACCAGTCAACAGTGTCCCTGTGTGGAGCTTCCGTCGAGAGCGTTGTTTACTTTATGCTATCATTTTTGTATGAGACTATGTGATTCAATATATATTCCGCTATGTAATAAACACTGCAATGGTACATTTGAGATTTGTCTACTTATGTGTGCGACTATTCCTGGGGCACATATGAGTCTTTTATGCATCCTATTTTGTTCTTAAAATATGGGTGTGACACATGGTGAAACCCTAGATCCAAAAAGTAGCTCAAATTGAGCAAGAGGGCACAAAATGAGGCATTAGAGGCATCAAGTAACCTTTCTTAGCCACCTCATTCCAAGAAATAAAGATCAAAACCTCCCCCCTTGTATTTTGGAAAAACTGGACCTCCAAGATGTGCTCTAATGGAATGTGGCTGCTACCTACAGTTCTGCCCGAGGAGGAAGAAGGGGTTCTCGGGTATTTATAGCAAGATAAATCACAGGCGGTTTGTTATGTGAACCGCCTGTACTGAGCCTTTTATACAGGCGGTTTTCAATTCTAGCCGTACAAATTTTCAACACAGGCGTATTATAACTAAAACCGCCTGTAGAAATGTTTTACCCCCGCCGGCTTAGAACCTCTGTGTACTAGTGTCTGAGGCACGACAAATTTTGGAAGCTTCCCTTAACCCACTCAATAAGGGCGGACTCAGGCCTAGGGCCACTAGGGCCTTGGCCCTAGTCGTAGTCTAGGTATTCTACGTACAACTCTTTAATTTGTAGACTAGTGCCTTGTTTTAGTTTATCAGAGTTTAGCCCAATAACTTTAATGCCGACCAGCCCAGACAGATTAGGAATTGACACCTCTTCTCTGATTGTCTCGCTCTCTCGTTTGGATGCTTTGCTCGCTCGCGCTGCCGCTCGTAACCGGTGCCCGTTGCCTCCCGGTGCTTCACCGCGCCGTAGTCACGCGAGTAGGCGAGACAACATCATCACTGAGAGGAAGAGGCAGGAGAAAATCAACCAACGCTTCATCAAGTTCTATCGCGGCCTCCAGAAAGCTCTGATCCAATTTATGAAGTAATTGAATCCCCTGCAATTCTTCTACTACATCTGTTCTGATCTTAATAAAAAGAAAACTCCACCATGAATGTTGGAACGGATGGACAATGTCACGATCCTCTATGACGCTACAACTACAAGATATACAAATCCATTGTCATTAAGTAAGCTTACTTTTTTGTTTGTCTTTTTTTATTAAATCTCACATCTTATATCTAGATTTAGGCGTTATTCAAAAGGACATGAAAAATGTGAATATAGCAGATCATTACTAGGTATTTATTTTTGTAGTTCAATGTTGTATTCTTGTCATTGCTAAGTATTTATTTTTGTAGTTCAATGTTGTATTCTTAAAAATTGTATGGCAATATGTAGTTCAGGAGAAGTTCCTGATATAAAAACTTTTCTTTGTAATAACAATTTTTATACATAGTTTATATAGATGATACTATAGTTTTTGGCTTTTGGCTACTAGGATTTGGCCCTAGTCCTAACCAAATCCTGGGTCCGCTACCCCATGCATGGTTGCAGGGTAGGCGCAATTTGTAGCTTCTCCAGCAAAGAAGAGTCGGTCATTCACACTCTCAGCAAGAATGTCGTAGTCAGCACCAGAGAAGACCCATCTCTGATGTGTGAGTATGAGAACCTGAGCAAAAAGGATAACTACCCCATCTCCGGCAAATTGATTTAATGGGATCAGGAAAAGTAACACCTTTTGGGCCATATATAGATACCTAAACATAACATAAGTAATATGTTAGTCAGTTGTTTATCATAATGACTAATGAAAGAAACTGTCATAAATAATACATTTGTGCCTATTCTTGAACTTTATGATCTTGGACTTACAAACAAGATGTGCAATGCAATCATCTTGTTGATACATTCCTTTTGTGATCTTTATAATCGAATCATCCATCAAAGATTATTCAAGGTAATATACAATAATGCTATCCTCCTTAAAGTTTTCACATATTCCTCTACTCAAGTTTATACTCACACTCCAAAAGAACTATCTATGTTCGACCTCCCCATGTGTCCCATTTATAAAGGTGTCTATGCAATTAATTCTTGAACGACACTTATAGTATAAATAGTCTCCCTTTTTCTCTAGCATTTTATCAAAGCAGCCATTTGTAATACACATTTTATATTATACAAGTACACTAAAACTTAATACTAGGGTATTTCAACCGTTTGGTAAGGGAGCTATGTAGATTACTTTGTAGGTTACAGTACAGACCCACTAATACTTTAAGCTAGTCTTGTTGCTTTCAAATCATAAAGAGTGGTTGACCCAAAAAAAAGTATGCACATGCTCAGAAGATCATTGATATCCCATAGTCAAAACTCAAAACTCCGATGAGTCTATTTTTCTTTGTACTAATAGCTACATAGTATATGCATAATCATAAGCAGAACAGTTTAAAGTGTAATGCAAATGCATCAAATCTTGTTCATTCATCTAAACTGGCATTATGTCCATTATCCATTAGGGCCTGTTTAGGAAATGTTAAAATATGCCAAAATTAATAGGGATAAATGGTTCAGAGAACACAAAAACTATTTCATTCATAAGAAATCTCAACTTGAATCAGCTGAAGTGCCACAATAATAACTATGGAGTGTGTACTGTGTAGTATATGGTGTTGTTCAGTAATTCCAAACATATGGTGTAGCATCATTTAAACTTAACCACAAACCATAACTGGTGTTTCAATTAATTATGGAGTGAGAGACAAGTATACTCTGTTCAGCCATCCAGTGAGCATATGACAGTATGAAACTAAGATACATTGTTTAGTCATTTCCACTTAATATTAATCATTAAGTTATCCATGCTAATACAAAGTATGCACTCATCATATAAATCCCAATGCACTTTTATTAGTAATGCACCAAGCAAAGCAGACAGATAGCATTTAGTTAATGTATTGGAACGAAATTTGTTACCATTTTTGTAATTGTTGGAGTTCCTATTAACTTTTTAAAATGCGATTAATAAACTAACTAAAATATACATGACTGTTGGTTCTAGATTTTTCCTTTTAGAATGCCAAATACTCGATGAAGTGAAACAATGGGATCAACCTTTTCAAACTCCAAAGCAGCCTCTTCTGCCACAAGTGCAATAAGAACTGCTCCACTAGAGACAGTGTGGTAGCTGTAGAAGAGAAAGAAGTGCTCTTGCTATTGCAGAAGATGACAGAAGGTCATGGTCTTTAGCGGGGGAGGGGGAGGGGGAGGGAGAAAGAGGTGGGTGGGATGAACTCAATGCTGGGTGTCGTGACGTGATGATGACAAGTGGGCTTAGAGTGGCAGCGTGTGAATTCAGCCTTTGCTGTGGGCTCCACCGTAGTAGCACAATGCACAAAGAAACCGTGAGTGTCCAATAATTGGTGAGGCTACCAGTGTCCAATTTATTTACTCCTATATAGGTTTCCCTCAAAAAAAAATACTCCTATAGATATGTCCCTATAGGCAACTTCTTCTTAGAGCATGTATTGAAATAGTTTTTTTATAGCTAAATTCATGAGTTTTTTGCTCATACAAATGAGAGAAGGAAAAATGGATAGAAGACCTTGACTCCTAGTCAAGCAACAAAGGTAGACACATCAACCTGTACACTCGCTCTACACTGCTAGATCCAGATAACAAGTGGATGCAAGAAGAAATAAGAAAGAAAATGTGAGACATTGAGTGTAAAATAGTATGATACAGTTAAAAGTTGTTTGTAGATAAACAGAAGACAACTGTTATATAATTAGGCACTACAAATGCATTATTAGTTACATTGTACACTTGTACTAAAAAAAATATTGCTTGTTTCTAAGAGTCTCTACGGAAGGGTTTGGGTTTCTAAAGAAACCAAGTAGCTAAAGAAACCACATTTTGGTGGCTTGGACTTCTAAGGTAAAAAATGACTTCTGTTTTACCAATTTTTTTTAATATGTGCTTCTTTGGTAGGGCTTTTGATTATAAGCCGATGAAAAAACCACAACAAAAGTTCCTCCAAAGAGGCTCTAAGTTAAATTGAATTTTTATCTATATGTCGTGATGTATTAATTCGAGAGAGAGATCCCGTGTGGAGATTACTCCTACGCAAAGATAGGCATATGAACCAAATATTTCTCACAAATTTTGGGTGTAAACAGTTTTTTTTTCTTCATTCATGTCAGGGACAAGAATCAGGAGCCATTCTAGAATTTCCCGTGCAGTTTATTTCCTACATGGAGATAGAGATATGGACCAAATCTTTCTTACAAGGCATTTGCGAGAAACAGGGATTTTTTTTCTAGGAATGGGGATGCAGTCCCATCTCAGAATTCACGATTTTCATCGATACTAAATATGCACCAACTACAAAAACCATCATACGGCTACAGTATATGTATGTTCACATAAGTGAGTATGCGTTAATGTATATAAGAGTCTATGACCTAGTTTGGTAGAACTCATTTCCAGCTCTTCAATGAAAAAAAGAAACCATTGAAGAGAAACCTTCCAAAGGCACCCTACGTCTATAGTGGGCCTTGTGGAAAAAAATTCAAAAACCAGCATAAGTGGACATCTCACACTTCAAAAAGTCAAGCATTCTGAAGTTTACCTATATTTAAAAAAAATTAATATTTGTATTTATTTAAGGTTTATTATAAAAGTATATAAAGTGATTCATCTGACTGATACTTATTTGGAATCATAAACACTAATACTTTTATTATATATATATATTTGGTCAACTTAGAATTCGTTGACTTCTAAAATGTGAGATGCAGACTTCCTGCAATAATTTTCCGTTACAAAATTTATGTCACTACCTATATATATATATAGAAACATAAACACGTAGTAGGTCATCGCGGTGAAGCCCGACAATTACAGCTTTTAATCAAAGAAGACAAAATTGACCGTGACGTTAGGTCTGTAAAGACCAATATGTGTACGTATTCAGTTTATTTTGTTTCCGGAATTGTTCGTTATGATATATTAAAATATCAAATGTACAATACTTACAGAAAAAGAAATGTAAATCAATCACCTTGAGTCCTGTTTAGTTTCCACCCAAAACTGTGCCATGTACGTACAATTGAAGGCAATAATTTTGCCAGAGCCAAATTTTGGTAACGGCCGGCGATTTTAGCTAAGGTTTCGGCAAACTTTTACCATCAAAATGATCTAAAAGGGTTATGAATGCAGGTTAAATTTTATGACCCAACTATATATTCTTTTGCAACGGAAATGAACTAAGGTGCGTGGCCAAATACAAGTGTTACTAATTCAAAATATTTGTCACCCAACTACTTCCTAGAATGCATATGGGTACGGGAATAATGTACCAGTTTTGTCTTTACCTCCAGTGAACAACCGAATGCAAATATTAGTCAAAGCCAAAACTTGACTCGGCATTCTTGGGCACACACTTGGATAAGCAAAACCAAAGGAACGTACGTCTTAAGGGGTGTTTAGTTGAGTTACGAAAATTTAATAGGTATTGTATCACATTTGTAACTATAGCAATTAGTATCTAATTATGAATGTTTAAAAAATCGTCTCGTAAATTATTCTCTATCTGTTTTTAGTTTCGTAAATAATTTATATTTAATTAATACTTCATATATATGTTTAAAATTCGATGTGATATGGACTAAAGTTTAACGTTGAGGACTAAACATGACCTTATATGCGGTACTACATCCCTTGCACAAGTGTGCACAACTTCAAGATCAGCTACCTCATGACCATGGCAACTGCCTCCTCCTTCCTCCTCCCCCTCGTCTTCTTCTCGGCCACACTCGTCCACCACCGCATCCCTCCCGCATCCGCGTGCCCCGACGTGGCCTCCATGACCGTGGACGCCGCGTGCGAGAAGGCGGCCGGCACGCGGCTCATGTACGAGCTCTGCAAGGACGCGCTGCGCGACGTGACCTACCCGACGAACGGCGTGGACCTCTACGCGCTCGTGGGCGCCAAGCGCGCGCTGGCGTCCTACGGCGACACGGCGCGCGCCGCGGGCGCGCTGCACGGCAACGCCTCCCTCCCCGGCGACGAGAGGGACGCCTACGCGTCCTGCGAGGAGTCGTACGGCGCGGCGACGGCCACCATGGACCGCGTCGCCGCCGCGCTGGTCGCGTGCCGGTTCATGGACGGGGATCTTGGGATGGTGTACAGGGACGGCGTCGCGCAGGTGGAGGGGTGCAGGGACCGCGTCATGAAGCTGCCGGCGTCGCCGCTCTACGCCCGGAGCCTGGTCGACCGGAACTTGGCCGTGCTCGCCTACTTCCTCGGCAAATTGCTGGGCGTTCAGTAATAAGTAATAACTAGCACAGCAGCAGGTGTGTGGCGTCAAATATGGATCTTGGATTGATATATGTGTGATTTCTGGGTGTGGTAGAATACTTGCTGAATCGACGGCTCCATGCATGCTGTTCTGCTGTGCGACAAGCTAATTTTCCGGTTGATAAATTTCATCAGATGAGGGAGACTGATGAAACAAATAAACTGCTGCCATTTTTTTTTTGCGAGCATGCTGCCATTTTTTTTTAATCTCTGGAGTCTGTTCAGTGGTAACTGCCTGACTGGTGAGTGTGTATGGGATGGTTCTCAACACTAGTTGAAAAGATTTTAAGCTATATGACACTACGAATACGGATTTTTAGGATGTGCTTACATGTTTTTTTATGATGAAAACAATTCATTAACCAAAGTCATAAAGCGGTAGTACAACTCGAAATAATCACCATCAATCCACCACTTTAATTTAGGAGACCACAAAATTAATAAAGTTCTCATTTTGAATTTATAAGAGTATAAAACAAGCATGTAAAGTAAAAGAAATAAATATTCTTAATTAAGTAAAACTGTGTCTTCACTCTTTGTCATGTATTAGAGCATCTCCAACAGTTATGCAATTGAAACTTGCCATTTGTTGGAGTTTGCCAAGTCCCTAAACGTTTTGTCAAAGAAAAATAAGTTCATCTCCAAGTGTTTGGCATTTTTGACTTGGCATTTCTCAAAATAGTGGATCCAACTATTTTTGTCCGGGAATATTTCATCTTCGCGGGAAATTCTCTCGCGCGTCGTGCGGGCGCTTTCTTTTTCGCGCGCAATTCCTTCGCCCGTCGCCGCCAATTCTCACGCGCGGAGGAGATGTCTCGCGGGAAACTACCGCGACGTGGGGAGTACAGACACGACAAGGAGTCCAAGATTCTCGGGATATCAAAATTGTCAAGCCATTGTGCTTATGCAAAAATGCCAAGTTTGCCAAAATGCATAAGTCAAATGCAAAACTGTTGGAGAGCAATTTTTAAGGTTTTTGACAAATTTCAAGAATGCAAAGTCCAATTGTATAACTGTTGGAGATGCTCTTAGTCCTCTACTTTGGTAAATAATAATTATTTTGTTGCCTATAATTTCAATGTACAGACTTAAAATATGCAATAAAGTAGTGCTAGGAGGTAGCGCTATCTTATTACATATTTTAATTGCCTGAAATTACAGGCAATTTTAAGTCTGTACAGACTTAAAAAAAATAAAAGCTTTACCTCAAACTATCTTATTACTGCTAGCGCTAGGGGCCCGGTTTAGCAATTCTTATTCCTCAATTCCTCATCTTCATCATCGCTAGACATTTGTTTCTCATGCATGTGAATTTTGGTAGACATCAAATTTTCACAAGAGTAACCAACAAAAGTGTTTTCAAATTCCTCCCAATATTCGGATTATCCTATTATAAGTGTCGGATAATCCATGTTTAATCATCGGATAATCCATATCAGTCGAATTTCGTCAATCCCATATCCTCCGCATCCACGTACAATCGGATTCGGATTATCTATATCCGCCTGAATATTAGAAACACTTTTCTATATCCTTGAAATTCGGATTTGAAGCGGAGGATTGTCCGTACCACTTTCATCCCTAACCTTGTTGTTATGAGAAGCTGTGACAAGGGTCAACTATGACAGGGTACCTTGGTGATGGTGGTCAATAGTATCGGGTGACAAACCGATGACTGTGATACGTCAAACAAGGGAACCAACGGCATAGATCAAATACCTTTTTCTTTTAATTAATAGAGCACATATATACATATAAAATGGTGACGCATTATTATTAGTGGGTTTGTATAATTCAAACCCCATATATGCTGTCGTCATCATGCACTCCATCAGAAACTACTGCCACCCCTTTCACGTCATAACCTGCAGAAGACATTTGAAGGACAAGAATTAGCTACAAGGATATATAGCTACAAGGATGAATACATATATTTCTTCAACCATCAGAAACAATCTACTTTTTTTTGCAGCACAGCACATATTCTTACCAGATGTGGATGGCAGAAAACACTGCCGAGTCGCCGGATCTTGCCTACATCGTACTTCTTCTGTTTATTGGAAAGCAGACGAATGATGCATTCCATGTCGAGATTAGGCACTGCTCTTATGGCCACGCAGCACTCGTCATCGTATGATGGAGCTGTGACGGGTCCTTTCAGTTTGATGTATTCTCTGCAGTCCTGTGTGATCTTGTCCCTCTGATCTATTGTGCAATCCCCAGCACCTATCTGGCCTAACGAAAAAGCTATTGCACACACTAACAGGAAAATAATTGGCACTTTGGCAGGCAACATTGTGGAAGTAAGGGTCCTGATGTTTTGTCTAATAATCTTGCATATGATGAGCACCTCTCTCTCTCTCTCTATATATATATATATATATAGGAAGCAACGAAATCTCACCCCACGATCTAGCTAGCAAGGTTATGTGCACTAGTACAGACGCATACTGTACAGACGGCTGAAAACTCATTTCTACTGGCGTTTTACAGCACCGCCTGCGCTGGAGGCCAGTAGGAATGGGACATTTCTACAGGCGGTAACTAAGAACCGCCTGTGGAAATGCATTTCTACAGGCGGTTCAGTTATGCCAACCGCCTGTAGAAATGTTTTTCCAGAAAATAGGAAATCGGTTTTTAAAAATAGGAAAAAAAAAAGATTTTAATACAGGGAATGACCATCGGCTATTCGCTCGCCCGTCTCCGTCGAAGTCGCAGGTCGCGCTTTTCGAACCTGCGACCTTGCCCTTGCGCATAGCCTCCTCTACCACTCCACCTATCACTCACTTGTGTCTATATTAGAGTTTAGTTCCCCACATATTATCCCAAACCGAGCATATATTGATTATTTGAGGCCCTAAACGGATTCCAATGGAAAAGTTGTCAACTACAAAGTTTCATAACTTTTTGAGATCTACAACTTTTATATTGGAAGTTTTTCCATCCGAGGTCATTTACAAAATTTGAATTTCAAATTTAAGAATTTTAAACGTAGTTTTCGACGACAAGATGATGTCAAATGAAAAAATTATCAACTACAAAGTTTCATAACTTTTCGAGATCTACAACTTTCATGTTGACAGTTTTTTCAAACAAGGTCATTTGAAAAACTCAAAAATTTTAATTTCAAATTATTTCTACAGGCGGCTTTCTTAACAAACCGCCTGTAGAAATATGATTTGTACAGGCGGTTTCTTAGGAGAACCGTCTGTAGAAATACATGATTTTTACAGGCGGTTTTTAGTGGCGGTTCCTTAGGACAACCGCCTGTAGAAATGCATGATTTCAACTGGCGGTTCAGTTAGGAAAACCGCCTGTGAAAATGCATCTTTACAGACGGTTCGTAGTTCTAACACCGCCCTTTTTACACCACAGGCGCGTGATAACTACAACCGCCTGTAGTATAAAAAGGAGGCGTCGGCGTTGTACTCTTTTCTACTAGTGGTGGGTTTGATGCTGGAGATGCACATAATCCTTTTCTAGATATGGTGGAAGATGGATATGTTATCATAAATGTAGAACGAAGTGTATTTGTTAGCAAAGATGGTCGTTTTAATTAATGCAACAGAATCCCTAACTCAAAAATTGCTTGAGTGAGGATTCCTGGAAATTATTCTTGCTTATGAGATTGGCCAGAGGACTCGGATTTTTTTAGATAATGGATATAAAATCTGGCCTCTACATCCGAGGATGTACACCGCCCAAAATTACAGAGTTTTATATGAAATACACAAAGAGAGCCATAGTCCTATACATGGACTGGGACGCTAGTTTAAACAATATAAATGTTTCCATCTATTATTGGAAATCTCTAAAGCAATTACTTCTAATTTCTTGCTTATCATCGAGAGCACGTCCTTGGCTGTCTCATCATGCTGCAGCTGAGCCCAAAAGCATAACCAGTACGCTCCCCTGAAAATTACCTGCATAATAGAGTTAGTTTTCATTTTATTAAAAACATAATCATTGCGGCATCTCCAGATAGCCCAAAGCAAAGCAGCCACCCCTACCCAAATCAAATCTCTAATCTTTTTATTTTGATTAGATAGCCAAGTACTAAACATGTGGCTGATTGATCTAGGTTGGGTCAAACTAGTAGCAAAGAAGATAAGCCTCCAAATCATTTTAGTAAAGGGACAGTCTAGGAATAAGTGTTGAATAGTTTCATTCCCATTACAGCAAATGCACTTCTGACTCCCGTTCCAATTTTTTCTAGCAAGGTTGTCTTTGGTTAGGATGACACCCCTTTGCAAGAACCAAAGAAAAATTTTAATTTTTAGAGGTACCTTTATCTTCCAGATCTTCCTATGCCGAAAGGGTGTATGTGTATCTATAAGATTGAGATACAAGGAACGAACAGAGAATAACCCTGACCTGGTTAAACTCCATCTGAAATAATCTGGACCATCCACCAATTCGACATGTGATATCTTAGCCACTAGACTAAGCCATTCTGTAAGTTTATTATCCACCAAGGCCATCCTAAAAGATATGTTAAGAGGGTTCGTACTCATAACTTTTGAGACAGTGGCGTGAGGATCTCTCACTATGTTATATAAAGATGGATAACTAGCTTTCAGAGGCTTATCCCCTGCCCATGTATCATCCCAAAATCTAGCTGCGGTTCCATCTATAATATGAAAGGAACCTTTTGCCAACACCTCATCTTTGATACGCATGAGGCCTCTCCAAAATTGAGAGTCATTGGGCTTAGCTGTCACCTGGGATAGGCTTTTGGAGTTTAGGTATTTATTCCTTAAAAGCGTTTGCCATATACCTTCTGTATTCAAAAGATTAACCAGCCATTTTGCTAGGAGGCACTTGTTTTGCAATTGTAAATTTAGGATACCTAATCCTCCTTGATCCTTAGGGCAGCACAGGATGTCCCATTTGGCAAGGCGATATTTATGTTTATCTGAGGATCCTTGCCAAAAGAACCTTGATCTATAATGATCTAGGTTCTTTAAGACTCCCTTGGGGATCTCAAAGAAAGACATCATAAACATAGGCAGGCAGTACTAGTCTTCCCTCAAAAGACAGGTACTTCGCTTTCCAACAAGAGAGTTTTTGTTTGAAACGATCTTCTACTTTTCTCCATTCAGAATTAAGGAGTTGTCTATGATGCATAGGGATCCCAAGATATAGGAAGGGATATTCCCCAGAATTGCAACCAAAGAGACCAGTATAAAAGGATTCCATCTCTTTAGCAGCTCCATAGCAGAAGACTTCGCTCTTGTGGAAATTGATCTTCAGCCCTGATAACTGTTCAAAAGCACAAAACAACAGTTTCAAATTCTGTGCTTGTTCGGGGTTGTGATCAATAAAGATAATGGTGTCATCCGCATACTGTAATATGGATAGACCATCATCTATAAGGTGGGGTATAACACCTCTTATCTGACCGTCGGCTTTTGCTCTGTTAATAAGGAGAGCTAGCATATCTGCGACGATGTTGAATAAGATTGGTGACATTGGATCTCCCTGTCTGAGTCCACGTTTGGTCTAGAAGTAGGGCCCTATGTCATCATTGACTTTGATTCCAACACTCCCACCTGTGACCATAGTTTCCACCCATCGACACCATTTGGGGGAAAAACCTTTCATACGTAGCGTTTGTTGTAGAAAAGACCACTTCACTTTGTTATATGCCTTTTCAAAATCAATTTTGAAAATGACACCGTCTCTCTTTTTTGTGTGAAGCTCATGGATGGTTTCGTGTAAGATGACGACCCCCTCCATTATATTCCTGCCTGGCATAAAGGCAGTTTGTGTTGGTCTCACTACAGTTTTAGCTACCATATTAAGCCTATTTATGCCCACTTTAGTGAATATTTTAAAGCTCACATTAAGAACACAAATTGGCCTGTATTGCTGAATTTTTATGACATTATTAACTTTTGGGATTAAGGTAATAATACCAAAATTCAGACTGTATAGGTCAAGAGTCTCCCTATGCAGTTCAGTGAATAAGGGAAGGAGATCCTCCTTTATCACTCCCCAAAACACCTGATAGAATTCCACCAGAAAACCATCTGGTCCTGAAGCTTTATTATGCTCCATTTGGAAGACCGCATCCCTCGCCAGAGGACTCGGATGCCCACAATTAGTTAGTAGTACACAAAATATCTCTACTGGTTGCTCTTTCTCGATTTGCACTGGCGGATCTGTGAACCGCCAGTACGAAAGTTTAGTGAAAATCAGAGTGTTTCACTAGCGTCACTTGAGAACCACGCTTGTACTAGCGTTACTTGAAAACGACAGGTGAGGTCCATTTGTTAGATTTTTTTCCTTTCTCTCCCAACAAAATTTCTAGCGGAGTTTCTAGCCGGAATTTCCGCCTGTGCTTAGAGGTCGAGTCCACACTCTTCCGGCCACCCACTCACCCACCCACGCTATCTCGGTCACCTGTTCGCCCACCTGCATGCCGGAGTGTGTGCGCCGGCCGGTCGGTTGCTACGCCTCCCCTTCCTTTCCTTACCTGGGCGCACCTCCCCTTCCTCCCTTGCCCGGCCGCACCTCCTCTTCCTTCCTCCCGGTCACGTGCAGGCACTGGGCTAGATCTCGATCGCGTGCCGGAGCTGGGTCAGAGCTCACCCGGCCGGCCACCCTGCCCCTGTGCCCGCTTGCCAGCAGTGAAGTTTATTATCACTACCTCTACCTGTTTTTAGAATTGGCAGGGATTGAAAAGGCACATCACTGTCGGTTCAAATTCTAACAGTGATTGGTGGTTTGAATAGACAGTGTGAAGGCTTAATCTAAGGTATTGTAGTTCTCCATATAGCACCGTTTATGCGTGACGCTGAGAAGGATTGCCAGCGTTCAGCCTGGGCAATCGGTTTAAACCGACAAATCGGTTTGGTGTAATCGGTTTTGAAAAACTTCGGTTCCTGAACATCGCCAACCGATCGGCGTTGTTCAGAAAAACAGAAACCGGCGAATTCGGTGTCGGTTATTTGCGTTCGGTTTTCGGTTTCCACCGAACAAACCGAAGACTACATCAACATGGAAAAATAGGAAGGTTGTGCTTCAGATCCAATTCGTAAGAGACAAAAAGATTTTACTTCAGATCCAAGTATTCAGAATCTCATATTGCAAATAACGAAGAAACGAAGAATAGAAACAAAAAAAGATGGACATATGTTAAGATGCAAATGGCGGACGCAAGCCATCATCCACTCGATTTGTAGATGTGCTACCTCTTCGCTAGCC
This sequence comes from Sorghum bicolor, assembly GCF_000003195.3. Taxonomy (NCBI): domain Eukaryota; kingdom Viridiplantae; phylum Streptophyta; class Magnoliopsida; order Poales; family Poaceae; genus Sorghum; species Sorghum bicolor. The sequence goes on along the minus strand of NC_012876.2, from coordinate 3,272,592 downwards.
TCAGCCCTCCAGACGCCAGTCACGCCACCATAGTCTGCACAGCCCGATGCGCCACCGCTCTACACTCCGGGCGTGGCTCACGACGGCTCTGCACCGCCCACGGCCGGCCCCGTTGTTGCCTTGTAGAGCTGTGTGAACTGAGCGGTGAGCAGGATGTGCGCCACTACCGCGTTATTGACTTGTGGAGGACTCGTTCCTGGAGATAGGGTTAAGGAGAATGGAGCGCTGTGTGGTTTATATATGAGGTGATGTTTGGGCCTTTGCTGGTTATTGGGCCGCAGTCAGTTGGCCGCGATGTTGCTGGACTGCTTTGCCTCGCTCGTCCCTGTACAAATCGGTTTCCACAGTTGTTCGGTTCCTGGGGCTAGAAAGCCGAAGCCGATACCGAGATCCGAACTTCTCTGTTCTGAAAATCAAAACTGAAACTGAAAACCGGAAAAACCGACATCTCGACTCAGTTCGGTTCGGTGCGGTTTTGGGTTAAAATATGCCTAGGCTGAGCCAGCGTCGAGGACCAGTACCGCCTGCGACTTCGCGTACACCCAGCAGGAGTACATCTACGCCGAGGTCGCCGTCCTCCGTTCCTGCCAGGATGGACTGCTGCGGCTGCCGGAGCCGTACCATAGCTGGCCGTTGTTCGCCAAGGTCTCTGATGATCATGAGTTGACCATAGTCGCGTATTTACTAGTAGGCGCTATCTTTCTTCGCAGGTAGCATGATGCGACACGTTGTCCCGATCTTCACGACGTAGGATGAACACCGATAACTAGCTGAAGAACAGCCGGATAACTTGTTGCAAGCAGCGATAACTAGTGCAACCTGGCAAATAAAACTCGAAGCCAACCACCGTCTTTAACCGGCAACCTGAATCGAGGATTCGCCCAACCACACTCTCAAGGAACCAACCAACACAACCTACAATCAATCAAGGAATACCTTGAAGGGAGTAGGAGCACCAATTGGGAGCGGATGAAGCCGCCGCCTATGTAATCCCGCGAGGAAATCACAAGAACAAAGGGGTAGAGATCACTCTCTGGATTTGTTAGCACACAGCTGAACAAAGGGGTTCTGTATTTCAATTATCAATGTCTTGGATTACAATGAGTCTTAGGGGGTATATATACTAGCAACAGCCCTGCTAGATAGGTATGAAAACGAAATAGAGTTTCTGAGAGAAGACAATGTGAAAGGTCCCCTCGAAATGGATTCCCGAAGTGACTTCGCGTGACTGTTGGCCTACAGAGCAGTTTCCAATAAACTGACCATAACTTTTTATTGGGAAGTCCAAATGATGAACTGTTTCTTGGGTGTGAAACTAGACTCAAAGGGCTTTCCAGCAATGTATGCCAACCAGCACGAAACTTTGTAGATTGGTACAGTTTTACTTGGCAAATTGTACCAACATTCTGTCACGACAGACTGTTGACCTTCTGAGCAGTCTGTACTAATTCTGGTATGTAGGCAATATAGAGTATCCAAACTGGTCGCCACTAGATTCATTGGAAATAGACTCGTCAAGCTTTCCAACAAATGCTCATGGACCTTCATAGCTTTTGTGAGCAAAAAGTTATGAAGATTCTTTGCACTGGTCCATTTTTGACTTCCACTGGTCCGTTTTTGACTTCTTCTGGAACTTGCACTGGTCCGTTCTTCATGGTCCGATTCTTCCTTCTCTTCTTTTATATACCTGAGTACAATCAAGGTACAACACTTAGGTAGTATATAATTATCATTAATGTTAAAATGAATCTCACAAAGTAGCGCGTGGACCTCTTGTTGTAGCTTCTTTGCACGACTACGTGTAATCGGTCCATCGATGACTTGAGCTGGTGTCGGTGTAGGTGAAACTTGAGTGGGTGTAGCTTGACTTGGAGCTTGTGACATCTTGCTTGGTGGCGTGGTCATATCATCCTCCCCCCTTGAAAAGGAGTCGTCCTCGACTCTAAAGTGTCTTCACTTGTGAATGGTGAGAGATCAGCAACATTGAAGCAGTTGCTCACGCCATAACTTGCAGGAAGATCAATCTCGTATGCATTGTCATTGATCTTCTCAAGAACACGAAATGGACCATCTCCTCGTGGCAGCAATTTTGATTTGCGCTGCTGAGGAAAGCGATCCTTGCGCAAGTGTATCCACACCAAGTCCCCGGGTTCAAATAACACTTTCTTCCTATGTTTGTTCATACTTGCAGCCTTGCGTCCTGCCTTGAGTTCAATTGCTTTCTTGGTCTTCTCGTGTACCTTCTTGATGTATGCAACACGCTTGGAGGCTTCCATATTGGTTCTTTCCTGCAATGGAAGGGGCAACAAATCTATCAGAGCAACAGGTTTGAACCCATATACAATTTCAAAAGAACATATATTAGTGTTAGAGTGTACTTCCCTGTTATATGCAAACTCCGCATGTGGCAAGCATTCCTCCCAAACCTTCAGGTTCTTTTTCACCATTGTTCGCAGCAACATTGACAACGTGCGATTCACTTTCTTATATTTCACAATGCATGAAAATGTTTCGATGAACTCAACCCATTTGGCATGACGACGGTTCAGTTTTGCTTGTCCTTTCAAGTATTTCAAAGCTTCATGATTAGAGTGAATAACAAATTCTTTTGGCCATAAGTAGTGCTGCCATGTTTCAAGCACACGCCCCAAAGCATATAATTCTTTATCATACACAGAATAATTCAGTTGAGCACCTCCTAGTTTTTCACTAAAATATGCTACAAGTTTTCCTTGTTGCATTAAAACTCCTCCTATCCCAATTCCACTAGCATCACATTCTATTTCAAAAGTTTTAGTGAAATCAGGAAGAACAAGTACAGGTGCTTCGGTCAAACGTTTCTTTAATTCTTGAAATGCATTTTGTTGTGATTTTTCCCATTTTAAGTCAACACCTTTCTTTGTCAATTCATTCAAGGGAGCAGCGATGGTACTGAAATCTCTCACAAACCTCCTATAAAAACCAGCAAGGCCATGAAAACTTCTTACTTGACTTACATTTGTTGGAGTTGGCCAATCCTTGATGGCTTTCACCTTGCTTTCATCCACTTCTATGCCCTTTCCTGATACAACAAAGCCAAGAAACACAACATGGTCTGTGCAAAAACTGCACTTCTCAAGATTAGCAAATAATTTCTCCTTTCTAAGCTCTTCCAAGACTTGCCGAATATGATTCACATGTTCCTCAAAAGACTTGCTGTAAATTAAGATATCATCGAAGTAGACAACAACAAATTTTCCAATGAAAGCTCTCAAGACATGGTTCATTAATCTCATGAAAGTACTAGGAGCATTAGTCAAACCAAAAGGCATAACTAACCATTCATACAGCCCAAATTTTGTTTTAAATGCAGTTTTCCATTCATCCCCTGTTTTCATTCTTATCTGATGGTATCCACTTCTCAAATCAATTTTAGTGAATATGGTGGAACCACTTAATTCATCAAGCATGTCATCTAAACGTGGGATAGGATGGCGATAGCGAACAGTGATGTTATTTATAGCTCTACAATCAACACACATTCTCCAAGAACCATCTTTCTTATGTACTAAAATTACAAGAACAGCACAAGGACTTAAACTTTCACAAACAAAACCTTTATCAAGAAGTTCTTGCACTTGCCTTTGTATCTCCTTTGTTTCTTCTGGATTGGTTCGGTATGGTGGTCGATTAGGTAGTGCAGCCCCTGGAATGAGATCAATTTGACGCTCAATCCCACGAATTGGAGGTAGTCCCACTGGTGTTTCTTCTGGAAAGACATCTCTATAGTCCTGCAAAAGATGAGACACAACACTAGGAAGAGAGGTCATGTCGTTAGCTGAAATTAAAATGTCTTTGTACACAAGTACAAAGAGCACTTGTTCGGGGTTGTTCCTCACCTCTCTCATTTCAGATTTTGTGGCTAGCATGACTAAATTCTCTCCCTCTCCTTTCTTTTTCTCCCTCAAATTTGGCTTGTGGCACTCACTCACCGAATTGTGGATGGCACTCAATTTCTTTTTCTCTCGTTCCTCTCTACTCACTGCAACAATTTCAGATTTCTTTTGTAAATGTTCAGCCATGATTTGTTGGGGTGTCATAGGCTTGAGAACAAACTTCTTCCCCATTAGATTGATAGTAAACTGATTTGTTCTCCCACAATATTGGCTATATCGATCATATTGCCATGGTCTTCCAAGCAGCAAGTGACACACCGACATAGGTGCCACATCACTCTCCACTGTGTCAACATATTCACCAATCTTGAATGGAACTTTCACTTTATCTGCAATCTTTTTATCTTTCAAATCATTCAGCCACTGTATATTATATGGATGAGGGTGTTGTAGCAGCTTCAAGCTAAGTTTATCACTTATCTCACGACTAGCAAGATTATGGCAGCTCCCTCCATCAGTAATCACCTTCACCTCTTTATCATGCACCTTTGCTCTAGTTTCAAATAATTTGTGTTCCTGCCCATTTTCAGCTTCATTTGCCTGAACACTCAAGACTTGAGTCATCTCAAGAGCAGCTCCTTGCTCAAACTCGCAGCTAGTAAGGACCTCATCTCCATAGGCTTCCTCCTCAACTCCCCCTTCACTAGCTGATTCATATTCTCCATCATCATTTACAATGATCACCTGAGTATTGGGGCACTCCTTACTTATATGCCCAAGGCCTCCACACTTGAAGCTCTGAATTCCACTACTCCTGGAAGTAGAACCCACTGAAGTAGCGGTTGTTGCTGCTGGTTTTGAACTTGGGACAACAGTGTTCTTTCTACTAAAAGTACCTTGAAAATTAGATCGAGAGCCTCCACTTGAGCTTTTCACCATGGACGGTTCAGCAGCAAACTTTGTGTTTGATTTGCTTCCTCCACAGAATTTCCTCGTGGATGGTTCAGCAGCAAATTTTGGCATGGTAAATTTCAGTTTGCCAAATCTTTCTTCATGGTTGCCTCTTCTATGACATCGGCGACCAAAACTGAGTTGGAAGCGGTTGTCATTAGCCTCATCTTCAGATTCATCATCATTTCTTCCACTATGTCTTCTTCCTTTGCCATGTGCAGCCCTCTGGTTCCTCCGACCTCCACTTCTTCCATCACTATCTTCTCTATCTCTACTATGGTTGCTTGCACCATCATGAGGTGGACGATGCCTTCTGATTTCAGTCATAAGATTCTGAAGATCTTGTGTCAACCTCTCTTGCTTTTCTTCCATGCTTTGTCGGAGTTTATTAAATTGTGCTATGGTAACACGATCTTTGGTGTCCACTCGACCCATCTTCCTGTAAGGTTAGCTGAATACAAATAATTTGTATTTGTGGAATATGAAAATTTGGTGGCTCTCACAACTCACCTCTCTAACTACCAAGGCTCTTATGAATTCCTCTACTGCAGATTACAAGGAAAACAAATGTGTGGTGGCAACTGAAAGTGATGGCGAGGCGAATACAAGAACAGAGAGTACCGATTACGATGGTTTTTTTTATGTGGAGCTTGGTGGGGAGTAATACACAAGGAATGCAATCTGAATTCTAGTTGTTGTAAAGTTAAGTAACGATCCAAACTAGAAGTTCTCTGCCTAGTGCTGATCAAAAGATTCGAAGTGTATAAATAGATCACACACACGCAAAAAATTTCAGAATTGATGCAAACAAGGAGTATGATTGGGATGCAAGTGTTGCAATCAGACCCAACCAAAGTTTTGCACCAAACAAAGATAGCAAACTGGTTGTAGAACTTGATATGAAACTTTCAGCACTTGTGCACATAAACCAACTAATCTTTCAGACTTTCTCTCTGAACCTTTCTCAACTTTTTTTTCACTTTACTTTTTTTTTGCACTTTCTTTTCTTTTTTTTTTGACACACTTTTTTTATATATATATAAAACTAAAAACAGGGATCAGATTATGATACTTGCACAACTAAAGACAGAAATAAAACAACAACCAGTAGCTAGATAGGATCAAAGTTAACACAAAGGATGATATAGGCTATAGAGATTTTTTTTTTGGGATTTTTAGTTATAAAAGAGGCACAAAGAACACGCGAAGGATAAATGATCAGCAACTAAAACAAAGACTCTAATGGACTGCGACTTAACTGAACTCACTAAAATAACAGATTGAAACAAAGGTCTAAGCAATATATTTTTCTGGCTTTTTGGTGGATAGGACGAAGCAAAATATATATGTAGCTAGGGATAAAATTCCTACCGTAGTAACGAAAGCTCTGATACCAGATGATGCGACACGTTGTCCCGATCTTCACGACGTAGGATGAACACCGATAACTAGCTGAAGAACAGCCGGATAACTTGCTGCAAGCAGCGATAACTAGTGCAACCTGGCAAATAAAACTCGAAGCCAACCACCGTCTTTAACCGGCAACCTGAATCGAGGATTCGCCCAACCACACTCTCAAGGAACCAACCAACACAGCCTACAATCAATCAAGGAATACCTTGAAGGGAGTAGGAGCACCAATTGGGAGCGGATGAAGCCGCCGCCTATGTAATCCCGCGAGGAAATCACAAGAGCAAAGAGGTAGAGATCACTCTCTGGATTTGTTAGCACACAGCTGAACAAAGGGGTTCTGTATTTCAATTATCAAAGTCTTGGATTACAATGAGTCTTAGGGGGTATATATACTAGCAACAGCCCTGCTAGATAGGTATGAAAACGAAATAGAGTTTCTGAGGGAAGACAATGTGAAAGGTCCCCTCGAAATGGATTCCCGAAGTGACTTCGCGTGACTGTTGGCCTCCAGAGCAGTTTCCAATAAACTGACCATAACTTTTTATTGGGAAGTCCAAATGATGAACCGTTTCTTGGGTGTGAAACTAGACTCAAAGGGCTTTCCAGTAATGTATGCCAACCAGCACGAAACTTTGTAGTTTGGTACAGTTTTACTTGGCAAATTGTACCAACATTCTGTCACGACAGACTGTTGACCTTCTGAGCAGTCTGTACTAATTCTGGTCTGCAGGCAATATGGAGTATCCAAACTGGTCGCCACTAGATTCATTGGAAAGTAGACTCGTCAAGCTTTCCAACAAATGCTCATGGACCTTCATAGCTTTTGTGAGCAAAAAGTTATGAAGATTCTTTGCACTGGTCCATTTTTGACTTCCACTGGTCCGTTTTTGACTTCTTCTGGAACTTGCACTGGTCCGTTCTTCATGGTCCGATTCTTTCTTCTCTTCTTCTATATACCTGAGTACAATCAAGGTACAACACTTAGGTAGTATATAATTATCATTAATGTTAAAATGAATCTCACAAAGTAGCGCGTGGACCTCTTGTTGTAGCTTCTTTGCACGACTACGTGTAATCGGTCCATCGATGACTTGAGCTGGTGTCGGTGTAGGTGAAACTTGAGTGGGTGTAGCTTGACTTAGAGCTTGTGACATCTTGCTTGGTGGCGTGGTCATATCATAGCAGACTCTCTAGTGTAGACAGCAACAGTGGCAGGTTTATGTTGCATTGCATTGCGGAACAATCTTGTGCTCATCAAAATAGATAATGAGTGGTTCATGATCGAATTTTGTCATTAATTCTCATGAGTTACAATATTATGTTATGTGAATATCGTTGCTCTTTTGTGAGGTATGAGTACGTATCTGTCGATCTGCTATATACCCATATCCATTTCTGTTTCTACCCGTACCTTTTTGTTTCTTTAGTTTCTGTAATAATATATGTTACGATATTACTACACCATCATCCAATTAACATGAACAAAGTAGAGTATAATGTGGATTTCTAGCTATTACAGCGAGCAATCGCTCAACACCGCCACCTCCGGCACAGCCGGCCTTCTCCTTCTACTCCGTTCTGCTTTTCCCCTTCGTCACGACACCGAGATAACATCTCTCAGTTGGTTGGCTTCGATGCGGGCCGCTTCTTCTGGGTCAATCATTCTGGGCCGTCATAGCGTATGTTGGGCTTCACCATCCTCTTGGGCCGAGTGCTCACACCTTCATCATCTTGCACATCTGGTGCCGTGACAATATACTCAAGGAATTCCCGTGCAAGAATGTTCTAAAAGTCCAATATTGTCGTGTGAGGGTTTAAGACTTGGCTGTGTATCTCAGAATTTAACCCTTGGGATTTGGTTTCGAGGATATGATTTTGTCCGGAGCAGAGATCAAACTCTCTCAGGACATTTCTCAGATTCATGATGCCTTCAGATGGTTGTGGAAAAGCTTTTCACCAGCATAAGCATTAAGTGTTCTTTTTGCTTCTTCTAAAAGATAGGCTAATTAAGTACAGTTAAGTAATATTCTAAGAAGAAAGGATATGCATCTTGAAAGTTACAACTGTGTTTTATGTCTTGATGATAATGAAGGGACGACACTACAACATATTTTTCTGGATTGTGATTTTGCTAAATTGTGTTTTGGACCGCTAAATTTGCAATACCCTAATAACTAGTGCAGTGTTTTAAAGGCTCTGGAAACAATAATCAAAGATCAATTTCAGTCCCTTTTCTTCATGAATGCAATAAACTTAATGGCCTGGTGTATGTGGACGGCAAGAAACAATTGGATCTTCAAAGACCTGCAACCAAACCTGGACAGTTGCCGCACTATTTTTATCCAAGAAATGGCTCTATTTTCTCATAGAGCAAAGAAGAAAAAACTCCATCTGTTTAACCTATGGAAATAATTTGTCATAGAACTTTTACTCTTCTTTTCTACCTCTCTCTTGTTTTCCTTAATTTGCCCGGCTTTTATGGCCTCCTTTGTAATTACTAGCGAATGTTTTTTACAGATAGTAGAGGGGTGCGTGCATGTCACACATGTTAAAAAAGTCTCATGTATTGTCTTTGATACGGTAAAAGAATTCTATGTTACATAGATTATATGGTAAGAAAAATGTATACACAATCACTTAATTGTAAATTTGAAACACTTTTGCAGAGGACTTTGGATTCATTCTTGTCAAACACCAGTCTCTTTTTGCTGCTTCCGCTCCATGTTCTATTCTCCGCTCTCATTCTCTATGGAGTGGAGTGGTCACAAACCTGCATAATTGAAAAATCTGATTAAAGAAAGGTTCATGAATAATCAATCCAAAGTTTAGAAGCAAAAAGCGTGAGAGTAAAGTCAATCAGTATTTTTTATGAAATTTAACATGATTAACTGGGAGGGTCCTCTGAACATATATTTTCTAATAAGTTACTGTGCTTTATATATAATCCACCCTCAATATTCGAAGGAGCTAACTGTGTGTTTGCTTTTCTAGACTAAAGTAAACCACACAATAATCAGCATGTGCATTCTTGATAAGAACTAGCTAGACAACCATTTACATTTAATTTGACAGTTATAATTTACATGCACTTATGAATTATGATTAGCTTCCGCATTAGGGGACAATATTCCATGATTTTGTAGAATGTTATTTATTGTAGGACAAATTTTGAACATCATTTACTATGGGACAGCGAGTACATATACAGGTTTCTAACATATAACCTCAGCAAAACTAAATCCAATGTTTGGTGGAGTACCCGTATAAATGTGGATGGTAAAAGATATACTTATAACGGCACTTATAATTAGGATCAAGCTAGGAAAGACATAAGCCCGGCCTAAAGGACGACATCATATTTGTTAATTGCAGAATTGGCACACAATGTTTACTTTCTTTAATAAATAGTACAAGGCAAGATAACTCTCCATATATATAGCTCCATTTTTTTGGAATCTTATCATGCATGCGAAATCACACCATGAGTAATTCGTTGCCTTCTAATCAAGAAGAGCCTGGAAGCAACACATATATTTATAGGTCCTACAGTGCTTAGTGTGTCAACACCAACCCAAAGCCTTGCAAAAGAAAAGATCGAATCGAAAGAAACAAGAAAGAGGAGCAGCCAAGAATAATCCAAGAATGGCCTACATCGCTGCAGCAGTGCTGGCAGTACTAGTGTCTCTCACCGCCTTGTTCGCCGGCGGCGAGGCCTGCAACAACGTCGCCTCCATGACATGGACGGCGGCGTGCCAGCAGACGGACAGGTGGGAGAAGCTGTGCCAGCAGACGCTCCAGGATACGGCGCCGGACACCGCCGAGGTGACCGTGTTCGCGCTCATCGCGACGAGGCTGGCCAAGCTCAGGTACGAGAACACCTTGTCGGAGGTGGACACGTTGCTGCGGCCCGGCAACGCCCCCGCCGAGTCGCGGGCGGCGCTTGACAACTGCAAGGTGAAGTACGGCTCGGCGCGGCGGCTCTTGGCCGGTGTCTCGGACCAGATGTTCGCCTGCGACTTCTCGCTCGCCAGGCAGGAGTACATCGACGCCGAGGTCGGCGTCCGTTCCTGCCAGGATGGACTGCTGCGGCTGCCGAACCAGTACCAGAGCTGGCCCTTGTTCCGCAAGGTCTCTGATGATCATGAGTTGACTGTAGTCGCGTATTTACTAGGCGCTATCTTTCTTGGCAGGTAGACTCTCTTGAGGAGACAGCAGCGGCATGGTTAATTAAGCTGCATTGTGCTGCGGACGATCTTTGTGCTTTTCAAAAAAGATAAATGAGTGGTTCATGATCCATTTCGTCATTGATTGTTGATGTGTCACTATATTATATGTGTTATGTGAACATTGTTGCTCTTCATAATTGGAGTATGCAAATCATAACATTTTCGGGATATATGAGTATCTGTTTATCAGCTATATACCCATATCCATTTCTGTTTCTACCCGTACATTTTCGTTTCCTTAGTTTCTATAATGTATGTAACAATCCACACAATATTATTTGGATAGTTTAAACTCACTATAACAGATTGTAGTAGCTAAGGTTTAAAACGATCGAATTCACGATAGATTCACTCAATTCTGTTACAAGCCAGGCGAGCGGAGAGCTCTCCTTGCTCCTATCTCCGGATGCAGCTGGCCTCCTCTCCATGGTTATACCATACCCCTACGAAACTCTTCCCTTCTCCTTTATCGCTTACTATGTAGCGTGCCCGTGCGTTGCTACGGAATAACTAACATTTTTTATTTAAAATTCACGGATCGCACAATAAGATAATAATATTATAATAAAACTTAAATACCAACTATAAACTTACATTTGACTTAAAGAAACAAAGTTCGTGAAATTAAACACGGTCATAGAGAGCACGACGTTATAGGCTCACAAATTCTACTTTATAGATCTTTCCGTGATACGGCTAAGATAATGTTTAATATCGACAGGAAGATATCTCCGATATCCATTTCTTTCGTGTGCTACTAAATTCACAAATAAATTCCGCCGCATCTCCGTACCATCCTGTCACACATTCAAGTATATATGTAAAAATTAGTATGTTGCATGGGTAATACTACATTTTGTTAAAAAAACTTTTACAAAAACTTAGACACGCAAGAATAAAAAGGAAAACTAATTGGTTTTTACACCACAAAAGAAAAAAAAACTTTTTCTTAGTCACGCGGGCCATCTGGGCCATAACCTGGTCCTGGGCTGGCCACTTCTCCCCCTCCGACGACGCTGAGGCCACTCGATGTCCTGGCCGTCGGTCGCATGGTCGGCCTTCAACGCACGGAGGAACACAAATCAGCACCGTGGCCATATCCCCAAAACCCTAGCCTTATTCTCACTTCTACCCCTGCTTTTGCGACACACACAGCAAGCAGCCGCCGCTGTTCTTGGAGTCAAAGCCTGTGTCGGACCTTGCGCCACGGAGAAGCTGGCGGCGCCGCTGCAATTTCCTCGCCGGTGTACACGCGCAGCGAGCACCCTTACGCGCGGAGCCGAGACGCACTAAGCAGATCACGCACGCAGGCGAGCGGACCTAGGGTGGCGCACTAAGCAGATCACGCACGCGGCGAGCAGACCCAGGGCGTTGGCGATCGTTACTTCTTCGGCAGTGAGGTATGCAACAAGCTTCTTAATTAATCTCGGCTGTTGGGGATCTAATGGGATTTGGGGATTTTTTTGACACGGTCTGCATTTGGGGAATTTCTTATGAAATGGTTTCGGATTTGGGATGTTCTTGAAAAACAGGAACTTAGAAATCGAAGCAGGGACGGAGTAGGGCGTCGGCGCAGAGGAGTCTGGGCTGCGGCGCCGTCGCAGAGTACCTTCTGTGGAGGCAGGAAATCAGCGGCTGGCTCGATTCGTGGAGGCTTGCGGCACTGGAATGGAGGAGGGTGGGTGGGTGGGTGGGAGCCGCTGATACGAATGCCGACGGAGAAGGCGGGTGACGCTGCTGCTGCTTGCTGCTCGGCCGGTTGAGGAGGAGGATGAAGTGGGGACGAGGTGGGCCGTGCTCGTCGCCGGCTCCTCCTCCTGCTGCTTGCTGCTCGGCCGGTTGAGGAGGAGGAGGATGAAGTGTACGAGAACTACCGGCACCAGGTGAGCCGAGCGGGGGTTTGAAGCTTTCCGGCTAGAGAAGGAACGCGGGCGGAGATTCGGCGAGCTAGAGAAGGAACGCTGGCGGACATTGAGTAACTTTCTATGTTTGCGAGATACACGGAGAAATTTTCTATCTTTGCGAGTTTGCGCGAGTGGAGGTGTTCTCTTACGCAAGTACCGGAGGCAGACGGAAGACTGAAAAAAAAATTTTCACCAAAAGTTGTCCACACTTTGGTCTTTTTAGTTGTAGGAGATTAGTGGTATACCATCTTTCTGACAATATACTCAGAGAATTTCCATATAATTTATACTGCATGCAAGTGTCACACCCATACTTTAAGAACAAAATAGGATGCATAAAAGACTCATATGTGCTCCAGGAATAGTCGCACACATAAGTAGACAAATTTCAAATGTACCATTGCAGTGTTTATTACATAGCGAAACATAATAAATCACATAGTCTCATACAAAAATGATAGCATAAAGTAAACCACGCTCTCGACGGAAGCTCCACACAGGGACACTGTTGACTGGTTGACTCCAAACCTAGTATTCATAACGATAATCCTTATTTCAGTCATCTTCATTATCATATCCTGAGGTGTTGGGAAATTGCAAGAGTGAGCACATATCGTACTCAACAAGTATAACCAGGGGTTCATGAGGCTCAAATAGCTGACACTGGTTTGACTGCATTTAGCTTTTAATGGTGGATAGCATATTCATAATTAATTAACAATTGTCAAGGTAGCATAAATAATCCATTAATCTCATGATCAAGTGTAAGGATAATTAATTCTTAGCATAAACGATAATCAAATGAACATAACAACTTAATAAGCTCATTGTCGGCGCAGCAAGAACCCCCAAGGCCGCTCATAACCGTGAGCACGGCTAGTATACTAGTTTTAACACTCTGCAGAGGTTGTACATCTTTACCCATGAGTCATGATTTACCCTTTCGCCCGAGGTAGCTAATCTCTTAACCCCCTTCCCAGGGAGGTCGGCACGGATCACTATGAAGCCTTTCACACTATACCCAAAACGGTTCAGCCCCTCCGCCCTTTCGGGTAAACCTCTAACCAGCTAGAAAAGGGCTTCATACTGAGCTAAAGCCAGAGCCATTATAGCCCTCATGGTTGCACTGTTGTCCCGGTGATCACTTACAGACAAGATCTCATATAGTTATTTGTCATCTTTTAACGTTCATTGCATAGCTATTAATCATCTTACAAGATCATGGATTATATCAAGCACTAGCACAACTACACCAAATGCATATCAAGTAGGTAGCAAGGAATCCAGGTAACAATCATCTATGATTTTGCTAAGGTCGACAAGGTGAAAGCATGCATATGATATATGTGTATTTATAAGTGAGTAGGTATCAAGGATGATCCCAAGTTATACTTGCCTTGATCAAAGCTCTCCTGAGCCCGCTGCTGGTCTTCAAAAGATTGACCTTGATCACCAACGTATCGCTCACCGTCTATAACCGATCATCAATCAACAACACGCAATCCAATGTAGACAATCATACACGAAGCAAACAAGATATAATTAGAACAATACACCAAACAGGGGTAAAACAAATATAAAAGTTTATCAAAATATTCTACGCAGCGCTACGATCACACAGACGTAAAGTTCACGAAAATCGGAATTAAAACGTGGAAGATATGAATTTTCTAAGATTTCCTATAGAGAAATAATTAACTAAATAATACTAGGAATTTAAAAGTTTCAAAATAGAGAATAAATAAATCTAACATGTAGAGCTCGGAAATACGAATCTAAGGAAATTTAGATGGACAAAAACGGAGTTATAATGAATATTTTATAAGCAATCTAAGTTCAGTGGCAATTCTGTAAATACTGGAAAAACGTATTTCCAACTTCAAAAACGGACAGTTTTATAAGGCGCCAAGGCTGCGGAGTAATTAATAAAAACATCCAGGGACTCTTAAAGAAAACGCGCAGCGAAGGGGTATCTTCTTTTGTACACCGTTGGATCGGGATCTGACGGTTCAGGATCGCTCCAAGGGAGTCCTTGGCGGTGACCGGTTCCCACCTCCGGTACGACGGCGCCATGGCCGGGACCGAAGCTCGCCGGCGTCGTCCGTCGACTTCTCGTTTCCGAGCACCGTTTCAAGAAATAAAAACTCCGGGATGACGAGCAGCTCACCGCGAAGTCGACTGCGTCCTCGGTTCGGTCCGAAAGCTAGCGTGGAGGTCGGGTCGCGGCGGCGGAACGCGTGCTGCTCCGACGAGATCTCCAACTCCAGGAGGGGACGGCTGGTGGGCTCAACTCGGGGACCTAGATGCGAAAGAGAGCTGCGGGGTGGAGGGGGAACGATTTATAGCGTTTGGTCACGTGGAAAAGGTAACCGAACGCAAATCCGGGATTCGATTCGGTGACGGAGAACTCGGTCGAGTCCACGCCGCTTACGGCGGGAGGAGGAAGACGGGCATCGCCAGGTGGGGTCCGCCTGTCAGCCAGAGGGAGAGAAGGGGCGCACCGCGGCCTGGCTGCGCGAGCTTGGCGGGCCGCAAATCGGCTTGCGCGGGAGAGGGGGAGAGGGAATGGGCCGAGGGGGAGTTGGGCTGGGCGCAGGGCTGGGGTTTTTTCCCTTTCTTTTTTTCAAATTCTTTTCTGTTTTCTTTTCAACACATTTTCTAAAAGAGCTTTTAAGCATAAAGTAAATAAAATAAAGATCAGCACAAAAGTTATTATGCTCCAGCATGAAATGCACAACCATGTTTTCTAAACTTATAATAAATTTTAATTTTGACCAAAACTATTTTATTCACGATTAAATGCTCACCAAAAAAATACTTGAATAAACCAAATTAAAACCTATTATTTAAAAATCAAATTTCGGGTGTTACAAACTCTACCCCCCTTAAAAGAATCTCGTCCTCGAGATTGCAAGGTGCATAAACAAACCACTGTGGATATGACATTCTCCAACCATTCTCTCTTTTTCAAGTTGCTTGTGTCTCTAAATACCAATTCCATTGTAATAGCAAATTCAATATCTCTAATCAAGTAACATACCTCGTAACTTATCTGAAAATTTATTCCCTACACGGTCCTGAAGATCAACACCATCATCCTCTAGATGATTCACTGTAGCCGTGGGTGGAGCTTGCACTGCTACATCCACACTGATTCTCTCTCCCTTGGGTGTTGTCACAACTACTACTTTCTCTTTGCACTTAATTTCCGTAGCATATTTCTTCATCCAATCCAAACCCAATATCACATCTATGCCTGAGGTTCTCATAACCATGGGACTAACCGGGAAATCTACCCCCCTTAAAGAAAGGCTTGCGGAGGGGCAACAATATGAAACTGGTATAGTCCCTCCCGGTGAGTTTACTAGCATATGGGTTTTCATGGCAACTAGTGGAATGCTATGAACTCTAACAAATGCTTGTGATATGAATGTATGCGAAGCTCCAGAATCAAATAAAACTGTAGCGCGAATATAGTTGATACTGAACGTACCCATCATGATTTCTAGTCCCTCCTGAACTGTTTCTGCAGCCACGTGGTTCACCTTTGCTCCATGAGAATTAGGCTTTTGATTTTTGTTCTGCGGGTTGAATCTCTCCGGGCAATCATATGACATATGACCTTCTTTCCCACAGCGAAAACACGTAGTAGGGGTATTGGGAGCACTTCTCTTCATAGAGGTGGCATTTGAATTTCCTGAGCGGTGAATCTGCTGACCACTCTGCTGTTGATTAGGATTACGCTGAGGTTGTTGGTTGCGATCCCATTGACCAACCGGTCC
Organism: Sorghum bicolor; assembly: GCF_000003195.3. Taxonomy (NCBI): domain Eukaryota; kingdom Viridiplantae; phylum Streptophyta; class Magnoliopsida; order Poales; family Poaceae; genus Sorghum; species Sorghum bicolor. The sequence goes on along the minus strand of NC_012876.2, from coordinate 3,256,441 downwards.
CTGGTACCTCTGTTGATCGCCCTGCCGAGAATTGAAACGTTGGCGGTTGTTGCCTCCAGAACCTTGGGCTAGCATCCTTCTCTTCTTGTCCTGACCTTTGCGCATGTTATCCAACACGATGGCACGGTTCACCAGAGCCTGGAAGGTAGGGTAGGTATTTCCAGCCAGTTGCAATCTAAGTTCATAGTAAAGACCTTTCATGAAGAGACGTTGTTTGTCAGCATCTTCTCTGACTTCGTTTAGAGCATAGCGAGCCAACTGCTCAAACATGTCATGATACTCAGCCACAGACATAGAACCCATCCTGAGAGATCTGAATTCCTCCTGCTTGAGCTCCATCATCCCTTCATTGATATGTCGTGCTTTAAAGTCTCTACAAAACTCCAACCAAGTAACCGAAGGAGCATTGTTGGGACGAGCAGCTTGATACGACTCCCACCATGTCTGAGCTGCACCTTGAAGTTGTCCAGAAGCATACAACACTTTCTCCATATCATTGCACTGGGCTATGTTCAGTTGTCTCTCTACAGCACGAAGCCAATCATCTGCCTCCATAGGATCGGCTGTGTGTGTAAACACCGGAGGTCTTCCCTTCATGAATTCCCCACGCTTATCTCTCACATGAACAGGTGGTGGGGGTGGTGGAGGTTGCTGTTGTAGGTGCTGCATGAAGACGTGCATCATCTCATTCTGAGTTTGCATAAGTTCCTCCCCAGTAATTGGGTCATTACCACCATTGCCACGGCCTCTGCCTCTGCCTCTTCCCCTTGCTGCCATCTGCATTCCAAGGTATATAAACACATCTTAGTAATGTCCAACATGACAATTACAAGAGTTAACGGAATCTGAAATTTTCTGGGTAACATCCAACATCAGCAGTTCAGAAAATCAGTCATATCTCGAGTTCCAGAATTCAAAAGGATACATGCTGTACACCGTTGGAAAGACAAAGAAATTTTCTACAACTTTTATTTAGATCATATTACCAGATTCCAACGTTAGGTTAATCAATAACTGGGTACAACCGAAACTGTTCCAGAATTCCAGACTGCACAGAGACCTCAACTTTGAACAGTCATATCTCCCAGCTCATAACCGATAATATTGTCATTCTTGAGGCATTGGAAAGATATGAGAGTCTACTTGTTCCCAGAAAAATTTGATGAACATTGCATGAACAGATTTTGAGATACACCAGAGTTATTGCAGACTGCTCCAGAAAACAGTAAGAGATAGAAACAGGATTTTAACCAAACCCAACTATTTAGTTCATTAATCCTTATGCCTTAGGCCTATAGACTAAATGAATTTGTAGAGAAAATCCACAAGATCATTACACTCATTACAAAGATCCAAATCAAGCATAGGCATAATAACAAACCAAACCAAGCATCAAAGGTTCACACTTCAAGCATTAACTCAACTTGCGGTACTAACGTTCTCTTCCTATTAAGGGTGAAGATCCTATAACTCCTATTTCAACGATGCCAGAAGGTGGTAAGAGAGGGTTCTAAAAGCATATTCAAAGCAAGGAGTGAGGATGAGAACAAGTCGTTAAAATAAGCAACAAGGTAAAGATGAATAGGATATAGTGTAGAAGAAAATATCAAGGTTTATAGAGCAAGGATTTTATAGCAATTTCAAAACCTTAAGACGGCCAATTTCTAACTAGGCTTGCGTCCGACAGTCAACAAAGCTTTGATACCAATTTGTCACACCCATACTTTAAGAACAAAATAGGATGCATAAAAGACTCATATGTGCCCCAGGAATAGTCGCACACATAAGTAGACAAATCTCAAATGTACCATTGCAGTGTTTATTACATAGCGAAACATAATAAATCACATAGTCTCATACAAAAATGATAGCATAAAGTAAACCACGCTCTCGACGGAAGCTCCACACAGGGACACTGTTGACTGGTTGACTCCAAACCTAGTATTCATAACGATAATCCTCATTCCAGTCATCTTCATTATCATATCCTGAGGTGTTGGGAAATTGCAAGAGTGAGCACATATCGTACTCAACAAGTATAACCAGGGGTTCATGAGGCTCAAATAGCTGACACTGGTTTGACTGCATTTAGCTTTTAATGGTGGATAGCATATTCATAATTAATTAACAATTGTCAAGGTAGCATAAATAATCCATTAATCCCATGATCAAGTGTAAGGATAATTAATTCTTAGCATAAACGATAATCAAATGAACATAACAACTTAATAAGCTCATTGTCGGCGCAGCAAGAACCCCCAAGGCCGCTCATAACCGTGAGCACGGCTAGTATACTAGTTTTAACACTCTGCAGAGGTTGTACATCTTTACCCATGAGTCATGATTTACCCTTTCGCCCGAGGTAGCTAATCTCTTAACCCCCTTCCTAGGGAGGTCGGCAGGGATCACTATGAAGCCTTTCAAAAGTTCGTCTAACAAGTTAGGGCCGCAAGGTTTCCTTTGCGCGCAGATATAGAGCCCCCCTTCCGATGGCACAATGACTCGCAGCCTATACTCATACAGACAGAGGCCACACTATACCCAAAACGGTTCAGCCCCTCCGCCTTTTCGGGTAACCTCTAACCAGCTAGAAAAGGGCTTCATACTGAGCTAAAGCCAGAGCCATTATAGCCCTCATGGTTGCACTGTTGTCCCGGTGATCACTTACAGACAAGATCTCATATAGTTATTTGTCATCTTTTAACGTTCATTGCATAGCTATTAATCATCTTACAAGATCATGGATTATATCAAGCACTAGCACAACTACACCAAATGCATATCAAGTAGGTAGCAAGGAATCCAGGTAACAATCATCTATGATTTTGCTAAGGTCGACAAGGTGAAAGCATGCATATGATATATGTGTATTTATAAGTGAGTAGGTATCAAGGATGATCCCAAGTTATACTTGCCTTGATCAAAGCTCTCCTGAGCCCGCTGCTGGTCTTCAAAAGATTGACCTTGATCACCAACGTATCGCTCACCGTCTATAACCGATCATCAATCAACAACACGCAATCCAATGTAGACAATCATACACGAAGCAAACAAGATATAATTAGAACAATACACCAAACAGGGGTAAAACAAATATAAAAGTTTATCAAAATATTCTACGCAGCGCTACGATCACACAGACATGAAGTTCACGAAAATCGGAATTAAAACGTGGAAGATATGAATTTTCTAAGATTTCCTATAGAGAAATAATTAACTAAATAATACTAGGAAATTAAAAGTTTCAAAACAGAGAATAAATAAATCTAACATGTAGATCTCGGAAATACGAATCTAAGGAAATTGGGATGGACAAAAACGGAGTTATAATGAATATTTTATAAGCAATCTAAGTTCAGTGGCAATTCTGTAAATACTGGAAAAACGTATTTGGAAGCTACCGACAGGAATACGCTTTCCAACTTGGAAAACGGACAGTTTCATAAGGCGCCAAGGACTGCGGAGTAATTAATAAAAATATCCAGGGACTCTTAAAGAAAACGCGCAACGAAGGGGTATCTTCTTTTGTAGACTGTTGGATCGGGATCTGACGGTTTCAGAATCGCTCCAAGGGAGTCCTTGACGGTGACCGGCTGGTTCCCAGCTCCGGTACGACGGCGCCATGGCCGGGACCGAAGCTCGCCGGCGTCGTCCGTCGACTTCTCGTTTCCGAGCACCGTTTCAAGAAAGAAAAACTCCGGGATGACGAGCAGCTCACCGCGAAGTCGACTGCGTCCTCGGTTCGGTCCGAAAGCTAGCGTGGAGGTCGGGTCGCGGCGGCGGAACGCGTGCTGCTCCGGCGAGATCTCCAACTCCAGGAGGGGACGGCTGGTGGGCTCAACTCGGGGACCTAGATGCGAAAGAGAGCTGCGGGGTGGAGGGGGAACAATTTATAGCGTTTGGTCACGTGGAAAAGGTAACCGAACGCAAATCCGGGATTCGATTCGGTGACGGAGAACTCGGTCGAGTCCACGCCGCTTACGGCGGGAGGAGGAAGACGGGCACCGCCAGGTGGGGTCCGCCTGTCAGCCAGAGGGAGAGAAGGGGCGCACCGCGGCTTGGCTGCGTGCGCTTGGCGGGCCGCAGATCGGCCTGCGCGGGAGAGGGGGAGAGGGAATGGGCCGAGGGGGAGTTGGGCTGGGCGCAGGGCTGGGGTTTTTTCCCTTTCTTTTTTTCAAATTCTTTTCTGTTTTCTTTTCAACACATTTTCTAAAAGAGCTTTTAAGCATAAAGTAAATAAAATAAAGATCAGCACAAAAATTATTATGCTCCAGCATGAAATGCACAACCATGTTTTCTAAACTTATAATAAATTTTAATTTTGACCAAAACTATTTTATTCACGATTAAATGCTTACCAAAAAAATTACTTGAATAAACCAAATTAAATCCTATTATTTAAAAATCAAATTTCGGGTGTTACAGCAAGGAGTTCCATAAGTTCATTATTGTTGAGTGAGGGTTAAGATTTGTTTGAGTAGCTCAGAATTTAGCTTGGGATTTGGTTTCAAGGATTTGGTCAGGAGCAAACTTATATTATTAGAGGGAGGCCTGGACTAGCAATGTGTGGAGTCTCTCTCAGGACATTGTTAGATTCATCATGCCTTCATATGGTTGTGGAAAAGCTTTCACCGGCCTAAGCATTAATTGTTCTTTTTGCTTCTTCTCAAAGATAGGCTAAGTACAAATACAAGTAATATTCTAAGAAGAAAGGATATGCATCTAGAAAGGGACAACAGTGTTTATGTCTCATAGATAATGAAGAGACTCAAGAAAACGTCTTTCAAGACTCCAGAACAACTGTGTTGCAGAAAAACTCAAAATCAATTCAAAATGAGCTCCAAAAGTTTTGAAACTTTCCACAAACCTTGACTAGGATGCAGGGATGAAATCGGTACGGATATTTTCTGACCGTATTCGAGATCGAATTTGTTTAAAGGGGAGATCTATCCATAACCGAATATTTAAATGTTATATTTATGATGTTGACATCCAAACGTATCTTATCCGATATGGTTGAAATTCTCCGTATTCAAATACGAATCCGACCAGAAATATGAAAACAAATATGATATTGATGATATCCGTCTAAATATTAGATGGCAGATTGAAAAACAAGCTCACTTTGGGGTTTTTGCGATATTACAGAGGACATGATGGTGCTTGTGGAAAATATGGTTAAGGCAAAGCCTTGACATATTCCCAAGACCTTATAGCGCCTACGAGTCACAACAAATCAATCTAAAAAGTGCAGCTTAAAAATCGCTAGCTAGCCGAAGGAAATAAACTAGGGATGGAAGAGATTGTATAGCCACTAGGGTGAAATGTTTCAATTTGGTTTCCAAGAATTGGATGGTTGTGGGCCCTTCATAAAGTCGTTTCGCCTCGAAGCAAGCCCTCCAATAATGCCACATGCCACCCCAAGATCGTCCCCCAGGTTTTGAGGCCCAAACTAGGCAAACCTACTGCCTGTGGTTTTGAGGACCAAACCTCTAAACCCACATGGAATCGGGTAGCCGATACATCTTCTCCATGATGTCAACATGTGTATGCTTGTATCGAGTGTACGATCCCAAATGCTTGGGCGCCCAACTTGACTTGGTCTGATGGTTGTCTTGACTTCAGTCAACACCACTCCATCACCATCCTCGCATATATGTGCTTGCTTTTCTATAGTCCATCCTTTGGCCTTTGGTCCCTCGGTCCAAGCCCTCGCGTCTACCCTTTACTACTCCCTGTCCATCCCGCGCTGACTCCTCGCTAGACCTTCTCCATTGCCATCGACCGTCTCATCCTCAACCCTGCACATCACAAAACCATGACAGATGTTGCGCACACAATTGATGGCAATGTTTGACTCATGCACACTTAACCAAAGCTCTAATCACCTCTTGACAATCACTAATCACTCAAACATGAGCATATATCAATCAAATCCTCCCTTGATGATGTTGTCAACATCGACACAAAGATATGAATCAAAAGCAAAAGAAAATTGTGAACTCATCCAATGACCAAATAAAAGCCAGTGAAAAGCAATGAACAAGGTCCCTTGAAATGAGAAAATTGGGTCCACAATGAAATGGTCAACGACTGACACAACCAAGAAGAAGCAAAGCTTGGTTCCCAAAATACATGGGCAAAGGCTCAACACAACCAAACAAGAGAGCCAGTCCTCAAGAAGAGGCTGAAAGGGCTCAACACCTATAGCATCAAGTCTTGTCCGTTATTTGCTAATAATTTTCTTCTAAAGCGTGCTCTTTTCCTTTGTTTGATAATCATCATTTATGTTGAAAAAAACTTGTAAGAGTTGGCTGTGTACCTTTGTTAAGGCTGGAATTATTCCTTTTTTCTAAAAGAAGGTCTTGTCCAATCATAGGTTTCTTAAGTAATCATAAGACATAACACTTTTTTTATTCTACGGGAACAAGACTTTATAAAACAAATTTTGTACAAAAATAATTAGCGCCGGCACAACATCAACGCTTCAATTTAATGAAAATTTTTTGTTTTCTTATAGCCAGATTAAACTGTGATGATGTCATTTCTTCTTTGATATATAGTTAGGGTCACTTGTGCAGAAGTTAAATCTCTAGCGCCTTTCACACTTTGTAGTTTGTACTATCACATATATAGTATCAACTAAAATATGAACGGAGATAGTATGACCCAATTCGAGGTTGATCATATGCCAATAGAAACTGTAGAACATCTGATGGGCAACAAGAATCGTGGGTTGTACTTGTATGTAATGTAGGCAATGCACCGGTTACATCGGTGGGAGCACAAAGGAAGAAAATGAAATGGTGTGTATGCTTCCCATTTCATGTATATCAGTTAATTCAATAAAACGATCTATTGCTTTGTCTGACACTTGTGCATTTTGATGTCATCTTGCTTAAAAGACAGTGCAAGAAACTTGGCCACCAAAAGCTGGTAAACTTCGAGATTATAGGTATATCTGACTACCAGCTTCTGAGCCGGCAGTAGCAAGCGCATCAACATTGTCAGTTGAGGCAAAGAGCCAGTAGTGCTCAAGGGTATATCATTGAACCGGCAGTGTTGCTCAAATCAACATTGACTGCTGGTGTAAAGAACAGATAGTGTTGCTCAAATTAACATTGTCGGTTTGTGGTGCAAATCAATAGTGAAGTTTGTTATTGCTGTCAGTTTTTCGAAACTGACGGCCGGTGATAGGAAAGGCACATTACTGCTGTTTTTCTTCCGCCGGTTTGAATTGTGGCAGTGATAGTGGGGTTTGAACCGGGAGTGAACGAAGGCTTACGTACTAGGCAGTGTAGTACAACATATAGCACCATTTATGGGCTAGCTAGAAAATACATTTTATTTTCATGATCACATTGCACATTATATATATATGAAATAATCATACATAATAAGTACTAACGAAGACATGCATGACTCCACTTGGAGGATGAATCTTATTTATATAGTAGGGGCATAGAGGGCCGTTGATGACTGACGAAATGGGATGGACGACGTACAGAGCCATAGACTCTTGTTTTGAGCACATATTGTTTTGAGTACATATACAATTACCTCTGAAAAACTAAATCCAATGTTTGGTCGAGTGCAATGATCATGTTTTTATTCTCTGTATGTAAATGTGGGTAGTAAAATATATACTTCTATAACGGTACATATAAATATATAATTAGGATCAAGCTAGGAAAGACATCATAATAAATCGTAGTACAAAGGCAAGATAATGTTTCCTTTCAAAATAAATTGTACTATAAGGCTAACTCTCCATATATACAGCAACATTTTCGGAATCATATCATGCATGCGAAATCACACAGTGAGCAGCACATATATTTATAGGTCCCTCAGTGCTTATTAGTTTCAACATCAAACTCAAAGCCTTGAGCAAATCAACAAAGATCAAAAGAAAGAGATCGATCGAAAAGCAGCCAAGATGGCCTACGTCGCTGCAGCAGTGTTGGCAGCAGTGTCTCTCACCGCCTTGTTGTTCGCCGGCGGCGAGGCCTGCGCCAATGTCCCGTCCATGACATCGACCGAGGCGTGCCAGCAGACGAACAAGTGGGAGCAGCTGTGCCAGCAGACGCTCCAGACGGCGCCGGACACCGCCGAGGTCACCGTGTTCGCGCTCGTCGCGACGAGGCTGGCCAAGAGCGCGTACGAGGACACCTTGTCGGCGCTGGACCAGATGCTCGGCCCCGGCAACCTCCCCGGCGCTGAGCGGTTGGCCATCGACAACTGCAAGGAGACGTACAGCACGGCGCTGAGCAAGATGGCCGGCGTCGTGGACCACATGTCCGCCTGCGACTTCTCGCTCGCCAGCAAGGAGTACATCGACGCCGAGGCCGGCGTCCGTTCATGCCTGGAAGGGCTGCAGCCGTACCAGTTCTTGCCGCTGTTCGGCAAGGTCTCTGCAGACCATGATTTGACCTTGGTCGCGTATTTGCTAGGCGCTATCATTGTTGGCAGGTAGACTCTCTCTAGAGTAGACAGCAGCAGCGGCAGGTTTAATTAGTTTGCGTTGCATTGCAGACGATCTTGTGCTTTTCAATAAAAAAGATAATGAGTGGTTCATGATCGACTTTTGTCATTAATTCTGATGAGTTAAATTTTGTTATGTGAACGTCGTTGCTTATAAAGTATGCGAATCATAACATTTTTGTGATACAGTATAAGTATCTGTCTATCTGCTACGTACCCATATCCAGTTCTGTTCTACTCGTACCTTTTTGTTTCTTTAGTTTCTAATAATATATATACTCAAGGAATTCCACGTAATTTTTACTCACCGTTAGAGAACAGACCTTCGGTTCAAAGTCCTGGATCCAAGTTTCTTTGGTACGGTGTCGGAGACCTTTGGTCCCAATTGGATAATACCAACCCAAACTAAAGGGTCTACATTACTGCCCATATGTACTCCAACTGATTAGTTCAAAAGAAAAGCAATTATGATTAAGGGCGGCAAAGGAAACATGAAGAGTCCTGTAAGTGAGATAAGTATATACATTTGTATGTATCAATAACTTTTTTAATGGTTTTTACATAATATGTCCGTATTCATAATGAAGAATCACAATATTATGATAAACAAAAATGGGTGAATTCATGCCTTTTTGTTGATTTTGGATCTTCTTTCTTATTGGCACTCTATATATAGGTACACTGACTTGAGTGTCAAGTAAGATACACCACACAGAAATCACCATTGATGACCTATAAAAATACAGATAATTTTGAGATCCTGGAAATCACAAACCACAATATTCATTGCTCTCTAGAGAGCTATTATAATACTCATACATATGACTAGAGGAGAGAGATGGGTGGGGAATTGACACTTTTGTCCTCCACTTCTCATTTCTTGAGTCAGAAATCCTCTTTCTTTCACATATAATTGATCCTATAATTATTGGAAGTGCTTATATTTAGTAAAGGATGTAATGACATCTTGGTTTACTTTTTTTAGAAAATGGAATAAGCATCCGGATTCTTGCATATCAACCAAGAAATCTTCTTTTTTTTTTTTGAATTCAAATTACTGGCCACAGGCAACGCCAAACTTTCCTATATTAATCAATCCCGTTAAAATTATATGTCATTTTAACTTTATCTCGGGTGAAGCTTGTCTAACTTGACCATTTTATAGAAAATACATTAATACCTGCAATATCAAATAAACATGCTATCAAAAAGAAAATCCATGTGTGTACCTAATAAAAAGTCTAGTTTGATGTTGTAGTTGTTTATATGCGCATTTTCCTATAAACTTTGACAAAACTAGAGGAGTTTGAATTAATTAGGGTAAAGCTAAACTTATGACCTAAAATTGCAATGGAGGGAATAAATTTTTTAATCGTAATACGGACACTATAAAACCCTCGTTAATAGTGCACAATAAAAAATGAGCAAATAAAGTGAAAGACATAAAGCACAGCTACTGTGATAATAAAACCAAATTTAGTTTAGTTTTGATCTTATTTCTTATTCGCACTCTATATATAGTTACACTACTGACATGCATGCATGGGTGTCAAGAATGATATAAACCACGGAGAAAGCACCCATGATGACCTACAAAAATACAAACATTTCTGAGATCCTGGAAATAATCACAAACTACTAATTGGCCTCTTTTTGTTGTATCCTGCAAGCAATAAACTTTTTTTTAGGTTATTGGAAGAAATAAATTTATTAATGCTTAGATCCACATTTTAATTGTCTATACTAATTGAAAATGTTGTCGCCCTATATATAGTGTAGTAGTGTCCTCGTATAACACAACCTAAGCTTCTTCACCGCGTCAGAAAATTCACCACTTGGTATATATTATATACCAAAGTAAAAAAAAAACAAGAAACAAAAGAAGAAATTCACCCACCAGTCCACGCGACCACACCAACTCACCAAGAGGAGAAACATGAAGACAACAGCCACCATCTTGGTCCTCACCGTCACCGCCTTCTTGTTCGTCGCCGGCGACGCCTGCGGCAACGTGCCCCAGATGCGATGGACGGACGCGTGCGTGAAGACGGGCGAGACGGCGGAGCTGTACCACGTCTGCCAGGAGACGCTGCAGCACGGGCCGGACGCGGCGGAGCTGACGGCGTACGTGATCCTGGCGGCGAGGCTGGCCAAGGGGTCGTACGACGACACGGTGGGCAGGGCGGCGCAGCTGATCGCCGACGGGTCGCTCCCGGGCGAGCAGCGGGCGTCGTACCAGCAGTGCATCGACAGCTACGCCACGGCGCGCGTCCAGATGGTGCGCGTGATGGGCGAGCTCACCCAGTGCGACTTCACGCACGCCGGGCAGGAGCTCCAGGCCGCCGTGGCCGCCATGGCCGCCTGCGGCAAAGGGCTGGCCGCCGGCACGCCGCTGGAAGCCCTGAACGCGGCGGACAAGGACCGGACCACGGTCGTGTATGATTTGGGCACCTTGATCTTTGGCAGAGCTCCTGGCTCCATGAACCCCTAGCTGCTACTGCTGAGCTAGCTGTTGGCCGTTTCGTTGAAGTTGCTACGCATGCATGCATGTTCAGTGGTAGTTATTGTTGTCTTTGTCTTATACAATTCTTGTTCTGACTGGATATGAAATGAAAACCTTTATAATATGAATGTGAACATGTGATTGAACAAATATTCCTGTCAGATTAGATCGGTTAGATGCTTAAAGGGGCCGGGGTGACGTGATATGATAAAATCTGAATAAAAAGGGTGCTGAAGGTCCGAGTGTTGGCTCTTTGTCCTATGATGAGAGATTTTTCTTTTTTTTCTGCGTCACAAAACAGAGGGCATACTTTCCGAACTTCACAATTTTCTAAGTAAATCATCGTCAAAGGGAGTTTGAATTAGATCAATTCAGAAACCCTTATATATTTTTAGGAACAAGAGATTTTCAGCTAGCATGAGTAGTGTGTGTACTGTTTTTTTTTTTTAATCTAACCATTCATTTTCAGCATGATTTCATCATTGCCACAAGCTTATTTGAGATCGAATTGATAACAATATTGTTCAGGTACAAGTGAATTTTCTATTTTCCCTGTAGGTTTAAGCTTTTCTATTAAGGTCCATCTACGCAGCCAAATATGAGGGTCAGAGGTCTTGAATTCAAATTCTGTCTTAGTCAAATAAAATAATTAGTACTTGCTCCTTTTTCATGTACGAGTCCATGACCATGAGTGAGCGTCGTTCCATGCATGCGACAAAGAGAGTATTAAAATATATGCACAATAAAATAAAATAAATTATCGTAACGAAATACTAATTTCATGTCTGCGAAGGGAAGTGATGACGGATGAATAAAGCAATGGAAAAGTTAGGATTTAGGAACAACACTCTCACAAGAGTGACTACTACCTCATCAGAGCAAAGCAAACCAAACAAGAGAGTGAAGAAGCTAAAGGTGCTGGGAATTCAGAGTCTAAGATAGGTCGAGGATGGGGCCAATACCACGTGAGCCTGAAGACCCAATCCTCGAATTACTGGGCCTGAACGGCGTTAAGCTGGGCCTTACCAAGCCGTGTAATTTTCTGTTTAAGAGAGTTGTGAGGATGAGATTTCTTTTTCGACTTATATAAATTAAAGAGTTAAATGTATTAGAAGTCCATTAACTTGTTGTGAGGAGATTTCATAGTTAGGTCCATCAACTACAAAAGTGGATTTTGGGGTCTATAAACTTTGTATGACATACCACTTAACTAGGTTCATATCCTTTCACATGGGCTTCTCACGCTGACGTGGCTTGTTGACTTGTCCGTCTGAAATACCGGCAATGCATTTCGTTATTGCCCATGTTTCTTTTCTGGTTGATGAGAATCAGTACACTATTGGCCTTGGAGATCTACATTTCCAATCTTTTTTGACACAAAAAAACTATGGCGGAGATCCCCACAATGTTAAGAACTTTTCATTAATTTAAAATAAAAGAAACAGGGGTTTATACAAACAGAATTAACTGAGCCATCCAGCCAAACACAAAAAGATGACCGCAAGTCATCTTTGAACCTAACTGATTGGAGAAGATATTGACTCTTAAAGTTTGATAACCAGAGCGTTCGGCTTGGATCACGCCTTTGAAAGACCTTGATATCATTTCACAGTTTCCATAACTCCTAGGCTGCTATGAGCGCTGCTTCAGTGAAGAACGGCACAATGTGTGTTGAGCGTGCTTGAGTTATCTGTCTAGAAGCTGTAGAGATTCATCCCAAGTGATGCCTTCGACTAGCATTCTTGTGCAAATGGGCAGTGCATGCATTTCCAATCTTTTGCTCCTTCTATCCTCTTCTTGATCCAGTTCTTGCTGGATAGCCCGAGAATTCTTACATTGTCTCCTGTGTATCATTGTGCCCTAAAATAAATCTGGACCAATTGTTTCTAGAACTTATGTAAAAAGAGGAAAACAAATCAAAAGTCGAAGAAGATGGTAAACATCATATCACATAACATGTGTTTTAGAACAGAATTTGAACCTTTGGATGTCAAGTTTCTTAGACGAAGATAGTCAAGAAAAAAATGACTTGATGGGGTTCAAAACATATGCCTGAATATTTTCCAACCACACGAAGTCGTGAAGGACTAGTTGGCATATATATGGATTATTCAAAGAAGAGTGTTTTTCCACGCTCCAACTTGGCCATTCCCAATAACAAGGACATGTCAAGGATCTGCAGGCGCCAAGAATCTCCTCCACACTAAGACATGTTTTGGACTTTGATCAGAAATAATCATGAGTTGAGCTCAGTCCGAAAAATTTGATGAGTGGTGACTAGGGTTTTCCAGCCACGTGAATGACTAGTTTAGTGCTGGAGAGAGTATTTTTCTAAGTCAATAAGACTGTTCACCAACGGTCAAAAGAACATCTGATTTCTTCGAAACTTTCGATCAACACTACAGATTCTCGGGCTTTGCCGAGCGCCCGAGCACTCGATAAAGGACCCTACCGCACACTCGGTAAAGTCTTTGCCGAACGCCCACTCAGCAAAGGCAGCTCGGCAAAGATTTAATCGGCAAAGGCGTTCTTTGCCGAGCGTCACGCGTCAGGCACTCGGCAAAGCCGTTGCCGAGCGCCACGTCAGCGCTCGGCAAAGGCTGATGGCCGGCCGACGGGGGACATCAACTGCCTATGCTTGCCACCTTTGCCGAGTGCAAAGCTGGGATTTTTTTTTCATTTTTGCTGTTTTTTACTCAATTCACCCTAGACAAATACGACAACATACATAACATGTATAACAGAAACCCGCATAACATATATAGTCACAAATCCATACATTCATCCATCCATAGTCACAAATCTACATACACAATAGTTCACATTCATCTAATCACAAATCCGCATACACAATAGTTTACAAATCCACATAACATGTCCACAACATCCATAACATGTCCATAACACAATAGTTCACTGGTCCGGCTGCGACCCGGCGTCCCCGTGTCCCTGAGAGTGTGAAGAGCCCTCACTTTGCCACCCCTGTTGCGCATAGTGCGGCGGTCAACCTGCAGGGTGCTGAGGCGCGCCACCTGACCACAGCGACCACCCGTGCATCTGAGGCGGAGGAGGAGTGCTAGCTGACCACGAAGACCACCCGTGCGTCTGAGGCGGAGGAGGAGCGCCACCTAGACACGTCTGCTGTGGACTCTACCCAACCGGCCACCCATGGCCTGGAGAAGCGCCGTCTCGAGGAGTGGGTTTGACCCGTGCGACTGTGCCTGCACAAAGTAGGAGCGATGTCATTAGTACCTGTATGATGTTCGTAGAAGACAAAGCAATGGGCAAACATAGATACTCAGTGGAGAAGGCACTACAGGGCCTAAAGGGCCAGGAAGAGGGAGTGGAGCGAATGACGAGGTAGGCAGCGGAGGCGCGACCACACTAGGGATATGAAGGGAGTGAAAGTAGTTAGCGAAGTCCTACATCTGACGTTGCTGGTGCTCCCGAAACGCCTTGAACTAGCGCGCTATCTCTTGCCAATGGGCCTCTTCCGCAGACTCCTGCCTGGCCCGCAACTCGGCCAGTTGGGACTACAATATCACACCCGCGATGGTTCAACAATGCAAAAGGTACATATGTAAAGTCCATGAACGACGCATATAAAACTATAGTTACCTGGACCGCCATCAGAGTCGGCTGTCGAGCTCATATGGGGACGTCGGAGGAGGTCCTCGCCTGTCGCATTGGCGAAGCGTGGGCACGGTGGTCGGGTCGATGGCGTTGTGGGCCATATAGTACCAGTCGTGCTGCTTCCCTCCTCCCGCCCTCATTAGGATCTCTGTGTCGAGGGGCTCAGTGGCGGGGTCGAAGTCATCCCCATGGCGCGCGCGAGCCGCCGTGGCGTAGTCGGCCATCTTCTCGTAGGCGTTCGGGTTGGTGTACGCCTCGGCCTCATCCGCGGTGCTGTAGACGTTGTTCGGATCATCCACTCGGCCCTTCTGTGCAAGGGCGTAACCCCATGTACTCGTTGATGACCAGGCCACCATGCAACTGGGACTGCAAGGAAAACACAAGGATGATTACACATAATGAGAATGAATAAATGAATGAATGAACAAATGAAATCAACAGAAGCGTACCCAGGTGTCCATGTACCCTGGGAGGGAGTGCCTCCCTTGGTGGTGGACCGGCCAAGGGGAAATGGTTAAATATAGCAAAAAAGGCAAAATGGTCCCAAACTTTAAAATATAGTTTCAAATAGTGTCACAAAGCATCACAAAAAACACAGTTTAAAAAATAAAAAAAATTCTTTGCCGAGTGCCATGCCAGACACTCGGGAAAGAACCTGCATTTGCCGAGTGCCAAACGGTGAGCGCTCGGCAAAGGGGACGGCGACCATCGGCGTTAGCTGGACTAGAACTTTGCCAAGCACGCGCCTTTGCCGAGTGCGCGGCGCTCGGCAAAGAGCCTCATTGCTGATTGACCGGGCTTGGCCCTCGGCAAAGAGATCTTTGCTGAGCGTCTGACGTGGCGCTCGGCAAAGGGCAGTCTTTACCGAGTGCCTTTTGCACGGCGCTCGGCAAAGACGTCGGCACTCGACAAAGTCTGAGTCTCCTGTAGTGCAACGAGCAGGGAAGACTAGCAATATTACTTCCTCCCATTTTTTGATGAAATTAAAAAAAGACTTCATAAGTTTAGTAAAAGTTGAACATAAATTCCACTATTCATATATAGATAAAACATCAACCTAAACTAAATTACATCACAAATTAAATTGTAAATGATAAATATCGATATCTGTAAAATTGATCAAGTTTTACACTTTTCAAGATGAAGATCGAGAGCACGTGAAATGGACTTCCTTTTTGACGTTTGCTGCTTTTTCCACAGAAGAAGCAAGCTTTAGGCCTCGTTTCAATCTACATGTGTTTCAAGTGGATTGAAGTCAAACTAAACTAAATTCTATTTCAATCCAACACATGTGGATTGTAATGAATATACATACATGCAAACAAAACAAGGACTAGTTGGTTTAGGCGACTAAGTCTCGGCTAAACACATTTTGTAAGACTTGCTGGAACTCCTCTTTATGATACACAAATAAAGTAATGAAATTCGGGGCTGTCTGTGTTCCAAGAAAAGAACCAAACAAGTTGAGCGACTTAGATGTCACCATATGTTTTTAGCTTATAAACAGATTTCTTCTCTCCCTCTACGACTTCCTTAAAGAGCAACTCCAACAGCTTGATTTTTTTTTGTGGAGGCTATTTTAGATTTTATAACCAGTAGATGTGTTATCTGAGTTTATAAAATAAAAAGTTAATTATCTTTTTATTTTTGGTGGTCGTATATAGCCAACTACGAGCACTCGTGACTTTGTAAAATAGCAAGGCTATTGGGAATCTCTTTTTTTAGGAGTTTTTTATTTTACAAAATAGCTAAACAATGGAGTGTAAAATAGCAAGGCTATTGGGAATCTCTTTTTTTAGGAGTTTTTTATTTTACAAAATAGCTAAACAATAGAATTTAGCTAATAATTTTACCCAACCTTTTAGAGTTGCTTTAAGGCGGCTTCTGGACACTGGATTATATGCTCCAAATTTTACCTAGCCAATTGGCAATTTAATTTCCATTATTTCAGTAATTGTTTTTTGATGGCGTTAATCTTCCTTTGTGACCACTTAATTATACCCGGTGGAACCTATATACAATATTAGTCTAATAAAGTTGAGCTTATTAGCTTAATTGGTTGGTTTTCTTTCAACCATTTGAATTAAATTTAATCTCTATATCTTTAAACACACCAACAATTTCTCTATATTCTGTGCGCGCTCTAGAGATCGAACTAGCTCTGTTGTCCATACGAGTATATTGCTCGTGCTAACGCTACGGTAACATTTAGAAAAAAAAATTACAAAACTAAAATAAATCATAAAACTAAAAAACAAACCTAACCCACTAACAAAAAAATCTATACGAAAATTACGGTACTTCATTTGGGAACGTATATTTGGTTTTAACAAATGCTTTATAGAAAAGTTGAGAAACACAACTGATCTACAAATGCCCATCATTTGTCTTTAACCTTAGTAACAAGTCCATACAAAATAAGATACTTGATTGTAGTTAGTGTAGGCGTATACCTGACTTACTGGACAAACAAGCAAGAAAAACAAAATTGTAGAGATCGATTAAAGGAATAATAAAACAAAAATGCCTGACAAAATAAGGCACCTATCTTCAGTCTATCACGCAATGCCAAGAAGACAAACAAACACTAAATTATACACAAATCTAAAGGGAAATTAAAATAGGCCTATTCAGAAGTTTCAGATGATCTAGATCATTGTACAAAACTGTTTCAGATAGAAGAACATACAGATAGAATTTATTTATTCTCCCATCACGAATTAAGGGTGTATATAAAGTTGGCATTCTAGTGTGTAACATTATATTCTCTCCATTTTTGGCTGGTGCTCACGCTGGTAGGACCATTTGCCAAGTTCATCAAAGTTCCAAGAAATTTTCAGTCTTGAATACTGAACCAGGAGCAAAACCACAAATTAAGGCCTGAATATTGAAGACTAAATTAGCATCAACTTTTATAATTCAGGAACATATTTACCATGTCAAAACTTAGCAATCACCTCATAGAATATTTTACTATAAGTCATTTGTATAATTGTATTGCACAAATACTCAAATTGAGACCATTCTAAGTCTTGATAAATTGATCTGACAATCTGGTGAATTAGACTGAAAAAAACTAATGAGCCCCACCTATTCTCACATCAAACTGGTTCTGTTATTCAAGTGAAATAACATACTGCGTGAAGAAACTCATGCAAATACTAAAGTCATTGACTGGACATTACTTCTTTACTAATCTGGAAGCAGGAACTATGGAAGATAAAATAGATGGAACAATCAAATGCAGCATGGAAAAAATTCAGGAATCTTCTCAAGTTGGTATGGGATCCACTTGCTATGCCACCATGGTCAAGAAAGCTGCAGCCACCCTCTTTACTCCTATGATATGAAAATTTATTTGGCAATCATTAGTTTTTAGCATGTCGCTATTTTATTTGGCAAGTCAAAAAAAAGATATCTCTCCAACAATTTAGTATTCTAACTTGGTAAAATCACCATAAGCGTGGTTTTTTTTTCTGGGGCTATTTGCAAAGTGAACGCAAAAATTCTCGTAATTAATCAAACCCAAATCAGAAAATTCTTCTCTCTAGCAGTTTTATAAAGTGAACATGGTAAAAAGTTTCTATTTGCATGGATGTCCTTCTCTCCATCTATGGCGACGGACGGACGGAGCATGGCGACGGTCTCACGGCTCTAACACCGAAGTCGGGCGTCGCGCTCGTGGTCGGCGGCACACCGGGCGGCGGGCGGTGGCCGAGCAACAGCGGCCGGGTGAGCTGCGGCCGCGCTCGCGGCGGGCGTCGTGCTCGCGACGGGAGGCGCGCCGGGCGGCGGGTGGCGGGCGATGGTCGGGCAGCGCGCTGCGAGGACGGGCGGGCGAGCGGACTGGTGCAGCTCCGACGGGCGCGGCGGGCCAGCATCGGGGCGGGCAGCAGCGGCCGAGCAGCGGCGGCCGGGTGAGCTGCGGCCGCGCTCGCGGCGAGAGGCGCGCCGGGCGGCGGGCGATGGTCGGGCAGCGCATTGCAAGGACAGGCGGGCGAGCGGACTGGCGCAGCTCTGGCGGGCGTGGCGGCGGCCAAGTAGCGGTGGCTGGGTGAGCTGCGGCCGCGCTCGCAGCGGATGTGATGTGTGATTGACGGGAGGCTGAGGGTGTGTAAGGTCGTGATCATACTTCTAATCTGGACCGTTAAATCTGTAGGATATGTGCTGTGAGTCGTTGATCTTGCAGGTGGAATTTGCCTAGAGAAGATTTTAATTATAGTAGAGACTAGCAAATATGCCTGTACGTTGCAACGGGAGAAAAACATCAAATAGATATAGAAAGTGATGACATAATGTTACATATCTATTTATAAAATTTAAAATACATAATTTATTTTATTGATAACCATGACATCTATGGTATTAGATAGCTAATATTTACAATAATATGTAGCTTGAAGTCATATTTATTTAACAATGATAAATAGAAATTAGTTAAACCTTATTTTACTCTAATATACTTTAGTATTATATTAAAACATGAGAAGTTTTTTTATTTAGATTAGGATTTCTATGAAATATGATATATTAGTTAAATCTATGTAGATTATATCAGTTAAATCTATGTAGATTTTGAATACATGAGTTTATAAAGTGTTCAAATGACATAACAACATATCGTGCAAAGGTAGTAAAAGTACCCTCAAGCATAAATTTAGGTAAATTAGTAAATTAGTAATATATGCAAAAATGGTGCTAAAACTTTTACCAGAAATCAAACATCACATTAAATAGGTTATCATAAAATTTTCATAATAATTAAAGCAAGATAACTACAATTTCAATTTTACACTAAAAAGCATAGGCAAGCATCTTCAGTAAAAAAAATATAATAAATATGTGATATTTTTTGTTTACTGCATGATCTAAATATGTGGGGCTGAACAAAATTTATATTGTAATTTTTAGATTCTTCTATGAATTACTATATATTTATCAGTTTTTAGTTGATTTAAAGAATAAAAGAAAAGTAAACTGAAGATTTTGCATTGAGAACCCTAGAAAAGTTTTTATTTTTTTTCCTTCTCCCCCAACATAACGATTCGGCAAGCAGGCGGACGGTGACAGTTTTGTACCTACACCTCTATGGTTTTCTTATTCTTAACATTTTATAAGAGATTTTGTATTGAGAACCTTAAAAAACTTCTATTTTTTCCTATTCCACCACGTACCAGGGGCGAATTCTAGGACCGACACGGACATGGCGGTACTGCGGACGGGCAGGCAGAAAATTTTGAAGGCAGACTGAAATTTTCATATTTTATTAGTAGCCTATAGATTTAACTAGCGAAAAATCAAAAATAAAAATTTGAGAATATTTGTAGATTTATTTGAAGAACTTGTGTGGAGGTCAATTTTTTTACCAAAATCTCTATCTTTATCGGTACAAAATGATATCATATAATGATACTCTTGGACTTGCTCTGAAACGTTAGGTTCTTTTTGACACGAGGTTGGAAACATGCATATATTTGTATGTCTTGACAAATTAATGCAGGAAGGTAGCACGGGTCAATCACAGGACACGTACGGTAACTGCATGCACGTACTGAATGCTGCAGGTGAATAGTACTATAGTATACAAGTTGAACTAATGTAATGGTCATATGTTATGAGAATCTGAGCACAGTGGCAAGATCAATTGTCATAAGCTAACTAAAATAATTTAAATCTCTCGAACAAAATTAGCACTAGAAAAAGATTTACCTTAATTTCATGAACTAGTGTTACCATAATATTGAATATTTATGAAAATTCTGATTACAACAATACTAATAATATTTACAAGAGTTTACCGTAATAATATTTATGAGAATTGTTATTATGATTTCTTCTCTAACATAACTAACATTGATATTTACCAAAAATGGGTAATATGAATATAAGTATTTACAAGAATTTTGGACTGTGGTTGACGATAAAAATTAATAAGAATGATCGAAATTACCATAACATCAGCATAAGTTACATCATATATTTACGATAATTGTGTTTAAGACAATGCTAACATTATTTACATGAATTTTCACAATTAATTTTTACGACAAGACTCTTGTTCATGCATATCGGCTCGTCCTGGGCTCGTGCTGCCGGCGTTCACCACTCCTGCTATTGCTGGACGACCCAGCGTCGGCCTCTAGGCCTATTATATTCCAGCTACGACGCACTATCCTTCCTTTGTTCATGGAGGATGCCGCCAGACGTTGGCGATGGTACGGCATGGGCACAACACTCAGAAACCGGCGGTGCGGCACTGACCGATGAGAGATTGTTTTGCAGGAGATGAACATCCACGGCCTCACCACGGCGAACCCGGCTCTGTGACGGTAGCTAGGAACTTGCTATCTCCAAAAGCATCTAATTAAGGGCTATCTCCAAAAGCATCTGATTAAGGGCTTGTTTGGCACAGCTCAACTTCACTAGTAAAGCTGTTTTTTTAGAAAATAGCTTTCATGAGTGACTTTCTAGATGAAGCTGAGCTGTTTTGGAGAAAGTGTTTGGCAAAATAGCTTCACCAACTACTTTATGCATAGTTGAAAGAGAGAAATGAGGGAGAAGCTGCAATAAGCTACTTTTTTCCAGCTTCATCCAACTTATGTCTTTGTGAGAGGAAGGAAAAAACCGCTTCACCCATGAAGCTGTTTTGGAAATAAGTGTTTGGCAAAAAAAACAGCTCACAACGGCTCATGAAGCTGCTGTGAGCTGTAGCAAACTGGCCTTAATACTATCAAATCTTCATCTCGATCTACTCAAAATATAAAAATCAGTAAATCACTAAGATAAAACAAGTTGCAATCAGAATCGAACACAGACAATTTGAATCGTGTGGAGGCGCGCACCTGGCCATCGTCGATTGAAGCAAGTGTGGGAGGGGATGGATCCGCCAGATGAAACCGCCGCCGCCGAGATGAGTGAAGGTGCCACCGACGAGACGGTGGAGGCAGTGTCCACTGTCGCCGCCTCTAGAGGTAGCTAGGAAGTATGTCCGATGCCGAACCACCTTAATTTGAGGAAGTGGCGTCGTGGATCCCATGGAGATGACGCATGACGCACATCGCCGGTCAGGGAGGGGTCAGATCGACATGCCGTCGTTGTGTCCCCTACGTGTGGTGGAATGTCTCTAGCACCAAGAAGCAAAATGTGTTGCGGCTGGATTCGATTCGATGGTGTTCAGGTGAAAGGAAAGAGAACAATTTTAGGGGAAATCAGTGCATGCATGCATGCATGCATATTAAAGTCAAAGCCAATTCCTGTTCTATAGCCAACGGACGTGATTTTATTTTTATTTTTAGCCCAAATTTGAAACATATTTCAAATTTGATCCGTTTTTGAAAGTATTTTCAAAACTAGGCCGTTTGGACCCGCCACCATGCATGGCGGGGCAAATGCACAGAACCCCGCCATGCATGGCGGCGGGGTACTACTGCTGACATGACATGGTTTAGGGGGACACCTGCTGACGTGGCTAATACGTGGCGAGGTACGTGGCAAATAGTACCCCGCCACGCATCATGTCGGGATGCAACCCCGCCGCGCATCATGGCGGGGTGCTCCCTGTCTGACAAAATGCCCACCCTCTGCTTTCTCTGTGTTCCCTGGTGGCACTTTCGTTCATTTGTGTTAATTATTGTCTGTAAATTGCACTAATTGTACAGTTTACCTGTAAATCACGAGATGAATTTTTTAAGCCTAGTTACTTTATAATTAGATATTTTTTATTAAATAAAAATAAAATTACTACAGTGTTAAAATTTAAAAAGTTTTTGAATCTAAACAAGACCGGCTATAGTGTGTATGCAGAGAGGGGTCAGGCTTGCCATCAAGCTGCGTGGGAGGCAAAGCGACAGTAGTCTGTGTTGGGCCTTGTTTAGTTCCCAAAAGATTTTGCAAAATTTTTCAGATTTCCAGTCACATTAAATCTTTAGACGTATATTTTTAACTTCAAATAAATTTATTCAAAAATTAGATTTAAATATCTATCTAATAATACTAATTTTATATTATAAATATTAATATTTTTAATAAATATTTAATCAAAATTATTTTCAGAAGAAAATAACAGACATTTAGGAACGAGAAAACTACAGTAACGGGTACAGTGCTGCTGCTGTACAATGCTGTACGTGCTGCTGCTGGCAGCACGCGCGCAGTGCTGTGCGCACGCACATTTCCAATTTTTCTTATGAAAAATAACTTTGATTAAATATTTATTAAAAATATTAATATTTATAATATAAAATTAGTATCATTAGATAGATATTGAAATTTAATTTTTGAATAAATTTATTTGTAATTAGAAATATACGTTTAAAGATTTGATGTGACGGGGAATCTAAAAATTTTTGTAAAACTTTTTGGGAACTAAACAAAGCCCAACACCCTAGACTACTGTCGCTTTGCCTCTCACATCAGCAGCTTTATGGGCAAGCCTGACCCCTCTCTCTCTCCAGGTATAACTAATCTTGTTTAGATCCAAAAACTTTTTAGATTTTAACACTATATCAATTTCGTTTTTATTTAATAAAAAATATCTAATTATAAAGTAACTAGGCTTAAAAAATTCGTCTCGTGATTTACAGGTAAACTGTACAATTAGTGCAATTTACAGACAATAATTAACACAAATGAACGAAAGTGCCACTAGAGAACACAGAGAAAGCAGAGGGTGGACATTTTGTCAGACAGGGAGCACCCCGCCATGATGCGGCGGCGGGGTTGCATCCCGCCATGATGCGTGGCGGGGTACTATTTGCCACGTACCCCGCCACGTGTTAGCCACGTCAGCAGGTGTCTCCCTAAACCATGCCACGTCAGCAGTAGTACCCCGCCGCCATGCATGGCGGGGTTCTGTGCATTTGCCCCGCCATGCATGGTGGCGGGTCCAAACGGCCTAGTTTTGAAAATACTTTAAAAAGCGGATCAAATTTGAAATATGTTTCAAATTTGAGCTAAAAATAAAAAAAAATTCACGGACGTGAGCTGGCCTCCGCTCGCTCGCTCGCTCGCGACTTGCCCTGGATCTTGGCCTCTTGGGTTCGCATGTTTGGTCCGGCTTATTCTGTAGCTACAGTTCTAATATATATATATATATATATATATATATATATATAGAGAGAGAGAGAGAGAGAGAGAGAGAGAGAGAGAGGGAGAGATTACTTCGTACTTCCCGGGGTAGTTACTGTATATGGTTGCAGGCTTCCAGCTACCTGCCTACCTTCGTCAAGACTAAGACGGATACCTGCATGCGGCAGTCAAGCATGTTCCATGGTGGCATATTCGGTGCGTGTGCTTGTGTGTATATAAAGGGCCGGGAGGGCATCGATCTTCCTCACAATCCAGCCACGCGTACACCTAAGCCCCGGGAGGGACCACCAGCCGTTTCTATGGCGTCCACTCTCACCACCATCTGCAGCCCCGGCGGCGGCGTCACATCGTCGTCGTCAGCCGCCGCAGCGGAGCAGGACTGTCGCCGGCAGTACGCCCCGAGCGTGTGGGGCGACTTCTTCATCGCCCACCAGCTGTGCACGCCGGAAGAGCTCCTGTCCACGCAGCAGAAGGCGTCGGCCAAGAAGGAGGAGGTGAGGCGGATCCTGTTGGCCGCCGACGCCGCCGCCGTCACCTCCGGCGACGACGACCTTGTTGCACGGAAGCTGGAGCTCGTCGACGCGCTGCAGCGGCTCGGAGTGGACTACCACTACAAGGAGGAGATCGATGCGCTGCTGCGTGCGGTTCACGAGGACCACCATGACCATGGAGCTTCAGCTTCGTCCCATGACCTCTATGTCACCTCGCTCAGGTTCTACCTGCTCAGGAAGCATGGGTACACCGTCTCCTCCGGTAAAGGACGACGTCTCATGCTTGTAATTGTAATTTCACTCGGTTTTTTGTATTCATGTATATGCGTGTTTTTACTAAAATTTTGTCTGTGCAACGTTCACTGCAATAGAAAGCTTTTTTTAGAGGCTGATTTTGGCCCTGTTTAGATCCGAATGTTTTTTTGATTTTGACACGGTAGCTCTTTCGTTTTTATTTGACAAATATTGTCCAATCATGGAGTAACTAGGCCTAAAAGATTCTCGTGATTTACAGACAAACTGTGCAATTAGTTTTTGTTTCCATCTATATTTAATACTCCATGCATGCATGTGCCGTAAGATTCGATATGACGTGGAATCTTGAAAAAATTTTGGTTTTTGGATTGAACTAAACAAGGCTTTTTTTTAGAAGTTTCATAGTCTCTATCAAATAGTCTTTGTCCATACTAAGGCTCTTTTTAGGTCCCCATCTAAAAACCTTTCACCTATTCCATCAAATCTTTGGAGTATTAAAAATAGACAAAAAAAAAACTAATTACACAGTTTGGTTGTAAATCACAAGACGAATCTTTTAAGCCTAATTAATCCATGATAGTCATAATTGCTACAGTAATCCATTTGTACTAATGCCAGATTAATTAGTCTTAATAAATTTGTCTCGTAGTTTCTAGACGAGCTATGTAATTTGTTTTTTTATTAAAACCCCTCTCGATATTTTTCTAACACATTTAATGTGACATCTAAAAATTTTTTTCTTTTCGCGAACTAAAATGGCCTAATTTACAGAGGTGGTGGTCTTAGGATGTCTCTCTCCATACAACAGAGGGGCTGCATCTAAAAATGTCTGCATCTGATGCAGATGTTTTTGCGAAGTTTAGAGATGAGCAAGGAAACATTTCGAGTGATGACGATATGACCACATTGATGATGTTGTACGACGCCGCACATATGAGGACTCGTGGAGAGGACATACTTGACAACATCATCGTTTTCAACAAGAGTCGCCTCGAGACCGTGGTGAAAAGTGAAAATCTGGAGCCGGATCTGGCAGAGGAGGTGACGATCACGCTGGAGACGACTCGTTTCAGGAGAGCAGAGAGAGTGGAGGCGAGGCGGTTCATCTCGGTGTACGAGAAGAAGGCGACACGCGATGACACCATACTGGAGTTTGCAAAGCTGGACTACAACATCGTGCAAGCTGTCTACTGTGACGAGTTGAAACAACTTTCAATGTACGTACGTACGTAAGGACCGATAGAGAAATCATTGAATTATTGTTATCTAAGAGTACAAGTTTGGATTGATTTACATTTTTGTTTTCTTTTTACACAACAGTTTGTGATGATTAATTTATTACACGTGTATATGTATGTAAGTATGATTTACACATGTACAGGTGGTGGAAGGATCTGAGGTCACAGGTGGACATGACGTTTTCAAGGGATAGATTGGTGGAGATGTATTTTTGGATGACGGTAATTGTTTATGAGCCGGATTACTCGTATTCACGGATAATGCTTACAAAGCTGGTCCTATACATTGCTTTGTTGGATGACATCTATGACAACTATAGCACCACAGATGAGAGCAACATCTTTACTACAGCCTTCAAAAGGTATATATCTCGCTCACTGAAGTTCAGATTTATTAATCACATCTACCACGGTGGATATAATATATATGTGTCCAATTTTTTTTTACAAATCCACTTTATTCGCTTTAAAAACGGCAATATATAGGTGGGATGACAAGGCAGTGGAGGAACAAATCCCTCAACATCTGAGGAATTTCTACAAGAGTGTAATCCGTACTGCAGATGAGATTGTGGCCGAGTTGAAAGTTCAGAATAACAAGAATTCGGAGGTGGTAAGAGAAGTGGTAAGTTGCATGCAGCAGCAGGCTCCAAATCAAAGATTTACCACGCCGACAAAAGACACACATAAAAAACACTTGCTTTCAAAGTCAAGTTTAACATCTAACTAAGTATATATTCAGATGTTTCACGTGGCCGAATCCTACCATGCTGAGGTCAAATGGCGTGATGAGCAGTACGTGCCTGCCGATGTAGATGAACATCTGCAAATTTCACTGGGAAGCATTATGGCTATGCAAGTCGTCGTCCTAACCTTTGTTTCCATGGGAGATGTGACTACTAGGGAGATCATTGATTGGGCTTTCACCTATCCAAGAATGATCAGAGCCGTTACTGCTATGGCTCGTATACTCAACGATATCATGTCATATGAGGTACACACATGCATCACTCAACGACGAGACTAATTCAAGATTGCATTCATCATTGTAAATATTTTTCTGACGATATCCGACCGATTCCTGTATGCCACGGCTTATACATCTATTATACTCTTTTGCAGCGAGAACAAGCTTCAGACCATATGGCATCCACGGTGCAAACTTGCATGAAACAGTACGGGGTCACAGTTGAGGAAGCCATTGAGAAGCTCAAGTTTATATGTGAGGAAGCATGGATGGACATCGTCCAAGGATGTCTTGACCAGAAATATCCCATGGCCATTCTGCACAAGGTGGTCAGCGTTGGACGATCACTAGATTTCATTTACAAGAGAGAAGATTCATACACCCTCCCATCCAACCTCAAGGACACTATAACTTCGTTGTACACAAAGCTCGTCGTCTGAGTTTAATTTTCTGATAATAAGGTCCAGCAGGCGCCAAGTACGTACGTGTATATATAGCTTCTCGGCATAAAACATCATCAGTGAATTAGTTAATCGAAGATCAGATGTCAAGGGTATATATATAGTTTACCTCCATGTACGATCCTAAATGATACACGATCGAGCTGTCTTATTGTGTACCGCCCTCACGAGTATATGTAATCTTGGTCGCTCTAATAAACATATATATACTTTCTCCATGTTCC
This sequence comes from Sorghum bicolor, assembly GCF_000003195.3. Taxonomy (NCBI): domain Eukaryota; kingdom Viridiplantae; phylum Streptophyta; class Magnoliopsida; order Poales; family Poaceae; genus Sorghum; species Sorghum bicolor. Next base: position 3,229,098 of record NC_012876.2, on the reverse strand, counting down.
TAAAGAAAGTCGTTTTGTGGTTGTCTTAAGTTAAACATTTTAGACTTTGCTACAAATAAGTTGAGTTTGAAAATATAAAAGTGATGTGGATAGATTCATCTCTCAAAATGTAATTTTATAAAAGTTTATAATGAGTATATTTTATAAAGGCCAAGATCATGTTGACCAAGAGTTAGCCTCTTATTATGCATTCCAATGCTCTTGCTTAAACTCACTCAAGATGAATGCCTTGTCCCCCGCCCCCAAATAGTATGGCCAAATGAAAAACAAATCCTTGATGCACACTATAGTGAATGTCCTCCAAGCACCAACCTTACATTAGCTCTGTTGTGGTCTTAGTCTTCAGGAATATCCTTTGTGACATACACCAATTAACAATCCAAGTCTTCAGGGACAAGACACCCTATGGACCTTCAACTTTTGACTAAATCCAATGTGAATACTACTTTAAATCACATGTTAGTCATAAGTCATAACACTTGTGTTCATCAATCACCGAAACACTAAATCACCAAACTGGAGCCTAGCTATGTTGAAGATGGACCATATTACTTATTTATTTGGTTGAACGGACTCGGAATAGATGGGATGGATGGCTATGTTTCCACCATTAGGGTCCATCATATTGCAAAACCATTTTAAACTGTACTCTCTTCATCCCAAATTATAAGACGTTTGACTTTTTCCATCTAAAGTTTGACCACTCGACTTATTCAAAAAATTTATACAAAATATCATAAAAAAGTTTGACCACTACGAGGCATAAGGCAGCCAGGACCAATAGTAAGACAAACTGAACTCTAAATCTTTTTTGTATGTATACCATAAAAAAGTGACAACCATAGAACCTTTTCTGGGCCTATTTTAGAGTGTGGGCATTTGCTAATCCGGCCTGTTGGGCCAAATAAGAAAAAAAAGAAGTCACGGGGAAATAGAGTTAGCTGACGCTGGGCATGATGCCCTGATCCCATGTTCGTAGAATGTGATTGTACAGTAACAACAGTGACGAGGAGAAAAGGTGAGACGTGGAAAGCCCAAATTGTTGGCGGCCCGGCCCGGTCGCAGAAAAGGGCTCCTTTTCCTTCCATTTCGTAGTCGTGAAGAAGCAAGCAGCGCCGCCGCCCGCCAACCCCTCCTCGTTGCTATTTAGTTGGTTGCACTAGTGACTGTAAGTATTTTTAAAGCCTATATTGCTAATTTTATTAAAAATATCAAAGAGCCAAAAAAAGGCCGAGCTAATTGCTTCAAGAATCTAGGCTTTCAGAAACACCTTCTCCTACAAATCAAAATGATGTCTGCTGGATCAAAAATTATTATCATTTCAAGCAAACCTGTAGACCTACCATACTTATGTCAGAGTTTTTCAAAATAAAATAGAATTGGTTCAGTTGTTAAATCAACTAAAATAGCACGTGTCTTAAGTTGACATAATACCAGAGTGATCTTACAATTTGGATATTCAAGTTCGCATCATTGACAAAAAAAGTTATATATATGTTGGACTATGTCAAAAGACAACATCTAGGCAGTTTCTGAAACACAAGACCAACATATATTAGGGAATTACAGAGAGAGTGATAACTACTTGTATCAGACAAGCAGTGATCTCTCTGTATCAGTTGTTATTCATGCACCACACCCAGGCAGGAGGCAGTACGTATGAGCAATGGCAAGAGAGATCACTGACATAGAAAGATGGGCAATAGAAAATTCCACACGGTTGATTCCTGACCAAGAGGAGTGTCGAGGATGTCAATAAAATATCCATATTATATAAAAAAACCAAATTCCCATCCAAGGAAAAAACCCAACGTGCAAACCATCTTGGGCCTGTCTAGGAGCAGGCCTCGACATCCTAGACAGGCGCACAACTACTCGATGTATCATAAGTACAACCAGCACGCCGATCGACATAAGCCTCGATGACGGAGAAAGGCTCGAGCGAACGCTAAGTCCTCAAAGCCCACGCACCCCTCGATCACGGAATCAGAGTCGAGCGAGTCACGCTGCCTCGAGCGCAGGACGCGTCTCGACTGCCTGCCGCCGGTACGGAATTTAGAGCAATTAATGCACCCGACAGGTTCCCACCTAACACCATGGCAGCCGCAGTTGTGATGATGGATCGTACCCCGTCGCATCTTGCCTTTTGCCAGCTTTGTCTTGGAAGTTGGAGAAAGGTACATAGCAGTTCTGTCACGCCCTGTGTGACATTCCGTCGGACGACCCCTCGAGGCGTAATTGTCAACGCTTTTCTCACACGGAACATGCCCATTCCGCCCGGCCCTCGAGGCCACCAGTCAGCGCTCCAACCACTCCCGACGCGATGCCAGAGAGTCTGTACACGCGTGCGCGTAAGTACGGATCCGTTACCAGGTGTTATATAGGAGCTCACGCGAAGAACGCACGCGCCATCATTGTTGGGTACACTGCAACAAGACACGTCGAGCCACGCCGATACAGAGGCCTCGAATTGACTTACGCCCTTACCCCTACCGTAACCCTACACTAGTCCATGCATCATGTAACCCTATGTCTCCCCTTAGCCTATAAAATGGGACGCCACGGGTTAAAATAGCGAGACACTTGACGTAGAAAAACCACGCTCGCATGCACTACACCGCCAACGCCAAGCAACGCATAGCTAGTTCTTGAGGACTTAGAACCTCTCACTTATTCATACTTTTATTCACCCCTGTACAAGCGCTTCGGTGAAAGATAATACAAGCTCTCCTCCTTCACTGGACGTAGGGCCTTCTTTTACCCGAACCAGGATATATCGTTGTGTTCTTCTTGCATCACCAGAAGAGGGAGTACACAAATTCACTCGTTGGTACCTCTAGGGTAAAACACAGACAAGGAGCATGCATGGTCATCGTCACTCTCTTCGTCCTTGCCGCCGGCAGCCATAACCCCACGACGGCTACCACCACCGGGAGCTGTGTTACAATGGAGAGGCCTTGTTTAGTTCCAAAAGAATTTGCAAAAAATTTCAGTCGTCACATCGAATTTTGCGGTACATGCGTGGAGTATTAAATATAGATAAAAAATAATAACTAATTATACAGTTTGCTTGTAATTTGTGATATGATTCTTTTGAGCCTAGTTAGTTCATGATTAAATAATATTTGTCAAATACAAACGAAAGTGCTATAGTGTCTATTTTGCAAAAAAAGTTGGAACTAAACAAGGCCGCATTTGCAGTGTTTTCAGCACACCATGATAATCCTGATAATAGTCTCTCTCTGTCCCTTAAAACTTCAATTCATATAGTTGTCTTAAATTAAACTTTTAAGCTTTGACCAAATTTTTTTTAAAAAAAATACTATGATTTATAGTACCAAATTAGTACCATTAAATTTATCATGGAATATATTAAAGCTTTAGAGATAGAGGAAGAACATGTGCGACATCATGACCGTTACCACAGTTAATGGGGAAAAAAGAAGAATCAAAACATGCATATTTCAAAAGTATATATACCATAACTAGTCATGTGGCTATTTGCAAAACCTATATAAGCATGCGAAATGTGCTTTACCAGAGCATTTTTTAGCTAGATATGCTTGTGGATACAAGCAAGGTTGGCATCTTTTTCTTTTTTTCTAGCACATCAGCGAAGCACAGATTACCATCACTGATTGAGGTAGAGCAAAAGATGCCAGCCCCGTGATTCTCATTATATTCAAAGCAGCACGAATGAATTGTATTTCCTCCCTTCTAAATTAAAAGATATTTATAATCTTTCTAGATATATTGATTTTGCTGCACGTCAAAAGTTAATTCGCAAGAGAAAAAAAAAAAGAGGCCGGGGATACCATCCTCTTTCTCATCTTATCTTATACACCGAGGTCTAGTTTAATTTTCCAATAAAATTTTAGATTCTCCGTCACATCGAATATTTAAACGTATGTATGGAACATTAAATATAGATAAAAATAAAAACTAATTTCACAGTTTATATGTAATTTACTAGATGAAATCTTTTGAGCCTAATTAGTATGTGATTGGACAATAATTACCAAATACAAACAAAAACAAAAGTGTTATTGTAGCTAAAGCCAAAAATTTATTTCCGTGAACTAGGCCCTGTTTGGTTCCTCCTACTAAATTTTAGCTAGCTAAACTTTAGTCACTTTGATAGCTAAAGTTCCAAACATATTGATTAAAAAGAGCTAAAATAGTTTAGTTTCATTAGTCACCCAAGAGTTTTAGACAGAACCCCTGAAACAAGACCCGAGAATCACACTAGTATAGGGTAGCTAGCATGATCGGCGGTCTAAACAAGACCCGAGAATCGCACTAGTATAGTATATAGGGTAGCTAGCATGATGGGCTGGGTGGTGGAGCGCCTCCACCCGCACGTCCTACACCGACGGCGGCATTTGCAATTGGAAGGTTCGTTTCTTTTCTTGCCGCGGACGTCAAAAGTCATCAACCGCACACGTGTACGTCCACACCTGCACGTACTGCAGTCATCTCTCTACGCGTGGGCACCGACACGAGCCTTGGCCGCACCAGATTCGCTCGCTGTCCTCGATCTCGTGCGCGCGCGGATCTGATGAGGAATATACATACTTGCCTTCTTCTTGGCCCACAAGTCACGCTCTCGCTACCGACTCACATCACATGCAGCAGCACAAACAAATACCCTACGGCTGGGATGGGGGGGGGGGCAATTAGGCCTTGTTTAGCTGTGAAATTTTTTTGGATTTTGGCACTGTAGCACTTTCGTTCGTTTGTGGCAAATATTGTCTAATCATGGACCAATTAGGATCAAAAGATTCGTCTCGCGATTTTACAGGCAAACTGTTTAATTAGTTTTTATTTTTTATCTATATTTAGTGCTTTATGCATGTGCCGTAAGATTCGATGTGACGGAGAATCTTGAAAACTTTTTGGTTTTTGGAGTGAACTAAACAAGGCCTTACACAGGGATAACATCGTCTGTTCAAACATGTCGTGGAATCAGACTCTGTACCACGTAGGCGTGCGCAAAGGCACACGTTTAGGTAGAGGAGGTAGGATGGGCAGTTGACCAGATTTAGTATGGATCGTACATGGACGATATATAGTTGGAGTCGATGGCTCTTTAGGCTTCCCTCGTCTGGGATCTTAATCGTATGAGCACCGGTCGTAAGTTCGGATCATATATGAGAGGGATAGAGAGGGATGTGATGACATTATGAGAAGCAATAAGTAAAGAAATGGTTGAAAGTATCTTTTTTCTCTTTAATATTACCTAGCAAATATATTTATGCTAATATTTTTACAAACCTACAAGTCAATTATAGAAAGTTTGGCCGATATGAATATTGTAACGACACTTTTTTGCAAGCATGGATGAGTAATATATATATATATGACAAAGCAGGAGGTCTTTCCTGGGCATGCCCTTCTTTTTGCACGATTATCGAGTGGAGTGCTCGTTGCAGCTTCAATTGTCTGTTTTAAAGCTTTGGTACTATTGTTCAAAAGCACACGGTTCTTAATTGTATGAGCACCGGTACGTCGTAAAGTTATATGAGAGAGATAGTGTGATGACATTACGGGAAGTGATAAGTAAAGAAATGATTGAAAAGTATCTTTTTGTTCTTTAATATTACCTAGCAAATATGTTCGTGCTAATATTTTTAACAAATCTGGTCACCTAAAGAAAGCTTGACCAGTCTTATTCGCTTGGTTCAAAAGTTATGGTTCAAACTACTATTTGTTAATTTGTTATGAGAAAAAAATATCGTTGAATGATTGTCTGAAATACTCAAACCATGGAAAGACTGTTTTGTCACTCTCTTTCTTTTGTAGCAACAACATTAACACAGGGACCGAAGGTATTAAGCAATTTTATTTTTACTCTAAATAGCGGTTAAAGTCAAAGACAACATTATACGTAGTTTGACTGAAGGTATCAAGTCAAAATATGTTTTGTATTTTATTATAAAAAATAAAGAGAGTACTACATGGAAAAAAAGGCGCCCAGAAATCTCCGCGATTCTAGGCCTTGTTTAGTTCTAAAAGATTTTGTAAAATAGACATTGTAGCAATTTTGTTTGTATTTAATAAATATTATCTAATTATAAATTAACTAGATTTAAAAATTTTGTTTGTATAATTAATTATTTCATTTATTTGTATTTAATATTTTATACATGTGTCGTAAGATTTGATGAGAATTTGAAAAATTTTGTAAAATTTTTTGGAAGTATAGAGAGCACCGCTGGCCACCGATTAGAAAAAGGGGAAAAAAGGCCGAAGCTGCCAACTCTCCCACATGTCGTGAGTCGTGACACAACGACGCAGGAGCGGAGCGGTTCGCTTTATAGCATGCCAACCACGTGTCCGTCCCTTGGGAGGAGAAGCGACTAGAGGTCCCAGCTTGCCGGACCCCGTCGGGGGCCCCACACGGCAGTCACCAACCAACCTCCCGCTTCGCCGCCAGCCACGAGCACGGAAAGAAAAAGAAAAAGGTTGGCGAGGTTGGACCAAGAATGGAAATCGCAGTCGGCGGACGGAGCTCGCAGCTCGTCGCTTCGTTGTAAGCTCCGACTCCGAGCCTCCGAGCAGTCGTTCGTTGAAGAAGCTAGCTGCTCCTTCCTCCTAGTATAAAGGAGCCTCCTTTTTTCCTTTGCCGTGCCGCGCCGTCCCGTCCATTCTGCTTCCGAGCCTTCCTTCTCCCCCCCTTTCGCCGCCGCCGCCGCGTGGTTGGGTGGGTGTGTGCTGTGCTGTTTGTTCCAACATCACCGGAGCGCAGCGCAGCGCAGCGAGCAGCCGAGGAGCGGAGCCGGAGATGAGGTGGGCGGCGTTCCTGTGGGAAGGCGCGTCCCGGGCGTCCGGCGGCCGCCGCCCGGGGGTCTCCAACCTCCTCCTCGTCGTCGCAGCTGCCAGGTACCGTCCTGATCGATTCATCCGCCCCTTCTTCCTCTCCTCCTCCTCCTCCTCCTCCGCCAATTTCTCTGTAGTACCCTGTAGCCGCGACTCTGTTTTGTACTACTACTAGTACTAGTAGTACTGCCATTCTTCTTCCGTGTCGCTCTGAAACCGGGTCATTCAATTGGCCGCCGCGGGCGGCGGCGGCGGCTTTGCGTCTTCCGCTCCCTGTCAGGATCTGCACTAGTTCTTCCTTCCTGCTACCTTGGCGTTTCGTTCCTCGCGGATCTTGGAAGGCAGTAGATGTTGTTCACTCTGTGCCTGCCTGGACTTCCCTCACTTTCCTAACCTCTGAAATCTCGCTCTCCCTGTTCGATTCTGCTTTCGCATAGGGAGCTTGGCCAGTCCCTCTCAAATGATGTTAGATGAGCGAGATGAAAAAAAAAAAAAAAAACTGTTTTGCCCCACATTGGCCTTGTTTAGTTCAAATTTTTTTTTGGAAAATCGATACGGTAGCACTTTTGTTTATATTTGATAAATATTGTCCAATCATAAACTAACTAGGCTCAAAAGATTCGTCTCATCAATTCCGACCAAACTGTGCAATTAGTTTTTATTTTCGTCTATATTTAATACTTCATGCGTCTAAAGAATTTTGTAAATTTTTTTGAACTAAACAAGGCCATAATGTAAAAATTGCCAAATCTGAGGCATCCCCACGTCGTCGTGGACCTTGCCCTCTGGCTGCATATTATGAATGAAATATTCCTTAGTGGTCCATGTGCCCAAGAACAAAAACCTTCCTTTGATTTCTCCACTACTACGTGTGAATTGTGATGTGAGTCCCCACCTCGTGGTGAGGTGAGACTCCAGCTCTGAATTTTCTACGCTGGATGACCCCCCATGAGACCAACAAGAAAACAAATTTGACTTCCATTTCTCAGGTCCGTAGCACCACGATTTTTAAGCATCTCTTCGCTGCAGTATTGTATGTTCTGCAATATTTTTAAATTAAAAATGCGAGAGTTCGTTATGGTACGGCCACAAACCAGAGTAGAAACAACTATATGTCAACAACTATTGTTTGGTGTGTACCGTGTCTTCGGAGCCATGTGCCGAACTAACGTGGAACATGCTGCTGTCTTTTATAAAGTACTAGGCTTTCCCTTTTTCTTCGGATTCTCTAATGTGACAACGAAAAGTAATCTGTATAATTTGCTTGTTGGGTATGAATGCAAAATGAAACATCAAAATGTATAGAAAATAAATCCCAAAAAAGAACTTCTAATTTTTATTTTTTTCCCTACCAAGGTCTCAATGTAGAACATAAACAGATTACATTCTCTAAGATGTCTGAACATTGCTGCAGCCTCATAAATCAGACTCATAAATTATGTCACGCAATATGTCCTGCTATCATACTTTCAGCTCCTTTGCTCATAAGTTACTGTATCTGCAGTAGCGGTGGCCTCGTTGCCTATGCCGACTCCGGATCAGATGCTGCTGTTGAGAAGCCGCAACTTCCTCCAAGGAAAAAAGTTGTGGTGCTTGGGACTGGTTGGGGCGGCACCACATTCCTGAGGAATCTCGATAGCAGGTTGTACGATGTGCAGGTTATATCTCCTCGGAACTACTTTGCGTTTACGCCACTGCTCCCGAGTGTCACTTCTGGAACAGTTGAGCCTAGGAGCATTGTTGAGCCAATCCGTAGGATCTTGGAGAAGGTATGCTGTTGTCCTGAATTTATGCAGGTTCTTTTTCACTGCAAATAGATTCTAACACTTACATTATTATCTGTGCTTCTGTCATCCTCGTTTTGAAAGAGCCATTGGTCAGTTTTGGATGCAGGATGCAGTTCTCTTCTACCTTAATCTAGGATTTATTTGTGAACCAGAGCAATAGAACAATAAGCAACTGACAATGTTCAGTATGCAGTAAAAGTACCACTGTATTAGTGCTGTATATCCCTACACCACGTAACTTGAATGTTTATGTACAGTGGTAGCTTGATTTTTGTTTCGTCTAGCAACAGCTTGAATTTTTTTTATTCTAAACTCATTGAATACTGTTTATTAGGGCTTTTTCTTTCCTATGATGTAAAACAATGAAGTTCGGCATCTTTCTGACCTCGCATCTTGCACCGAAGCAATTTGGGTCCCACACATACAATTAGTGAATGACTCATTTGATTTGGGAATGGCCATATTTCGTTCTTTTTTACCTTTTGTAAACAAGGAGCAAATGCTATTCATGTTTGAATCATTCCGATATGTTGAACACTAGTATACTACCTCAATTAGATGGTTACATTCGTTCCAATGAACTAATATTCGTTTTGTTGTCTCTTGTTCCTACAGAAAGGTGGAGAAATCAAATTTTGGGAAGCAGAGTGCTTCAAGATTGATCCACAAAGCAAGAAAATCCATTGTCGCTCGAATGTTGGGACAAATCTTGAGGGGAATGGCGAGTTCTCGGTTGACTATGACTATCTCGTGGTAGCAGTTGGAGCTAGGACAAATACATTCAATACTCCTGGCGTGGTAGAGAATTGCCACTTCTTGAAGGTAACTTGTCTAAGATAAAAATTTCACTTTTATCTAAAGATAATATTATACTTAATTCACATGGTTTTTTCACTTCAAGCCACATCGATTTACTCATTTTGTACTCCTTCAATTGCAGGAAGTAGAGGATGCTCAAAAGATCAGACGGAGTGTGATGGACTGCTTTGAGAGAGCAAGCCTCCCCTTCCTGAATGAAGAAGAGAGGAAGAAGAATCTTCATTTCGTGGTTGTGGGTGGTGGACCTACTGGAGTGGAATTTGCAGCATCTCTGCATGATTTTGTTACCGAAGATTTATCCAAGCTTTATCCCTCGGTTCAGCACCTTGTCAAGATATCACTGATCGAAGCTGCAGATCACATACTGACCATGTAAGGCATATGCGTATCTGTTTTTTTCCCATACTTTTGATGCTTTATATGGGGTTTCACCTTTTATTGTTTTGTTCCATGCCATGGTTAACTGTTGCCCCAATAATTTGTCAGCAAGTTTACATGGCGTAAGTTACATTAATTCCTAGACTAATGGTTGCTTGCATTTCCTAAAGGTTTGACAAGAGGATAACTAACTTTGCTGAGGATAAGTTTGGAAGGGACGGTATTGATGTGAAAACAGGATACAAAGTTGTGAAGGTTTCTAAGGATGATATTACCATGCAAAATCCTGCCACTGGGGATATTTCAGTTCCTTATGGCATGGCTGTCTGGTCAACTGGTATTGGAACTCGTCCATTCGTTGTGGAATTTATGAAACAAATTGGCCAGGTAGATATAAAATCCAAGTGTCCATTTAGTATTCTTCTGCAGTTAAGTAAACCATCTGAACATTTATCTGCATATACAGGCCAATCGGCGTGTCTTAGCTACTGATGAATGGCTAAGGGTCCGTGAATGTGATGGCGTCTATGCAATAGGTGACTGTGCTACAATAAACCAGAGGAAAGTAATGGTATGTAACAGAAGCTTATTACTTATCTGTTTGGGTTTTGCCTGAATTTTTATTATTCGCTGTCAGAAAAAAGGTTCTGCCATGTCGGCAATGCAATCTTTTGCACACAGACCTATATATGGAAATTTCAGTACTATATTCCTAAGTTTTGTCTATTGGTTCATAAATGAAATGCCATGAAAAAATATTCCCTCAAAAGAAATTCATAAGCCAATGTTTCTCAATAGGAGTTCCCATGAAAGCCACTGGTTCACTTGATGTATACTATCAGTATCAGATATGGTTGGTACTTCGTAGGAAACTTGAATGTATTGGCAATCCAGTGGTCCAGTGTTGACTATCTGTAACACGATTTAAGCTAACTAGTAGTAGATGTTTTGCTAAACTGTGTTATCTGCCTTCAGGTATTTATGATCTTGATGTTTAATGGTTGCAGGAGGACATTTCAGAAATATTCAGAGTTGCAGATAAGGATAAGTCTGGAACCTTGACTGTGAAAGAAATTCAAGATATCCTGGATGATATTTACGTGAGATACCCACAAGTACAGCTCTACCTTAAGAGCAAGCAGATGAACGGCATCGCTGATCTAGTAAGGAGTGCCAAAGGAGACGCTGAAAAGGAATCCATGGAACTGAACATCGAGGAATTCAAGAAGGCTCTTGCACTCGTGGATTCGCAAGTCAAATTCTTACCTGCAACTGCTCAGGTGGTGTTTTATTCTTCTTCAGAGTTTCAACAGGCTTAACAGCTTCAACAGAACTGAATTGAATTGAAGGATCACGCTCTTGCCCAATTTCTGACTTGCTTGTTCCTCTGACAGGTCGCATCCCAGCAGGGCCAATATCTTGCTAGGTGCTTTAACAAGATGAAGGATGCTGAAGAAAACCCTGAAGGTCCAATCCGCATCAGGGGAGAAGGCCGCCATCGCTTCCGCCCTTTCAGGTTCCTATTCTGCCACTCATTTGCTCAATGTTTCCATAGTTTGCTGATCATGACCTTCACTCTGATCCAAATGCTGTTTACCATGCTTTGTCCTCCAAAAGCATCCACTTTTTCTGTACAGCATCTAATGCTGTTACTTTCCTGACCCTACAGGTACCGGCATCTGGGCCAATTCGCCCCACTAGGAGGGGAGCAAACTGCTGCACAGCTTCCCGGGGACTGGATCTCCATTGGCCACAGCACCCAGTGGCTCTGGTACTCCGTGTATGCAACGTAAGTGTTTCCCTTTCCGTGATAATGCTACCACTCTTCTGCCCATATTTGTGATTCATCAGCAGTATGTCTGATGATGTTCTCTGTTCTATGGATTCAGCAAACAAATCAGTTGGCGCACGAGGATGCTGGTGGTATCTGACTGGACGCGCAGATTCATCTTCGGAAGAGACTCGAGTTGCATATAGTCAAGAGAAGGAAAAGATTTTGCTGTGACATATAATATATATATATTCAGATGAACGGGGCCAGTAGAGCCTCTTCCCACTTTTTTTTAGTCTGATTTCACATAAATGTTCTTTTTTTGTTAAGGGAAGAATGCGAGTTCCCTTGCACTTTGTATAGTGCACCACGAAGAAATTCCTTTGTACCTACCTTTTTCTGGAGAGAGTTGTACTGCACTTTTGCGGCCTGAGTAACTCAGATTCTTTTAATAGCTATTTTTTTACCACTAAGATGTGATATGCAAAAGGGTCAGTTCGGACCTGATTTTGTTGTGTTAAATCCCTGCTTTGGCTGCCCATGGTAATTAACTAGTGATTCAGTTGGTTGCATGAATTTTGTGGCGTTTGGTAAAATGTTGGTGCCAAAAGTTGGTAGTCAGTACTGACATTCTGGCAAGTTTATGGAGCAGCTAGGAGCTGAGCTGAGCTGATAATGTTTTACAAAATAACTGTCTCTGCGTTTGACACCACTGAACACTACGATCGTCAGTGGGGCAGACAGTTCCCTCAAACACAGGGCAAGATGCGCAATTTAAGACAGATGTACTAGGAAAACATATATTCCCGATGAACAGGGAGGTTGCAGCAAAACAGAGATTGGTCCAAATCTTTTAAGAAATGTTCTCTCTGATAAACTTCAACATCTCAGATGAAAATTCAAAGTCAAGCTGATCTTTCCATGTCTCTATTTGAAAGAGAAAGCCAAGTTTGAATCTGAATTTTTCAAACCATTCTAGAACGCGCACTACACGGAGCAATGCTATTGCAACTGCATCACTGCTTGGCGGCAAAATACCGGTCTTAAGGTGTTCAACGAATATAACCCTTCACTAAACAAGTGCCCATATTGGACAAAAGAATTATTCTCAAGCATGCATGTTTGTCTCTTTGAAAGTGAAATAATTAATTAATACTATATACAAGCGGCAACTTGCACATATTCAATCTCAAAAGTCAAGGATGTATGATCACATCTATCTGGCTATGAAACTGAAATAAGCATTTAAGAAATCACCCAATACTCGAATTCCATGAAAGCAACAGCTTGTCCAGGCCACAAAAAGGACTAAAAATAAAGTTCCATTATCATCCACCTCTTTGGTTGGTGGGTTAGGTATACTTGTACCTAATTCCTCCAGCTCAACAGCTGCATCAATACAGATCAGATGAACACAAAGGAACAAGAACAATTATATCAGCACAGCACAGATCACACACACACACATCAAAATTAAAGGAACATGAGCAGATTACAAGATGCTAAGCATAGCCCAGAATGTTTCATGGGACCAAAGCAACTGACAACTGATTGACATAAATCTCAGGGTGTCATGACATGTTTTTAATAGCAGCTCTGCAGAGAATATTCCATGGATGATTGCTACTAAGCTGACTTCTTAACATTATTTTCCTGCTGCAGTATGAGTTGTATAAGCAAGTTGGATGGAAGAATTACTGTAACATGATGGCAGAACTATCACTAAATAATCACCTTGGAGTGTGTCTTTTGATATTACAATTCTAATATTGACAGGACAACAGCTAGGGAATGTATCACATTCACATGTTGAGTCCCACATTCCACAACACTGAGTACATGGCTTAGAACAGGAGGTATTATTATCAAAAGAAGCGGCTGATTATCTACACACATCCAGACCCAAGACAGAAGTTCGTGAAGCTCAAATCCTAATTACACAAAGCCTCATTGTTGCTTGATTGCTCCGAACTTTCACATTAAGCTCCAAAACCATTTGACAACTGCCCATGAAATGGTATGTTCAATCTTGCATAGTTTACAGGGCTGCCTCGTGTCTACACTGAATCAACACCTTCGATCTGCTGGCGAGCAAGGTATCTCTCTCTTCGTTCCTTCTGGAATAATATAATCAAGAAATTAACGTTGGAGCACATGAGGCAGAGCTGCATCTCGAATACTTGAACACTATACTAAAAGACTAGGCACTGTCATTAATAACTACAGAGCCATAATCTTACCCATTCGTCAATCACAAGGCCTTCACCAACAATACGGGGACTATTGTCCTCTGGAGGTTTCTTGCGTGCCTCTAGCGCTGCTTCTGCTTCAGCAAGCTGGCGCTTGAGTTTGTCCATTTGCTACACGAAAAAATATTGCCAAAATGTGTAAGCCAAACTTGTAATTCTTCATTAATTGCATTGCATTAAGAAAAAATAAAAAGAAAAGAGGAAGTTTCGCTCAGACTTACTGGGCTTGGGCGCTCAGCATCCAAGAATACTACCCGCAAAATTTGCTCGACTGCAACCTGGTCTTTCTGCTCATCAAACTGCAACAGAAGGGTTAAAAACTTCAGTTTAGGCAACCATTGGGCCATTGAAATGGTGATGACAGATCAGTTAGTGAAGGTTTCCAACATTTAAAAATTGAACACTACACTGAGTCTACTAGGGCTGGTGGACAGAGGGTTTACCAATTCAGGGACATACTCCACCGGCCCTTTGACTTTGAGGCTGACAATCTTGAACTTAACCTTGCACTTGTCCAATGGCTTCTCATTGTTCTCCGGATGCTCCACAAACTTGAAAACTGCAGTGGATGTAAGGGAATGCACGGGTTAGGCCATTATAACTTGCGAGCACCACAGCTAGCGATGATATGGTCTCAAATTCAATTACCTGTTGCTATGATGCTTTCCCCTGGAGCAAGTACGCTGCCAGGAGGCCTCATGAAGCAACTCTTGGGTGCAGTCGTTTGGAACTGGAACAGCAAACAGGCTTAAAATTAGTGCTCTGCTCATGGGTACTGTGCAGCTGAGGGCTTAACAATTGTACTAGTTGCAGCAATTAGTGGTAAGCTGGTTAGGAACAGACTGGTTGCAAAATTTCCAAAAAAAAAAACATTTAAGAGAAAAGCATCTGGCTATAATAGCGTAACTGAATAAGAGACAGTTGTTAGTTACCTTGAAGGCTACATGGGACTTGCTGATGTTCTTGATCCTGACAGCACTCCGGACTTGCTTGCCGGGTTCATCTGTACAAGTCAAAATCAGAGACCAAAATTAGGCTAAGAAACCAGATGAACGGAAAATTTCTTTCCCACAGCTCCCATGGCCTTTTACTATCCATCGATTTTCACGAAAAGTGGTACAAAGTTGGTCTTTTTTATTCGTCTATGAAAAAGCCCCCTTTTCTCACGAATAAGAGTTGAGAAGGAACATAAGCTTTCACCGAACAAGCAGAGAGAGAGAGGAGAGTTGCAGAAGCAGAAAAATTGAGCAAACAACGCGAAAGGCGATGCCTTGACGAGACAGCGCAATCGAATCAAGAACTTCGAATAGCAGCGGGGAAACGAACGCAGCCGGAGTCAGAGCAGAGCATAAGCAGAGGCGGAAACGATTGAAAGGCATCGCCAGCAGTTGCTGGTCGAAAGCAGTAAACCACCACCAGGCCAAGAGGAGCAAGAGCAGTCGAGAGGGGGCAAGAAATTGCTTACATGGGAAGTAAAGCTTGGCGGGCGGGTCGAGGCGGAGGCGGCGCCGGGTGGGGAGCAGCGACCGGATCACCTTGACGCCGCCGCCGCCGCCGCCGCTGCCGCCGGCGGACCCGGATGGTGCGCGGGCGGCGTCGCCCTCGGCTGCCGGCGGCGCGGACGCGGCGGACCCCCAGAGCGGCATGTGGCACAGCCCCAAGCGACCGGCTTCCCGCTGTTGCTCGTCCTCCCGCTGGCCCCGGTGCCCCTGCTCCTCCTCCTCCGGCAGCGGAAGCAGCAGCAGCGGCTCGCCGTCCGCGTCGGGCGTCGGAAGACGTATGGTGCGGGGGGTGGAATAGCCGGGGAGGGAAGGTGGAGGGGGGAGGGGAACCGAAGAGGTCCCGAGTATGATTGCGACGGCGACGCACCGGTGTGCGTGCGTGGGGTGGGGAAGAAATGTAGAAGCGGTGTGGAATCGTCAACTCAACTGCGACGACGGACTCCGCGGAGCGAGTGAAGAATGGTGGGGGTCGTCGGGCTGTCTGTCTTATATGCCGTGTCAGAGCTATGAGTGGATGAATGGTGGGGCCCACCGCGGCAATAATCGTTTTTGCGTTGTGTCATTTGTGTAGTCATTGTGTATTAGTGATATGTTTTTTTCAAATAAATGTGTATTAGTCATGATGATTGTTAGCACTTAGCAGTAAAGTTCAATTCAAAAAAAAAATGTTAGCAGTAAAGTGTTGTTTGGCAAAGGGAACCTAAATGAAAAATTGAAAATCATTCCCACCCGGGCCTGTTGCTTGGAAGCGAGGGCAGTGGCTGCACTTTCTTTCTATTCCGCGAGACTTGACTGTTCCCGTACTTTTTTCTATCAGCCAGTAGCTTTTACAATAAATCAGCCAACAGTGATTTTAGATATGATTTTTTAGACCAGCGAACAGGCTCGTCCGTGGCTTGACCCGGTGGAGAGCAAATAGCGTTGGGGGATGAGGGGTGACCCTATTGAATGTGCTGTTTAAAGCGCTATCCGTTACAGGTTAGGTCAACCAAACACAAAACAATGTGATCTGGTGACGTTGCAAACTGTTTGCAGATCAAAGTCGTCGAACCAAATAGCATCTTTAAGTAGTAGCGGTTTCGTAGGTTGGCATGGCTTGGTGGTTGGGTCCTTCCACTTCGGCCTCTGTTGTGGTTTGATTACCTTCTATTGGCTTTGCCAACTAGAGTATTTCCATGCTAGCCTTATCTAAAATAAAAACTAGTTTCCATACTTAAGAGTGCCCAAGCAATAATTTTCTTGTGAAAAGAAAAACATAGACCATAGACATAGCAACATTTCCTAGCTCTTACAAGGCATGAGAGTGGGTGTAGCATTGGACCTACCAATAGAAAATCCTAACGAAAAGAAGACCCATATTCCTTAGATTTTTTTCTCTCGTGGATTAGCATACTGCATACACTAGTTAGTAGATTAGGTCAAGGTTACAAAACTCTTGTGGTTTAGTTAAGATGGACCACATAAGCAAAACTAAGGTGCACGTCATAAATACCTAAACATTTTGTGGGATGGACTGGACAAACAAAAATCATGGCAAATTTTGGCCCAAAAATTTGTGTCCAGTATCGTCTCACGGAATATATTGGGTTTTTTTATGCCCCGGGCTTGTGCAGGGCAACTCCTAATTTTTAGTAAAAAACAATTAAATTAAACACAACGGGTCATGATGTGGCGTTTTTTTTTGTTGCTCATGGTTATCTTTTTTTTTAGAACAATGCTCGTGGTTCGTTGTCCAGGTCTTGTCTGTTAAAAGCATGACTAGTTTCCTGTGTATAGCGCAGTCTGGGTTGTAGGATGTAGACATAGACTGATCGGTTGCCTGGTTAATGCGTTGGGCTAAGCTCGACTTGTGGCATGCAAAGAACTAGCAAAACCTAGCTTGGTCGGTCTTGGTCCTTTTATAAAATGGATAAGAAACATGCCTAATGAGAAGCCCTAAAAATAACCTGTAAATAAGAAGATCGTATTTTTATAGTATATTTTTATCAAAAACTAAGTCATTTTGTGTTAATCAAATAGATCAAATGATTGTGCTTGCTTTCATACAAACTTGAGGGTATAAGTTGTTATCTATTTACTGAAGCCAAGGATAAAAAGAATTCAGCAGAGCTTGTTGGTGGACATAAACAATGAATGTTTTGCCTAAGTAATAAAGCTAATTAATATGCAAACTTAGTGTAGCTCAGCAGGTTGGGTTCCTTATGGTGGAACCTGTCCACCTATTCAAGTTCCTAACTTAATACGAGTGCTCCGATTTCTTAGATTTATTCTAGGATTTAACAACGTTATTCTTTCGGTGGTAGGTGACGTACCCATAGATAGTGATATGTCGGTCCAACTCAGTTATCCAGAGGTGCTTATAAGGGTAGAGGGTGTATAGGTGCGTATGTTCATAGTAGTGAGTACGTGCTCATGTATGTGAGCGTAAAAAAAAGAATATAACGGAAAGTAGAGGGAAGTGGAACTAGGCATCTGTTGTTATTCTGTATCCATAGTTTAGTCTCTCTTCGTATCTCTGCAGAGACTGAGTTCCTGCTTGGATGGCAAAGGGGTCCATCGAGCTCTCGAAGTTTTGGTCAAAAAAACAAAGAGCTTTCAAGTTGAACCCAACGGGACCTCCTTGTGTTGTACTCATTCACTCTGGTCTAAAAAAATATAATTCTAGATTTAAACCAAGTTAAATTTTCTTTAAGTTATTAATTAAATTTATACAAAACAGTATCAATATTTATATCTTAAAATATATGTACTAAATAGTTCCTAAAAAACAATTGCTAAATGAATAAGTTTTTTTCAAGTGACAAAAGATTTGAGATCACATTTATTGTGTTACTCCTACCATTTTCAAAATCTTGCTTCTAAAAGCTAGAAGGCAATTTTGCATTAGGAATCTCATACTATTTTTAAATCATGACAAACATTTTTATATTTTCATTCTCTCTTATATATTTGCATCAAAAACTATTTTCTTACTCTTTACTCTTTCCCGCGTTCTTCCACCTCCAGATCGATTAACCGATTGTGATACAGACATATTATTCTGTGTGACTGGATCTTCCAAGACAAAACGATTGGGAGTTGTGATAAGGGGATGTTGGAGAACAGTTTTTTCAATCTTATCAAGAAAAAAAGATTGGAGTGGTTTTTCTTTAACCTTTGGAGATGCTCTTATTCTGTATCATATATATTATTACTTATTTATATAGATCAATAATTTTAAAATTATTTATCTTATTAAGAAGTACAAATTGTGTTCTTTTAGAGGGCTGGAGTGCTAGAAGAAAACCAAATGTAGATAATGATGCTCTTTGTATGAATCATGACGAAAATGTGCAAGCAGGCCTAATTCCACTTTCAGCGCGATACATATGATCTACGGCGATAGAGAAGGCTAGACCTAATCCATAGATCATGCCTGGCCCCACCTCCACTCTAGGCGCCAAAAAAAAATGTAAAAAAACCAATATAAAACTTTATGTACAACTGACGCAGTAGCATGGATGGATGGATGGATGGATTGACCTGAGCATGCGTTTTGTCACGGGCTTCTCCAGGGGGTGTGTGAGTTGACTCCATGGACCTGCAAAAACTAAAGCTGCCAAAATATAAAAAAAATCTTGTTGCAATCTTTTTCTTTTGGGTCCGGGGGCACGTACCTTTGCTCTGGGTGGATGTGGATGTGGTGCTATTTTAAAATTTGTCTTTTCTTTTTTGACTGAAGCTCGATAGGATAGAAATGATAGTGCGCATTACTGAACAATACCAATAGTCTATGGACATGTGGGCCATGTCTTCATTGCACTCGTGCTTATCCCCTGTTTCGAAAGTTTGAAAAAGGGACATGTAAAGTGTTCACGTAGATATGAAAATGACAATCGGCAAAGAATACAATTTTGTATTTTTTTTCTCTACTATAAATCGTTTCGATTTTCTAGATGTAACGATTTTATTATGTATTTAAATATATTTTATGTTACTATTGTATATCTAAAAAATCAAAATAGTTATAATTTAAAACTAATAAAGCTAAAATAAATTATTAGAGTAAATTACACTGACATGTACTAAACTATTACACGATTCTCATCTAGATTTTTAAAATGTGAAATTGTATATCGAGGTCTCTAAACTATTTAAGTATACCATTCTAGTCTAAAATAGCTGCTATGTCATAGTTCATTAGTCAGCCTGGGCACAAAATATCGAGAATCGAAAACCGAACTGAAAATACCGAGAACTAAATCAAAAGTACTGAAAACCAAATTTTTTTGGTACCGTGTTCGGTTCCTAATTTTTAGGAACTGAATTTACCGAGATAAATTCGGTACTTTACCTCGAAGAACCGAATTTACCGAAATGTGCTGAGTTTGAGTGTAGTTATATTATTAATAGCACTATTTTACTCTATTATATTTTATACATGTGGTACTCTACTCATATAATTTTGTGGACTTGTATATGTATGTATTTGACACTATTATTCTTTAAGAATTATTTTTCAAATTGTGTCAAAATTAGCTTTTGAACTTGCTATTATATGTTCATGTGATCAATTCGGTATTTTTTTGGTAAATACCGAAACCAAATTTTCTCGGTATAGATTTTTGGAAGGAACTGATCGGTACCTATTTTCCGAGGAACCGAATTTCCATGAGAACCGAACTACCGAATGCCCAGGGTGATTCATTAGGTGACCTAGCGCTCTAGCCTGCCTTGTTCGCTTGAGCTTATTAGTCGAAGCTGTCAGTCATTCAGCAGTATTTTTCTCTCACAATAAATCAGCCAATAGTACTTTTTGTCATAGCTTATCATCGTGGTTGGGCCGAAAGATGTACTAGCGGATATTGTCGTAAAGTATGTGATAAGTTTAAAAAATTCGAAGCACGTTAGCTCGCTCAACTTGTAGCTGAATCGGATCAGTTCGGCTCAGCTCGTTATTATAACGAATAACGAGTCGAGCAATCTCAAGATTTTAGCTCATTAGCTATAACGAGCCAAGTCGAGTTAGCTCGTGAGCCAAACGAGCTATGGTTTCAGAGAAAAGTCATCATAATTTATATTAGTTTTTTATTATTTCATGTCTTACACTATACAAATGGTTAATATGTTAGCTCTTATGAATATTTTGTTCAATTTAAGATTATTGGATATATTATTTTTATATTATTACTATTTGTATGTTTTAGATAAATACAAATATTATATTTTATGTATTTTTTATATCTGGTTTGTGAGCTTAACAAACTAGCTCGAGCTCGTAACAAAAAGCTGAGCTAGCTTTCTGGTTCATTAAAATAACGAGCTGAACCGAACTAGCTCGTTATCTTAACAAAGTCGGAACGAGCCGAGCCAAACTAGCTCATTATCCAGCCTTAGCTAAGACACGTCATTCACTCACATTGACATGGAATAGCTGGCCGGCGTACTCGCGAAGTTGTTGCTGGTCGGTTATTCCACGTCACCATGAGCGGGTAAGATATGTCTTAGCACACTTGACAAACAATGCTTGTCTCATGGTATCTCTTTTTTTTTTTTGAGAATTCAGAGCTTCATTATATCATGGAAGAATTACAATCTCCGGCAGCGCATCGTTCAGTGGCTGAGACCCTACGGGCACAAACATGAGCCACTGAATTCGCTTCTCTACGAACCCACTCCACCCGAAAATCAATAAAACTCTTCCCAAGCTCTGAAATGTCGAAACACAGCCCTCCAATGGAGGATCTCATCGCTGCAGGGTCCCTGATCAGTTTCATCGGGCCTTGGCAGTCCAGCTCCAGGATCACCCGCTGCAAGCCCAGTTCCACAGCCAATTCTAGGCCTTCTTTCGCGGCTAGCGCTTCAGCCGAGAGCACATCTTGCACTCCTTCAAACCACCTTGCTGCAGCTCCAATCACAGCCCCTGATTGATCACGAATGACCACCCCTGATCTCCCCGTGCCGTCCTCAGCATCAAAACCAGCGTCAGTATTGACCTTTGCCCAACCCTCTTCCGGGCACTTCCATTTTTGAGTTGGCAACGGTTGCTTAGGCCTTGCCGGCACTTTAAGGGAAGCAAGGTCTTCCATCAGCTTGGAAATATACCTCGCTGCATCTCCAGGATCCCAACTTTTGCGCCCATGGCGCCTGTTGTTCCTTCCTGACCACAGAGCCCATGCTCCACATATCACTGTTTCAGCTAATGCAGTTGAGCAAATGTCTGACTGCAAAACATCAGTCGCCCAAGAATATGGATGGAAGTTTATTGTACCTTTTCCAGTTAATTTCTTAACTTCATCCTAAAATCTTCTCGCTATCGGGCAAGCGAATAACACATGAAAAAGGGACTCCTCTTGGTCCGCGCACATCTCGCAATGGCATTCCTCAGCTACATGCCTTCTTTTCAGTTCATATTTCGAATGTAAAGAGCCATGCATCACTCGCCACCAAAACACACGTACCTTGGGAGGAACATTCAGTCTCCAGATACGTGACCAGAAGCTGGAATTATTTGAGGATGAGGTCTCACTCCCTTTGGCCATAGCAGACGCCATTTGGTCTTGCTTCAGTGCATGGTATGCTGATCTTACTGAATATACCCCATTCCTTTCATATGCCCAAGCCAACACATCGGTAGTAGAACAAGTGCTCGGCCGAATCTTGAGGACCTCGGCCGCCTCGAGAGTCATAAAAGAGTTGTACACTTTCTTCTCGTCCCAAACCCTCGTTCCAGAAATAAACAGCTCACTCACCTTCACTGCTGTTGCTTTTGGCATTCGCGCCAATGGCTTGAGGGACCTCAGCCCGGGAATCCAGTTGTCCTCCCAGACATTCACATCTCCTGGACTCTCTTGATCAGACCCCGCCTTAGTACATCACGCCCATGTAAAATTGATCTCCACGTTGCCGAACATCGCCTTTTTTTGGTTGCTGAAAGGAAGTCACACTGTGGGTAATATTTCCCCTTTAGCACCCGAGCGCATAGCGAATCCGGCCGTGTCAGCAGTCTCCATCCCTGCTTTCCTAACATTGCCTGATTGAAGAGAGGGAAGTCTCTGAACCCCAAGCCTCCCTCCTCTTTGGACCGAGTTAGTTTCTCCCATCTCAACCAATGAATCTTATGGTTATCTAGGGAACTGCCCCACCAGTTGTCTCTTGATCTAACCGTACTGGCAAATGGTGCCAAGACAGTACTACTTTGGATTCGGATTGTAGCACCTTAATACATTAGGGACCAAGATGAGTGATTTTATACTTGTAGGGCCTATATGAGAATCACATGACAGTTTAGGAACTACTATGAGCTACGAACCCACATATCGATTCCATGCTGGAGGGGCACGTTAGCCAATGGGCCGTGACATGCATGATTGTTTTGGGATAGTATACTTTAGGCCTTGTTTAATAAATGGGATAAAGTGTTATTACACACAAAGTACCTACGGCTACGGGGAAAGCCTACTGTAGTAGTAGCAGTATGGTAACAGGTATCCTGTGCCCGCTGGCAAGTCAATGCACGGGACGGGACGGGAGTCTGTGTCAGTCTGCAGTCGTCTGTTCGGCTGTAGCGGCAACGCACGTCGACTGACCTCGCATACACGGCTGGACGATAGCAACGTCCCTCCGGTTTGGATTTATCAGTTCAACAGTGTTGTTCTCTCATCGTCCGTGGTATGTAGGACGGGAGGTCTTGGAGGGCTCGGCTCGGTTCCAGCTAGCAAATCAGGTAGGACCTGCCCGGAGTGAGTGGGGCAACGGCAAATAAATGAAGGAGAAGACACTTGTAAACTTTATTAAAAAAAAAGGGAAGCTCGTAAGGTGTTTTTCTTTCAACAATGGAGTACATTCTCTAGGAATAGTATTATAGGATCTACTGTCTGTCTAAATATACAACGTGTTTTGTATGTACAACCTCCACACTGGAAGGAATACAATTGTACTATAGGCTGGGTCAAACAATAATATCTTGAGTTTGATGAAATTTAAATGAAAGAGCAACTTGGATTTATAGTGTAGTATATATTTTCATACTTACCTACCCTGCCTCCTTAGGGTTCGGTCTCCAGCAGCAATGGTGTGGAGGTTGCTCGAGGCCGGAGCGAAAGCTTGGACCTGCGGACACCATTTCCTCCTTGCATGCTTTCCTACCTCTCCACTTGCCGAACTATATGTTGCTGGTGAAAACCTTCCCTTAGAGCAACTCCAGCAGTGGCCCCCAAAACAGGGCCTCTATTTTTCATTTGAATGCTCCCCCTACTTTTGGGTGCCCAAAATTTTTGCTTTCACTCCAACAGTACCACCTAAATGAAGGCCCCCAAATCTAAATTGGCAGACAATGACATGTGGGACCTACTCGTCATTGGATCAAATATTTCGCTACCGCGTGGTCACAGGATGGGGAGGCTTGACGCTCACGACGACCATGGCTAGGGCTGCTCCCTCCGATCGAGGAGGGGCCGCTCTCACCGAAAGGGATGGAGGCGAGGCCCAACGGTGAAGGTCAGAGGTGGAGAGAGGGAGTGCGGTAGTAGAGATCGGCGCTGGAGGGAGGTGGGCGAAGCTGCGTCTGTACGGTGTGAGGAGGTAATGACCACACCACACAGGATGGGGGCTGGGTTGTTGGGCCAACAAGAATGGGGTCTGCAGGGAAGATTTGGGTGCCCACCCTAAATTGGGGGCTCTGTTGGAGTGCTGTTTTTAGTCTGGGCACCCATATTTAGCTATGATGGCTCAAGTAGGGGCCCTGCTGGAGTTGCTCTTAGAGGGCTACATTGTCCACGCTTTTAGTGCCATTTCCTCCTTCAGGGGCATTGTTAGGCGTTTTAGTTCTGCGGTAGCTCCTTGCCATCTAGCCATAGTGATGTCTCCAGCCGTGCTGTTTGGAGTCTCCCCGGCTGGTCGTCATGTTTTTGTTCAACTCTTGTTAGTTGCTAGTTGAGTTGTTAATTAGTTGGATCAATTTGACCAATTCAGATCAAGTAGTGGCGTGAGTAGGTGGTTTCTCAATTGAACCAATTCTAAGACTGTCATATACTAGAAACAATATAATGTACATAAGTTGGTTTTCAATGAAATTTATTCGTCACAAAAAGCTTTTTTGTCATCTCTTTTTTTTTCATTTGTATCATACCATGTCGATTAACTTTCGTTAAACTTCACTGAGACGCGGGCGTGTAAATAGAGTATGGTAGAAGACTTCATTGGTCAGGTCAGGTCAGGTCTCCGTGTTTTGGCTTGAGCGGAACGCACGGAAAAGTTGCAGGCCTGGTCTACGATGAGTAGCGGATGGACCAACGAGCCGAAGAGGGACCAGTCACGTTTCAACTTTGAACTACTCGTATCGTATGGAACGATATGAGACAGGCGACAGCAACCGCCGCTGCCTGCATGCAGTGTCTGCGGCGAGTCAATGGACAATGCGTACACATGTCTTTGTATGCACGCTGGCTGGCTCAACAAACAAAACAAGCCTTGCACAACAGGACATTGACCGCCTCCGATCCTGCACATAAAGATGGCAATGGCCCGATCCATGATCCACGATAGGGATTTCGTCCATTAGGGAGAATGAGGGTATGATTAGTTCACTCTAAAAACCAAAAACTTTTCAAGATTCTATGTTATATCGAATCTTGCGGCATATGCATAGAGCATTAAATATAGATGAAAACAAAAACTAATTGTACAGTTTGCCTGTAAATCGTGAGACGAATCTTTTAAGCCTAATTATTTTAGAATTAGACAATGTTTGTCAAATAAAAATAAAAGTGCTACCGTAAAAAAAATATAGATCTAAACAAGGCCTGAATTTGATCTCCACGGAAAGCTTAGCGAGCAAAAATAGATCTTTGTTGGATGAAGCGTGGACTGGAGCGTTTTAGTAGTCCCCGTCCTCATTACTCGTCGGAGACTCGATTACACAGGCCAAAAGAAGCCCAATGCGAAATGTTAGTCTAACCCAAATTAAATTGGAGATATAAATACCTTTTGTTCAAAGTATAAGCAAGAAAAAGAAAAAAAATAAAGGAAACGTTTCCTTTGCTTTGCTTCAGTTTAATATATATGTTCTCCTATCTGATTCAACAATCCTTTTTTTTTAAAAAAAACTGATTCAACAAACCTTGAGAGAGATAGGGAGACAAATGGCTCTATTCGTTTAAGCTTATTAGCTGAATCTATCAATTATTAAGTGGTATTTTTCGTTTTATAACAATTCAATAACAATATTTTCAGTCATAACTTTTCAATCAATGATCAGAAGAGGGTTTGCTTTGGCCTTGTTTAGTTACGAAAATTTTTGGAAAATCGACACTATAGCACTTTCGTTTGTATTTGATAAATATTGTCCAATCATAGACTAACTAGGCTCAAAAGATTTGTCTCGTCAATTCCGACCAAACTGTGCAATTAGTTTTTATTTTTATCTATATTTAATACTACATGCATGATTCTAAAGATTCGATATGACGGAGAATGTGAAAAATTTTGTAAAATTCTGTGGGAACTAAACAAGGCCTTTGTCTTTGTCTGGTTCTGGGTTCACTATGCACGCAGAGTAGTCGGCCTTCCACCCTTCGCGGCCCTTTTCTAGCCCATATTTATGACAACCTGGGCCACATAGTATTATATATAGCCCAAATTGTTAAAGAGTCAAACTAAGCCCAATACACTGTACTAGTAAGCCCACTATGATTAGCCGAAAGGGTCCACACAGCTAGGGCCCACAATCCATAACTTTCCATTTTCTTTTACATACTGATTTTTCATGTTGGTATAGGTTGGTAAAAAAGAATAGAGAATGTTAATAATCGTACACTTGATTTTTCTAGATATTTTTAAAGACAATCTATCTTGTTCGTCCATTAGTCATCCAAGGGTCAACAATCTTTAGTAAAAACTAAATTATTAGTGGGTTTTGAGATCCAAACCAAGAATAAAAATAAATGGTTTCAAATTTCTTAAAGAAATAAAAAGAGTTAATTACTTAAAGGCAACTTGCTTATTATGTTATTTTGCTAGTGCCGTGCAAGCTTTGGATAATTTAATCATGAAGTGTGATATCAACACACAAAAAATGCCCAGAGAAACTGAGAAAAGGAAGAGAATCTAAACATGAACGAGCCAAAAAAAAAGGCCCAAGCACCACTGGGCTGCGACGCATGAATAATCTCAGGAAGAAATCACCGTGACAGAGAAAAAAGGGGCATTTTTTTCACGATCATACAACAGTAAAAAATGTCGATAATTAATTATCCATACTACCTGACGAATGGTAGTGTTGTTTGCAATAAAATTGTCTTTTGGCCGAACAAGGTGCCTCAACACATTATTACAAGAATGAATAGCAAAGAATTTATTCCATGGTGGAACTAATATCATCGCCTTCGACCTTTCCGCCATCATCATAACTAATTTTTCTTGGATTTTAACTCTGCCACTTTTTCCTCTGTGGCCTTTAGTGCTTCTCCATATATCCCCACTAACTGAAAAGCAGTTTTGAGTACGTGCATGAGGTAACATCTACTCCAGTATTCGATAATGAGCCATCTTATTCATTTATGCTGTGAATTTTGTTCTTACCTCATCAATTTCTTCATGGGAAATTATCAGTGGCGGGGACATTACTATCACGTTTCCAAGAACCTTAACAATCATGCCACGTTTCTTACACTCTGCTCCAAATATTTCGCCAACCGGCACGTGACAATCCATAGACATGATATGAACATGTGCGGACACACCACAAGATAAATGTAAATGGAAGGAACAAATTAAAGTGAAAACATATGAGTTCACAAGTTCGGTGAAGCCTTTAATGAAAAACCCTTACATGTTTAAAAAACCAAACTATACTTGTGAAAATAAACTAAACAAAAGTGCAGTAATAATTGATAATTTAACTAAAATAATTCAAACTTCATTTGAACAATGCTTGGTATGGATGGTCCAGCTAACAAGGACACTAGATTTAGGATGAGGCAACATTAGTCCCTCTCTTTATCTCTATTATTATATTCCTTTCCATATAAAGAAAATGCAAGTTGAGCAGCTACCCTAGTTCAATATTTGCCTTCCACAATCAACGGCTTGCTCTATGTCTAAGAACATGTTATTAAGTTTTAATAACTTGTGATATGTCAACATAATAATATAAAACTTTAGTTTAAATATGTCACATGCATGAGGCAAAGGTCTATGGTAATACACACATCATATTTCGGAACCTAATTATGGATGGTCGTTCTTAGTTGTGGCCATGCTAATACAACTCCAAGCAACATTAATTATTGGGGAGAAGCTAATAATTTACTAAATCATTAAGAGCATGTGGTCACTAGTATTACTTACCCCACTCGAAAGGGAATGACTCATTTGGTGATTTGTTGTCAGTGAATTCAGTTGCTATCAGTAATCCTACACCACGTGTCTGCATATACAAGTGCACAACCAGATAAGCCATGTTATTTACTTGGTTAAAAAAATAAATCCATGCTTGTGTGGTACATGAGCACCATCACAAATTTGGATGTCTTTGAATATCTGAACATAGAAATGAATACCTCCCCAACAATTGGACTTCCAGTTGCAAAGGCCTTGATTCCATCCTGGGACCTTTGAGAAACACGTGCCACATGACCCGAAATATCTCTTTCCCTGGTAAATATATCAAAGATAAGACTTTAGGGAGCTGTGTTAAAAAACCAACAGACTCTCATTTTTGGAAAAGTTTAATGAATGTTAAAGACTCTTTCATGGACTTTGGCTCGTTTAAAGTGAGAGATGGGTCTCAAACTAGGTTACACTTGGTTAGGAAATAAACCCCTTAAGGATAAATTTCCTGCATTGTTTAATATAGTAAGGAGAAAACAAGATTCTATGGCACAAGTGATTAGCTCTTCACCACTAAATATTTCTTTTCGACGAAATTTAGTGGGGCAAACCTAACAAACTGGTACAAAATTGTTGCCTCTTTACAGAATATTAACTTACTAGAGGAAAAAGATGTCTTTGTGTGGAGCTTGAATGCATCTGGAAGCTTTACGGTCAAGTATATGTATGCTGTGTTTATTAACAATGGGGTTAGAGTGTCACAAGACTTATGGCAAATTAAAATACCTCTGAAAATAAAAACTTTCATGTGGTATCTAAAGAAAGGTGTGATCTTAACTAAGGATAAAACTGGAATGGGGATAGAAAATGTTGCTTCTGTCACTCTCCAGAATCCATACAACATCTTTTTTTTAGACTGTGTTTACTCCAAATTCTTATGGCGTGCTGTACATATACTTTTAGAATTTCACCCCCTAGGGACATAAATGACCTTTTTATTAGGTGGTCAAAAGTAGCAACCAAAAAGTATAATTCATTGTTATTAACTGCAGCATCTGCACTCTGTTGGGCAATTTGGATAACCAGGAACGAGGTGGTTTTTGACAAATGCAGACCAAAATCTTTTTTGCAGGTTCTTTTCAGGGGAACACATTGGCTTCAGCAATGGGCAAGATTGCAGCGGCATAATGATCTGCGGGATCAACTGATTATCGCAGGACAACACTTAGAGACATCAGCTCTGCAATTTTTTAGTTCTAATGGATGGTTATCAACAAGATATATTGGTCATGCTTAGTCTGAACCTTGTTTTGTTTCGGTTACCCGTTTGGTTGGTTGTAAACCTTGTTTGCAGCATGTGAGTTTGCCCTCGGGTGAAACTTTGTAATAATTGGTCCGATTCTATCTGCGGATAGATGAAGCCGGATACGAACTATCCATTATCTAAAAAAAACCAGTAATTTTGCAAAAACATTTATAAAAAAATATTAAAACCTATGCACCTAAAGTGGCATTGTATATATGTTTTGTGAATAGAAAAACGTGTGTACCAATAAATTTTTAGTGCTTCTAAAACCACAGCACAAGAAAAAGGATGGCCAGAGTATGTGAAGCCATGAGCAAATATACCTGTGCCAAATGGCAAGAGCTCACAATATCCTCATTTTGACTACAAACCACAGATGAGATCATATATATATAATGGCATTACCAAGCTTATTGATATGAGAATGAATCACATCTGCTATTTCCCGGCTAACAATTGTCCAATAGGGGCATATGCAGAAGAAAGAGCCTATCAAGGTGAATTAACAAGAGTCACATATATTAGATAAAAAAAATGTTTCAATGGTACTAGCAGTTTGGTACCAGAAAACTCACCTTGGCTAAGGATACAAGATCTGGTTTGATGTTATACATATCAGATCCAAACATAGTTCCCAACCTTCCGAATCCAGTAATTACCTAGTTTTAAATCGAACAAAATATTTATATGAGCTAACATATCAACCATCTAAAGTATAAGACATGAAGTAATACAAAATTAATATAAATTATGATGACTTTTTTCCTGAAATTGTAGTTCGTTTGGTTTGCGAGCAGCTCGCGAGCTG
Source organism: Sorghum bicolor (assembly GCF_000003195.3). Classification (NCBI taxonomy): domain Eukaryota; kingdom Viridiplantae; phylum Streptophyta; class Magnoliopsida; order Poales; family Poaceae; genus Sorghum; species Sorghum bicolor. The sequence goes on along the minus strand of NC_012876.2, from coordinate 3,199,350 downwards.
AATCGAGTTGGCTCGTTCCAGCTAATGAGCTACTCCCTCCGTCCCACAAATAAATGCATTTTTTTTACTAATACGATTCATGTTTGACTATTCGTCTTATTTTTTTACAAATAATAAAATAAATAAATTATTATAATAATATATCTAACAATAAAATAAGTCATAAATAAATAATATTTATTAAAATTTTTAAAATAAAACGAATGGTCAAACATGAATCATAGAAGTAAAAAAATACTTTTATTTGTGAGACGGTGAGAGAGTAAAATTTTAGCTCGGCTCGACTTGTTATAGTAATGAGACGAGCCAACCATGCGCCAAGCCAGAGCTTTGAGTTTTTCGTCCACCAGTATGAGTATGGAGAGTACATATTCAGCGTTGAATTAATACGATGAATCAGGAACACACGAAGACCGTTGTTACCAGCTGTGTTGGTACGTGATCAGTTACGGTACTGCCCGGGCGTCCAGCATGCAGTTAAATGTGCTGCCAAGCAGCCGGCTAATGTGGATTATATATTGCAGTTCGACGACTAGATTCTTAACTACACAGCTTTTGACTTGATTACTTGAATTAGTAGCTAGACTAGAGGACTAGCTGATGCGTAAAGTGGTCAGCATCAGCATCTAGCAAATTTTGGTGTTTTCTAACACTTTTGAGGACTGGTAAAAGTGAAGTTGGAAACGTAACAAAGTAATAAGATTCTGCTGGACGTATGGCTGCACAGCTTTGTATAACTAGTCTTATATATTTTCTTTATTTCTTTCTTTGTCTCTTAATTTTTTTTTGTTCTGGGAACAGTTTGTAAAGTTTTGTTTATTCAATAAAAATCCAGTAGGGGGTTACCCCTCCTGTTTAATAAAAAAAAAATTTAAAGTTTGGAAATATATAGCAAACAGATAAAAACGGTTTCCCCATACGGCCTACGAATACCGAGACTGGCTTTGGTGCACAGAGCGCGGGAGCAAACAGCAAAATGTTCATGCTAGATCATCCCAACAAACTAATAGAATTTCGAGCGTAAGCATGCACCTAACCTGTTGTCTGTTGAGACTTCGTTTTTGTTAGAAGTTGTGAGCGAGAGAAAAAAAATGGATTGACGCAAATGATTGTTGTTGCATTCTTTGAACAGTGAGGTGCATATATAGATATTGTTAGATGTTGTTGAAAATTTTAAGCAAATTCAGTACTAGTTTAATCAGCATGTTTGTGGCATCAGAAAAGTGCATGTATGATCTAGTCGCAAACAAGTTAAAGAATATGATATTAATTAAGGAACATATACCTAGCGGCACGAGAACCATCTCCACTAGTCGACATAATGAGAAATATAGCAGTGCTGATCACCACCACCAACAGAGCCATCGAAAAGTAGCAGGAGGAAGAAGTCGCTAAGTTGAGCAATCACATCTCCTAGAGGAAGACACTCCCCTAGCTAGCCTCTTGATGAGTCCACCAAGTTGCTAAAAACCATCTTTTAACCATCCATTGCATATAAACCATTAATCAAGATTACAGATCTTTTACATCATTGGTAGAGCAAGCTAAGAATTAATAAGCCTTAATGGTAAATCAATTTAGACATGCACATGAAAAAGATGAATTTAAAGTTATAGGTAACAAGAAATACTCATGTTATACTCCCCTCCCTTTTACACTTGCTTCCCACACACTGTGCAACTGTTTAGAGGAGTCTTTATCTTAATTAGTCTTTATATATCTTGTGTTCTTTAGAGCTTTCGGTCTTCAGTTCTCACAGACAATTAATATTATTTCTCGTGCGTTGCTGGCCCAGCGTCGCCGTGCACTCGATTCCTCTCGGCGATGGCTTGGCCACAAAATAATGCCGGCACCACGTGCTCCACATTCTTGTTCGTCGGTGGCACCGTTGTCGCTAGCCCGGCACGCCACTCATCCGCGTACTCCATTGTTTTTTCTTTCTTTCTGAGAGTGATCGAGAGGTATGGAAGGGAAATGATTTAATGACAAAATTAGGGACTCAAGCCGACGACCACGCGTGTTCTCCATAGTTTTCACGTGAGAATGTTATAATTCTTGGCTCCACGAGAATAGCATGACCGGTGAGGCACGCCCGTGATGTTAATGATTCATTTTTTTTCGTGGGCCGCAATTTTTCTTCTTTACTTACCAAATTATTTTAATTATTCCATTGTGTATTTTAAAAATCAAATTTAAGGCCTCAGATTTTTGAAAATTTACGTCTTAGGTAACCGGAGTATTGTAGCAAAGCACAATTAAAAGTCCCTTTAAAAGTACTGTGCTTTCTTATGGTTAGCAAAGGATTTTGTGGATATAGATAATGTATTCTAGTAACTAGTACATAAATGATTTGTTATATGTGCCTCCTGTTTGTTTACTTAGCACTTTAGCAGATTGTTTTAACTAGCTCTGAGAGCACTGTAGCTTATAAACCATCCTTGCAAATACATTTTTAGGGGAGGTTTTTATTAAGTATTTTGTCACTGAAAATATATCTATTTTCAAGGATAGTCGTTTTAAGAGAACTATTCTTGAAAATATAATTTTTGTAGTGCTCGACAAGATAGAAAAATTTGTAGTTCAAAGTTTTTTCATTTTAGATTGTAAATGAGTTAAATTATTGATTACAAGTAACTGTGTGGTTGTGTGGTGTGGTGGTAAGGGACCGAATACACACGGTGAGAGCTTGTGGGTTTGAATCTTAGCGGCTATACTAGTTCAGAATTAAATCTTAGGTGTGCAGGGTTTGTTCCATGGGCTTCTGACTACATTAATTTTTTCTTCTTATTTTTATAAATGTTTTTTTAAAAGGTGAAGAATTATTTTAGAGACGGTTGACTTAAGTCAACCAACCCTAAAAATCATTTTAAGTGGGGGTTCTCATAAAAAATAACCATATTTAAAAATCAATTTGTAGGGATAGTTTTAAAAGCGTCTTAGAAAGTAAATTATTTTTTATATAATCGATGGAATAATAACGGTTGCAAAACTCGCTCTAAAGATTGTTTTTGACCATTTATATATATATATATATATATATAAACACTCGTGTACTAGTGTATTACTATATGATAAAGTAAAGGAACTGTCTAATTATCTATTGACAAATTTTGCATGGTCAAATTTGTCAGATTTTTTTATAAATACTACCTAATAGGTATTGTAGCAGAAATTATAAAGCACAATTAAACGTATAGCAATATGATAGATTTAATACCAAAAAAATCTATCAACAGATAAATAACAAAAGTCTAAATTAAAAATTACAAGTGTACCAAGTTTTTATTGAAATATAAGTATATATTTTGAAACGGAATGTTTACATGAGCTGTGGACGTTAGTGAGGGCTGTGAGTACACACACTAACATGACTGCAGACGATGGGTCAATTCAGCAGCTTTCCGCAAAGATATTTAAATTATATCGTGTAGTTTTTTTCACATGCTTCATTCATGACTTGGATGCCAGGTCTTTTTTAGCCGTGTCCCCAGCATAAGACGACTGCGTTGATGCAAAGATGCCATGACCGCTTGAGCTTCACTCCCGCCTTCGTTCGCGCTGACGATTGACGAAATCCACTCGCTTCATGCATGCAGCTTCGTTTTCACCTACCTCCGACTCCGATATATCCACCGTCCACGTCCACGACCCAAGCAACGCCTGCTTCGCCACGCCGCTTCACGCTAATTCACTTCCCTCCCCTATATAGCCAAACCCTAGCTCTCCCCAGCTTCTCCTCACCAATGCAAGTAACAGCTCTCTCACTAGCTAACGACTTCTGAGCTCACCTGCCAGCTCCATCAGCTTCGAATTCTCCATTATTTCGTCCACTAACAGACCACTACTTGCTCAATAACAAGAATGGGCAGCTTGGACACCAACCCTACCGCCTTCTCTGCCTTCGGTGACGACGTCTCCTCCGGCTTCCAGCCGCTGAACCCCGACGACGTCCGCTCCTACCTCCACAAGGCCGTCGACTTCATCTCCGACTACTACAAGTCCGTCGAGTCACTCCCCGTGCTGCCCGACGTCAAGCCGGGGTACCTACGCGACCAGCTGCGGTCCGCGCCGCCCACGTCCTCCGCCCCGTTCGACGTCACCATGAAGGAGCTCACCGCCTCCGTCGTCCCCGGCATGACCCACTGGGCCAGCCCCAACTTCTTCGCCTTCTTCCCCGCCACCAACAGCGCTGCGGCCATCGCCGGCGACCTCATCGCGTCCGCCATGAACACCGTGGGGTTCACATGGCAGGCCGCGCCGGCAGCCACCGAGATGGAGGTCCTCGCGCTCGACTGGCTCGCGCAGCTCCTACGCCTGCCGTCCAGCTTCATGAACCGCACCGGCGCTGCAGGGCGCGGCACCGGTGGTGGCGTCATCCTCGGCACCACCAGCGAGGCCATGCTCGTCACGCTCGTCGCCGCGCGTGATGCCGCACTGCGCCGGAGTGGCTCCCACGGCGTGTCCGGGCTGCCGCGCTTGGCCGTGTACGCCGCCGACCAGACCCACTCCACCTTCTTCAAGGCCTGCCGCCTCGCCGGCTTCGACCCTGCCAACATCCGCTCCATCCCCACCGGCCCGGAGACGGACTACGCCCTCGACCCGGCGAGGCTGCTCGAGGTCATGCGTGCCGACGTCGAGGCTGGCCTCGTGCCGACCTACGTCTGCGCCACCGTCGGCACCACGTCGTCCAACGCCGTCGACTCTGTCGGAGCCATTGCCGATGTCGCCGCGGTGTTCAAAGCCTGGGTCCACATCGACGCAGCGTACGCCGGCAGCGCGTGCATCTGCCCGGAGTTCCGGCACCACCTCGACGGCGTGGAGCGCGTCGACTCCATCAGCATGAGCCCACACAAGTGGCTGCTCACATGCCTCGACTGCACGTGCCTGTGGGTGCGCGACACGCACCGGCTCACCGACTCGCTGGAGACGAACCCGGAGTACCTCAAGAACGACGCCAGCGAGTCCGGCAACGTCACCGACCTCAAGGACATGCAGGTCGGCGTCGGCCGCCGGTTCCGGGGGCTCAAGCTCTGGATGGTCATGCGCACCTATGGCGCCGCCAAGCTCCAGGAGCACATCCGGAGCGACGTCGCCATGGCCAAGATGTTCGAGGACGCCGTGCGCGGTGACGACCGGTTCGAGGTCGTCGTGCCGAGGAACTTCGCGCTTGTGTGCTTCAGGATCAAGCCCCATGGCGGCGGCATGACGGAGGAGGACGCCGACGAGGCCAACCATGAGCTCATGGAGCGCCTCAACAGGACCGGGAAGGCGTACCTGGCGCACACGGTGGTTGGCGACAGGTTTGTGCTGCGGTTCGCCGTGGGTTCGTCGCTGCAGGAGGAGAGGCACGTCCGGAGCGCGTGGGAGCTCATCAACAAGACCACCAGTGAGATCATGCAGGAACACATCGCTGTGGAGTAGCAATGTAATATATAGTTGTAGCATATTATATAGTATTTACTTATTTATACTTGTATTGAGAAATTTGATTCTTTGTTGTTTGCCCAAAGGAGGAATAATAAAGCCAATAAACATATTTCGTCCAAAGGAGGAACCATATATTATTTTCTCTATAATTTGAAAATGTGATGCATATGATAATTCAAAAAAGTTTCTAATGGCGCAGAGAAATACCAGAAAACTTAACAGGGGTCACTCGCTAATCAACTGGCCGACCACCGCCTCTATACATGCCATCTGGTACTAACACGATGGACCGGTCCGAGCGCGACACTAAAAAGCACAGCTCGGGCATTGTCCAACCCAGTTCACATAATGCTAGTGCTAGGCATAGCCCAGTTGTAATATCATGTTTGGGCTGACATTTCAACCCACAGTGCCGGGCCAGGCACGACATGGAAATTGGGTTGACACTTTGTGGCCCGATAATCCTCTGTCCTTGGATGATCTTAGATACATTACAGCCATTGGATACAATATATAAATAAAAAATCTTAACCCTAGCTCGCTCAGACGCACACTCGCCACCGTCCGCTTCCTTTCGCTTAGCTCCCGTCCATCCCCTTCTACTCTCTTCTTCCCTAACCACTCCACTTCAGTCCTCTTTTGTCTGGCTGTCCAGAGCTCCCTCTGCTCGGCATCCCAACGGTGGCGGCGCTTGGCTGCTAGCGGCATGGGGAGTACAGGCACACGTCCTCAGCTCCCGCGTGTTGTACTAGGATGTCGACGATACTCGGCTGGGGAGCATCCGCGCGCGATGGTGACAACGGGCGACTGTGAGCTTCGTCAGCAGGGCTCGCAGGCGGTGGTGGTGGTGTGTTCCTGAGCTTTTGTGCAACGATGACGACAACAGCACGACGAGTAGCTCCGGTTTGCTGTGCTGCGACGACGCGGCGCACGGCTTCGATCTGGCACGGAGGCACAGGGTGGCACGATGAGCTGCCGCGCTCATCGGCACGGCTAACCGACCATAGGGTCCTGCCTGGATCGAGAGTTCGGCATGGCGACACTATCAGGCACGGCACGACAGCGCCGCCGTGCCACACAGTGTCGTGCCCCGCCATGCCGGGTGGTCCGTTTGGGCAACTATACCCCCAAACAACTTGGAGGCTTAGGTATTCTAGAGGTTGAACGATTTGCAAAAGGCTCTATGCCACCGCTACACAAATGATTTTGTAAGACAGTATCCTTTTATTAACGGAGGCGGTTACAAAATTCAACAGTCTCGTTTAATGCCTACGATTAACAGAGGCGGACACTTTTTATTTACCGAGGCACTTATTTTTGCTTGTCTCAAAAAATTAATTTATGGAGACGGACACCTTAAAATAACCGCCTCTAAAAAATGACTTATTTTTGGAGGCGGGCATTATAAGGTGCCCACCTCCATAAAACTATTTTTGGAGGCGGACACCTTATCATGCCCATCTCCTAAAAAGGCCGAGGCCCAATCGATCCAGGCGAGGCCCGATAGCTCTTCATATATATACATCAACTTAGGGTTCGGTGGCTTTCTCCAGCCATTCAGTAGAGCAGCAGCCTCCCTCACTGATCTCTGTGGCCTAGGCGGCAGCCTTCCTCTCCCTCACTTGTCCTTCCTCACTCTAACTCTTCCATACAGATCCAACGTCCTCTCTCTCTCTCCCTCCCTCTCTCAACGACAGTGCAGGGCCCTCTCCTTCTTAGATCCGGTGGTGGCGTCCTCCCCCTCCAACGATGCGAGTCCCTTCCTCCTAGATCTGGTAGGTGGAAGCCGGCCTCCCCGTCCCTCCCGAGGCCGTCCTCTTCATCTCCTCTAGGCGGTAGCTGTGGCGTGCTGGGCACGAGGCGGCGGCGTGCCTCCAGCTCCCTCCTCCCTCTCCTTCATCACAGAAATGGTGACGCCTTCCTCGTCCTCCCACGCGACACTCGCGGGGCCTCGGGTCCCTCCTCCCGGCAGCCCCAGATTTGGTCCCAGCAGTGGCTCCCTAGATCCGACAACGGGCTACTCAATCTAGGTGGGCGAGCGATGGATGCGGCGAACAGGGCCTCCTTCCCCAGCCCGACAGTTCTCTCAGTGGCGGCTCCCTAGATCCGGCCATAGGTTGCTCCATCCGGTGACTCGAGGCCAGATCCCTACGGCGGGAGGCCACGTGCAGCTACAGCGACGGCGCCCGTGGATGGGCTTGGCGGGCCCTTGGATGGGCTTGGCAAGCCTATCCACGGGTTTCACTTTTTTTTTCATGTTTGATTTGCGGAGGCCTAGAGGCGGTTTCTTTGTCCGCCTCCAAAAATGAAAAGCAAATGCCTCCATTAAGTTTATTGTAGTAGTGAAGGCTTCTGTGACTATGGTTCAAATGGTGCAAAAAGAGAGACAGGGCTTGGACAAACACAGGAGGTGCCATGTGACAATGGTTGCTTACCAAGATATATGTTTAATGCCTCTACACGGAAGTTACTGTTGGGAAAACAATATTGTTCTGGACTTTCAAGCTGGAAATAAGCCGGCTAAAACATTGATCCCAATCTATACGCTAAGGCTATGAAAAAAAAAATCACGGATGAGAAAGCATTAAGAAATTAAGAATAAATGGGTTTACCACATCACATCGATCCACCCCCAAACTGAGATTCATGTGATTTTGTGAACTTACGGGAACATAAACGAGGTTGAACTAAATGTGGAGCACGAAGATTCCATAAAATGGAAATGTACAGCTGATGGTCAATACTATCAAATTCAGTTCAAGGAATTTTTGGAAGGTCAAAATTATGCAGTATGGAAAGCTAAGGTTGTGCGAAAATGCCTCATTTTTGCTTCGAAGCTTCTACACGGCAAATTCCTGACTGCAACAACCTATGAAAAAGAAGGGAATTTCTATCGTACAGGCGCTTGTTTTTTTCCAAAAATCAGGTAATAGTTACTGGCTAGTGGTCATCGGATTTCAGATTGCTTTCGTCAACTCAGCAGCAGAGCAACAGCCGGTGCTCTGAGCTCGTCGCCTGAGAGCTCAGGCAACTAAAAGTTGAGGAGACGCGGGAAGAAGAGCCCGAGACGCAAAAGGCTTCTAGCCTAGTGGTTAGAGCACCTGACTAGCACCAGTAGATATGGGTCGACTTCCTGTGAAATGAATTTAAATAGGTTTGTATTATTAAAAAAATAAAAAAATAGACTGGGTAATTTCACTTGCTGACTTCGGTCAAAAAAAAAAGAGCCCGAGACAACAGTTCACCTATGTAAAAAAAATGTAGTTTACCAAAGAAGTATGGTTCCACTATATGGTTCAGTCTACAAATATTGAAGGAATGGTCGAACCAAATTTCATAAAACTCGTAAGGCAATTGATTCTAATTTATGTCTGATAGAACATTTGGAAGTAAAGCAAGCAAAGAACTTTCCAACATAAGGATTTGCAACCATCTCTATCTTCATCAAAGATGACATGCAACAATTCAACTTTTTGCGACTCGACCAGAAGCTAGCTCTTGTTTTTTTGTGTGGTGGCTAGCTGTTTCTTTTTTTTTTGGTTTTCCTGGTTGGGCTACAGGCTATTTTACTTTGTTGGTTTTGTTCATTCGTAGTACTAGTCGGTGCCGTTTGACGATGGTGTTTCTTGTAATATTTTTTTTCTTTTTCTCGTTTAATAAAAATCACAACAATTCTATTGCCATCGTTTAAAACACAAAAAAGATAATTCAAAAAAGTTGTCACAAAATGTTAGGAGGAGAGGTGAGCTGTGTGGAGATCACGAAAAGAGAGAGACAGAGAGAGAGAGAGAGAGAGAGAGAGAGAGAGAGAGAGAGAGGAGGCTGGCCGCGTCCTGAGGAGAGTTGGCTGGGGACTCATTGCTGGATTGGTCTATATCCAGTCATCCTTAAAGAGTGCATTCGTGTTAAACTATCTATAACGATCGATATCGTGAGTTGAGAACAATCCGATCAGTGAGAATCGTGACACTAGCTCATGCATGTAAAACCCCTCCTTACCACCATATACAAATTATTTAATATCGACTTTTACAAATCTTTTATTGAATACCCCCCCCCCTCCCCACCTAAGAGGTGTCAAATGAAAAAAATCTACAAAATTTTATACTTGTTATTAAGCACTACAACCTTAAAATAGAGTGTGCCTCCGTCTAAGATCGTTTAAAACTAAAAAAATAATTTGACTATATATAAATTTGTGTTACGACGTATGTTTGGCCCCTCTATACATGTAAAATAACAAAATATCAATTACATAGTTTTATATCTTGTTGAGCTATAGAATGTTATTATAATATTTATTTCATCCAACTTTATTTGAAAAAATATGAATTTATTTGTGCAGCAATTATTTAGAGGTGACCCATAGAGAAGACATGTTTGGTAAAGTGTCTGGCACAAGAAATGGAGGCTGATTTCAGGTTTCATCAATGTTATACTGACCGTCATTAGAAATATATTTTTAGGGATGATTCGTTAGCTAAGTACATCAAATGACATTTCTATGGGCGGCCAAAATGATAATAAAGGCCTTGTTTAGTTCACCCTGAAAACCAAAAAGTTTTCAAGATTCCTCGTCACATCGAATCTTGTGGCACATGCATGAAACATTAAATATAGACGAAAACAAAAACTAATTACATAGTTTAGCTGTAAATCACGAGATGAATCTTTTGATCCTAGTTAATCTATAATTGAATAATATTTGTTATAAACAAACGAAAGTGCTACAGTACCGTAAACTTTTCACTTTTCAGAACTAAACAAGGCCAAAGATGTCACACCTCTAAAGCTCATTTTTTAGTAATATGATGGAAGTTTGTGACTTGCATTGGCAGCCGGTTCTGAACTTGCGAACTCAGCTAGTAAGGCTCGGTATGGTGGAATCTATCCGGATTTAAGTTCTCAACTTTTACATGGATGGTAGGTGACGTGCCCATCATATAGAGTGTGCATGTATTGCATATACATGAGTGTCTGTACCATGTGATTTGAAAATGAAAATCAGATTCTGAACTCTCAATAGTGGTAGCTAGTTTGTACCCAATCCATCTCAAATTATAAGACGTTTGACTTTTTTGTCACCAACTTTAATTTGACAATTTGTCTTATTCAAAAATTTACGAAAAATATCACTTCTTTTCACAATCAGATTTTTCAATTTCTCCTAGTGATGTGGGGTACGTTCTCCTAGTATTTTAGCATTCAGAATTTAGTATAAACTTTCCCTAGTAAATGTCTCCTAGTTAGGATTCCCTAGTGTTTTGACTAGTGGTAGTGTTTTATTACTAACTAAAAACACTAGGAGAACTCCACCATTTTGGTTGTGTTTATCGTGGATTGGTTTATTAATAAAAGTTCTTCAAAAATAACTTAAATTTGATTATATGTGCATAAATTTTTTAAATAAGACAAGTGGTAAAACTTGAGGTCAAAAGTCAAACGTCTTATAATTTAGGATGAAAGGGAGTACTATTTTTTTTTTTCTGATGTTGGGAACATGACGTCTCGTGTAATTTTCGTCAAGGATAGGATTACAGTGCTCCTACAATTTTCACCATGAATAAAGGATAGCAAGAAGAATAGAGCGAGAATAATAGAAAACATTTAGTAGAGAAGTGGAAGCATTGCGTCCGGTCATGTGTCAGTCAAAAACTCAAAATTATCACGTTTTATCTGATCACTGTTGCTCACATATATGCATGCATCATCCGTTGATATGATGTCTAGATCGCCAGCGAAATTTTTACTGACTCGCCAATTTGATTGTTACACGGTTCGTTCTCTCCAAGTCAAGAAGGCCGGCTAGTTAGGTTGGACAATTTCATTGTCCGTTGCTCTTGGCTGACAGTCAGCGTTTGCACCCTGATGAACCATTGCATGCTACATGGGTAAATACTAAATACTGTCGTCAACGAGTGAGGTTAACACACTTGACTTGAATTAGCTATATATAGGGTTAAACTATACCACTTCTGGCCGATGTAGAAAGTACGTAACATTTTTCTTCAGATGACTGCGTGCTGGAGTGATGGTAAAATAATATTAGAGTGAAGGCATAGAAAGTAACCATTTTTAGAAGCGCCTCCGCTACTTTAATCAAGAAACATCACCATCAAGAATTGCCTCTAAAAATAATTCTAAATTGGCATGTGTCTATAAACCGATTTTTAAAGGTGGCTGGAAAAGCCCAGATGTTTATAGAATCCTATTTTTAGAGGCGGTTAGAAACTATCTGCATGTAGAAATGAATTTCTGGTCGGCAATTTGGCCACCTCTCTAAAATATATACCACACAAGAAAATCACATATTACGAATTTGGTCTTTAATTTTTTTTTGAGTTCAAGAGCCTTACGCCCCGGACTTTCAATTAATATCAAAAGATTTGGTCTTTAATTTATACAGGCAGCTAGGAATTTAACCTCCTCTACGCTAAAAGGGTACGTGGTTAGCTAAAAATCAATTCTGTACTAGTCAACAGTAGTTAAAGTTATATATTTACAGGAAATGTTTACGTGCCTAAAACTTAACTTGCACGTGACTGTGTAGGTAGAGGGAGACATCGATCTAACTGGCATGCGCGAGGAGACACATTACATGATACATGAATATGGCCATGCATATATGGGAGCAGTGCATGAAGTCGCTCTCATCATATCGGATCAACGCATAATCTGAGTAAAACCAGCACGTATGCAGTCGTCGCGATTGCAGAGGTCGAACGCAACCAACGTACACGTACGCGTGCAGCATATTTTATTTTACTTGCCGAAAGGAGCCGGCACCATCAGCGACAAATAAAGCCACTGCTAGTTGACCAATATACATATAAAAAAAAACCGTACGTGCGTGTGCGAGCCTACAACTCAGTCGTTCAAACATCAGAATATGCGTATTCTGCTCTAGAGAGACCGGAGACAGCAATAATTTAGCCAAATGTTTATATCTAGGGTTTTGGACAATAGCAACACATGTGATGATATATTTAGTCAAATTTAATTTAATTAATATAATAAAATATAATGGTCAAGTTCGATTGAAATCTAATATGTGAAAAACTTTCAACCATGCATTGCATAGTTGTTGTAAAAAAACATGCACGCATAATCCTTCCTCCGCTCCTGAATTGAACAACAAAAAGGCTGGCCTGCTCGACTTCATGTTTTGCAGCACCGCTAACAGCGCGATGCATGTATCTGGAATTTCACTTTGACCACGGCGGTGCATGACATTATTATGGGTCAATTCATCAACTGAGATCGAGATCTGGTTTTTTGTATGGAAGAATTCGAGGCTACCACATACAGTAGGTTTTGACGTTAAAGAAATTTGACGCAAGAAATCAGTTGGCCCAAGAACTTGACTATACTAGCTACTTCGATCATGTACCGCCTCCGTTCACGAAATAATGTATAATCAGCTTTAGTTTGACCAAATTTATAGTAAATAATATTAGCACTTATCTCTCTAAATAAATTTATTATTAACTATGTTATATAACTAATATAATACTATATTACTTATTTTGTATAAAAAGTTTTAGTACTTTTTATGTAAATTTAATCAAAGTTTAAAATATTTGACTTTTCAAAAAAAGAAATATATATATATTTTTAGAACGGAGAGATTTTTATATATATACCCACCTGGGCGTGCGGCGTGATGAATTTCCTATCTGTTATTAGAAACATAGTTTATACTCCTTCCAGCCGAGAATAATTACGCATCTCTAAAGAGTCGATCAACAAGTTTAATTATATTTATAGAAAATAGTATCAACACTTGTATCTCAAAATAGGTTTAGTATAAAAATATGTCATCATCAATCTAATGATGCTTATTTGGTATCTAAACATTACTAGTTTTATATATATTTGATCAAATTTAATATTATTTAACTTTTCAAAGTGTGAGAGTGGCGGAGCTCCAACAAAAATTTAGGTGGGGCGCATCGCATACATAACTTCTAATGACATCACAAGGACACATATCAATAACTAATCTATGGCAACTTTAAACATGAATTGATAAATGATACCTCTCATTTGAAAATAGTAGTCCATTAATTCAACAAAGACCTATCGAACAATATTAGGGGTGTGGGCCACTTTCATTTAGGCTGGCTAGGATTATTAGGCCTATTTTTATTCCCTACTCAATTTTTCTTGTGCCTGGCTGCTGCTCACATCGCCACAGATGCTGAACGCTGCCACTCTATTGCTAGTCACTTGGCCAGAGGGGAGGATGACAAAGGAGGTACTAAGAGCAACTCCAACAACTTGGCTATTCTTATTGTGAGGTAATTTTAGAATTTGTATAGCAAAAAGTAGACTTCAATAGATGTGCTATCTGGTTTTGGAAAATACAAAGTTGGCTATACTTCATTTTCAGTGGCCATATATAGCCAACCATTGACACTGGCTATTAGATTTTATAAAACAGCAAGACTATTGTGGATCTCTTCTTTCTTAATTTTTTTTTTATTTTATAAAATAGCTAAACAATAAAATTTGGCTATTAATTTTAGTCAAACTCTTAGAGTTGCTCTAATGGTGCTACTCTAGTAGGTGGGGCAACTGCCCCACCGTGCCTAATGGGGAGCTCCGCCTATGGTGTGAGATGACAACTATAATATTAAATTTCTCCTAGTAAGGTAGGATTATTTTAGTGTTTTGACATTCAAAATTTAGTATAAATTTTCCCTACTAAATGACTCTTAGTGAGATTTCCATGTGTCATGACTAGTGATAGTGTTTTATTAGTACTTAAAAACACTAGAAGAAATCCACCATTTCAATAGTGGATGTGCACTTTGAAACAGAGGGAGCACTTTATTTAAAGTTATTTTCAAGGAATTAAGTTTTATGAAATGCACAAACAGAACGGATGTTCACACAGCTCTATGAATCAAGATTTCAGCTTAGCTTTGAGTCCTTAACTAAAGGAAGGCGGTGCCACCTACCGTTTGAGTCCGTTCTCAATTAACTTGATGCAAAAGCCATCAGAAGCTAGAAGTTTCAACAAAAAATCGGTGGAACAAAGGATTCATCTCTCCATCCATGCATGTTTAATTTATTTATAGCTTCACACAGCTGATGAAGCCGGTGGATAAGCTGTGCCAAATAGAATCTATGCATTTTAGCTCTAACAATGGGTCAATTCATCAACTGGGATTGAGATTGTTGGGTGTATCGTTTTTCTTCAATAGCCGTGCACACCGGGTCAATTCATCAAGTTGCCGTATAGTTTTCCTTCAGTAGCCGTGGAGACAATGGGTCAATTCATCAACTGAGATCGAGATCTGTTTTTTTAATATCTGTGAAGAATCCAGTGGAAGTGACGGAAAAAATTATGAACCAGCAATTCGGGGTTGCGACAAATGGTAGGTTGACTTTATACCTGAGCAAATTTAGCTCGGCCTGAAGGGTTTTAGCCTGCCCATGAATCTTACCAGACAGGGCCCGCATAGATCTTGCTGCATGGAAATTTTTTTCTTGGTCAGAACCCGGTCTGAAATACTATTTTTAGCTATTTTACACTATAAAATGCATGGGTAGCCCGCCCAGGTCCAAGCATAATCTAAAAAATGAGGTCCGACTTGCCTAGTGGGATAGTGATGGTGGAATTTTTTCGGCCCCAAATAACCAACCTTTTTTTGTTTCGGCCCAAACCAGACCAGTTGACTTGAAGAAGATCGAAGCACGCACATAGACCAGAAGTTGTCCCAGAGTTGGCCCAAGAAGTACACTACTTCCTGTAATACTCAATGGCTGGCATGAAGAATTATTATCCATCTTTTATTAGATATCTCATACCACAATTACAAAAACAATTTATAGCAACGCCACTTTTTTTTATAGGGTATATGGTTTTCAAACGAGTCGCTCCTAACAGCTCTGGTTATCAGCCGCTGCTACAAATGGCCTTATTTGTAGGGCGGGTCATATCCAGTCACCATGTAAATCCAATTTGTAGAGGAGCTTTATATTGAGCCGCCTTTATAAATAGACACCGAATATTAGAAATTAAGTTCTGAAATTCAAAATTTTCAAAATGACCTAAGATGATGAAATGACCAAAATAAAAGTTGTAGATCTCAAAAATCTATAGAATTTTGTTGTTTACAACTTTTCATTTGATGCCTCAAAATGTTGTTTGAAATTTAATTTTAAATTGTTGAAGGACTATTTATCTTTTTAATCTCGGGCAAAAACTTGTAACATATTTGTCCCTCATACTAACTTCAAATTACTTGATTTTTTTTTTCTAAAATTTTCTAAAATCTTGCTCTGTCAGTCTATTGTATTCTTAAAGCTATTATTTTTTCATCTTTTAATGTGACTGTGTTTTATCTATTTGAATTTTGAATATCAAAAAATAGCAACTTCCAATGTCATTTTGAAATATTAGATGATTTCAGATGCAAAAGTCATAAACATAAAAGTTATAAAGGTTATCAAGATCTACGACTTTTATTTTGATTATTTCTTCATTTGACGAAGTCATAATAACATTATTTACAAAATTTACATCTCTCTCATATCTCTCTTATGGGTTCAAAAACTATAAGGGGGATTTGTAAAATTAATGAACCATGTTACTGCCACTTTATTGGATGAACAAATAATCAAAATAAAAGTTATACATCTTGAAAAGTTATAAAAGTTTGTAGTTGACAACTTTTTTATTTGAATTCAATTTGTCGATGTTAATTATGTTTGAATTTGTCAAATTTGAAGTATGGATTTTCCATATAACCTCACATGGAGAAACAACAAAAATAAAAGTTGTAGATCTCAAAACGCTGAAACTTTGTAGCCGACAACTTTTTTATTTGAAATTATCTTGTTAGGGAAAACTATGTTTAAATTTCCAAAAATTGAAAATTTGAATTTTTAAAGGACCTCGGATAGACAAACAACAAAAATAAAAGTTATAGATCCTGAAAAGTTATGAAACACTATAGTTGATAAATGTTTTATTTAAAATCATCTTACCATGAAAAACTACGTTTGAATTTCTAAATTTGAAATTCAAATTTTGTAAATGACCTCGAATGGAGAACTACCAAAATGAAAATTATAGATCTTAAAAAGTTATAAAACTTTATAGTTAATAACTTTTTTATTTAAATTATTTAGGGTTTCAAACAATTAATTTATACTTCGCTTAGCATAATATGTGGGGAAAGAAATAAATGCAATATAGTCAGAATTAAAGGTGAGGTGTAGTGGTGGAAAAACACGTGATGGAAGGTCATGAGTTCGAATCCTGGTGGACCCAAAGTCTCCAAAAATTGTGCAAAAAATCTGCAGCTAGCCCAATGGAGGTGGCTAACTAGTGGGGGCCTCCTCAGATTAAATTTCTTTTTTGCTATTTTTGACATTTTTTATGATTTCTAAAAATTGATCTGTAGAGGCAGCTCAATATCCAGCTACCCCTACAATTTTTTTTTGCTATTTTTAAATATTTTTTGTGATTTATGGAAATTGATTTCTAGGAGCAGCTCAATATCCAACTGTCCTTACAAATTGGCATTTGTAGTCGTGGTTGCTTAGGGGTGGCTGGTAAAGCCGCGGTTACAAATGCCCATGAGCTGCCCCTACAAATCACTACTGACGTAGTGTATTCCATCTGTCCTAAAATAAGTAAACATCTTGTATTTTAATGACTCAACAAATATCAAGGTTAATTAGTTTTTTTTTGAAAAAGTAGTATAGACATTTGTATCTGAAAAATGGATTTACTATAAAAATAATGGTCTAGTTAATCTAGCTAATGATGCATGCTTATTGGTATCATAAACATAGTATGGTGTTGTATATATATGGTCAAGTAAGATTAATTAACTCTTCGGAGTGCCAGATATACATTTTATTTTAGGATTGATGGAATACTTTAATTAAACTTCTTTTCTAAGGAAAAAAAAGCTTATGAAATCTATACCTAATATATAATTGTCAAAATTTCAGTTCATCATAAATTTTGTCCACCAACTATATCCTCGGTAGAGACTTGATTCGGTAATAAGGATGGAGATCGGACGCAAGACAAAAAGAAAGAAAAGAATCTTCTCCCAAATCAGACTTCTCCAAATTAAACTCTATCAAAAACTGCGTCCGTCTTTCTCCATGAGATGGAACGTTTTCCGGAAAAAAGAAAAATCGCGTCCGTGAGATATGGAAACGTTTACCGTAAAAAACGTTCCTACTCAATTTTTCGGTAATAAGGATGGCTTGCTTCGTGAATGTGCTGCTTGTCAGTCTTTCTACACAACACGAAATGACTCCATGGTCATCGTCATGGATGCTTGTGATCGTGGCTTGTTCTAATCTATCCTACACGTTTACAGTACCCAATTTTTTAAAATTTGGCCTTTTTTTTGAAAATTTTTTTCTTTTGGACCCCTAGAAAACTTAATCTCAGTTTTGGACCCAGGAGGTCGACGTCATGCTTCATGGCGTCGAGGTTACACGTCTCGACGCCATGGATCACGGCGTCGAGGTCCCTGGCTGTGCCAGCGTGGCTTCTGACGTGGCAGAGACCTCGACGCCGTAGATCACGGCGTCGAGCTCGACGCCATAGATCACGGCGTCGAGCTCTGAACTACATAGCAGAGAGTTCATCCAGTTCTACATGCCGTGATGAGCAGTGTCGACGCCAGCGACGGCCGCGCGCGTCGCCTCGAAGTAGTCCACCGCGGACCGCATGTAGACGTCCGTCACGGCCGCCGCGGCGCCGCGCACCAGCCGCACGGCGCGCGGCAGCGACGACGCCAGCTCCCCCGCGGGGCACGCTGCGCTGGTCAGCACGATGGCGTTGCCGAAGTACCCCGCGGGGAGCGGCGGCGAGAACCTCGGCCGCCCGTCCACCGCGAACAGCAGCTTGCTCCGGCGCGACGGGCGCATCCCCAGCGCCCGCGTGCGCGCGCTCCACACGAACCCGGCCAGCGCCTCGAACGTGGTGCACGCGCGGCGGCCCTCCTCCAGCGCCCCCACCGCCGCCTTGAGGCGCGCGATGGACGCCGGCGTGAACCGGAACGAGCGGTGCAGGAGCGGGGACTCCGAGTCCTCCTCGTCCTCCCCGTCGTCGGCGTCGTCGTCGGTGATCTGCGTGAACTCGTGGTGCGGGAAGTCGACCTGCGGCGGGTTGCGCGCACGGAGGACGGCGCGGTCGAGGGCCGGCGGGAGCGACAGCGGGAGGCCGCGCGCCGTCTCGCCCCACGAGTTGACGAACTGCATGGCGCCGACGCCGTCGAACATGCAGTGGTTGATGGCCAGCCCCAGCACGAAGCCGCCACACTTGAACTTGGTCACCTTGCATGTCCATGGATCGATCGATCGCCCACTGTTATTAACTCTGTCCATCGATCCAGAAGATGAGCAGCAAATAGTACCTGGGCTGCAAGCAGCGGCATCTCGAGTATGTTCTTGGCGCCGGGGACGCTGTACACGAGCCTGCCGAGGACGGAGGGGTCGGGGTCGGTGACGTCGCCGATGTCCGCCATGGCGCAGTCCGCCTCGGCCTCCACGAACACGGCGCCGTCGCCCGTGCAGTCCACGACCAGCTTCCCATCGTCTGAGTTCGCCAGCCGCCCAGCGAGCGGGTAGTAGTGGACGAGCACCTTCGCCAGCGACTCCCTCAGCACGTCGCAGGCGCTGCTTCTGCCGGCGCCGCCGTCGTCAGCCGCCCTGAAGCAGTACACGGTCTGCACAATGACGGCAATGTTCTGGTCCAGGTTGGAGAGAGCTCGACGCCGTGATCTATGGCGTCGAGCTCGACGCCATGATCTACGGCGTCGAGGTCTCTGCCACGTCAGAAGCCACGGCGTCGAGACGTGTAACCTCGACGCCATGAAGCATGGCGTCGACCCCCTGGGTCCAAAACTGAGATTAAGCTTTCTAGGGGTCCAAATGAGAATTTTTTTCAAAAAAAAGGCCAAATTTTAAAAAATTAGGTTTACAGTACAACCAATTCAGACCAATGGAACCAATATATCAGACACTAGATCTAGACCAACTCATTTTGTTGTCACAGCTTGCCTTATTGGGTAGTCTATCACTAACAAGCATATCAGTGTATTGCAAGAGGATCTACAACTTATTGTGTGGCCACACCTAGACAACTTTTTTAATTAGTTCGTGGCATGGTGTCGCCTGTCGGTGAGCTGCCGCTTCGCCTCTGTTGATGATGCTGGAGAGACCGAGCACACGGGAGAGATATCCACCGGTAACGGTGTTCTCTACGTGCACAGCACGTTCTCGAAAAAAAGTGCGGTTCTTGGTACCAAATTAATTATTAGGTTCTCAAATCACGGTGCCACAGGCTCCATCTCCATAAAATGAAGCACCTGGAAACAAAATGTATGTATACCGCGACGGGTGTTGTTGGGCATGTCCGCGTGCAGCTTGCTCCCAAAATCCCACAAAATTTATTTTACTACATCATTGAATAGTTACTCGTTATAGTTATTAGCTCGTCAGCGATAATGACTGTTTAGGTGTAGTAATTTGTACTCGACCGCCAAACTGTCCAGATCTAAGCAGTAATATTAAAGGCACTCACAATGCAAGACTTTATCACAGAGTCTAAGACAATTAATTACATATTATTTATAGTATTTTGCTGATGTGGCAGCATATTTATTGAAGAAAGAGGTAGAAAAAAATAAGACTCCAAGTCTTATTTAGACTCTAAGTCCACATTGTTCGAGGTAATAAATAACTTTAGACTCTATGATAGAGTCTGCACTGTGAGTGCCCTAAGAGGCCATTTGGATAGGGGAATCATTTTGGATTCTTGCGTGGAACCCAAAAATAGTTTTTGGGAACTAAACAAGACCTAAAAATGTTCCTGCTTCTTTGCCTAGGAACTGGAATTGGCTATATGCTGGTTTTGTAGTGATTCTAGTACTCCTTCTCTTCTAAAAATTATGTATTTTATTTGATTATAATTTTTTTAGTGTAATAAACTAA
The DNA here is from genome assembly GCF_000003195.3 of Sorghum bicolor. Classification (NCBI taxonomy): domain Eukaryota; kingdom Viridiplantae; phylum Streptophyta; class Magnoliopsida; order Poales; family Poaceae; genus Sorghum; species Sorghum bicolor. The sequence goes on along the minus strand of NC_012876.2, from coordinate 3,178,947 downwards.
AATCATTTGCATTTATGTTGTTCTTTGCCCTTCAAAAAATTAAGATTTTTTCTAAAGCATACTTTTATTTATACTATTTCTAAGAAAAATATATTACTGTAAATTAGAATCCAGTCTACCATCAAAACAATCTCACGAAGTAATTCTAATTCATTATTTAAAATATTTCTTGAGAGAATCTAAAACTGAAACGTTACTACAAGAATCTGAATCTCTATCATACACACATTTAAGTCGAGTACTAACAGTGTTTGATTGTATCTGGAAAAGTTTAACTTCCGTCACATCGAATATTTGAATACATGCATGAAGTACTACATATATGTAGACTATTTATGAAACTAAAAACACAGCTAAACAATAATTTGGGAGACGAATCTTTTAGACGTAATTATTGGACATAAATTGTTAAATAAGATGAAAATACTACAATACCTATTAAACTTTAACACCTCAACCAAACACCCTCTAAATTTAGGATGGTCTGCACTATGTGAATGCCATGGACTGAACCGGCGGAGCAGTAGGACTGAATGTATGCACGACGATAATGTAGACAATGGAATTAATTACATCTACCGTGCCCCACAGCTACCATGCTGGCATCTAAATGTACAGGATTTCTGATCCATACAAGTGAACAATGTTAATGCATTTCGGTCTATAGTATTCACACATATCATATCATCCTCATTTTTGTTTCGATCGGTTTAGTTCCCAAACTTTTTGTTTTACTTGCAAAAGGCATTATACTCCTACTAGTACCTAGCATGTCCTTTGTCGAACTATTTACTCAAGTTTTCACAGTTTTTGTAACGGAACTCCACAGACAGAGCTTGTTGAGGTTTTTGGGCTTGGCCCAACCATATTTAGGCCGATAAGAGCATCTCCAACCATTATGCATTTGAAGTTATGCATTTTAGGCAAATTGCAAACCCCCAAATAAAAATGGCAAGACTAAAATCGGGTGATCTCCAACCGTTATGCAAAATGTCAAGTCCATCATCTTTTTTTTTTCCTGGAAATTTTGTTTCGCGGCACTCCTTCCCGCGCGGCCAATCGATCCCGCGCCAAACAGCCCGCCGTGTCTCCCGTTCACCAATTCCCGCGCCAAACAGCCGCGTAGTACCGATAGTGAGCTGCGCTGTTCGTCGTACCGATGGCAGTACCGATCTCCCGTTCAGTCGTTCACCGTACCAGTTCGTCGTTTGTTGGTCATCAGTTCGTCGTCGTATAGGTTCGCCCCTTGGCTCCAGTAACGATCTCCATCAGGTCCAGAAACGCGCGCGTGAAGCTGGCGAAGGAGGACGCGCGATGCATCTCCTATCGCGTGAAGTGGTGGCGGCGTGAAGGGAAACCGCGCGAAGGGAAGAAAAAAGCCCGCGAGGTGGAACCGAGAATCCCGTGATCTCTATTTGCATAGCGGGACTCCTTTGGCATATATGCCAAGTTTCCCCCTCCAAATGCATAGCTATGTAAAATGCATAGTCCAAATGCATAACGATTGGAGGGGTTTTTTTTGGAGTTTTATGCATTTTGGTAAATGCCAAGTCCATTTGCATAATGGTTGGAGTTGCTCTAACGTAGTATTAAGAAACTGTAGCTCTAGAACCATTGATGTATACTCACAAAAAAAGAACCATTAATTGATGTATAACCGTGGTTTTAAAAAAAATGAGGTCTGGAGTGAAGTTTTTAATACTCCAAAAAGACTGCAGTCTCAGCAATAACATGCATGGTATTCAAAACCATAAAGTTTGTTTCACCTAAACACACTTTATGGCACTTCGAAACTAAAGTATTTCAGAAAACCATGATATTTTTTTAAATCTCCAAAAATATTTTATATCCGCACATGACGTATTTGCGTGGTCAGCTGAATCCGACCGTGTAAATGATAATGAGCAAGTTATCTTTGTTGGAATTAATTGGGAAAGCAACTAGGCATCCGGGACATTAGGATCGAATGGAATGGAAAATTGCACTGTACAAATCAACCAACTGAAAAGACAAAATTAGATGACGGACATATACCCATAGATGGTCTTTACTAGTGCATAGTGGGTTTTCTTTTTCGGCAAGATTTCGCAGAAATTTTCAAAATTTTGCATTTTTCGCTGAGGTCTAATTTTTTTTTGTATCAATCAAATTTTTCGGTTAAATTTATGTTTTGCTTTAAAATTACTCCAAACCATATTAAAATGACCCACCATATCTCCTAGTCTTATCAAATCCTAAATTTCTTCAAATTTATTTAATTTTCTCACTCACGTAATCTATGGCACTAGCATATGTACCTCCCCCACCGTTAGCTCGCTGTACTGCGCAATGATATATTGTGTTTATTCATTGATATCATATAAATTTGTGATGAGTCATAGATTAGAAAGTTTTTCTAGTCAAATGTTACCAATTTTTTTAAAAAAACCAATTTGAATTTATTAAAATTTAGTCCAAAATTTCTGAAATTTTCAAAATATCTTATTTATCGGTAGGCGATGAAAATTTTTTCCTACCGAAAAAAACGTTTTGCATACTCCCTACATACCTATAAAGAAAGTTACTAGATAAGTTTTTGATCAAACATTAAGAATATAAAATTATAAATGATGAATAAGTTTTAAGTTGTTGAGTTTGAAAATATGAAAATCTTTGTTTTTAAAAATACTTTCATAAAAACGTCGACGCGCGCCGCGACGGCGACGACGAAGGCGTACGACACCGCCGAGCGTGTGCGTGCTGCTAGCTACGTACTTCTACCCAAGGTTTTTTTTTTGGTAGAAAATTTTTTCCGGCACCTGCCGATAAATAAGAAATTTTGAAAAATTCGGATGAAATTTAAATAAATTCAAATTGACTTTTAAAAAATGTTAACATCATTTTACTAGAAAAATTTTCTAATCTATCATTCATCACAAATTTATATAATATCAACGAAATAACACAATATATCATTGTGGTACTACAACGGGCTGACGGTGGGCGAGTTGCATATGCTGCTAGTGTCACGGAATATGTGAGTGAGAAAATTAAATAATTTGAAGAAATTTAGGTCTTTGATAAGACTAAAAGATATGGTGGATCATTTTATTATTGTATGAAGTAATTTTGAAGCGAAACATGAATTTAACCGAAAGATTTAACCAATTTTCGGATCTCACCGAAAAATACGAAATTCTGGAAATTTCAACGAAATTTCGGAAATTTCGTTCGTCGAAAAAGAAAACCTTACTTCTACCACGGACACGAGCAGCCCTACTTTACCTACCCCGGCCACGTGTCTTTCCGGCCTCCCCCCGTTATTGGCCCTGCCACTGGAAGGGCTAGCTAGCTTTACCCGTTAAACGCCCATCTCGCCACGCCGCTTCCCATGCCGGCCTGGTCGTCGTCGTCCTCCTCCTCCTCCTCTTCTGGCTCCGCCGTCCTCCAACGTCCCACCCTGCATGCTGCCTATATAAACCACCCACGCCCCACCACACCACCACACCACACACCTTCCATCTTCCAAGCGATCGAGCTCGATCGTCCTCCTCCTCTCCTCGCCATTGGAGCAACCTCAGCTAGCTGCTTCTTCATTCTTGCTCCCAATTAAGACACAACACTAGTTCACTACTCAATCCATTGACCGATCGACATGGGCAGCCTTGACACCACCCCTACCGCCACCGCCACCTTCGCCGACATCAACGGCAGCGGCGGTTTCCAGCCACTCAACGCCGACGACGTGCGCTCCTACCTCCACAAGTCCGTCGACTTCATCTACGACTACTACAAGTCCGTCGAGTCACTCCCCGTGCTCCCAGGCGTGGAGCCAGGCTACCTACGGCGACTGCTGCAGTCAGTACCACCCACCTCCTCCGCGCCCTTCGACATTGCCCTAAAAGAGGTCCGCGACGCCGTCGTCCCGGGGATGACCCACTGGGCCAGCCCAAACTTCTTCGCCTTCTTCCCGGCCACCAACAGCGCCGCCGCGATCGCGGGCGAGCTCGTCGCCTCCGCCATGAACACCGTCGGCTTCACCTGGCAGGCCAACCCCGCCGCCACCGAGATGGAGGTCCTCGCGCTCGACTGGCTCGCCCAGCTCCTCCGCCTCCCGTCCACCTTCATGAACCGCACCGCTGCCGCGGGACGTGGGTCTGGTGGTGGCGTCATCCTCGGCACCACCAGCGAGGCCATGCTCGTCACGCTCGTCGCCGCGCGTGACGCCGCCCTGCGCCGGAGTGGATCCGTTGGCGTCGCTGGCATCACTAGCCTCGCCGTCTACGCCGCTGACCAGACCCACTCCACCTTCTTCAAGGCGTGCCGCCTCGCCGGCTTTGATCCGGCCAACATCCGCTCCATTGCCACCGGACCGGAGACCGACTACGCCCTTGATCCGGCGAAGCTGCTCGAGATCATGCTGGCCGACGTCGACGCCGGGCTCGTGCCGACATACATCTGCGCCACGGTCGGCACCACGTCGTCGAACGCCGTGGACCCTGTCGGAGCCATCGCCGATGTCGCCGCCATGTTCGACGCGTGGGTGCACATCGACGCGGCCTACGCCGGCAGCGCGTGCATCTGCCCGGAGTTCCGGCACCACCTCGCCGGCGTCGAGCGGGTGGATTCCATCAGCATGAGCCCGCACAAGTGGCTCATGACATGCCTGGACTGCACGTGCCTGTGGGTGCGCGACGCGCACCGGCTCACCGACTCGCTGGAGACCAACCCGGAGTACCTCAAGAACGACGCCAGCGAGTCCGGCAATGTCACCGACCTCAAGGACATGCAGGTCGGCGTCGGCCGCCGCTTCCGGGGGCTCAAGCTCTGGATGGTCATGCGCACCTATGGCGCCGCCAAGCTCCAGGAGCACATCCGGAGCGACGTCGCCATGGCCAAGATGTTCGAGGAAGCCGTGCGCGCCGACGACCGGTTCGAGGTCGTGGTGCCGAGGAACTTCGCGCTCGTGTGTTTCAGGATCAGGCCGGAAGGCGCCATGACGGAGGAGGACGCCGAGGAGGTCAACCGTGAGCTCATGGAGCGGCTGAACAGGACCGGGAAGGCGTACCTGGCGCACACGGTGGTCGGCGGCAAGTTTGTGCTGAGGTTCGCGGTGGGGTCGTCGCTGCAGGAGGAGAGGCACGTGCGAAGTGCGTGGGAGCTCATCAAGAAGACGACCACCGAGATCATGGAGGAAGCTAGAGATGTAGTAGAGAATTAATGTTACAATTGATTATTATTCTTATTTATTTTTGTTGGATTAATAAATATTTGTGATGCCAATCGAAAGGTGGTGGTGTCGAATAAAGCCTTTCGTTATGCATGTATGTGCAAGAAATATATGTATGTTATATAACTGCCAATCTGCCATGTATTTTATTTATGGGATATATAATATATGAAGCTTGCTTTTAAATTTCTTTGTCCTACGTCTAGGTTTGATACCATGAATTAGTGTCCACACTTGCTTGAAGAACACCTAGGGTGACTTGAACTTTTCTATCCGATAATCCAAAGGTTCCATATGGTCTTCTTTCCTAAGCGTGGTAGCGAGGAAGCTCAGGGGGTAGGGTGTGAATAAGATAAGATGGCAGGGACAAAAAAGCACATTCGTGAATTTTAGAACAAAGCCATGGTGGATGGCAATAGGGGTCCCACCAAAGCCAGGTGGGGAGGTGCCCGAGATGGTGGGGGCTAGTGGCATGCTTAGTGTCGAGGTCAGGGTTAGGCTGATGTAGTTGAAGGAAGAAAGGAAGACAGAGAAAATAAAACTTGTAACTTCTATATATGGGCTATAATCTCTACCTAATATTAAAGTGGCAAAATTTCTAGACACTGCAAATTTCCGTGCAGCCTAATCCGATCCTATAATCAGATTTGGAGTAGCACTCCTGCTCATGTCGCGTCCGTGGTGGGTGTCCATATATAGTTCTTTTCATCAACGGCTCAATGCCCTCTACTGTTTCTATCTAATAAAATGTCATCTCTCTCCTCCAAGTTCCTCTCACATCGTTTCTTGCTAGTTCTCTCGCTCCCACTGCGCCTAATCCGGTAGTTCTTAATCCATCACCGCTCCTCTCTCTCTCTACAGATCTCAACCTAGGCTTTTGATTCGACTACCTCCTCCGTACGTCCAGCATGTAGGGAGGCGATCGAGCCCCTGCCAGGCCCCGCGCATATATACCTCGACGATGTTGGCAAGAGGACATCCCCACGCGCTCACGAAACCACGGTTCGACACCCTCAACATAGGTAAACAATGCTTAAACAAGCAGGTAGGACATAAGCACAGCACACAGGTAGTCTATGACAGTAGGCAGGACCATAGGGAGTGCAATCTGTCGTAAATCATCCAGCGATGACTAGCGGCCTCTAATTTGAGAAATCTAAAATGAATCTGACGACCAACTACTCTGTAAACAAAGATAATCACAAACCAGACCATGACAACAATCGCATCAGCTTGTTAAATTAGCACTGAAAATCACCCTAATGACCAATAGGGACACAAGCGAGGAGAGGAGACAATGTCCGCATCACACAGGAGGCATACCGTTAAAGTACTTACCTGGAACTATGGCGACGCAAAGAGCGCCTGAGGAGGGACTGACGAGGGGAAGATGTAGAGCCCAAAAGTGGTGTGAACCAAGACCCCCACACCGGAGTGACAACGGTAGCCCCCCACACCCCACCCCCCGCGAGCGGTAGAGGAGCAGCGGATCACCACCAACGAAGGTGACCGCCGAGGTGGCCGACGCCGGGATCGAGTCACAACTGTGACCACTAACTGGAGAAGCTATGGCTTTTAGAAACCAGAGGCCAAAAGAAACCCAATAAGGATCCTGCAAGGAAACAATGGAGGAAGAGCAAGCACGGAGGGGCAAGCAGCTATTGGCCAACAGTGAGGACCAGGGCAGAGGAAGAATATGAGAACAAAGAAGGGGAAGCGTCAGGAGGAAAAGAAGAAGCTGGGGACCTAGAGTTGGAGCCCCAAATATATCTGGCAAGGCTGATTCGAGGGGGAAGCCAGGAGAAGCTCAAAGTGAGGCACAAACAAACACAAATCACAAGAGCAGCCGCTTCCGGTAGAATCCGTTGGAGGCAATAGAATCTGCTCCAGCAATGACAGCCATAGGATGGAAGATCGAACGATCATCGTTTTTTTGGCGACGTGGCACCTGCTTCTGCTCTTGGAAGCTGCCGGGTCATTTAGGGTGAAATTATGATATGCATATTAGTGAGACAGATCATCTACTAGTTAATAACATGCATTTAATTAGTTGTGCACATTAATTAGGGTGCAACACCATCCACTAACATTTATTTACAATTGTTTATCTCTTCATATATATATGACCTTGTTTAGATTCAAAAAGTTTTTGGATTTTGACACTATAGCACTTTCGTTTTTATTTGACAAACATCGTCCTATCATGTATGGACTAACTAGGCTTAAAAGATTCGTCTCACGATTTGCACTATGCAATTAGTTTTTGTTTTCATCTATATTTAATGCTCCATACATGTGCCGTAAGATTTGATGTGACGGGAAATCTTTAAAAGTTTTTGGTTTTGGGGTGAACTGAACAAGGCCTAAACATAAGTTGATAAGTAGTTTGATTTCAGCTAATATCGTTCGAAATTTGTGCAGTAGTTTCTTTTAAAATCATCCTGAGATCCACTCTTTTCTAAAAAAAAATCCTGAGATCCACTCTTGCATGAAGAGCAGAAGATTCAGGAAAAAAAATCCTCACATTTCATTGGGTCTTTAAAACTTTGGGATTTTCTTCTTCAGTTTGATGAACATCGTCTGATTGCATTATTATTATTTAAAAAAATAATAACTCGATCTCTTCTAATCATGGGATCGTCGATCTTGGACGTGGAACATTCGTGATAATGGCAAAAGAATTAAAAAAAAAAGGCAACTGTGGGCCCTTAAATATTGACAGCAGCATCAGCCCTCAAGCCCTTGGAAACCCCGGCCGGGGAGCTCTCCATCTCCTCCTCCGAAAGGGTTGGCCACCAACGGAACTCGATCCAGGAGAGGAGCTGCGCTGCGTGTCCACGGAACGAGTCCAACAGATAGAGATCATGAGCCCGGGTCTTCAGCACTCGTCCACCGGCCGTGCCATGCATGCGCACGTACTCTCTCCACGCCAACGGCCCCCGGCCCGGAGGACGCGCTCGCGAGCGGTCACCGCTGCATCTAGATCCGCTTAGTGCGTCCGCTAGCTCTCGCATATATATGTAACACATGAGATCAACACAAGTGTCCAGTTGAATCTATACTCTCTTCTACACCACCGCAACCCCATCGCGCGGCTGCAGCGCCACTGCACATCGATCTCGCGGCGGCGGAAATGGCGCCGATCACCGTCACGCGGCTGCAGCGCCACGTCGATCTCATCATCCGCAGCAAAGCCTCCGGTGGCCACTTGTACACCTCCGTACGTCGTCGTCTCCTTCAATCTCGCCGCGCTGACGGCGGCGGCGGAAACGGCGAATCCCCTCGCACGGCTGCAGCGCCACATCTACCGATGTCGCGCGCGCAGCAACTACCAATGCCGCCGGCGATCACTTCGACACCTCCTTCGATTTGACGGCGCCATCGCCCTGATCGACAAGTGAGTTTCCCGATATCATTTGCATCTTGGTGGACGGGACAGACTACTCGATCTATTCATTTGCGTGTTCCCAGCTTTCCTGTGGACGGACAGTATATCCTCATTTATTTATTTGCAAAGTAGTAATCATTATCAGTGCTCAGATTTACGCCATGAGTTTCTTTCAAAGTCGTGAATGTCGGTAAAACGTGCTACATCTTCTATGTATTTATCCGACTCGATCGATCGATCTTGTTTAATTTTCAGTATTATGGCGATATTCTTTCGAGTAAACAAACGAAGCTTTATTTAGTAACAAGCTTTCACGGCCATAATGATAAAATGAATAGTATGAAATTATATATATAGAGACACTAAAAAGCCTACATATATAAAGTCTTTTGCGCTTTCATGTCATTATTAATCTTAATCTTAAACATACAGGCATCTAGCTAGTTTGGACGATGCTCATACGGAATTGGATGAATAACTTGGAAGCGATCTCTAAACAACACTGGATCTGGTGAAACAGTTGGATGCTGATGCTGAATCAAAGCACCTTAACCAAGCTCCTGGGACGAGGACGGTAATTTTCTATATATGTCAAATACACTGTTTTGGTTCTAATGTCTACTGTGAGCATCGTATTGGCATGGACTGATGTAGTATTGGTTTATATGTTTTTCTTTTTGGAAGTATTTTTTGTCTGTATACAATCTTTATACTACAAAAATTACCTCTATAAAAGTATCTGGAATATACATGTATCTCTCTAGCCTATACCTTAATCTAGTTAGTGCCTTTTTTGGTGTAGATAGTATATCAGTAAACACATTTCTTTGGGGTATTGCAACTTAACCCCTGTGGATTTAGTTAAAGTGTAGAATCATGTACCTCAATTAGTCATTAAAATATAATTAACTAATGTAAATCTGACAAAACATGAATACCGCAATATCATCCTCGTAAATATAATTAATGTACAATGGAAGAAGAGTAGTGAGGATATTAGTTGTAAAAAAGTATCAGGGGAATACTGAAATAAGTAGCTATTTTTCAATAGATTAAATATGTCATTCGAAAATAAAAAAATAAAAGGAAAAATGTGGAGACCAACAATGGTTATGATGCAACGTGTAGCCAATGTTTCATAAAGTTAAATGCCATCTATTTTGACATGTATAGACATGACATGATATGTCATATGATGAAAGCAATTTGTTCACAAAGACAACAAATGAAACAAAGGAAATGAGGCACTTATATCACAAGATGATGTAGAAAGATATCTATACATGTACATTTTTGACATTAATATTGACGAGTGCCTTTCTACTTTTGAAATCAGGAAGTAGAATATAAATACGCTTTTCCAGCCTTCGCCTCAGTAAAATCAAGAGTCAACATAATACACAATCACGAACAGTAGTAACATATTTCCTGCATTGCAAATTATAGGTTATTTTTGTTTTGTTCTAAGTCAAACTTCTATAACTTTGAATTTTTTAAATGTTTAAATTTTTTGCATTATTAAGACATATTTGAGCGAGGATTTAATGAAACCAATTTGATATTATAGATGCTGACACATTTTTTTACAGTCAAAGTTAAATAAATTTGAATGAGGGCAAATCTTAAGTGAACTATAAATGTGTCAACATCTATAATATCAGTTTAGTTTCATTCAATTATCCATCAACTTGTGTCTTAATAGTGCATTTATTTGACCAAGTAGTTGTTAATATATATTTCAAAAAACTTGTGCAAAGTTAGAGAAGTTTGACTTAAAACAAAGCAAAAATGAACTATAGTTTGAAATGCAGTAAGTTCACATGAATGTGTTAAGTTGACTCTTGATTTTACTTAGGCGGACTAGAGAAGCGTATTTATATTCCACATCTTGAATTCAAAAGTAGAGATACACTTATCAATACTGATAAAAAATCTACAGGTATAGATAGCTTTCTACATAATCTTATGATATATTTAACTGTCCTGTTTCCTTTGATTCATTTGCTGTCTTTGTGAACAAATTGCTTTGATTATACGACATACCATGTTGTGCCTGCACATGTCTAAATTTTATTATTTTTTTTTGAAACCATTAGCTATATGCTGCATCATATATAACCATTCTTAGCCTACCATTTTTTTCATTTTAAATTTCTTATTTTGCATTAATATGTAAGTCCTTAAAAATAGTTACTCATCTTATCACTTCCCTGGTACTTTTTTTAAGCTAACATACTCAGTACTCTTGTTCCATACATTAATTAGATTCAAAAATAAAGTTTCATGCATGGTATATTTTGATTATCAATAACTACAACGCCATATATCTTTGATTCCAGTGGCCACTTGTACACCTCCGTCGTCTCCTTCAATCTCGCGGCGGCGGCGGCAGAAGCAGCGAATGCCCTCGCGCGGCTGCAGCGCTACATCTATCGATCTTGCGCGGGCAGCAACCAGCAATTAATACCGCCGGCGATCACTTTGACACCTCCATCACACCACTGCCCTGATCGACAAGTGAGTTTCCCGATATCATTTGCATCTTGGTGGACGGACAGATTACTCGATCTATTCATTTGCGTTCCCAGATTTACTGTGGATAGACGACAGTATCCTCATTTATTTGTTTGCAAAGTAATCATTATTAGTGCTCAGATTATACTAGTATAGATATATAATACGCCATGAGTTTCTTTCGAAGTCGTCGTCGTCGTGAGTGTCGGTAAAACGTGCTACATATTCTATGTAGTTTTATCCGACTCGATCGATCTTGTTTAATTTTCAGTATTATGGCGATATTGTTTCAAGTAAATAAAGGAAATTATATATATATATATATATATATATATATATATATATACTATTCTACACCCTAGGTGCAGAATACTATTCTACACCGAAGTGTTATACTGAACAGAATTCAGTATCGTTCAGTATTTGCGTTTCAGTATTTTGTGGTCCTGAGTGTACTACTAGATAATACTGAACATTGTTCAGTACTACTCAGTATTTTTTCAGCTCAGTTTTGACTTGCGGTGTAGAATAGTATTCTACACCTAGGGTGTAGAATAGCGCTACCGTATATAGCGTTGTCTGAGCTAGACTCGCTTGAGCGTTACTTTGGACAGAGCGTTTTAAATATGGAAGAAATTGCCGCCATTCTTGGATGCCAAACATTTGAAAAAGCTGAGGTAGTTGATCAATGGAGGGTAAGATATGAACCGGGCAGGAGTCTATTCGACCCTCAGCGTTTACATGAGCTCGGCACACAAATGTTTGCAATAAACAAATGGTGCATTGAGGCGTCTAAAAGGGGAGAGAATTGGATTTCTGTTCGTATTAGACAACATCACTACTTCCGTGGAGATGACCTCATATACGTGCAGAGATGACCTCATATACGTGCAGTTCGAAGAATTGCACCAATTATGTCACCTCGACGCTCTCGACAAATCTCTTGTCAGCTGCTTTTGTCTGTAAACCATCACAGATCACAAAAGTCAGATGTGTACGAATTATACATGGATATGTTAAAAAAAAGAAATTATACATGGATTTAGTCAGAGAAAGGATGGGATTGACAATGGAATCTTACATTAGCTCTGCCTCTGACTCTCTGAAGCCTGTGTGATGCTTGAGGGTTTCGGTCCAAAGTGGAGCCTTGTTGAGAGTGAGCCTGGCTGCATAGACAGCAGAAGCTGCAACCAGGGAAGGCATGCGCGTCACCAAGTCATATTGCAGCAGCGCCAATTCAGCGAAGAAGAAGGCCATATTCTCCATCTGCATTTCACATTTTCACCAGACCAGAGAAATTGTATGCTCACAAAAGCACAAGATTGGTGAATTTCTGATTGGCTACAACAACCGTAGAAGACGAATTTATTTACCTCTTTCTCAGCTTTGTTACCCAAGGTTGCCGCCTTCAGAAAACGGAGAAGGAACTTGTATACTGTAGGGACAGTCAAGTTCCACTCCAGCCTATTCAGAATCGCCTTCTCCATAGAAAGAATCTGTTCCCTTGGATAGCCTGATATAAAGATGAGTTCACTCACCTAAAAAGCACACATGAATGCATTTAGAAAAAAAACTTGAAAAGTAGCACTGGGAACGAACATAGGACAGACAGAGAGATGAAAAGCTTTCTGTGCACCTCTGGGGCCCAAGTCTCCTCGTACTTGCAGACGATCAGCATAGCTGAAACACCAACAAGCTGCAGCTCCCATTGCAGGATTGGTTGCAGCGAGATGTACAGATCCATGATGTATATGGTCAAGTAGAGAGTGTCTGGCGTCAATTTGAACCTGTCGTGTGCATCAAGTATCCTATCAACCAGGACAGCCCTCATGTTAGCGTCGATCTCGACTTGGTCTTCAAGGTAGTCACATGGCCGTCTCTCGTGCTGCAACAAAGCCAGAAAGAAACACTTTCAGAGACAGTTGCTAACAGATCACACAATTCACACCACAATGATTCATAGATCTGTTGCAGTTACCTGAGCAATCTTGTAGAACGTGTAGATTTCCTCAGTGTATTCCACGACTGCGAGTTCATTGTTGACGTCCAACTTGTCGTGTGATGTTCGATGGCTCGCAGCGGCGAGTTACAGTGGGCGTTGCGGAGGCGTGGGTGGCACGAGGAAACACATCAATGTGGTGCGGCGTTGGTCAGGTAAGTGGCGAGGACCAGCATCGTCCCAGCGGGCAAGCTGTCTAACCGTGTTGCGAGCCTAACGACTGCGGCGCTCACCCAGTTCTGGATCGATGAACTTTGGTGAAAGCTGAAAGCCGAATCGATCAAACCAAAACTGAACTACTCAGTTTCTCTGTTTTCATTGTACCATGTTGGCGCCGGCTGCCGGAATAGCTGCGCGGACGGCGATCTCTCAACGCTCGGTGACCGCGATCACCGTGTCGCCTGAACTCTCTCGCGCTCGCTCTGAAAGTAACTGAACACGAAAGGAAATGGCGCTGCCAAGCGTTGCCGCTTTTCTCGTGTTCTCTCTGTTATTTATTCGTGGTGATTACACGGTCTGTGACCAACGATCCCCCGCCATGCGCGCCTCACGCTGCGTCGTGCCCGCCTTGTGCGCAGGAACGTTTCATACACGCATGGCGGTGACCACTCATAGCCGCACCAAGAACGCAGCTTGGTTCTGGCTCTCTCTCCACCACTCAACTCACATGCAGCTAGCTAACTTTTAGGAACGTAAACGTGCAAGTAAATGCAACTGCCTAAATTACATGATGATGATAACTATGCACGAGATTATGACAACATACCAATCGGTTTCCAGTTTTCCTCAAACCAATGTTTTATTGCACCGAACAATCGAACCGAAGTATCAGTTTAAACCGATTGCCCAGCCTGAAATACACTCATTCTAATTTCTACTGTGAGCATCGTATTTGCATGGGCAAACAATCTGACTCTAACTGATGTACTATTGGTTTATATGTTTTTTGGAAGTATATTGTCTGTATATGATCTTTATATACTACAAAAATTACCTCTATAAAAGTATCTAGAATATACACATGTGTGTCTCTCTAGTCTGTACCTTTTAATCTAGCTAGTGCTTTTTTGGTGTAGATTAAACTGTTGGACATTAGGATCATTATAGCAGTGGACTAGAGGGGGCACAACCTTTCTATTTTGTGATATACAAGATCTGAGAGCGAGGGGGAGGGAGGTGCACCGACAGTCATTGGAGGGGAGTGTCGGTGCAGTGGTGTTGGATCTGAAGGCATGTCTTCGGCGGTGATCCTCTGTGCTAGGGTAGTGATAGTTGGGGAAGAGAGTGATGCAATGGTGACTGGCAGTGAAGAAGATGGTGCAGTGCAACCGTGGCGGCTGGGGCTTTCCGTCACTGGCTGTGCCCTACGAGATCAGACTTAGGGTTTGTATATAAGGAGTGGCAGCTTTGCGGTAAACCTCGTGCTTTGTTTAGCATCCTTTTTTAATTTTCTTTGTGTACTTTCCTTTAATGCATTCTTGACATTGTTCTAAATCCGAGAACTATAATGGAGGAAGAATATCATTCTTAACTAGTCTCTCTATTCCACCCTCAAAATATGGCTTAAATGATAGTGCCATAATTTTGACGATGCATCTTGAGTTCTCTTTCTTTTTCTATTTGCATCCGCAGACATGGGTACATTATTATTCACATCACATACAAAATTAACATTTCCACAAAGTGATAAAAAATAAAGATCTTTCTTTTGAAAGGCAAGACCAACACTTTCATTATTACAAATTATTTCACACTTGCCATTTCCAAAATGGCAGCCAAATCCAACATTATCCAAACGAGATACACTAATCAAGTTTCTTTGTAATGAAGGAACATAAAGAACATCTTTTACCAAAAGAATGAAACTATTAGCTTTGACGTCCGCCTAGACTCCATTTGCAACTTTAACGCGTCTTTCATTTCTTTGTGTAGTCCTTGTAGAATGGAATCTGTGTAAAGAATTTGCAACATAAATAGTTGCCGCTAAGTCAATCCACCAAGTAGAATTTAAATATTGTACATATAGAGATTCATTTACAAAAGTAATAATGTTCTCACCATTCTTTGCCATGATCATCTTTAAGAAATCATGACAGTTTTTCTTGTAATGCCCATCCTTGCAGTGGAGACACTAATTCTTATTCACTGGGAGCTGTTTTTGCTGAGGCTGTTGTTGCATTGGAGCCTTGCCCTTTGCCTTTGAGGGAGAACTGACATTGGTACTGGCATTTTTTTTTCTTGTTGTCTCTAACATAGTTGAGAGTGCCACAATTGACGTCCTTTATTCTCTCTTCCTCTTGAGTGCACATAGCCATACAATGCTCCAGATCCCATTTGTCGGGCTACATATTGTAGTTGACAACAAAAGTGTCAAACTCCTTTGGTAACGAAGCAAAAATTATATAGACAAGGAACTCTTCCTTAAGGCCCAAGTCCATTGGTTAAGCTTATTATTTAAGTACTTCATCTTTGTTATGTGCTCTCTTATGCTAGCGTCATTGTCGGGTCCAGAGTACTTTTCTGTCAACAACTGCTTGATCAGCTGAGTGGCATATGTCATTGAGGAGCCATGGAACTGACTCTTTATTATTTCAAGCTACTCTGTAACAGTATCACACCCTTGGATTGAGCCCACTATTGTAGACTCAATCATGTTCTTTACCACTGCCAAACATTTCTTATTGGCATTAGTTCACTGTTTCTTTTCAAGATAAAAGGATATTCTTTGATTAGCATAGTCCCTTTCTTTTGTCTGCCATGCAGCATCAACCCTATCAGTTCTCCTAATTGGTTCCACTGGCTTAGTGGGAAACAATGTGGAGACAACCTAGTCGACCTCAGTCAAAACAAAGGTTAGCTCAATATTTTTCTTCCACTCTGTATAGTTGTCTCCTTTGAGGGTGGAATATCTCTGATAAACCCCATCATGGAGAAATCGCTTGAAAGCACAATTCAAATAAAGTGAGAACATAATTACAGTGATTGCATGCTTTAGTTCCAACATTGGTTAAAACTAAAACATACAATTAATCCTTTTTATACTAATTCTACATCACCATTAGACAGAAATAAAATTAATGCATGACAAATAACCATAATAATGTCATAATATTGCTATTAATCAACGTTGTCTAGAATAATAACAATATTATAATACTATATAATTTTATCTATTTTTGAAAATTAAATTTTCCCGTTGGTTCGAATTTAAGAATGAAATAAATAACTGTAAGTAGCCTTGCGGGAAAACACAATATAACACTTTTAATTTAATTTTCTAGAAACTCTTTAAATACTTTACTATTCTCTGAGTCAATTTGTCATTGGACAAAATTTGTACAGAGATTTGCATCAAGAAACTATTCAAATTCATTCAAAAATGAATCAAAAAGAGCTTCTAGAAAAAAAGAAAAACAATAAATATAAAATTTTCTATGTAAGCTGTCATTTCGGCCTAGCGGCCCAATTGCGCACGTGCCTAGCGGCTGCAGCAGCCCAAGCACACAACACTCCCTCACTCAGGCCACGGCCCAGGGATTCCTTTTTTATTTCTGTTTGCTTTTGGCCCAGTGACAAAAATGGCCTGAGGTCGAGCCGAGGCTTGCGCTCCCCCGTGCCTAGGACGCAACCTAGGCCTGGGCAGGAAACCCTGCACTTATCTGGGCTGAAACTGGCCCAATTTGTTTTGACCGTCGGATCGAATCCGACGGCGAGCCGTGCATCTCAGCCATATAAAAGCCAATGGTTGGCGCCTTGGTCCCAAACCCTAGGTCATTTTCTTCCTTCCCCTTTCTCTCTTTAGCCGATGGCGGTGACTAACTAGCAATGGAGGTGCTGGTGCTGGTCTCCATGAAGACGGCGTTGATGGTCCCCTGTTGCATGGCTCCCACGACCAGCCCCTTCCCAAACCCTAGGCCCATTCTTTCCCTCCCACCTCTAGAGCACCGATTGAAACGACCTGATTTTCCACGAAGGGAAAATCCACATAGTCGAAGTGTAAAATGACCATTTAAATCAAATTACCCAATTCCAGTTGATAATCATCATCCATACATCGTACAAAAGCATTAAGAATAGAGAGTATTACATTATTACATTGCCACATGGCAGAAACAAAATCTAAATTGTCAACCGGAACAGCTCGATAGATGCGGAAGGTAGAAACTCCATCGACTTGAGCAAAGGCACGAATCCCCTAGTCGCTATATCCCTCGGAATCATAAGAACCTGTATGCCAAAGTATCAGTACGATTTGAACTGGCCACTCCCACCCTATGCGCTAGCTTTGTGGAATTGGATGCAATAAAGGTAAATTCAAGAGGCCTATAATGAGCTCTGGTTTTCCTATGCATAAAGTAGTCAAATTTTATAATAATAATAATAAACCAACTATTTATTCCATACCCTTACCCCACATCTCCGTCCATACCAAACCATATCCAACCACCCCATATCCACCTCCATCACATTCACCAACATAACCCACACTCAGGTCGACATGCCAACTCCCACTCGGCCTGTCTCAGCGGCCCGCAGTCCTCATCCTATGGCTCACGGCCGGAAGTATCTCTCGGGGAAGGTAGAACACTCCTCTCTCTAGTCTAGTGAAAACAGAACACAGGAAAGGTCCATAGCCGAAAGGACGACATATGTATCGATCGATCAACCATACACTCTGTAGAGGTTTCACTATTCCACAAGATAGCCGTCATCGATGCTTGCAATCATCTAGGCAGATTCCGGGCGCCTGCCGGCCTAGGACAATGCCACTCTACCTCTCAACCCTAGAACACCCCACCTAGAGTGGCTGAAACTGTGAAGTCATGTCCCCTGTCAAGAATAGGGAGCCATGATCGTCTCGGGAGGGTGTGAGACCAACCCTGCCCGTACCTCCCTAACACATCCTCGCCTAGTAGTAGTGGCATCACCCTACCCGGTGGTTCGGCCGTCTCCCCCCCATGGGAAGCGAGTGGAAAGCAAGGATTCCTATGATCCGGTTACTAGCACTGTCAGTCCTTAGGTGTGACCAAACTGAAATATCTTCACTAGGGTTTCCATTTATCGTGCCACCACAGCACCTCCTCCCCGAAGCTCCTCCCGTCGGAGACTTACACCGGGTTCACCTCGCATACACCTCTACCACATATTTACCCGCCACAGGTATAACCAACAGGAATGTCCAGTTCATTCCACGGCATGACTCGCCCCACAAGCTTGTCGTAGATCCAAGCCTGGTCGACTCAACTCTCACCCTCCACACACCCAAGACACACGCCAAGATCACCACATATCCTCACCATAAACCCCAGATCCAACACGATCACCCGGTTCGACTTCCCAAGCCAAACCATCCCCTTAGGTTCACCATCAGCGTCACATCATCGATATAAAGCCGAAGAATATATATAAAGTAGAAAATATAAATAAAGCGCGTCTAATCTATCAGCGGGTGAGCAGGGTGATAGGTAACACAAGGCAGGGTACAAGTATAGTAATTCTACTATGCAACCCTATAGTAGCAGTTATATTCAACAGAAATATAAAGCACTAGCAATTCTAATATTTGCTATGCGTAATGGGATCTACGAAAATCGGTGGGATGTGGCACCTTCGGAGTAGTCGTCGCCTAACTCCTCCCGATATTCCCGATCCTCGTCAGTCCGATCCTCCTCCGACTCTGCACGTAGATTATTGTCGCGGAAACGACCCCTATAGATGAGCACAAAGAACGAACAACAGCGAAAAGATCCAAATGCACACAAAAAGTATACCATCAGGTAGAAATTTATTTTATATAAATTTCGATATTTATTGTGTGATTTTTGGAGTTCGTATGAACGAGATATGATTTTTCTATGATTTTTAGCAATTATTTAATATATTAAATAGGACCTCATAAATTAATTAATGGTAAACTAGTAATCTATAGCTCCACTGTGTAGATCCTGTCGAGACGAACCCAAGGCAATTTGAATCGCTCGAATCGGATTTAAAATGGAGAGGTTATAAATTTTCAAAGTTAATCTACTTATTTAAAAGAAAAGGAATTTTCTTTGCTGTTTTGCGCGTGAGCCGAAATGAGGGGCAAGGCCTGCTTGGCCACTTCCACTCTCGGGCTGGCCGTGGACGAGCACCGACTGGGCCGAATGCAGGGGGTCAGGCCCATGCGGCCTTCCCTCTTCCTCAGGCGTGAGCTGGGCCGCGGAGCCGGCCCACTCGACCTCATCGCGGCCTGCGGCGCGGGGCTGAGCGGCGGCGGTGTTCGGGGCGCGGCGTGCGGAGGCGCGGCGCGCGGAGGAACGACGCGGCGGTCCGGGCGAAGAAAGAAGGGGCGACTGGGGTGCTCACCTTGGAATGAAGTGGGTGTGGAGCGGGTACGGCTCGTCGTCGCGGCGTGGGAAGAAGACGATGGCGGCGGCGTCCGGTGCGCGCGGTGTGGCGCGGCGACGTTCGGTGCGCGCGGTGTGGCGTGGCAATGCGCGGCGGAATGGCGTGGGGGCAGGTGCTGTGCGAGGGCGGGGTGTACCGGCGGCCTGTGCGCGAACGGCACGATGGCGGTGCGGTGGTTGCGTCGTCGGGCAGGAGGGGGAGGTGAGGCCGCGGGGGCCACTTATGGTGGGTTGCAGCGGCTGCGCGTGGAGTGCGGGGAGGGCAGGGGCGGTGCATGCGCGTTGCGGGGAGCATGTGGACGCATGGCGTGGTGCGGTCGTGCGGAGGCGCGGAGCTCGTGGCCGTGCGCTGGGTCACGCAGGAGAGCGCTGTGCGCGGGCGGTGATGCGCGATGCATGCGGGAGCGCGGTGCGCGCGCGTGCGCGCGGTGGCGAAGGCGGGGTCGCGGCTGGATGACCACGGCCTCATCTCTATGCATGATCAATGCTCACCATCCGAGAGAGCGGAGGGAGAGGAGGGTTGCGCGGTGCCTCGGTCAGAAATAGAAAGGAGAGGAGAGGACATATGGCTATTGTCGAGGGTATCGGTAAGGGGTACCCTCAGCGATGCGCATTATGAGATTGCCCGTACGAAGGTTGGGACCCTCAATTCGACGCTTTAATCTTACGTACGCGCCGCCATCGACGGTCGCAGCTTCGAAGACGGAAATAGCGTCGAGCGAATCGGTCAGGGCTCGAGCGACGATTACCGTCGAAGACGGGAGCGAGCCCGAGCGAACCGAGAGACGTCGAGCGTCAGGACACTGTCCGCCGCCTGACGCGCGCACGCGGGCGGGAGCATTAAATGCATCTGACGTTTCCCACCTAACACACGGGTCACGGAAAGCGTGATAGGGAACAAGCTTCTGTCCCATCGTTCTTTTTGCAGCCTTCCCACCGAACGACCCAGGGTATGTCAGGACGCAGGAAACGAGGATGGAACGTCTAATCGGGACCCCCTCGAGACACCCAAGGTCAGCGCTCCAGATACCAGCGTACTACACGGCATCCGACCCTCGACCGAACAGAGCCCCTACCCAGGAACGAGTTGGGCGTCGACTAAACATCATCACAGCTACGCCGACGGGTCCGGCACCATACCATACAAGCATGCGACCTCAGGACTGGCACAAGGCGGCTGGCAGGGCAGAACGCAGAAGCACGCGTGATCATCACCAAGCTATCAAGATGGGACGGCTCGAGGCCACGCCGTACGGAAGCCTCGAGTAGGTCAGCGCTCCATGCGGCTATCGATCCCTACCCTAACATCTATGAATGTACCCTGTGTCTCTCCTTGGAGCTATAAAAGGAGAGACTCAGGAACACAACACAAGACCACACTCATACGTAGAAGAGCTCCACATTTCACTCCACGCTTGTATTCGCCCCTGTACAAGCACTTAGGTGCAAGATAATACAAACTCTCTCCCCCCGCTGGACGTAGGGCTTTCTCTTGCCCGAACCAGGATAAATCTCTGTGTCTTCTTGCATCACCATCCGGAAAGGGGAGCACGCATACAAATTTACTCGTTGGTGTGACCCCCCCCGGGGGAAAAACACCGACAGTTGGCGCGCCAGGTAGGGGCCCTGCGTGTTTTCCACCGATTTCCCACCACTTTCCGGATGGCTACTCCTGCCTCGCCGCTTCCGCACTCCACGGTGATTTGGTTTGGGAGTCTCGAGTTCATGTCCACGGGCTTCGGCTACGACATGATCTTGCTCTCGGTCAAAGGACCAGGAGGAGTCCGTGTTACGCCAGCACGGTTGAAGGCTCCAAGACGCCCTCACCACCACGCCTCCCCGCCTAAGAAGAGGCGCGGGCAGCACCACCGCGGCCCCCTTGTTTCGGCACGACCAACAACTCGTGCAAGGCAGGATGCGGGCCACGGGTCAGCAACACCGTCTGACCGAGCAACAAGCACGAGGGCTCAGCACCACGCGACGACGGGGGGAGACGCGTCTCGCTCACCCTCTCCCACCGCAGCTAAGCTACCCCCGCGCGGGTTGTTCTCTCCAAGGACGGCACTGCCGTTCGGATTGGACAACGCCGCGGCATCGCTCGCCAAGACGATATGCCCGAACGCTCAGACGTACGTGGAAAGACCAATGGTCATCCCACGTAGTTTCGAAGAGCGACGGCCGACATCCGAACGGCCGGATCTTTCCCAAGTACGAGGCCTCCGCCGCCTAGGCCCCGGGCGATACTCGATTACCTCCCTCGAGCAACGATGGTCGGAGGAAGGACGCGGACGTTCCCACACTGCCGAACCAGACTCCGACTCCGAGACAGACAGCTACGACCCTACGAGGGAATGCTATCACCTCGACGGAGTAGCAGAAACCACTGACGAGATACGGGACGTCGTTGCGGGTGGACAAGCCCCCGCGGCGCAAGAAGACCCCAGGACGCCTGGGAACGGCGGAAGGTTCGATCCTCTTCCTCAGGAAGATAGAACTGCGCAGCTCGCGCAACTACGGGAGCTCAAGATGAAGCTCGACGAAGATCGCGAGCGCCTCGACCTGCTCGAGCAAATCCTCGAACAAGACCTGCCCTACCTGCCAGGCGGAAGTGTCCGCAGACGCGCTCGAGAGGTACATCGACAGATCGTCGGTGACGCGGAGGCGGAGCAACCTGTCGGCCGCTTCCCTCGAGCAGGCCAGAATGTGGTAGCAGCGACAATGCTGCTGCGTAACATGCCAGAACCATCGAATTCCCAGGCCCGACGAATTCGAGACGAAGTTCAGACGTTGCTCCAGGTGGCAGCGGTCCAACAAGCCGAAAGTTCAGCATCTCGACGGCGAGGGGCTGCCACAGAGAAACGCAACGAACAGCCTCTAATCGAAGAGGAGGTGTCTGTCCAGCAACAACCTCCCCCTCGAGGCAGAAAAACCGCTCTCATCCTCCCTGCCGACAATCAACGTCAATACGACGCGCGACACGACGTCAAAGAAAGTAGACGCCGACGGCACGGAGACGCGGAAGAACGTGGTTATAGCGCGCACCGCGGTGGGAGGTACGACAGCGACGAGGACAGGGTGGCCCCCGAGCCACCAGGCCCGCGGGTGTTCAGCAGAGCGATTCGCAGCACGCCCCTGCCTAGTCCGTTCCGACCCCCAACCAGCATCGCGAAGTACAATGGAGAAACCAAGCCAGAGCTCTGGCTGGCCGACTTCAGGTTGGCCTGTCAGCTAGGTGGCGCTCGGGGGGATGATCGAGCCATCATCAGACAGCTACCCCTTTTCCTCTCCGACACCGCCCGTCGATGGCTCGAGGAGCTCCCAGCCAATCAGATTCACAACTGGGTCGACCTGGTCAGAGTCTTCGAGGGTAACTTCAAGGGGACCTATATACGGCCAGGGAACTCGTGGGACCTCAGCAAATGCAAGCAGAAGTCGGGAGAGACTCTTCGGGAGTACGCTCGACGCTTCTCGAAGCAGCGCACTGAGTTGCCACACATTCCCGACCACGACGTCATCTTGGCATTCGTCTCGGGTACCACCAGTCGGGACTTGGTGCGGGAATTAGGCCGCAATCGACCTCAGACCGTCGACGAGCTGATGGACGTAGTAGCAAACTACGCGGCAGGGGAGGAGGCAGTCGGCGCTTTCTTCAGCTCAGAAGGAAGAAAAGGCAAGCAGCCCATCGATGAAGAAAGGACTTCCGGTCGAGGCCTCAAGAAAAATAAAAAGAAGCAGAAAGTACGGCAATTCCACCAGGGAGATTCGGAGGACGACCTCGTCGCCACGGTGGATCGGAAGAAGCCGCGAGGCCCTCCGGAAGGAGGCATCTTCGACAAGATGCTGGAGGAGCCGTGCCCTTACCATAAGGGGGGTGCTAACCACAAACTCAAGGATTGTCGCATGCTGAGAAAGCATTTCGACGGTCAGGGGCTCAAAAAAGATGCGCGTGATGACTCCAAGAAGGAGAAGGCAGGCGGCAAGGAGGACAACAAAGATGACGACGGTTTCCCCGCCGTCCACGACTGCTACATGATCTATGGCGGGCCTTCGACTCAGTTGACCACGAGGCAGCGCAAGAGGGAGCGTCGCGAAGTCTTCGCGGCAAGGATGGCGGTGCCCCAGTACCTCAGCTGGTCAAGCACTCCCATCACCTTCGACCGAGAAGATCACCCTGACAAGGTGGTTGCCCCAGGCGTCTACCCGCTCGTCGTCGACCCCATCATCATCAACACCCGACTCTCGAAAGTGCTGATGGATGGTGGCAGCAGCCTCAACATCATCTACCTCGAAACCCTCGACCTCCTCGGCATCGACAGAGGGCGCCTCCAGCCGAGCGCCGGCGGTTTCCATGGCGTCGTACCAGGGAAAAAGGCACTACCGGTAGGTCGGATCGACCTACCGGTCTGCTTCGGCACGGCGGCCAACTTCAGGAAAGAAACCCTCACCTTTGAGGTGGTCGGGTTCCGAGGCACGTACCACGCCATCATCGGGCGCCCGGGCTACGCCAAGTTCATGGCTATACCCAACTACACGTACTTGAAGCTCAAGATGCCTGGCCCCAAAGGCGTCATCACCGTCAGCTCCTCCTTCGAGCACGCATACGAGTGCGACGTCGAGTGCGTCGAGTACGGGGAGGCGGTCGAGAGCTCCACCGAGCTCGTTGCAAAGCTCGAAGCCATGGCCGCTGAGGCTCCAGAACCTAAACGTCATGCGGGCAGCTTCGAGGCGGCGGAAGGAACTAAGAAGATCCCGCTCGACCCCAACAACTCCGACGGCAAGGTGCTGACGATCAGCACCGACCTCGACCCCAAATAGGAAGCCGTGCTCGTCGACTTTCTCCGTGCGAATGCTGATATGTTTGCATGGAGTCCCTCGGATATGCCGGGCATACCAAGGGAAGTCGCCGAGCACTCCTTGGAGATTCGAGCCGGTTCCAAGCCAGTGAAGCAGCGGTTGCGCCGATTCGACGAGGAAAAGCGCAAGATCATTGGCGAGGAAATCCACAAGCTTTTGACGGCCGGATTCATCAAGGAGGTTCATCATCCTGACTGGTTAGCGAACCCTGTATTAGTTAAGAAAAAGAATGGGAAAATGAGGATGTGTGTCGATTATACTAGTTTGAATAAAGCATGTCCGAAAGTTCCTTTTCCATTACCACGCATTGATCAGATTGTCGATTCTACCGCGGGATGTGAGACCCTTTCTTTCCTTGATGCTTATTCCGGTTACCATCAAATAAAAATGAAGGAGTCCGACCAGCTCGCGACCTCTTTCATCACGCCTTTTGGGATGTATTGTTACGTGACCATGCCATTCGGGCTTCGAAACGCCGGAGCCACGTATCAACGTTGCATGCTCCACGTTTTCGGCAAACACATAGGGTCAACGGTCGAGGCCTACGTCGACGACATTGTCGTCAAGTCGAAGCGACGAGGAGACCTGATCCAGGACCTCGAGGTCGCCTTTAGCTGCTTACGCGCCAGCCGGATCAAGCTCAATCCCGAGAAGTGCGTTTTCGGCGTGCCTCGAGGCATGCTCTTAGGATACATTGTTTCACAGCGCGGTATCGAGGCCAACCCCGAGAAAGTCTCGGCCATCATGAAAATGGGGCCAATCCGAGACATCAAGGGTGTCCAGAGAGTCACGGGGTGCCTGGCGGCTCTGAGCCGTTTCATCTCGAGACTAGGAGAAAAGGCATTACCATTGTATCGACTCCTGAAGAAGGTCGACCACTTTTCTTGGACCCCCGAGGCCGAGGAAGCACTCGAAAAATTAAAGAAGACGCTGACCTCGGCGCCAGTCCTGGTTCCACCTCAACCTGCGGAGCCTCTACTCCTCTACGTCGCGTCGACGGCCCAGGTCGTCAGCGCGGCGGTGGTGGTCGAAAGGCCAGAGGAGGGTCACGCGCTGCCGGTCCAAAGGCCAGTCTATTTCGTCAGCGAGGTGCTTTCGGAGACCAAGGCGCGATACCCCCAAATCCAGAAGTTAATCTACGCCGTAATCCTTGCCCGCCGCAAATTACAACATTACTTCCTGGGTCATCCTATAACGGTGGTCTCTTCTTTCCCTTTGGGCGAGATAATCCAGAGCAGGGAGGCCACGGGAAGGATAGCGAAGTGGTCGGTCGAGCTCATGAGCGAGACTCTCACTTACGCGCCTCGAAAGGCCATCAAATCGCAAGCCCTGGTAGACTTCGTCGCGGAATGGACGGACTCCCAGCTTCCCCCGACTCAGGTCCAGGCGGAGCTGTGGACAATGTATTTCGACGGGTCACTCATGAAAACGGGGGCAGGGGCCGGCCTACTATTCATCTCTCCCTTGGGTGTCCACATGAGGTACATAATCAGGATTCACTTCGCCGCATCTAACAATGTCGCAGAGTACGAGGCCCTCGTCAACGGTCTCAAGATCGCTATCGAGTTAGGAGTCCGACGCCTCGACGTCCGAGGCGACTCCCGACTCGTCATCGACCAGGTAATGAAAGCCTCGAGTTGCCATGACCCAAAAATGGAAGCATACTGCAAGGAGGTGCGACGACTCGAAGACAAATTCCACGGCCTCGAGCTTGTCCATGTCGCTCGACGCTACAACGAGGCAGCCGATGAACTCGCCAAGATAGCATCTACCAGAGGCACAGTGCCGCCTGATGCGTTCTCAAAAGATCTACACGAGCCATCCGTCGACCTAGGCACGGGGGCTGGCGTCGACGCCACCATCGCCGAACCAACCAACGCTGTCGATGCGCTCTTGATGGAGGAAGAGGTGATGGAAATAGAACGACGGCCGGGTCGACCATTCGATTGGCGCACACCGTTTCTCGACTACCTTATCCACGGTGAGTTGCCAGAAGACAGGACAGAAGCTCGTCGTATCGCTCGACGGGCCAAATCATACGTGATCTACGGTGAGGACAACGAGCTATATCGACGGAGCCCGACAGGGGTCTTACAGCGTTGCATCACCATAGAGGAAGGCCGAAAACTCCTCGATGACCTACACTCGGGGGCTTGTGGCCATCACGCCGCCCCACGGACCCTTGTAGGAAACGCTTTTCGGCAAGGTTTTTATTGGCCAACGGCCGTGGCGGATGCCATCGAGCTAGTACGCTCGTGTCATGGGTGCCAATTCTACGCCAAACAGACGCACCAACCCGCCCACGCTCTTCAGATGATCCCCATCACCTGGCCGTTTGCGGTGTGGGGGCTCGATTTAGTAGGACCTCTACAAAAGGCAAAAGGAGGGTATACCCATTTGCTGGTGGCTATTGACAAGTTCTCCAAATGGATCGAGGCTCGACCAATCACTAACATCCGCTCCGAGCAAGCCGTCCTTTTCTTCTCCGACATCATCCATCGATTTGGGATCCCCAATGTCATCATCACCGACAACGGCACCCAGTTCACCGGCAGAAAGTTCTTGGATTTCTGCGATCAGCATCACATCCGTGTGAACTGGTCCGCAGTAGCCCACCCTCGAACTAACGGCCAGGTCGAGCGTGCCAACGGCATGATTTTGCAAGGACTCAAGCCAAGGATCTACAATCGATTGAAGAAATTCGGCAAGAGATGGGTCGAGGAGCTTTCCTCGGTCCTATGGAGCCTAAGGACAACGCCGAGCAGGGCCACCAAATACACCCCGTTCTTCATGGTCTACGGCTCTGAGGCTGTCCTCCCCACAGACCTCGAGTATGGGTCACCTCGACTCAAGGCTTACAATGAGCAATCGAACAAAGAAGCTCGAGAAAACGCGGTCGACCAACTCGAGGAGGCTCGAGACATGGCCCTCCTCAACTCTGCTAGATATCAGCAGAGACTCCGACGCTACCACGACAAGCACGTGCGCAAGAGGGACCTCAACGTAGGCGACCTTGTCCTACGACGCCGGCAAAGCAACCAAGGACGCCACAAGCTAACCCCACCTTGGGAAGGCCCGTATGTGGTGGCCGAGGTCCTTAAGCCAGGAACGTACAAATTGGCGGACGAAAAGGGGGCAGTCTTCACCAACGCATGGAACATCGAACAGCTACGTCGATTCTACCCCTAGAAGTCCTCGATTTACGATCTTACTTTTTGTACGAAGACTTTGTAAATGAACGCATGAATAAATAAAGTCTCCCCCTCGAGCAGTTTCTTTCTGTACCAAAAATAGTTACGAATCATAGTCTCGACGTTAAAAGGGGATGCCGACCATGACCCATCATGGTCCGCACCCCCTCGGGGGCTACCAGAGGGACGACCCCTCCCCAAGCGTCGAAAAAGCCAAAAAGTTTCTCTCTTTCCTACTTAGTAAACCTTGAACGATCGAGTAGTCGAGGCGCCTCGAGACCCTCGAGGACCGAAGGATAGCGAGCCTGAGAACACCTACGCCCCCGGGCTATGGAAACTCTACTCACTCCCTCACCCTCGAGGCGATCGAAGCTGTGTTTTACGAAAAATCGAACAAGGAACACATGTGTAGGCACAAATGAAATAAAAGAACCTCGAGTGGAAGGACAAACAAACATTTAACAACCACAAAAATACTGTATCGCTTAGAAACAGGATTAACTAAGTTTTATACAAGGGGCCCCAGGCACCCCGAGCAGGCTCGCAGGCCTCAGTCCATGGTACGGTCCTCGCCACCCTCACCTCCGCCCGAGCTAGCCTCAGGAGGGAGCACCTCTGGCTCGAAGAGTTTGGCCAACCTTTCTCCAGGAGCCTCCGCGTCGTCGATCAAGGCATGGAGCCTCTCTTCGTTCTCCGCGTCGGTCTTGGAGATGTCGGTGACGAAGCCATGAGACACCACCTCCATGTCGTAGGAGAAGCCCGAGCAGACGACCGCCATCGCCCGCTTTACCCCGACATGGAGGGCATCCCGCACCCGATCTCGCAGTGCTGCGCCTATGTAGCACAACTGGTCGATCAGGGCGTCGCCTCGGGCGTCCTCCCTCGACTCATCCATAGGCTCGACCTCCCAAGAGGTCGAGAGATCGCTTATCGCCGTCCGCACTCGACGGTTCAAAGCAACCTCAGCCTCGAGTTGAGCCTTGGCGTTGCGAGCCTCGGCTTGGGCGGCCAGGAGTTCATCCTTGAGCCCTATAAACGCCAATACGGAGAAGGTTTAGAAAAAACTCAAACACACCTCGAAGTGGAAATTTGACAAAGGAAACATACCTTTGATGCTCTCCTCTAGAGCCGTGTTCTCGCCAACCAATCTGGTATTGGCGCGCTCGATCTCTCTGTTGGAGCGCGCCAGCTCAGTATTGGCGACGCGGAGATCTTCAATCACCTTGCCGGCCTGGGCGACGGCTCCGCTCTTCTCCAGCAGTTCTCCTTTCAGACGCTCGACGTCGTCGGAGAGACTGCGGGATCGAGCTCGCTCTATCTCGAGGTCTTCGAGGGCTTTCTTCTTCGCGTCCTCGGCGGCACCTCTGGCGACCTCATTTTCCACGCAAGCCACCTTCATCTTCTGGAAGGTATCGCGGAGGGAGTCCAGGTCGGTTTGGAGAAGGCCCTTTTCCTTGTCCAGATCCGCGATGACGTTCTTGTGGGACAGGACCTCCTCACGGGCTCTGGACGCGGCCTCCTCGACTGTAAGAGTCCGCTCTCGTAGCCGCACCGCCTCCTCCTCCGCCTTCTTCGAGACCTCTCGGGCCTCGGCCAAAGCAGCCTCCCTCACCTTCTTCTCCTCCTCGAGTGCTATAAGATCTTTGTAAGCTTTAAGTAGCTTTTCCTGCGACTCGAGGAGTTGATCCTTAAGGAGGGGAAGCTGCTCCCATCCGCCCCTCGTGGCGTGAATGAAGCTAGATTTGATGCGAGAGGTCTCTTTCATATCCTGCGAATCAGGGGTCAGGGGGATTAGAACATAGAAACCCAAAAACACCACCAAGATTGGAGCTCGAGAAACGCTTACAAAATAGGCTGGGCCGAGCCCGTTGTTGATGACGTCCGATAGGAGCCCCACCACATGTTTCATCCAAAGGCGGAGCTCCTCGACGTGCTCCCACTTCTCGACTTCCTTCTTGTCGTCGAGGAAGATATTGGGCTCGGACGGGTCGCTGGAAGCTCGGATACGAATCCGATCGGGACACCAGTTCTCCATCTCCCGATCGGCCCGCACCTTGACACCGCGGAGAAAGTTCTCGACGGTCTCAAGAGAACCCCCGTGGCGCAAGAACAGGTCGGCGAGGCAAGGGAACCGCCCGTCGTCATCCACCGTCTTCCACGTACCGTCCTTGCTCCCAAACGACCCGATCTCGTCTTCCTCAGAAGGAAAACGGTCCTCCCACGCTCGACGCTCCCGGAGAAACCCTGGGGCGATCCCGTCCATGCCATAGAGCGTCCCCTTGATCTCGGACTCGGGGTCGGTGGGGGTGCGCATCATGCAGGCAAGCGCCACCACTCCGTCCGCTCGACCCGACTCTGCCCGGATTGCGGCGGGCGCCCCCGGGAGAAGCCACGCTGGGGTGGGAGGCCCGTACACCGGCAAATCTCCCTCTTGATCGCCGGGCTCTTGCGACGCCTGCGGCACCGATCCGGCCAAAATTCGAGGCGGGGATTCGAGTGGCTTGCCCTCTTGGCCCCCCAGCTGCTGCTGCTGCTCGTCCTGCTGATGCAGCGGTTGCTCCTCCGGCTGGGGTTGCTGCTGCTGCTGCTCTAGTGACGGCTGCGCCGCCTCGCGCTCCCGCGCCTCCTCCTCCACCATCTCCCTTTGCGCCTCGAGGGCTCGAAGGCCTACGGGCCAGGGAGTCTGTCCTGCGACGGTGGGAGTCGACGCCTCTTCCTCCATGGGTCGGACGCCCCCAGACGCTTCGTTACCATCAGACGTGTCGCTGATGGTGATGGGTTCCCCCTCGACCCCCAATCGAGGGAGCTCGGGGGCTCCCTCTGACACTCGCGTCTGAGGGGTCGCATCATGAGTTGTTGGCAACGTAATAGGCGCGGGACGAGGCGACGCCGCCTCGACGCCGGCTGAAGGTTGGGTGCTGGACGGGCCTGCGAAACAAAGGGCAAGGATCAGACGCCATGATAACCGATGTAGTAATATCGCGACACCCAGTAATTAACTACGAACCTTGTTCCGTGGGGGCGGCACCCGTTCTGAGCCTCTTGGCCATCGATGGTTGGGCCTGCTCGAGGGCCCGTTTCAGCCTGAGAAAAAGTAAGCATGTGAGGAAAGGTGAAAGAATGAGGGGACAAATACCGCAACAGCAAAAAGGCTTACCCCACGGGCAGAACGGCTCGCCTTCCGCTACCCCGACCAGCGGGCCTCGAGCCACCCCGCGTCTGGGCGCTAGGCCCCTCGAGGGCAGAGACTGGCCTAGGCACGTCGGGTCCCGCTTGGCGGGTGCCGGGACTTGCGCTCCTACGGCCGGCGTCCCCTTTCTCAGAAGCCGCAGCGCGACCGCGGGTCAGCGGCCTCGACGCCTGGGATCTTGCCGGACCACTCTCCTTGGGCGCCAGGGGAGGGCGCGGTGCGTCCCGGCCCGCCTTGAGCGCGGAAGGAGCGTCGGGCCGGGGACGACGAGACCCGCTCGGACCCTCATCCGGCACCTCCGTCTGGGGGGTATCGACGTCGTCTCGAGGGGGGCCCTCGAGGAGCCGATCGAGACGCGACGCCATCCCCTCGGAGTCGTCGCTACTCTCGTCGTCGTCGTCGTCATCGTTGGGGGATTCTTCCTCAGGCTCCCCCCTCTGCCTGGATTTGGCTCGACGCGCCTCCAATGCTTGGCGATCGAGATTCTTCTTCTTCTCCCCCTTTTTCGCGGAGTCCTTGGCAGACTTCGACTTCTCGGCGGATTGGCGTCGTTTGTCGCGATCGACCTCGTCCTCCTTTACTGGAGGCCTCGAGGACCGGACGTCAATCCGGCCCTGCCAAAACTAAGGTAGACTTAGAAAAAAGAGAGGGGAGGGGGCAAAACCTAGAATCGAGGATGCGCGTAAGAAGAAAGCGTACCAGATCGATCGAGCCCGCGTCGGGTCGCATGGGGAAGCCGTTGACGTGTTCCGGCTTGAAATCACCAGCGATTGCGGCCCTGACTCGGGCCGCGACTTCATCATCCGTCGGAGGCTCGCTGGACATCCGACATGCCTCGAGGTCCCGAGACGAGACGCCAGGGCCCATCTCGTCCATCCTCAGCGGTCGCGACATCAGAGGAAGAACTCTCCGATGATGGACCGCCGAGAGGACGAGGGCGGCGGTCAAACCTTCCTGGCGAAGCTTCTTCAGGGCGTCGAGGAGAGGGTCGAGCCGATGCTGATGAGCTTGGACGACGCCGTACGTCCAGTCCGCTGGGCGCTCCAAGATCAGACGGCCCGAGTAGGGAGGTAGGAGGTTGTCGTCGTTGCGAAGGTAGAACCATTGAGAATCCCAACCGGCATGGTTGGTCGACAACCCTACCGGGATGTACTCCCGCGGCCGGTCCGTCTTCCCCGTCTTCTGCACCAGGTTGAGGCAACCCGCTCGCACGGGTTTCCTCACGCCTGTGGTTCCGGTGGAGGCGTGGAACAGCTCGCCCCTGTAGAGGTGGAGCCACAGCTCCCAGTGCGGCATCATCCTTAGGAAGCCCTCACACACGGCGGCGAAGACCGCCGCCACGGTGATGGCGTTCGGGGAGAAGTGCTGCAGCTCCACCCCGTAATGGGAGCAAAGGGCCCGCATGAAGCGGCTTGGAGGCGCGCCCAGACCGTGGCGGTGGAACTTGGCGAACGACACCACGTAGCCTTCGGGTGGCTGAGGCGCCCTGTGGCTCGCTGGCGGCGCGATCCACTCTGGCGACGACGACGAGGTGCGGCGGCGCAGCAGTCCCTCCTTCTCAAGCTCTAACAGCCGGCGCTCCGTCATCGACGACGGGCGCCAGTCATCGGCGGCGACGAGTCTTACAGGCATCTTGACTAACGGGATGGTGGGTTCGCCTGCGGCTCGAGGGGGCGTGTGCGCGTGAGATGGCAAGAAGGCAAAGGCAGCGAAGGAACAAGAGCAAGAAGGCGGAAGAGAGAGGAACGGCGGTGCCGCGACGACGTATTTATAGGCAGCCGTCCGCCAACGGACAGATCCGAGAAGTAAGGTAACCTCCCCATAAATGCGCCGCCTGACAGTTCTCTCTCTCTCCTCACAGGCCGGACTCTCCGAATTCCTCGCCGATACGGTGTTGTAACGTCATCCGCCTAAAAAGACGCGCCCAACGGGCAGAAAGGCGAACCGCCACGGCCGTTTCCTTCCCTCGTAAGCCAAGAGACATAACCGCAAAAGTCTCGAGAGGTCGATGGCTGGCCCGCCGAAAGGGTTCGACAGCCGATCTCGAGCGCCAGAGTCAGGGATCCCCAGCGAGCGGTCGAAGATCGAGGCCCGCCTCGAGGACTTGCTGGCGATGTTCAAGGTAGGGTCGAGACAGTCGAGAGGAATCCCCCCGAAGGGAGGCATCGAGCCGCTGGACTCTATCGAATGAGACCGGTATCCCCGACCACGTCGACCCTGCTTTATGAGGACGCCTCCGGGCTACAGCTGACCCCCTCGAAAGGGGCATAGGTTCTCACTTGGACTACCCGCTAGGAACTCAATTTGGGGTGGAAGACGCTCGCTCTATCGAGAGTACGTCAAAGCCCCCGGGCAAAAACGGGCTAGACAGAACCTTCCACCACTGGTGTCGAAAGCGCTTCTGCGAATTAGATAACATAACCCTCGAAGGAGTTAAAAACTCCTCCGAGGGCTCGAGGGCTACCCCGCGGGGTCGCTCGCGCGCCCCCACGAAATTTCAACCGTAAATCAAAAACCTCCATTCGAGCGCTAGCGCTCAAATGGAGGCTCGGGGGCTACTGTCGAGGGTATCGGTAAGGGGTACCCTCAGCGATGCGCATTATGAGATTGCCCGTACGAAGGTTGGGACCCTCAATTCGACGCTTTAATCTTACGTACGCGCCGCCATCGACGGTCGCAGCTTCGAAGACGGAAATAGCGTCGAGCGAATCGGTCAGGGCTCGAGCGACGATTACCGTCGAAGACGGGAGCGAGCCCGAGCGAACCGAGAGACGTCGAGCGTCAGGACACTGTCCGCCGCCTGACGCGCGCACGCGGGCGGGAGCATTAAATGCATCTGACGTTTCCCACCTAACACACGGGTCACGGAAAGCGTGATAGGGAACAAGCTTCTGTCCCATCGTTCTTTTTGCAGCCTTCCCACCGAACGACCCAGGGTATGTCAGGACGCAGGAAACGAGGATGGAACGTCTAATCGGGACCCCCTCGAGACACCCAAGGTCAGCGCTCCAGATACCAGCGTACTACACGGCATCCGACCCTCGACCGAACAGAGCCCCTACCCAGGAACGAGTTGGGCGTCGACTAAACATCATCACAGCTACGCCGACGGGTCCGGCACCATACCATACAAGCATGCGACCTCAGGACTGGCACAAGGCGGCTGGCAGGGCAGAACGCAGAAGCACGCGTGATCATCACCAAGCTATCAAGATGGGACGGCTCGAGGCCACGCCGTACGGAAGCCTCGAGTAGGTCAGCGCTCCATGCGGCTATCGATCCCTACCCTAACATCTATGAATGTACCCTGTGTCTCTCCTTGGAGCTATAAAAGGAGAGACTCAGGAACACAACACAAGACCACACTCATACGTAGAAGAGCTCCACATTTCACTCCACGCTTGTATTCGCCCCTGTACAAGCACTTAGGTGCAAGATAATACAAACTCTCTCCCCCCGCTGGACGTAGGGCTTTCTCTTGCCCGAACCAGGATAAATCTCTGTGTCTTCTTGCATCACCATCCGGAAAGGGGAGCACGCATACAAATTTACTCGTTGGTGTGACCCCCCCCGGGGGAAAAACACCGACAGCTATTGTTTCTTGCATGAAAGAGACTTGTCCATCGCCCATCTGAAAGTGAAAGGAGGGAATTGTGGGCAGCCATGAGAATAATGTTGCCTCCTTTTATTTGTAATTAATATTGGGTAGGCTATATATAGCTTATTACTACTTCCAGAGATTGCTGTGATGCTCCATATGTGCATGGTTTGGCCAAATTAAAGTTAGGAGTGTGGATTGTTACGTGAATGAGAAGTATATATTTATTCTTTTTGTTATGTGAGTGTGGATTGTTTTGCCAAGGACCGGTACACCCTTATATGGCATTAGTTTAACATAGTAATTTAATAGAGTAAATATTTATTTATCACTTAAATAATTATTTAGAAAATTGAACTACAATACAAAAGTCCAAATAAAATTCCAAATCACCATCATGAGTTATAATGCAATAAGAGTATATGCGTTTGCAATAAAATCCTAGGGTGACAATATAATAAAAATAAATGCAATGTGGTGAGGCTTGCTACATGCCACTCATCAATCATGCGATATTTTCATAAAAATTTTTTTTGTAGTTGCTATTTTTGTATTTGGTAATTTTTAGGGTTGTTACACCGATGGGAGTCAGAGACAAGGAGACGACCATGCAGCCAGATCGAAGTGGCGGTGCCGCCGTTGCCCCTTCATAGGTGCGCGCGTCCACCCAAAAGTGAGCGCGCCACCGTCGAAGGGCTACATGGTGGTGCCCTTAGTGCTTGTCCCAAGACGGTGGCCATGCAATAGTGAGACCAACCAGCCCGATGATGAAGCTTCTTTCATCTCTTGCGGTGACAAAACATCGATGGTAAGAAGTGGCCTGGTTAGGACCCTCCCTTTTTGTGACTTTCTAGGGTTAGGGTTAGATCTAGTTGGATTGGGTCCCTCTTACTCTTTTCTATTCATTTGGGTTTTGGATGTGAACTTTTCTTTTCGTTTCTTTCTCGAATTAGATTTGGTTGATATCTCTCTTTCTTTTCTGATCTAGATTTACTTAGTAGACCAAGCGACTGATACCACTATTAGACTTTAGGATTGTTCTAGCAGTGGACTAGAGGGGGTACAACCTTTCTATTTTGTGATATACAAGATCTAGAGAGAGATTGAGGGAGAGGGAGGTGCACAGACCGTTGTTGGAGGGGAGTGTCGGTGCAATGGTGTTGCATTCGGAGGCGGCCATTCGGTGGTGATCTCTATGCTAGGGCAGTGATGGTCGAGAAGAGAGTGATGTAGTGGTGACTGGTGGTGAAGAAGATGATGAAATGCAGTGGTGGCGGGTGGGGCTTCCCGTCATCCCTACGAGATTTGACTTAGGGTTTCTCGGCGGGGAGTGGTGGTGTTGCGGTAAATCTCATACTAAGAGCTACCAGTCCCCACCTCTTTTTATAGCGTATGGTGATAGGGGCCCTCTAGCCATAGATAGGCTAGGCACCCTCGATCATGGTGCAAGTCAAGGCTCGATTAGGCCATTGGGCCTAATCAATGGGAGATCAATCTAACATAAACACATTTCTTTGGGGTATTGCAGCTTAACCCCTGTGCTTCTAGAAGGTGGATTTAGTTAAAATGTAAAATCATGTACCTCAATAGTCATAAGATAATTAACTAATGTAAATATGTCAAAAGATGAATACTGCAATATCATCCTCATCATCTAGCCCTTGCATACATGTTTACACATGTCTGTATAGGGACTCCCAAGTCTACAGTCCTGATTATCCGGCTGCCTTGGTAGCGACCCCACACCCGACCAGATGTCAAGGTGCTGTGGACTATCGTGGCTACCTAGGTCAGAGCACTCCAACAATCAAATCTAGAAGATGGGATATCCATTCAATCAAATAATTACATCTTAAGCCAACATAGGTGTCTTATCTATGTTGATACGCCTATCTCATAGGTGTCCACATCGAATGGCTTGGTAGTGACTCTACACCCAACTAGATATCTAGGCGTTGTGGACTGTGGTGGCTTCTTGGGTCAGAGCACTCTAACAACCAAATCTAGAGAGAAATTGGCTATTATAGGACTCTAAACAAGTGTTTCTCTATAATAGGATTCCTAACATTGGTTTCTCCAAAATAGGACTCCAAACATTTAGACTAAGCTATAATAACATTTTGTGTCTTTTTAATCTCTTTTGTCATCTAAAAATAGTTAAGAAGGTGAAAATTGTTTGACCAATAGTTAGCAGCATATGAAAGCTGAGAAAAGTAAAGAGAGATCACCTTCTATGATTTTGTTTCATTCCCTTCATGTGTATCATTCTTGAGGATTTCAACCAACTTCTTAGCTTCTGGCGACCATTTCAATGTTCTAAAAACATATTCATTATGTTTTTTATAACAATTACCTTCTCTATCTTTGGCTTTGAGTCCACGGTTTCATAAGTGAAATAAGTGCTCTAGTTATCTTACATCCGTACCTTTTGAAAAGTAATAGCCATGTCTGGATATGATCATGTAGGGAAGAATATAGCACACACATAAAGAGAGAGGGGGGAGGATGCGACACTCTCTAGCGCCAGATCCCATCAGAGGGTTGGTCGAGGTAGAGGCCAAGGGCTATCGCATGTTGTTGTAGGTTGACCTATGTGTCCTCCACACTGGTGGCTAACATGAAGATGTCCAATCGACACAGGATCCAAGTGTCCCTTTGCTAGATCTGCATAAGTAATTTGCTTCAGCTGAAGGAGGGATGCATCATTTGCTTGTAACCTTCGATTCTTTTGAGCCATTTTGCCAATTACAGTTAGATTACAGGGATGGACTCCATCTCCTACCATATCCATGGTGTTGATTCTAGTCGATGAATTACTGGGCTGGTCTCCAACTATAGCCGTACCCATTGTCGCTAGAGAAACCAAGAAAGGAAGCAAGAATGTAGAGAAATCAAGAAAGGTTGCTGCGTGGTTTCTACAATCCTATAAATCTAGAAAGAGCAACCAAATAAGTTCTGTAAGATCCTATAATTATGGAGCAAAATGCTCGCTATTAGAACCAATCTTCGGCGAGGAGCTCGGCACAACACGACATCGGCGAGTGGTGATCGCAGTGACTAAAACCCTACTGGCGGCGCGAGGGCACAACACACGAGACAAAAAATGCAGCTAATCAGTTTCTAATAGGGACATGGCATACGTCGTTGGAAAGGTTAAGAAATTTTCTACAAATTTTATTCAGCCCTCATTTTACTAATTCCAACAGTAACATGATGAAAAATGCAGCTAATCAGTTTCTATTCTGATTCTCAGTCTGCGCAGGTACAACAGATCAAAAGAGGCATAACTCACAGACCCGAATAGATAATAAAGTGATTCCAGTTGGAAATGAAAGATATGTCAATCTAGTTTCTCCCATATAAATTTCATAATTTTTGGCTGAACCAGTTTTTGAGATATGGTATAAACAACACAGGCTGCTCCAAAATCAGCATGGCTGAGACAGTGATAAATGTTAGTCACAACCTCGGCGATGTACACAACACACACAAACGCAAACTCTTGGAACACGGAAGATTTTGGTGCTGTGAACAACTGAGAAGCGTTTTCTGTTCTTTCTATTCTCCTTTTATTGTGTGCAATACAAAAATAGTGGCAGGCAACAACTAGCTACGAACCGCACTAGGAGCACGTCCATCCCCATGCCCATGGTGTCTCTAGAATGCCGCTTAGCCCAGGAACATGCGAGCTATTCTCGCCATGCCCTCCTACGCGCACGGCAGCCACAGGTTGGTGCTCGTGCGCATGCAATGCCTTAGAATAGGAAACATGCTAACTCAAACTAAAGCATCCTATGAAGAAGACTTACTAACATATCTCCTCCTAAGCCTTGTTCACGGTCTGTACATCAATGACGCCGATCTTGGAGCGCAGCTCACAGAACTGTTGGGGCCCCAATGCCTTCGTCAGTATGTCTGCAAGTTCTTCAGCTGTCCTGACAGACTGCAACTTCAACCTGTTTTCTTCGACACACTCCCGTATAAGATGATATCTCACATCTATGTGTTTACAATGGTCATGAAACACTGGGTTTTTGCTTAGCTGAATTGCAGACTCGCTGTCCATCTTCAGTGTGATGCTCCTGACCCTCTCACCCTTGAGTTCAGCGAGCAACCGAGCCAGCCAGATACCTTGGCAAGCAGCTGTAGTGGCGGCGATGTATTCAGCTTCACATGAGGATAAGGCCACCACTCTTTGCTTCTGAGATTGCCAGGTAATGAGACTGGAACCTAGGAAGAAAAAAACGCCAGTAGTACTCTTTCTTGTATCAAGATCACTGGCCAGGTCACTATCACTGAAACCAGTGAGCGGTGCTTCCTTCTCCCTCTGATAATAGCAGCCATAATGCAAGGTCCATGCAATGTACCTCAACACAACTTTTATTCAGATCACTTTTACAGATTCTGAAATTATGTTAATCAAAAACAGAGGTCAACCGAATCTGTTCTGTGTTTTAGTCTAGGAAACAGTTTCAAATTGTAACAAGGATATCTCGCAGACCTCAGCTGGTATTGACATGGTTCCAGTTGAAAATGAGAGATATATCAGTATAGTTTCCTCCACAAAAATTTCAGAATTTTTGGATGTACCACTTCAGAGATATGAGTCAAACATCACAGGCTGCTCCAGAAAAACAGCACGACAACAGCAGATTATACCAACCCAACTAAGCATTCAATAAATTAAACTTAAGATAACAGAAGTTTGTGAAAAAATCCACAACCTTTCGATAGTCATTACAAAGATTCAAATCATGCAAGGACATAAACAAGATCAACAGACACATCAAGTGTTCACAAACACACCAAACATGACTGACACAACGGTACTACGAAATAGAACAAATATGGCATCCTAGACCTATGGTGCATCGCCGGAGATGCTAGGAGGTGGGGTCTTCTTCTTGTAGAGTGGTGGCAAGCCAAGCTACGCTCTAAGGCTGTCTACCATCTCCTGGAAGCGATCCAAGGAGTCCTGCTTGTCATGTAGCTCCTCTTGTAGATCATCATTGACCATCTGCAAGACATGCATATGCCTAACAGTGGCATCCAAGGGTGTGTCAACCTCCTGCGGGTTCTCGATGGACCAGGTACCAATAGTGGAGTCATGACGAGGGAGGAACTTGTACTGGTCTGCTCTCGTGGCCTCATAGCGAAGGCCATGGTAGTGAGTGTAAGCCATCTGAGCAGCGTCCTCCATGCTGTCCTGTGCCTCAGCACGCCTAGCAATGTGACCATGAATGGTCTCTATCCTATGGCTGTCGTGTGTGTCATTCCACACTGTGATGGTAAGATGTGACCTCCAGTAAGTGGCCTCATAGGGGTCTGTGTACTCTGTACAGTAGTACTTGATGCCAATCTCCTTATCTGCATAGTAGGTATCCAACATCTCCCTAAGCAGGTTGTGGAAGTAAGCTGTCTGTGAAGCATACTTGTAGTGAATAGTGGTAGTCCATCCTGGGTCTTCTTCCTTAGGGCCATCTAGAGACACCACCTCTGGCACAGCAGGGGCAGCAGGTGCAGCTGGTGAAGCTGGTGGTGTAGGTGCAATAGGTGCCACTGGAACAGCTAGTGGAGCAGGTGCAGCTAGTGCAGGAGAGTCCATTCAGTTCTCATCATCCTCATCAACCTCTGTCACTATCACTTCTGGATCTTCCTCATCCATGGGGACAGTCTCATTGTCAGAGATGTCCACCACCGGCTGGGACGATTGGCGCACGAACTGGGGAGAGGTAACCCCTAGTGATGGTGTGGCGAGACCTCGTGACAGGCGGCATCTATAAATTTTATTTTGAGATTAGATTAGAATCAACATTTTGATAATAGAATAAGTGACATAAGCATAATTAATTTTATAAAATAACAAAAGTAAGGTAGAAAGCATTAAAGAAATAAAACAAATATACTAAATCGACCATTGCTACCTAGGCTTGCGTACTACAGTCAACACATCTTTGATACCAATTTGTCACACCCAATTTCAAGGAAGAAATTGAATGTATAAACTTAAGTGTGCTCAGGGATCAATCACGCACATATATCGCAAATTACATATCATCATTGCAATGTTTACAATAAACATAGTCATAACAACACATAGTTTGGTACAACAGTGGAACTTAAATGTGATAACTCTCTTGGACCTCACACAGGAAAGGTTGACTGGTGAAGCACAAGCCTAGAAGTCCTCCGAGTAGTCCTCATAGCTACCATCATCTGTTACCATTTGTGATTTTTGTCCAAAAAGAAATGTAAACGAGCGTGAGTACATCCTGTACTCCACAAGCATAGCATGAGGATTCATGAAGCTTAAAAGGCTAGACTAGGTTTACTATATTAGCAATTTAGTAGGTAAATGTTTTAATATTAATCAATATTAAGTTATGCTGAAGCCCCCAAATAACCCATAAGATCAGTAGTTAGAACCATAGCGAATCATTAAGTCACATTATAACATAATTATAATTCATTAGGTACAATATCATTTTCAGTAACAATTATTCTGTGAGTTTTTTGGGCTGCTCGTGACCGTGAGTCGTGTTGCCCGTATACCCAAGGTTCGTTGACTCTCAAACGCTACCAAGGTGAGTAGGCAAGGTACACTACGAAGCCTTCCATAGGCCTATTCTAACTAGTTAGGGCCGCGAGGTTTCCTTGGCAGGCACATGTAGAAAACCCCCCCTTTTCAATGGCACAAATCCATCACTGCTATACTCATAAAAATAGGGGCAGCACTGCACCCAAAGTGGCAAGCCCCTCTTGCGTCCTTTTGGGTAACCTCTAACAAGTAAGAAAAGATCCTATTACTCACCTAAAGTTAGATCCATCCGACTCTGGGTTATACTGTAAATCCTAGTTTGCCGACAGATAAGTCCTTACGGAGGGTCTAGGACAACATGACCAACAGTCATTTGTACCATAACCCTAAGTTCCATTTATCATAATCGTGTTTAATAAATTAATCCATGGTTCCATAACTAAGTATAGTTCATTTATATGTAGAGTTAGAGCGCTAGCATTTCTACCCATATGCAATAAAACCCTTAGGTATCAAGGTATTAGGTCATCAACAACTAGGATGTCCTAATAGTTGACAAAATTAGACACATGTAGTATGAAATGTTTAAAGTGAGTAGGACATCAAGGTAAGCCCATGCTATATGGTTCACACAATCCTGCTGGTCTTCGTAGAACTTCAGATTCCCGTAGAACTCCTCACCGTCTAGACTCGATCAACACATCACAATCAACACTCGTTCCAAAGACATACATGCAAGATAAACATTCCTAAAGTTAGAAAAATTTATCAGCAGTAAATAAATGTAATAGAAGGTTTTCCATAATCATCTACTCGCTACAACAATCACGTCAACGCAAAATTCACAGAAAACAGAGTTACAACGTGAAAACTACGCATTAAACTAGACTCAAAGTGGTACCAACACGAAGCTTATGAAATTATGAAACTAAAGCAAGTTGAATGAGATGATTCAGAGCTAAAACGACAATTTTACAAGTGAAACAGTGCAGTGGCAGTTTTGTAAATACTGCAAAGAATAAACAAATTTAAATAAATCAGAAATTTCTAGAAATCTACCTGGCCGAGGACTACGCGCGTAAAATGAAAGGAATTCAGGGTCTCTTTAGAAAAACTACCCATGAAGGGGTATCTGTCACACCCAAATTTAAGGATAAATTTGAGTACAAAAAACCTCATGTGCGCCCTAGGAATAGTCGCGCACACAAGTCGACAAATTACAAAAGTATCATCACAAGTGTCTTACATAACGTTTATTATAACACGAACATCAAAGTTTGCAACGAGCGGAAATATAACTCATAAGTAGCTAAAGCTTGGTAGTTCCAACACAGGCACGACCGACTGGGGAATCACCAACCTAGAAGTCCTCCGAGAATTCCTCGTAGAAGCTGTCATGTGTTACCCATCCGGGATTTTGTCCAGAAAGAAATATAGAGACAAGCGTGAGTACATCTCGTACTCCGCAAGCATAACATAGGATTTTATGCGGCTCAAAAGGTCAGACACTGGCTACTGCAGTTAGTATTTTAATTGGTCAATGTTTTAATCCTATTTAATCATAAATTATGCTTAAGCTCCCGATTAGCCCACATGAGTACATGATAATAACACCGTTAACCTTCACGGCTAACACCATCACCATCACGGTTAAACCACATTAATCTTCACGATCAATGCGTCATATTTCCATAAGTCATTTCCCCATAACCATCCACACCCAGCTATTCCGTAAGGGTCCAAGGCCGCTCATGTCCGAGAGCACGGCTAGTATACCAGTTTGATCAAACTCTACGCAGAGGTGTGCACATTTCCCATAAGTCGTGTTACCCATATGCTCGGGGTTTGCAAGACCCACTAACACTGCCAAGGTGAGCGGGCAAGGAACACTATAAAGCCTTCCATAGGCCTCGTCTAACTAGTTAGGGCTGCGAGGTTTCCTCGGCAGGCAGATATAGAGGACCCCCCTTTCCTATGGCACATTTCCATCACGGCTATACACATAGGAACAGAAGCAGTTCTATACCCAAAGTTGCAAGCCCCTCTTGCGCCCTTTCGGGTAACCTCTAACCAGCTAGATGAGATCCAACTACTGAGCTAAAGTTAGAGCCATATAACCATCACGGTTGCACTGTATGTCCCGGATAGTCGCTTACAGAGAAGTCCTTACGGAGGGTCTATGTCAACCAGACCGAAGTCTGCACTATAGCCCTTTTCCCAACATTTGTCATCATATTTATTAAAGTCAGAGTGGTAGTAAAGTCTCAATTAATTAGAGCACTAGCAAAGCTACCCACATGCAATCTACCCATAGGTGTCATAAATATATAGTCAGGTAGCTAGGATGTCCTTAGGGTTATCAAAATTAGACACATGCAGATGCGTAATTAATTAAGTGAGTAGGTGTACAAGGAAAACCCATGTTATACTTGCCTTCGGTGAAGGGAAGGTCCTGCTGTTCCTCGGAATAAAACTGATCGCCCACGGACACGTCACCGTCTGCGCTCG
Organism: Sorghum bicolor; assembly: GCF_000003195.3. NCBI lineage: Eukaryota > Viridiplantae > Streptophyta > Magnoliopsida > Poales > Poaceae > Sorghum > Sorghum bicolor. The sequence goes on along the minus strand of NC_012876.2, from coordinate 3,135,569 downwards.
ATCGGCACCACAAAACAACACGCATCCAGGTTTAATCATACAAGCAAACAATCCTTTAATTAGAATAGTACACCAACATATCAAAACAAAATAAAATATTTAAAAACAGAACCTACGTTTCGCTACGAACACATAGATGCGAATATCACGAAAATCGGAGCTAAAACGACCTAGTTACGAATTTGCAGCGATTTTCTATAGCCATTTAATTAATTAAACCTAACCCTAAAAATAAAAAGTTGCAAACTACAGTAACAGTGGTACTAACATGTATATAATTTAATTATGAATCTAACGCAATTTGAACAGGTCAAATCGGAGCTAAAACGAATATTTTATGGCCTAAACAAACTCAGTGGCAATTCTGTGATTATTTCAAAGTTTAAACGATTTAAATTAATTTGGAAAACCCTAGAATTCTCCCTGGCCGAGGACTGCGGTGCAAAAAGAGGGAAAATGGGGGTCTCTTTAACAAAATCACCCCCGAAGGGGTATCGGGAGCTCTCGGCCGTCCGATAAGAAATCAACGGCCAGGATTAGAAGAGGGGAAGGGGAAGGAGGAGGCCGGCGGCCGGAACAGGGGAGACGCGGCGGCGCCCCATGGCCGGCGGCGAGCTGCTCGCTGGAGAAGGTCGCCCGGGCGCTACGGGCCACGGTTTCCCGATCCGCGAGCACCCAGAGAAAGAGGAGGACGAGGGGAACTCGATTCCACCCTTTGCGCGGCCGGGAGGGGCTCACGCACCACGGCCCGCGGCGGCGCCATTGCCGACCCGCCGGAGCACACGGTTACGGTGCTAAGACGCATCAAAACGCGAGGGGAGAATTGCGGGAGAGAGCGGGGGCGCTTGCGAGCTCACCGGAGAGGAAGAAGGGGACGGGGACGGCCCAGTTTCACGGGGACGCCGCGCAGCGGTTCACGGCGGCTTCGGCGGTTGTTCTCAACGCTCGCAGCAGTGGAAACGGAGGCGAGGAGAGGGGGAAATGGGGAGGGGGAGGTGCTCGGGCGCGTGGCTCTGCCCACTTCTATCCGAGCGCGAGGGAGAGGAGAGAAGATCGTGGGGGAGCGGGGCGCCCTACGGTTCAAAACTGAGAGAGAGAGAGAGGTGGAATCGGGGGCGGGCGGTTGGGGAAGGCGAAGCTGACAGGCGGGCCCAGCCTATCAGCGGGGGAGAGAGAGGGGAAGGGGGAGTGGCTGGCTGACTGGGCATGGCCCAAGAAGAAGGGGAGAGAGCGCGCGGGGGGGGGGGGAAGCTGGGCCGAACAGGCCGAAAAGAAGGGAGGGGGAAAAAGATTTCCAGATTCTTCTTTTTTTATACCAAATTTCCAATTGAAATTTTGAGCAGGAAAAAAAAGATAAATAAAACATTTTTCAAACAATCCTCACAAAAGAAATGCTCCAGCATGTATGCAACAAAAATATTATTCTAAACTTATATTTAATTTTAAATTTCCCCAAATTTATTTATTTTTTCTATATTGAAATACTCAAAAAATAATTCATTTAAATTCAATTCATCTATTTTAAAGAAATAAAATTTTTGGGTGTTACAGTATCTAGTGTTTCTCGCCGTTGGATTTGAAATCAACGGCTAGGATCTGATCGAGGGAGAGAGGGCGGCGCCGGCCGGCCGGGGTTGAGGGAGGAAGCGGTGGCGCTCCATGGTCAGCGCAATGGAGCTCGTCGGAGTTACTCGTCCTGCCGCTACGGTGCACCATTTTCCAATCCGAAAGAACCGAGAGAAAGAGGAGGGTAAGATGAGTTCATTCCCGCCCTAAGAACCGAGGAAGGACTCACACCGTGCGCGCCATGGCCGACGGTGATGGAGCTCCATAGGTGCATTTGGAGAAGGCACTAGGAAGCACCAAATCACAAGGGGAAAGGTCAGGGAGAGAGCGGAAGCGACTGCGAGCTCACCCAAGCGAATGAAAACAACGGCGAATTTGTGGAGCGTGGCTTCCGAAGCTCAATGGATCTAGCGGCTCCGGTGATCTTGACAACAGTTTTTTGCGAGCGCATGATGAGGACAACCATCCGTGTGAACTGGGAAAGGCACCAGGTGCAAGAACTTCTTGATTACACAAACATACTCCACTGTTTCACCAAGGGTTTTGAGGTTGTCGACAAGGTTGTTTATCCTTATGGCGAATTCCTCGATTGACTCCCCATCTTTGAATGTGATGTTCTCAAACTCCCTCAAGAGCCTCTAGGCATTCACCTCCTTGACTCGATCTAAGCCGATCTGCACGTGCGCACTATCTCCCACGCCTCTTTAATGGTTGTCTTCCTTGCCAATGATTGCCACATCTCTTGCGAGACCGAGCGCAGGAGTGCGCTCATCGCCTACCGATCTTGTGAATGCTTGACGCTGGTGCCTAGGTCGATCACCCCCTAGATATCGAGCGCCTCATAGTTGCACTCATCAGCAATGCCCGTTTCGTGTAGTTGTTAGTGGTCAGCATTGGCCATTGGAGCGAGCTCTCCATGGCACCACTACTGGAGCCCGTGTCGCCCATGGTGGATGGTGGTGGCGTTCAACGTGGGATGATGAACTTCTTTCTTGATGGTTCTGTCAGAGGGCTCTTGGATCTCTCACATTGCATAAACATGGCTCTGATACTAGAATATTGGAACCGATCTCGGGCAAGGATCTCGGCACGGCGCGAGACTAAGGAGTGGTGATCGTTGTAACACCCGATTTTAAGAACAAAATCAGATATGCACCATATGTGAGTTTTAGAAGACAAGCCTCACATATAGCTACAAATAAGGGGTAATATCAAAGGACAATGCATAAATTACATAGCTTACATAGAAAATCAGAAACAACCTTAGGCAGCAAACCATGGAATATAACTCTAAACTTCAGGTGTTAACTTCACTCTACAGGATCCAACTGACTGGTTGATCACAAGCCCAATACTTCTCCTGAGGTGTGGGGGAGATAGCAAGAGTGAGTCCAAGACGAACTCCGCAAGTATAACAACTAGATTGTATAGATTCCACAATCTCATGATCAATGTGACATAAATAATATAGAGCATTAAACAATAATCATGAGCATATTTACACAAGAAGATTCATCACCATTAATGTAAGAGTCCCCAAGTCCGCTCGTGACCGTGAGCACGGCTAGTATACCAGTTTTTAACACTCTGCAGAGGTTGTACATCTTTACCCATGAGTCATGATTTACCCTTTCGCCTGAGGTGATCAGCCTCGTAACCCACTGCAGGGATCACTATGAAGTCTTTCAAAGGTTCGTCTAACAGGTTAGGGCCGCTTGGTTTCGGTAGTCTGTCCGTGTGATTCTACCCCGCAGGGGATCCACAGTCTGCTATCCCCCATTTGCGCCACACGGGTAACCTCTAACAAGCTAGAAAAATTACTCATACTTGACTAAAGCCAGAGCCATTATAGCCCTCATGGTTGCACTTTCATCCCGGTTATCACTTACGAATAAATCATCAAGTTGCTAAAAAGTCATTATTATCATTTGTTGCTTTATATTAATCTAGTCACAAGATCATAGTCATAGAATTAAAACCCAAATGCTATACTTGCCTTGATCCAATTGCTCCTGCTGGTCTTGCTGATCTTACTTGCTTCCAAGACTCTGATCTTGATCACCGAAGTAATGCCCACTGTCTAATCTCGATCATCGATTATCAACACACAAACAATCGGAGACAGACATACATGAAGCAAACAAGATTATAAATAGAACAGTACACCAGCAGTAAATAAATGTAAATAAAAGTTTTCCAAAATCATCTACACGCTGCTACGATCACGTCAACGGGAAATTCACGGAAAACGAAGTTACGACGCGAAACCTACACATTAAACGGGACTACAAAGGCTATCTACGGACTTGTATTTATCTAGAAAACCTAATAGTGGTGAACCTAGACAACAAAGGTACCAACGCGAAGCTTATGAAATTATGAAACTAACACAACTTGAACGGATCGAATCGGAGCTAAAACGGAGAAGATATGAATTTTCTAAGATTTTCCTATAGAAAAGTAATTAATTAAATAGGGTCATGAAATTAAAAAGGTTTCAAACTGTTAAACCAAGTTTACTAACATAAAGTTCATGTGATTACGATTCTAAAGCAATTTGAATGGGTCAAATCGGAGTTAAAACAAATATTTTATAAGCTAAACAATGCAGTGGCAGAACTGTAAATACTGGAAAGTATAAGCAAATTAAAATAAATACAGAAAACTCAGGAAATCCACCGGCCAGGGACTGCGGGCATGATTAACTGAAAGCCGCGGGTCTCTTTAGCAAAAAGACCCGCGAAGGGGTATGAATTGATTCTGGCCATCGATCCCGCGATGGACGGCCAGGATTAGATCAGGGGGAAGAGGGGGAGGCGCCGCTGGCCGGAACAGGGCTCTCACGGCGGCGCGCCATGGTCGGCGTTGAAGAGCTCGCCGGCGTTTGGCGATATGGCGCTGTGGTGCTTGGTTTTCAAAACCGAGAGGACCGGGAGAGAGAGAATGGCAAGGCGAACACGCCAGGACCCTAAGCACGGCCGGGGAAGGCAATCTCCGCGGCGGTTCGCGACGGTGCCAAGACCCGCTCGCCGGAGCTTGAAGAAACGGACCTATGATGCACCATAAGGCTCGGGAAGTGGACGGGGAGAGAGCGGAGATGAAGGCGAGCTCACCGCGGCGAAGAACGTGGGCGGAGGCGGCTCGAATCGACGGTGAGGTGCGCGGTGAATCTCGGCGGCTTCGGTGGTGTTCTCCGTGCGCTTGAGCGAGAACAAAGGCAGGGGGAGAGAGCAGAATGGGCGCGGCAGGGGCGGCTCAGGCTCGCGCACGACCAAAAGAGCATGGCGCGGGGGGAGGAAGGGGGTCGTGGGGGAAGTGGGAGCGGGAGGGGGGGGTTCGGCCGGTTGTTGTCCAGGGAAGCGGTTGGAGATGTGGGGGATGAAGCTGACGCGTAGGCCCCACGCGTCAGAGGGAGAAGGGAGGAAGGGAGGGGGCAGCCGGATGGGCCACGGCCCAAGAGGAGAAAAGGGGGAGGTGCGGGGTGGGCTGGGCCAGCAGGCCGAGAAGGAGGGGAACATGATTTCTTTTCTTTTTTTTGAACCAATTTTCAAATGCTTTTATAAATTGAATTTTGAACAAATTCACACATCATAAAAATAAGTGCTGCAGCATGAATGCATCAACATGTTTCTAAACTTATATTAAATTTTATTATCCAAAAATTTATTTATTTTTTTCTATATTATAATGCTCACAAAAATTATTTAATTAATTCAAATTCATCTATTTTAAAAGCAAGCAAATTTTAGGGTGTTACAATTCTACCCCCCTTAAAATGAATCTCGTCCTCGAGATTCGGAAGAGGCTCACATCCTCTGAGAGAAACAGGAAAAAAATATCTTGATAATCCTTTCAGCTTCACAACTTGCATACCAAACTTAAACACTTGTCTCAAGGTCACACCTCATGAACAACATTTCCATTGAATGAGTATTATTCATAGTTGACCGAAGTCCATCTTGACTACTAATCCTCTTAGCTTACAACTCCAAGAGACATAGAAACTTAATATGCATTTGTCTCCTCAGGTAGCAGTTAAAAGCATTTTGTACTGGGTACCGTGGATCACTCCTTTGTGTGCACACAACCATCCATTACCAAGGACCAAGGGGATACCAAGTGACTCTAGCACAATGAGGTTTACAGTGAAGTTTTCCTTGTTTATGATGAGATTGATATTTGAGCACACCTGATCTGCTTGTATTTCTCCCACTGGGGTTTGAACTAGTAAAGGCTTCTTCGTTGGACACTTTACCCTCTCGATTGTCTTTACGAGGTCGGTGGAAATGAAAGAATGTGAAGCACTCAGGTCAAAGAGAGCAAAAACTTGCACTGAGTCTACTTGAATATAGCCACCAACCACTTTGGTAGCTCCATGAATGTTATGCCTATCCACATTGCTCAGTCTTCCATTGATATAGTCTCGTTGCACCTTACTTCCATGAGCAGGCTTCTTACGGCTTTTCCTTTTTCTCTTTCGCCGTTGTGGATTCTGATTTGACTCACCTCCAACTTGCTCTTCAGTATAATTATCTTGATCATACTCAGTTTCATCATACTCATAACATCCTTCAAAGGCAGGATCATCATTCTCTTCCCACTTATCAGTAAGAGGCATCATATAGGGCTCCTGATCCATATGATACTACACTCCCTGTCATCAAGTGACCAACATCAATAACACGAGAAGGAGAGATGATCATATCCATAGAATATCTCAAGAGACAACTCTCACTTCAGGATAAGTTGAAAATGCATCAACCCGTGATATCAAGGTACTACCCCCCCTTAAGAAAGGTCGGCTAGGAGGCACAAGGAAGGTAGCTTGCACTTTTTCTTGACAAGTTATTTTGCACTGAGACCTTTTGACATCCCAAGGAACTTATGTGCAAGGAAGAATTAAATATCCTGAAATTTCCTCGCGATAAGAACATCACCAGCACAGTAAAATGGACATAACTCTTGTTCTGTTAATCCAATATAGGATTATAGCTTATACCGTTAGAAAGCTTGGCAACTTATCTAAAACTTTGCTGTAGAACACCTTTCCAAAATCTATAGTTGTATTTGTCCCAAACAGTAAGCAACCAAAACTGGTCCAGGTTCTCGACAGCACAATTGTATCATCTTGTGATTTTCATAACTCCAATACCAAAACAGCTATGGGGGTGATTCTTGAGGTCAGAGAAAAATCTTGAAGTCCACTATCATCCAGAATTTTCTCATGATTTTTGGTCATCCCGGATCAAAGATATGAACTGATAAAGAAGTGATACTCCAGAAAGGCAGGATAAGATAACAAGAGAAAAACCAAAACCCAACTATTTATGTCATTAATCCTTATGCCTTAGTCATATAAACTAAATGAAATTGTGAAGAAACTCACAAGATCATTACACTCATTACAAAGATCCAAATCAAGCATAAACATAAAGACAATTCAACCATGCAGTAAAGGTTCACAAGGCACACAAACTCAACTTTCGCTTCTAGCGTTTTTATTACACAAGGGCACAAACTCCTATATCTTATAACTCAGTGTGGCTACTTTCATGATGCATCTATTGATTCCTCTGTGGACAAGAGTTTACATAGTGTCCTTCTTGTTGGCAGTGATAACACTTTTTCTTAGCTGGATCCTTGGTGATATCATTTTCCACTGTGGTGTTGCTCGGTGTGTTATCAGCTCGCTGACTCTGAAGGTTTGTCTTTGGCTGGCTAGCTTTCTTCCTAACTTGGTTGATCCTTCGAGGTTGAAACTCTTTATAAGTGATGGTCCATCCATCTATGCATACCTCATGAGCAGTGGGGTTAGCTTGAGAAGTTCTTCCATCTCCAAAGTTTGGATTTTCATGGCTAGAGTTCAAAGCTAAATGTGACAACTTAGGATTTGAATGTTGTTCACTCCCCAATGCTGGCTCTAGTAATTTTGACTTCCTCTTCTTATCCTCATTAGTCACACAATTTGGTTTTACCTTAACTTCCTTTTCAGATGACCTATTTCGACGACAAGGAAGACCATAATGCCTACAACAATGGCATTGATCCAGATATCCCGATGTATTACTATCAACACCTCCATGGGTTCTCATATTTTTCCAAGCTTCTGCTACTTGTCTCTTCACTGGACCTGAGATGCACTGCTGAGAGTTTCCATTCTGAGCCATTCCTTCCACTACTTGCTTTTGCATGGCTAGAAGCTTCTCCTTATCGAATGCTTTTACGAGTGGCATCTCTAAGTCCTTTTGTTCATTCATGCCAAAGGTCTCCTTGTTATGAGCCATCTAAATAGACAAGGTGGGAGGATTTAGAATAGAGACAAAGTTTTATAATAGAATAGGGTAGAGGTAAGCATAAATTTTAGCAATTATTCAAGGTTAAGGTGAAAGCAAGAAGTAAGCACAGATAGAGCATCCTTAGACGTCTGGTTCTAACTAGGCTTGCGTCCTACAGTCAGCATTGCTTTGATACCACTTTGTAACACCCGATTTTAAGAACAAAATCAGATATGCACCATATGTGAGTTTTAGAAGACAACCCTCACATATAGCTACAAATAAGGGGTAATATCAAAGGACAATGCATAAATTACATAGCGTACATAGAAAATCAAAAACAACCTTAGGCAGCAAACCACGGAATATAACTCCAAACTTCGGGTGTTAACTTCACTCTACAGGATCCAACTGACTGGTTGATCACAAGCCCAATACTTCTCCTGAGGTGTGGGGGAGATAGCAAGAGTGAGTCCAAGACGAACTCTGCAAGTATAACAACTAGATTGTATAGATTCCACAATCTCATGATCAATGTGACATAAATAATATAGAGCATTAAACAATAATCATGAGCATATTTACACAAGAAGATTCATCACCCTTAATGTAAGAGTCCCCAAGGCCGCTCGTGACCGTGAGCACGGCTAGTATACCAGTTTTTAACACTCTGCAGAGGTTGTACATCTTTACCCATGAGTCATGATTTACCCTTTCGCCTGAGGTGATCAGCCTCGTAACCCACTGCAGGGATCACTATGAAGTCTTTCAAAGGTTTGTCTAACAGGTTAGGGCCGCTTGGTTTCGGTAGTCAGTCCGTGTGATTCTACCCCGCAGGGGATCCACGGTCTGCTATCCCCCATTTGCGCCACACGGGTAACCTCAAACAAGCTAGAAAAATTACTCATACTTGACTAAAGCCAGAGCCATTATAGCCCTCATGGTTGCACTTTCATTCCGGTTATCACTTACGAATAAATCATCAAGTTGCTAAAAAGTCATTATTATCATTTGTTGCTTTATATTAATCTAGTCACAAGATCATAGTCATAGAATTAAAACCCAAATGCTATACTTGCCTTGATCCAATTGCTCCTGCTGGTCTTGCTGATCTTACTTGCTTCCAAGACTCTGATCTTGATCACCGAAGTAATGCTCACTGTCTAATCTCGATCATCGATTATCAACACACAAACAATCGGAGACAGACATACACGAAGCAAACAAGATTATAAATAGAACAGTACACCAGCAGTAAATAAATGTAAATAAAAGTTTTCCAAAATCATCTACACGCTGCTACGATCACGTCAACGGGAAATTCACGGAAAACGAAGTTACGACGCGAAACCTACACATTAAACGGGACTACAAAGGCTATCTACGGACTTGTATTTATCTAGAAAACCTAACAGTGGTGAACCTAGACAACAAAGATACCAACGCGAAGCTTATGAAATTATGAAACTAACGCAACTTGAACGGATCGAATCGGAGCTAAAACGGAGAAGATATGAATTTTCTAAGATTTTCCTATAGAAAAGTAATTAATTAAATAGGGTCATGAAATTAAAAAGGTTTCAAACTGTTAAACCAAGTTTACTAACATAAAGTTCATGTGATTACGATTCTAAAGCAATTTGAATGGGTCAAATCGGAGTTAAAACAAATATTTTATAAGCTAAACAATGCAGTGGCAGAACTGTAAATACTGGAAAGTATAAGCAAATTAAAATAAATATAGAAAACTCAGGAAATCCACCGGCCAGGGACTGCGGGCATGATTAACTGAAAGCCGCGGGTCTCTTTAGCAAAAAGACCCGCGAAGGGGTATGAATTGATTCTGGCCATCGATCCCGCGATGGACGGCCAGGATTAGATCAGGGGGGAAGAGGGGGAGGCGCCGCTGGCAGGAACAGGGCTCTCACGGCGGTGCGCCATGGTCGGCGTTGAAGAGCTCGCCGGCGTTTGGCGATATGGCGATGTGGTGCTTGGTTTTCAAATCCGAGAGGACCGGGAGAGAGAGAATGGCAAGGCGAACACGCCAGGACCCTAAGCACGGCCGGGGAAGGCAATCTCCGCGGCGGTTCGCGATGGTGCCAAGACCCGCTCGCCGGAGCTTGAAGAAACGGACCTACGATGCACCATAAGGCTCGGGAAGTGGACGGGGAGAGAGCGGAGATGAAGGCGAGCTCACCGCAGCAAAGAACGTGAGCGGAGGCGGCTCGAATCGACGGTGAGGTGCGCGGTGAATCTCGGCGGCTTCGGTGGTGTTCTCTGTGCGCTTGAGCGAGAACAAAGGCAGGGGGAGAGAGCAGAATGGGCGCGGCAGGGGCGGCTCGGGCTCACGCACGACCAAAAGAGCATGGCGCGGGGGGAGGAAGGGGGTCGTGGGGGAAGTGGGAGCGGGGGGGTTTCGGCCGGTTGTTGTCCAGGGAAGCGGTTGGAGAGGTGGGGGATGAAGCTGACGCGTAGGCCCCACGCGTCAGAGGGAGAAGGGAGGAAGGGAGGGGGCAGCCGGATGGGCCACGGCCCAAGAGGAGAAAAGGGGGAGGTGCGGGGTGGGCTGGGCCAGCAGGCCGAGAAGGAGGGGAACAGAATTTCTTTTCTTTTTTTTGAACCAATTTTCAAATGCTTTTATAAATTGAATTTTGAACAAATTTCTTTGCACAAATTCACACATCATAAAAATAAGTGCTGCAGCATGAATGCATCAACATGTTTCTAAACTTATATTAAATTTTATTATCCCAAAATTTATTTATTTTTTCTATATTATAATGCTCACAAAAATTATTTAATTAATTCAAATTCATCTATTTTAAAAGCAAGCAAATTTTAGGGTGTTACAATCGTGGTGACTAAAACCCTACCGGCAACGCGAGAGCACAACACATGAGAGAGAGAGAGAGAGAGTTTTACTGCATAACAGCGTAGTGTCTTTGATGCATTCAACTTAGCCTTTGTAGGCTCAGATCCGCTACCCCCACGACGGTTGAGATGACAACTCTAGCTTCTTCACACGGTTGGTTGCAATCACCATGACACCCAAGATTCTACGCTAGAATACAAACATGTTTAAACCAAAAATGAACTAAAATAATGCACCTAACATGGATACAAAGTGTGACACGATTACAAGGATCTTCATCAACACCGATGTCATGTCATCTCAATGTGCTTTATGTTGAATTTAGGTTGGGGGCTAACCTCATGCACAAGAGTTTTTCAATCATTTTTCTATATCTCCATTTTTGGGGGGAAAGAACCATGTTTGGTAGTAGTTCTTTTTATAGACACTATCTTTAACTAGTTCAATAAATTCTTGCCAATACCTGGGCTAGTGCCTCTCATCAGTAGCTTGAGGATGATGAATTCAAAGCCACCAAAACTAGATAGATTTCTCCTTCTACTTCTTCCTCCCTTCTCATGTTGTGGTGTGTGTTTTCTATTGTCTCTTCTCTCACATATGGTAGCAATAACTAAATCAAAGAGGCTAGGACTTTTATTTTTATCCTTTTTGAGGATCGATCAACATCATCGATTCTAATCGAAATCAATGACTTACAAGCATTGGGCTATTGTTGTTTCACTGCTAGATTATACATAATGATCCTATAGTTATTATAATTTTCACTGTCACCTCTAATTGGCACTATGGCCTTCCATCTTCAAACCAGCATTGGAACTTCTTGTCACCATTGGCTTCTAATTGCATCATTCCACTAAACGGTAGTGCTAAGTGTTTTCACCACTGGTTCGGTGTATGATACGATGGCGGAGATATGCACTAGTTTCACCACAAGATCATACATCAAATCGAAGGTGAAAAGGTTTAGCACTGTTGGTATGTCATCCTTCTATGCCCCTCTTCCTATATATGCTCTCGCGGTGAATTACATCAAATCCGATTACTGGCGATGAAAGTCCTACTAGTGATCACTTTTTTTGTAGTAGTGTTTTAAGATTTGAAATTATCTTCAACTTTTTAATTCCTAACTAAAATGAAAATCATCGAAAGTGTACAGTATGTGCCTCTAGTCTATGCTACAAGACCATCATCAGATAACAATCTATATCGTTAATTCATTTTTGCTACCAAATATTGTGTCTTGGACAACTAATGAAGATCTTAAGGAGATTTCAAAACGGGCAAACAAGCTCACAAGGGGACCTAAAGTCAGCATCCATTTCTCATGCATTTTATGTCTTCCTGCACCTCTCCTAGAGCCTCCACAAAGTCAAATCTAGTTAGTGGGTCATTGGCTAGTTTGTTGACCATGTTCATCACCTCGTCATGAGTCTTGCTGCTAACTTGCACCACATTGTTCATTGAAGCATCATTGTAAACATTTGTCAACTCATCTCTGCTACAACCTTTTGTCTCCCAAGCAACATCATAGATGTTAACATCTGCATTGATCTGTCCATATAAAAGGAGTTGAAGTACAACAATAAGCCACTGGAATGGAATATATAATTATTAATAATCCAAATATACCATGCATCAAATTTTTTTAATCTAATTAAAGTACAATGGAAGAAGAGTGGTGAGGATATTAGTTGTCAAAAAGTATCAGGGGGAGTGCTGAAATAAGTAGCTATTTTTCAATAGATTACATATGTCATTAGAAAATAAAAAAATAAAAGGAAAATGGGCAGGCCAACAATGGTTATGATGCAACATGTTGCCAATGTTTCATAAAATTAAATCCCATTAATTTTGACATGTATAGACAGGACATGATATGTCGTATGATGACAGCAATTTGTTCACAAAGACAAAATGAAACAAAGGAAATGAGTCAAATATCACAAGATATCTATACATGTACATTTCTGACATTAATATTGATAAGTGCCTTTCTACTTTTCAAATCAGGAAGTAGAATATAAATATGCTTCTCAAGCCTTCACCTAAGTAAAATCAAGAGTCAACACAATACACAATCACATGAACAGTAGTAACATATTTTCTGCATTCCAAATTATAGGTCATTTTTGTTTTGTTCTAAGTCGGACTTCTATAACTTTAACTTTTTATAAAATGTTTAAATAAATACAATATTAAGAAATTTGATTGATGATTTAATGAAACCAATTTGATATTATAGATCGTGACACATTTTTCTATAAACTTAGTCAAAGTTAAATAAATTTGAAAGAGAGCAAATATAAAGTGAACTATAAATGTGTCAACATCTATAATATCAGTTTAGTCTCATTAAATTATCCATCAAATGTGTCTTAATAGCGCATTTATTTGAACAAGTAGATGTTAATATATATTTCAAAAAACTTGTTCAAGGTTAGAGAAATTGGACTTAAAACAAAGCAAAAATGAACTATAGTTTGAAATTCTGTAAGTTCACATGAATGTGTTAAGTTGACTCTTGATTTTACTTAGGCGAACATTGGAGAAGCATATTTATATTCCACATCTTGAATTCAAAAGTAGAGATACACTTATCAATATTGATATAAAAAATCTACAGGAATAGATAGCTTCCTATGATACATTTGCTATCCTTGTGAACAAATTGCTTTGATCATACAACATACCATGTTGTGCCTGCACATGTCTAAATTTTATCATTGATCTTTTTTGAAACCATTGGCTATATGCTGCATCATAGCCATTGTTAGGCTGCAATTTTTCCATTTTAAATTTCTTATTTTGCAATGACATATGTAAGCCCTTAAAAATAGCTACTCATCTTATCACCCCCTTGGTACTTTTTTTGAAGCTAATATGCTCAGTACTCTTGTTCCATACATTAATTCGATTAAAAAATAAAGTTTCATGCATTCTATTTTGATTATCAGTAACTATAACGCCATATATATTTGATTCCAGTGGCTTAATGTTGTACTTTAATTTCTTTTACATAATCAGACCACCGTAGATGTTAAGACCAATAGGGTTGCTTGTTAGATGGAAGGCTGTATAGATGAGTTGATAATGTTTGTCATGATGCTTCAATGAATAGTCTGCGGCACAAGATAACAAGCAAGACGAACAATGAAGTGATGAACATTGCGAAGTAGTGGCCAATGACCTATTGATGGACTTCGTGGAGGCTCTAGGAAAGGTGTCAAGGAGTGTCTCACCTGAAGACGTAAAAATGCATGAGAAATGGATGGCTGACTTTGGGTTCTCTTGAGAGCTTGATGGTCCTTATTCGAAATCTCCTTAAGATTTACATCAACATTGTTGTGCAAGACACGGTATTTCGTAGCAATTAATGAATTAATGATATACATTGTTATCTGTTGATAGGCTTGTAGCATAGACCAGAGGCATAGATTGTCCTCTCTTGACGATTTTCATTTCACTGATGCCAGGAATCAATAAGTTGATGATTGTTTCAAATCTTGAAACACTACTATAGAAATAATGAGCATCAACAGGACTTTCACTATCGGTTATGTGAGAATCGGCAGTGATGTATTTCACCACTTGATCATACACTAGTACAGGAAGCTTAATGGAGGATTCCACTTGCTGCTATGATCCACTTAAATTGATACCATTTAAAAATGATAATTTGTTGGGCTGTCCCTCCAAGGATGATTTTGAGCCCAGAGCAATCCAAATGTTGTGTAGGTGAACTTTGTCTTCTCCTTCCTCTATCACTTAATTTTCTTCTAATGTTTGAACATTATTTTCTCATACAATTTATTCTAACATGTTATATTACTTTATACAAGTACTAGGGGTGGAGGATCCGATATGGCAAGGTACCCCTTAGCAAATCGCCGGCAGTTCATCCCAGTTCGGCGTCTACAATGAGCCCATGGCTCCATCTCTGAGAAGGCTTGTTCTGTAGGACCGCTGAAAGAAAACGATGAGATGTGATAAACGAATCATTATTGTAGTTGGTCCCTAGAAAAATTATTATTGCAGTTGGACTACTTGGGCTGACTAGTGTTTTTGTTTCTGGCTTTCTGCAGCCCATATAAGTTCCCTATCGATCTGGTCATGTCACTATTGTCTGTCGTGGTGCCATCCTATCCTCATTCCTAAAGCCGCGCCGTGAATCCTCGAAGAGGCAATCAGTTGAAGACGAATCAGCGATCACGAGTAACGAACCTATGAGGCAAAACGACAGATATGTATTGGACATTTTAAATTTTTACATAACAATTTTTTATATGAGTACAAAATTATTTGTCATTTGCGCTTTTATAAACTTTTGTGAATTAGTGGCCATGGACTTCAAATTTGAGGGATATTTTGCACTTATAATGTTGCTTTGTTTTTATTGGCATCTCCATTGGGATACCTTAATTTTATTTCTTCCTCCGCCACTGTGTACAACCCAACATCATGTAAAAATACGAATCTTTGTGCACTAAACATTCATATATTTTGACTGATCAATTGTAAGAGTTTTTTATATACAACTGTACATATGTTTGACTTTGTTATTTGAATTATCATATATATATATATATATATATGACGCGTTTCTTTTACACGCGCGTGTAGTTACTCTCATCTATATATCTCTAGATTTAAGGTGTATATGACCGGACGAAATGTATATAGACAAAGTATATGATCATACTAGACCATCTAGAGTGATATGTATGTTAAGTATGCATGCATACATAAAGTATATGGTTATATTTATTGTATATAATATAGCAGTGGCATTTTAGTAATATATTTAAAATATAATTTTTTTTTTTGAAAATTTTTCGCGTGGTAAGATCTAGAGTATCTAGGGTGTAGAATAGCGCTGCCGTGTATATATAATGGATAGTTCGTATCCGGCTTCATCTATCCGCAGATAGAATCGGACCAATTATTACAAAGTTTCACCCGAGGGCAAACTCACATGCTGCAAACAAGGTTTACAACCAACCAAACGGGTAACCGAAACAAAATAAGGTTCAGACTAAGCATGACCAATATATCTTGTTGATAACCATCCATTAGAACTAAAAAATTGCAGAGCTGATGTCTCTAAGTGTTGTCCTGCGATAATCAGTTGATCCCGCAGATCATTATGCCGCTGCAATCTTGCCCATTGCTGAAGCCAATGTGTTCCCCTGAAAAGAACCTGCAAAAAAGATTTTGGTCTGCATTTGTCAAAAACCACCTCGTTCCTAGTTATCCAAATTGCCCAACAGAGTGCAGATGCTGTAGTTAATAACAATGAATTATACTTTTTGGTTGCTACTTTTGACCACCTAATAAAAAGGTCATTTATGTCCCTAGGGGGTGAAATTCTAAAAGTATATGTACAGCACGCCATAAGAATTTGGAGTAAACACAGTCTAAAAAAAAGATGTTGTATGGATTCTGGAGAGTGACAGAAGCAACATTTTCTATCCCCATTCGAGTTTTGCCTAACTAAGTTGGGAGTGTATGCTATGAAAACCAACTAGCTATGCAAACTATGCAAACTCTAATTAAGCGCACACGATTCTAATCCGATGGCTTCCGGTGGAGGTGGGACAATTAACCACTTAAACCCTCCCACTAATCTAATCTTATTCATTTTTTTTCAACTCACCCCACCTCCACCCGATCGTGTCTCCTGGAGTCGAGTCGCGTCTTGTACCGTGCCGCCGCCCATCCTGCTTCAGTACGTTTAATCTAGTGCTGAGTTGAGGGTGCAATTCTGAAACTTGCATAAATTAGTACCATGCATAACACTTTGGTTGTGTACAGCAAGGTGTGGCCAAACCCAAAGGACCGCTGGAGGCACTTAGGCCAAAGCTTCAGGTATCATTCTGGCTAATGTACATATACACGGTCAGCCCCTAGCCTAAGTGTTGCTGAACCTCAGCCAAAATTACTGACTCCGATCCGTTGAACATCACACTGGTGTACAGTAGATGACATTATGTTGCTTCTTATTCTTTTCTAGTTTATTATTGTTTCAGCCAACACGCCAACAACAGCAATAATGCACACGAGGCAGGAGGGACGGCGGCACCGTATGTACAGGATGGGCGGCGGCACCGTACAGGACGCGACTCAACTCGAGGAGACACGATCGGGTGGAGGTGGGGTGAGTTGAAAAAATGAATAAGATTAGATTAGTGGAAGGGCTTAAGTGGTTAATTGTTCCACCTCCATCGAAAGCCATCGGATTAGAATCGTGTGCGCTTAATTAGAGTTTGCATAGTTTGCATAGCTAGTTGGTTTTCATAGCATACGCTCCCATATATATATATGGCTTTTTTTAAACTATCATATGTATGCCCCACATTCAACTTAAAGAAAAGAATATACATATATATAACCGGATTCACTGGGGCACTCGGCAAAGCCCATATTGCACTTGGCAAAGGCTTTGTCAAGTGCCTCATTCGGCAAAGAGCGCTCGACAAAAAGGTTGTCGGTAAAGTTGTATATGCCGAGTGTCATTTGTCAAGTGCCGGTTTGACACTCGGCAAAATAAAACATTAGGTAAATTTTTAATCTAGAAAACCAAAAAATAGAATTTTTTTTAGGCGAGACCCCCACTAGCCATGGTATTTTTTTTTGCAAAAGTATAATACTTAGCCACCAGGTTTTGAATCCGAGACCTCACTCTCGCATGTCTCCTCATCTAACCATTGCACTACATTATCACTTGTACCTACTTTCTGTTTTGATCCACTCTCGCATGTCTCCTCATCTAACCATTGCACTACATTATCACTTGTACCTATTTTTTGTTTTGATTTGCCACATATTATACCAAACCCATTGATTATTTGAGGCTCTAAATAAATTTTAATCAAAAAGTTGTCAACTATAAAGCTTCATTATTTTTCAAGATCTATAATTTTTATTTAGGTTATTTTTTTTCATTTGAGGTTGTTTGAAAAATTGAAATTTTAAATTTTTAAAATTCAAATATAGTTTTGTGAACAACATTACTATCGCTTTGTCGAATGAAGAAATGACCAAAATAAAAGTTATAGATCTTGAGAAATTATACAACTATATAGTGGAAAACTTTTTTATTTGAATTAATTTACTACTTTAAAATGTGCTTTGAATAAATTGTTTACCAAGTATAAAAAACACTTGGAAAAAAAGCTTTTTGCTAAGTGCCAAAAAAACACTTGGAAAGAAACTTCTTTGATGAGTGAGTGTTTTTTATTAAGCACTCGGCAAAGACAAAAAAAACACTTGGCAAAACACGTGGCAATCGACAAAGAGCCGAAATCCGGTAGTGATACATTAACTAATATTTTCTCTTTTTTTGACAAAATATCTTTAATTGCTTTTTATTCCTCCATTGGGCAAACAACAAAGAATAAAATATCTTAATCCAAGTACAAACTGCATGTAATAAATAATTAAATATACTATATAATATGCTACTACTCCAGTACTACTCAGCATCGATCTGTTCCTGCATGATCTCAGTGGTGGTCTTGTTGATGAGCTCCCACGCGCTCCGGACGTGCCTCTCCTCCTGCAGCGACGAACCCACGGCGAACCGCAGCACAAACCTGTCGCCGACCACCGTGTGTGCCAGGTACGCCTTCCCGGTCCTGTTCAGCCGCTCCATGAGCTCACGGTTGACCTCCTCGGCGTCCTCCTCCGTCATGCCGCCGCCATGGGGCCTGATCCTGAAGCACACAAGCGCGAAGTTCCTCGGCACGACGACCTCGAACCTGTCGTCACCGCGCACGGCGTCCTCGAACATCTTGGCCATGGCGACGTCGCTCCGGATGTGCTCCTGGAGCTTGGCGGCGCCATAGGTGCGCATGACCATCCAGAGCTTGAGCCCCCGGAACCGGCGGCCGACGCCGACCTGCATGTCCTTAAGGTCGGTGACGTTGCCGGACTCGCTGGCGTCGTTCTTGAGGTACTCCGGGTTCGTCTCCAGCGAGTCGGTGAGCCTGTGCGTGTCGCGCACCCACAGGCACGTGCAGTCGAGGCATGTGAGCAGCCACTTGTGCGGGCTCATGCTGATGGAGTCGACGCGCTCCACGCCGTCGAGGTGGTGCCGGAACTCCGGGCAGATGCACGCGCTGCCGGCGTACGCTGCGTCGATGTGGACCCAGGCTTTGAACACCGCGGCGACATCGGCAATGGCTCCGACAGGGTCCACGGCGTTGGACGACGTGGTGCCGACGGTGGCGCAGACGTAGGTCGGCACGAGGCCAGCCTCGACGTCGGCCCTCATGACCTCGAGCAGCCTCGCCGGGTCGAGGGCGTAGTCCGTCTCCGGGCCGGTGGGGATGAAGCGGATGTTGGCAGGATCGAAGCCGGCGAGGCGGCACGCCTTGAAGAAGGTGGAGTGCGTCTGTTCGGCGGCGTACACGGCCAAGCGCGGCAGGCCGGACACGCCGTGGGAGCCACTCCGGCGGAGGGCTGCGTCACGCGCGCGACGAGCGTGACGAGCGTGACGAGCATGTGCTCCTGGAGCTTGGCGGACCGCAGCTGGTCGCGTAGGTACCCCGGCTTGACGTCGGGCAGCACGGGGAGGGAGTCGACGGATTTGTAGTAGTCGGAGATGAAGTCGACGGCCTTGTGGAGGTAGGAGCGGACGTCGTCGGGGTTCAGCGGCTGGAAGCCGGTGGCGGCGGCGTCGCCGATGGCAGAGAAGGCGGTAGGGTTGGTGTCCAAGCTGCCCATGGCGGCTCTTATCGATCGCTTAAATGGTGATGAACACAACTGGGACGAAGTTGAAGCTTAGAGAGGTCGTCGAGCTAAGAGAGGCTGAGTGCAGCTGAGGACAGGACGAGGTCACTAGCCCTGACTGCTGGAGCTGAGATTGCTCGGTGGCTCGGTGAGGTTTGGTGGGGAAGAAGGCAGAAGTTAGGGTTGGGCTATATAGGCATGGAGATGGAGATGGAAGAGGAGGCAAGGCAGCAAGTGAGAATGGCGTGGCGACGAGGGCGTCGGCGGGGTCGTATCGTATGTGCGACTGCTGCTGCTCGGGGGAGACGAGACGAGGTTGGTAGGAGACGAGAATTTGGCTCCGGACTCGCGCGGGTTGTGCGATGGTTGTAGCGATTTATGGACTAGTAAACGTGTCGATCAGCTAATTAATCTACCGTGATATATATAGATCCTATATATTAATTTGTTGTAGCGATGGTTGATCATCGAATCCATTTGTGTTTTAGTTGAAATTTGTTTCTGTTATTAGAGTCTTGGTAAGTAGGGGAGGGGAGGACTTTTCCATTTGTAATTTTAATTTCCATTTATGTGCCAATTTTACTTCTACTTTTAGCACTACCACATGATTTATTAACGGAGGAGGGTCGTTTTCTATTAATAGGCTTTTCGGAGGCAAACCAGGAATTTGAACCCGCAATCTAACACTCAACACTGTATCACACCTCTACCACTACACCACACACGCATTCAAATATATATATAATATATGTTATTTTTTATATAAAAATTTTGTAATCCTATATTGGATATTTTGGCTACTAAATGAACTCAAATCTTATAAAGTACTGTAACTTTGCTATAGAATATATCTAAATTTGAGATTATTTGAAAATCTTTTAAACTTGAATACAAGTATATGTGAACTGAAAACACATTTGAGAAGCTAAACGACTTTATTTTGGGACCGTAAATAGTTTCAATTCAAAAACATTTTAACTATAAAGTTGTAGATCACGTCGGAGGCTACAATTTTGATATATAAAGTATGTCTTCATCCGAGTTCATATGAAAATATTATGGATTATTTTTTGTTGCAACTATTTATGGAGGCAAACGAACATCTTAAGACGACATACTCTTAGAACATCCGCTTATGAAAATCATTGATTAGCCGAGATGGCCGTCTTAAGATATCTGCCTTTGAAAATCGATTTAGTACGAATTGTCTCTATCAATTGATGATTTTCGAACATGGATGTCGTAAGGATTTTGGGTGGTGGGGGCATTTTCCTAGAGCTCTCCGTAACCGTTTAGGGAAGTGGTCGCCAGATGTGCCCGTCTGCGTTATTCTTTTTGGCCTGCCTTGTAAAATTATTTTTGTAATAGTGTCTGCCTTAAATATAAAACTATAGAGGTGCCTCACGGCTACAAATGCAATCCGCATATGGTTTAATCCTAGTGCAACTTTAGCTTGTACCCTACTTAACAATGTTAATTTAGCTGTGCCCTACTCTCAATTTCATTAGCTTGGTTCATTAAGTTCCATGTAGATGCATGTAAGTTTTCACACCATGACACCAAATGTTACACCTTGAATATTGGTTATATATTTTGTTTTGTGTACCATTTAGTACATTTTTGTATTTTTATAGAAAATTGTTTGACTTTTTATATAAATATATTAATATACCATTTATATTGATGGTTTGTCTAAAATATTTGTGTTTGATCATGTTGCCAAATTACTAGTACAAAAAATATTATAATCATATTTAACTTAATTATTTAATGCTTGATTTGTTTTGTATCAACCTAGCAACACATTAGTGCACAAGGGTCATATTCATACTTGATCGCTTGATCGTGCCTGTAAGCAAGCATTAAACAACTTGTGTGTGTGTGTGTCTATATATATATATATATATATATATATATATATATATGTGTGTGTGTGTGTGTGTAAATAGACAATCCATTGTATGGGCTGTCATTAAACAACTTGTAGATATATATGTAAATAAACAATCAATTGTATGAGCTATTTATTTAGCTGTGCGTGAATTATAAAAACTTCAAAGAACATGCTGTCTATGGGCTATACATGCCTATGCGTATGTCAGGATGGCGTGTGCAAATTGCTTTATCTATATTTCTTTCCTACTAGATAGTCGAGAGTTTTGTTCCCACTAGATAGTCGAGAGTTTTGTTGACACTACAATTGTGCAGTTTCTTCTTACCCCGATTGCTTGTCAACTTGAGGTGATCCCCTCACTTTCTCATTTATCCAAAAGTTGTAGTATAAAAGTGGCCCAAAGCTCAAACAAACAGTACCTAATCTTATATGAAAGCATTTTGATGACATGACGTAGAATTAAAAACTAGTGGAACTACTCTAAGTTGG
Source organism: Sorghum bicolor (assembly GCF_000003195.3). NCBI lineage: Eukaryota > Viridiplantae > Streptophyta > Magnoliopsida > Poales > Poaceae > Sorghum > Sorghum bicolor. The sequence continues at coordinate 3,113,743 of NC_012876.2, read as the reverse complement.
CCCATATATATACATAGCATATTATATTCAAAAAATAAAAGTGCCATGGCAAATAAATAATTGCATGCAGAGATGCCCCAAGCTCTTGCAAACACGGTATGTAGAAACAATTTTTAGAGGTGTTTCTATCCGTGGTTGGATAAACACCCGCTAGTACAAAAATCATTTTTGCTGGCACTTTGTTTTTTCTTACGGGTGATTGACAATTTTATTACGTCAGTAAAAAAAAGTCTGTGGACGTACGCATTTAAAAAAATTCTGTGAGCACCGCCTCTAGAAACAGATCACGCTCAATATTTTTGAGCTCTGAGTACGTCGCAGTAAAACAGGTTAGCCATGCACGTACGCATTTGAATGGCGTATACCAGTCGATCAGGCGCTTCACGCTTGGAAACAGTCGAGCAAACGTGGTTTGGTCGCGAAGACTCGACATTGCCAACGTTGGTGAAATACTAGAGATTGGTTTACAATTCGCCCCGTCCCCAAGTGACAGCGATCGACGTGTCTTATTATATACTCCCCCTATCTTGTAATATAAAATATTTTAGCATTCAAAATTTATTCTCAAATATAAGATATTTCAGAAGTTAAAAACCAGTTTTGTATTTAAAACTTTCTATTTATCAATCGGTCACCACTAATTTTATTAATGGTAGCATTTGATTTAGAGACAAAGTGAGGGCACATACGTCTTTTGTGTTCTCTCTTAATTTATTAAAAAATAGAATACACTATATTACAGTATGAAGAGAGTATGCATGTGTATCACGTAGCTATGCATGCACCCGTACAGAACAGGTAACTTAACCCAGTAGTTCAATTCGCACGGGTTTTGTTACAACCACAAGATGAATCAACTGAAAATTGCTATATACAAAGTCGAGGACCGACGGAAGGCGACGAACTTGCGCTGTCCAAATTTGGAGTGAACTGTGAAGCCGTCGTGTGGCATGGCATCGATCGATCGATCCCTGAGGTTCACACAGATGTGCTTTTCAAGTCCTACTTTACTTCGTGCAGCTAGCATACGTGCTCTACCAGCCTCTTTCTTTGTTTTGTTTCAAAAAAGGTCAGCGTTTTAACTTTATTTGAACATGGACGCATATGGATGCATCCATGATTCATTGCATGCATCATGTCGAATTCTTATTGGACGTGACGTCCTTTCAGCATCAAGTAATTTTCATTTTTACGCAAGATGGTCCATATATGTCCGTGCCCAATCAAATTTCCACTATCAAAATACTCTCCCTCCATTTTAAATTATAAAGGCCCCTTTGAATTGCTTGAATTTCACAGGAAGCAGTTTGTTTTTATAGAAAAGAAATGTAGGAAGCAGAAAATTTCCCGCATTCCAAAGAAGGCCTATGTTATTTTGGTTACATAGCTTTTGCTATGTATATCAAGATATAGAATATATCTAGGTGTATAGTAAGAACTAGACCTCTATAAAAAACCAAAATGATTTTTAATTTCAAATGAAGGAAATTTTGTATTGTGCAATGCACGAACCACATATATTGGACAAAGGCCAAATTAAGTTTTTCACAATGCTAGCTGTGTTTGTGTGTGTCAAAGAAATGTGGCCATAAGTGGTTTGAGTAAATTGGAATTCATGATCGCTCGGTGTAGATCACGCTCGCATGCTCTGCCCAGCTGGCCGGAGCGGTGAGCACACGCTCGGCTCTGCATGCTAGGCCCACAACATCTTGCTACTTGCAACATTAGATCTAAAGACCAAAAGAAGGGGTATAGACCTTCGGTGAACTAATTAAAAAGTTTATTAGAACAAACAATGTAGTTTCAAAGTTAATGGACCTAAGTGGTACCCCCTCAAGTTAATGAACCTCTTGTGCATTTTACTCATAAAGAAATAACATTGTTTCTATACTATGATGGAACACTAACGCTAGTTGTAAGGGAATGAAAGAGAGCGTACATCCCTAGGGGCTCTTCGTGTAGGAGGGGGGATTGTGCCTGCATTACATAGGAGAGAAAGTAGCTCTCGACCAGAATTGAACCTCACACAATTTAGCTTTAGAGTGAATTTTTAATTTGTACACTATCCTTTTTTTAACCTCATCTATATTTTCTTACTGGGAAATCTAAACTATAACCGAGTGTTTCAAGATATGTCAACACTCGGTCATTTTCCTTGGTTGGATTCGACGGCGAGTCCATCCAGACCATTAGATATGGTTTTCCTTCTTTTCCAAACAAAAAAATTGGTGATTGTCGCTACCCACCACGGCCTTCATGATGGATCATTTTTCTCGAGAATTTTTTCTTTTATTTCTTTTCATGTCCTTTCATTTTCTTCCTTTTCCCCTTCCTTCTTCCTAAAATTGGATCTAATAGAATTAATGTTGTATTTGTTGAAAACATTATAGTTACTATCAATTTATATTAGACTTATTATAGCTAATATATGTAGATTACATAGTAAATATATGTTATTAAAAATATTATATGCACATCGAAGGGGCTCGATCGTCGTAGATGGGGGCATGAGCCCCCCTTAACTTCCCTACATAGGATGTTCCATAACGGCTTGTTCGCTTCCAAGTTCCAAGCAACTAATTTGTTTGATTATGCTTGCTTTGTTTATCTAATTAACTTTAACCATCTACGTAAGGTCTACGTACTTGCTAAACTATTGCATATGGTTTTGAATTTGTTCAAATCAACAATATCAACTATGCAGTCAGCCACACACAAACATCAATATTGCCTCTACCATACATTACATCAGTACAAGCAACGCGACACCAAGTACTTTGGACAATTTTGTATTTTCAGGGCTTATATGTTTGATCTATAAATTTATTGAACTTAAATGTCTATTTCTATTGCAGTTTGTACCAGACTACAAAAAAAGCATATGCCACGGTGATCAATAATGAGATGCACAATACATATGCTAATTACAAATAGCAAATCTAAATCTATGTGATCTACAGAATTTTAGTACACATATTTGTTCGACATAGATTTATAATTCTTATTTGTTGGACATTTTGCCTTCTTATTTATAAGACTACTACAATGAACATTTGCAATAATGAACATTTGTAAAAAGTAGTGCCCGGGGCTAGCTAACCGGTGGGCTCGGCAGCTTGGGCCTTGACTAGTGGGTCCCACCACTTCCGTTGTCAGCAGGGCGGCCCTTGGTCCTGTGACGCACTGGGCCAAGAAGGATCAGCTGGCTTGCTGCCAGCCTTTATAGGCCCGGCCCAGGTTGAAAAAGGATCGGGGAAAACGTGTTGGGCTGATATCGCGAGACTGTGGACCTGTGCTTGTGAATATCAATCCAATCCTGTTTCTTAGGAAACAAATTGGGTAAGGATCATCTCTACCAAAATGTGGTGCGGATTGTTTCATTGACGTAATATCATTTTAAGGGCACACATGCTAAATCAGATATCCCATGGTTCACGTGTCAGCTACACATCCGTACCATGTTGTCGTGCGGACCATCCGTACCGGATTTGTTTCGTCCCCGCAGGATAGCCTGATGTGGGTGGATGCAGAAAACGGTACGGACAAGACCGAATTCGTTTAGAGAGGTCAAGATCTGTCCGTATCCGAGTCCGAATATTCAACATCCGATACCGTATCCGTATCCGAATATTTAAATCGTATATTTATGATGTCGACATCCAACCATATCTTATCCGACATGATTGACATTATCCGTATTCGAATCCAAATCTGACCATAAATATGAAAACAAATATGATATCAGTGATATCCGCTCGTATCCGATCTGTTTTCATCCCTAGGATGCGAAGAAAAAGCTTGCAGTGGAAACTGATGAGCTTGGAGTTGAATTTGGCTTTGCATTTGCGCTCGCACGGGGCGTCCTCGTATCTCGGACGTTGCCCCACCTAAACAAAAAATCAATTAATCAACCGAGACAGTTGTACGTACGTACGTACGTATATGAGTGGTTAATAATAACTGTAAAACCAATCTAATTGAACAATAAATAAACGGAAGAATTTATATGTACTATTCATGCATATAAATTGAGTAAATAAAATAAGTAAAGTAGCTTCATTTTCTTCGTATGTGTGTACGTATATATAGGTACCTGCTGCCCACATGGAGGATGTCATGACCAGGAGAAGGATGCAAATAGCAGCGGATGTCGAGTGCACGGCCTTCATGGTATTCGATCGAGGGTCCATACGCAGGGAAGAGCGTGTTATTTATATATAACCAAATGTTTGCTTAAATGCCACATCAATGCTGGCGTATCTCACGGCCAAGATTCCAAATCCCTCGATCGCTCTCCTACACGTAAATAATAGTAAATTAATGTGTTGGTATCCAATTCGATCATATGTATGGTTCCATATTCTGAATGGTCTTCACTTTAATTACTATTTATTGTTGTGTTGAACAATAATAAATACTACTATAGAAATGATCTTTTAGAGCGGCTGCTTTTTTTAACTGAACGCATTGGAAATCATATTCAATCACTACCGGAGAGCCGGCTTTTGCCGTGTGCCTGCCTATTTGCCGTGAGCAACACACAGCAAAGCCCGGATTTGCTGTGTGCCCAACCCACGCACACGGAAACGCCAGTCACACAGTATACCTAGCCTTTGCCGTGTGCTGCCCACGCAAACACCAGACACACGGCGAACTCAAACTTTTGCCGTGAGCAACACACGAAAAAAACAGGACACACAATAAAAGCTAACCCCATGCTAACGTCCACCCTCAACCGTCAAAGTTTGGTGTTGTGCGGCCGTTAGGCACACGGCAAAGCCTGGGTTTGACGTGTGCTTGAGGCACACGACAAACAATTTGTCTTTTTTTCGGATTTTGCCCTCCAAATTTTTTCTTCTCTACACACTCAAATTTCATAAAATTTGAAACATGTTTGCTATATTTTTGCAATTAACAACATTTATTTTTAGTTTTTCGGATGTGGTCAAATTTAAACTATGAGTCAGTGAAATAGTTGGAAAAAATATCAGAAAAATGATATTCATGTTATCCAACCCTGTCTGAGAACACACATTCGAAACGGAAATGACTTTCGAATGCCGTGGTTAGGAGACACGACGCCGAACGTGCGTCAGTACTTTTCAAAAATTATAATAAATGCTATTTTGTTCCATAAATCTTGAAACTTGTACATATGAGGTCATAGAAAAAGTTTGGAAAGATTTCGAACAAGTTGTCATGTATGATGTGTAAAAACCGGACAATCTCCGGAGAAGTTTTAGAGAGTTGCGAGTGAAGGAGCATGAGTTGGTGTAGATTTGACTTTCGTATTTGAGTTTAATTTCGAAACTTTTTCTATAGGCACTACACCACATAGGTTGTGTCATGTCCAAATTTGGGAATTTTTCAGAATCGTTTGCTATTTCTTAATTATTTTCAGCATTTATTGATTTTGAAACGAGAAAATTCACAATTAAAGAAATAAACACATGAAATAGTGGTGTAACATGTTTGTAAACATGGAATAGACATTGTGAAGTTAATTTGACAAAGTAATTACATAAAAACTTCAATTTATTAAGTAAGTATACTTGTAAAGAAAAAATTATAGGATTGATACATAAAATGTTGTTAACTGTTTGTCGTGTGCCCCTTGCTGCAGCACACGGCAAACACATAGTTTGTCGTGTGTTAGCAGTGGTACACATGGCAAAGAGTTTTTAAAATGAAAAAATAAATGAAAACAAAAAATGAAACAAATAAGTAAAAAATGTTCGCTGTGAGCCCGATCGTGGCACACGGCAAAGAGCCGATGTTTGCCGTGTGCCCTTGATCCAGCACACGTCAAACCCCCCTCGGGGGGACTTATCCACATCACGCCCGCAATCTCCCCCACTCCCTCAGCTCACACCCCCACGCTCCTTGACCGCCACCGCCACACCCACCTACGCTGCCGCTGGCCGCCCATCCCCCTTCACCGTCGGCCGTCCATCCCCCCACCGCCGGCCACCGAAGAAAGGGAGGAGGAAAGGAAGAGGAGGAGAAGGGGAGGAGGAGGAGGAGAAAGGGAGGAGAAGGAGGAGAAAGGGAGGAGGAGAAAGGGAGGAGAAGGGGAGAAGGAAAGAAAGAGGAGGATAAGAGGGAAGGAGAAGGAGGAGAAAGGGAGGAAAAAGGGGTTGCCGGTTGCCGTGCTCACCGCGTCCGTCCCGCAACGCCATGACGATTGTCGCCCCGACACCGTGAGCACCACCGCCCTTCGTCGCACACAAGGTAGTTGTTGTAGTGGTTGCCGACCATGTGCCGCTATGTTAGCCAGCCCTCGTGCCGCTATGGTTACCAGCCATCATGTCGTTGTGTTAGCCGGCCATCGTGCCGTTGTGATTGTCGCCCATTATGCCACTGTTTTGTTGTAGGTTTTGGAAACCTCCTCGTGTAGGGGAGATGCTGCCAAAATTTTCATTAACACTATTATTTTTGCGAGAGAACGTTAGGTCGTGGGAGCAGAGGCGTTCCTCGGAGCCATGGGTCTGCCTGCACCGCTAGCCTAACTCCACCACCACCCAAGGTATAACCGCGCATTCTATTTGTGTCGTAGTTTACGTAACCGAGTTAGGCGTCTCCCATTCGAAAGAGATACGATTGGAAACGACCGTATCTGTTTCGAATTGTCCACGTTATTTGGACAGCCTGAGGTTGCATAGATGGGTTTAGTTTCCATATGCACTCCAATCCGAGATAGAGTTTCGGCATCACCTCCCTGTTGTTCTCCGGATACACAACCTCCCCGCCAGGACGTGTATTTAGAGAATAGCGGGGAGGTGGTGCCGAAATTCTGTCTCACATCGGAGTTGAGACAGGTTGACGATGCTTGTGCACATAGGGTCATGTGATATGCTGGTTATGACGTGAATGGATATCGCTTCCACACAACAAGGCACGAGCAAGGTCATCCTAACCGGAATACCACAAATACCGGAGTTTTCATGCCCGACCAAAATGGGATGGACTATTATGGAAGAATTGAAGACATATACGAACTCATGTTTCATGGTTGCATAGATATTAAATCCGTCATATTCAAATGCCATTGGTTTGACCCTGAAGTAACAAGACAGACGCCTAATCTTGGGCTAGTTGAAATTCGACAGGATTCCGTCTTACTAGGAGATGATGTATTCATTGTGGCCCAACAGGCCACACAAGTTTATTATACGTCGTACGTGTGCAAAACCGATGCACGTCTTAAGGGTTGGGATGTTGTGCACAAGGTATCACCGCACGGTGGAGTACCGGTACCAAATAAGGAAGATTACAACCTTGACACTGACACATATGAAGGGGAGTTCTATCAAGAAGAGGGTATAGAAGGGACTTTTGTGATAGACTTAACTGAAGCCATGGATGTGGCCATTGTTGTTGAAGATGACGATGGCGTTGAGGTTGAAGATGTGAGGGACTTACAATTACTTGAGCAGTTATGCTTAGACAATGACAATGGTGATAATGATGCTCCTCCGGTTAGTGATGAGTACTTAGACATGGCTAGTACATATGATGAGATGGAGGATGCACCGAATGCCGGTTATGAAGATGATGATTATTTCTAATACATGTATTATTATGTTATCCTTAATTTGCATCTCTATCTAAGTACGTGTTGTTTATTTGTGGTTACTGATTTACTCTTCTTACATGCAGGTCATTGAACAAAGATGGTTGTCACACCCATATTTTAAGAACAAAATAGGATGCATAAAAGACTCATATGTGCCCCAGGAATAGTCGCACACATAAGTAGACAAATCTCAATTGTACCATTGCAGTGTTTATTACATAGCGGAACATAATAAATCACATAGTCTTACACAAAAATGATAATAATATTAAACAACGCTCTCGACGGAAGCTCCACACAGGGACACTGTTGACTGGTTGACTCCAAACCTAGTACTCATAACGATAATCCTCATTCCAGTCACCTTCATTATCATATCCTGAGGTGTTGGGAAATTGCAAGAGTGAGCACATATCGTACTCAACAAGTATAACCAAGGGTTCATGAGGCTCAAATAGCTGACACTGGTTTGACTGCATTTAGCTTTTAATAGTTGATAGCATATTTAATCATTGGATAGCAAATGTCAAGGTAGCATAATTAAATCCCATAACCACATGATCAATGTATACAAGAATTAAGAATAACACATATAAACAACATAATAAACCATCATTTATTATCATTATTCACATTCATCAGTGTCCATCTATTCCGTCAGTTTTCCGGGCCGCCCGTATCCGTGGGCACGGCTAGTATACCAGATTTAACACTCTGCAGAGGTTGTACATCTTTACCCATGAGTCGTGATTTACCCTTTTGCCCGAGGCCCGTCGACCTCTTAGCTCACTTCCAAGGAAAACCGGCAGGGTTCACTATGAAGTCTTTCAAAGGTTCGTCTAACAAGTTAGGGCCGCAAGGTTTCCTTTGCGCGCAGATATAGATACCCCCCTTCCGAATGGCACAATGACGCGCAGCCTATACACATAAGGACAGGGGCTCGCACTATACCCAAAACGGTTCAGCCCCTCCGCCCTTTCGGGTAACCTCTAACAAGCTAGAAAAGCTTACTCATACTTGACTAAAGCCAGAGCCATATAGCCCTCATGGTTGTACGAGTTGTCCCAGCTTTTGCCAAGGGATAAGTCCTTATGGAGGGTCAAGATCAATCCAGCAAAAGCTAGAGTTCTTTCCACCCTTTATATTCAAGTTGCTAGAAGCTTATTTTATTGTTTATTGTATATTCAAATATTCATGTTACAAGATCATGGATTATTAATCAAGCACTAGCAAGAACTACCCAAATGCATATCCAAATAGGTAACAAGGAATTCAGGATAACAATCATCTATGATTTTGCTACGGTCATCAAGGTGGTAGCATGCATATGATATATATATGTAGTTATAAGTGAATAGGTAACAAGGATGGTCCCAAGTTATACTTGCCTTGCTCAAAGCTCTCCTGAGCCTGCTGGTCCTCAAAAGCTTGGTCTTGATCACCAACGTACAGCTCACCGTCTATTCCCAAACATCAATCAACAACACGCAATCCAATGGAGACAATCATACACAAAGCAAACAAGGTATAATTAGAACATTACACCAAACAGTGGTAAAACAAATATAAAAGTTTATCAAAATATTCTACGCAGCGCTACGATCACACAAACGTAAAGTTCACGAAAATCGGAATTAAAACGTGAAAGATATGAATTTTCTAAGATTTCCTATAGAGAAATAATTAATTAAATAGTACCAGAAAATTAAAAAGTTTCAAAACAGAGAATAAATAGTTCTATCATGTAGAGCATATAATTACGAACCTAACGCAATTTGAATGGACAAAAACAGAGTTAAAATGAATATTTTATAAGCTATCTAAGTTCAGTGGCAGTTCTGTAATTAGCTGAAAACATAAACCAAGTTGAACAGACAGGAATACGCTTTCAATCAAAGGAAACGTAATCTGTGCCAGGGCGCCAGGGACCGCGGGGTAATTAACCAATCTTTCCAGGGACTCTTTATGAAAATTGTTCTAATCTCGGCCGTTGATCGTCGGTTGGATGGTCACGAGCTGCTCCTGGGGTCCTTGGCGGTGGCCGGCTGGCCTCTCCCTGTCCGATGCGGTGGCCGCCATGGCCGGAGAGCGAAAACTCGCCGGAGCTCCTCGGCTTCTCCTTTCCGAGCACCGTTTTTTGAAAGGAAAATACCGGGAGGGCGAGAAGCTCACCGCGAACGAAGCTGGGGGCTTGGCTCGGGCCGAGAGCTAGCAGAGGGGCGTGTCCACGCGCGGCGGCGGAAAGAGCTCCCGGCGAGATCCAGAACTCGCGAAACAAGGCACGGGGACTCGGTTTTGGCGACCTAGATGCGAAAACATGTCGAGGGAGCGATGCTAGAAGCTTTATAGTGGTCGGATTGCGCGCTTGGCAAGGAAATCGCGGGATCCGCGGATCCGATTCGGTGAGGAATCGTTTCCTGCTCGAGCACGGCAGGGAGGAAGAAGGAAAGGGCGCTGACGTGGGGGCCCCAACCGTCAGCCAAAGAAAGGAGGGAGAGGGAGGGAGTGCGCGCGCTGCTGGCCAGTTTGGGCCTCACGGCCAATTGGCCACCAAGCCGAGTCCGGCTGTTTTTTTTTTTCTTTTTTTTTTTTAATTTTCCAAAGCCTTTTAAAATCAAATTTTGAGAGCAAATAAAATCCAACATATACCAGCAGCACAAATAAATAAAGATGCTCCAGCATGAATGCTCAATCAAGGTTGCTAAACCTATACTGAATTTTAATTCCCACACAATTATTTAGTTGCTAGATTTCTATGCCCACAAAAGTACTTAAATAAATTAAATTAAATCCTATTATTTGAAAATCAAATTTTGGGTGTTACAATGGTGGGCGGCATGAGGAACGTGAGGTCGCGGTACGCCCGACCAAGGGAGGAGCCTCAGGAGTAGCCTAAGGGGTCGGGGAGCCGACTGAGGCAGACCTCGAGCAGGAGGACCAGGAGTGTTAGCAGTCTTCAGGGGGATATGGCCGCGGTGCAGCAGTAGGAGACACCCACTTGGGAGCAAGAGGAGCAGGAGGAGACGTCCACCAGGGCACACGAGGAGCAGAAGGGAGCAGGAGGAGGAGGACGAGGATGACAGGGCCCCACCGGATATCTAGCAACGAGGTCCCAATCAGCTTCCCAATTGATCGATATTCATCGACCATCACCCATTGTTTCGGCCACGAGGGCAAAAGTATGTTTGAAAGCACTACATCGACATTCCTTGTGTTCAAATTCACAATATGAACTACTAATTTCGGTTAACCACTTGTGCAGGTCCTTTAAGGTACTGGTAGCAGGAGTTGCTCACCAACAACACCCAGTACCATCCTTGGTGGCTTGTGCAGGTTGCACTTCCCTGGCGTGGTCAATCTTGCGAGGGGGCAGAGCCGGTGTGGATGTTTCAGCACTACAGAGGCACGCCGGATACCATAGATGTACTTGGCGGGAACTTCGGCAACAAGACCTTGAGGGTGATCAAGGAGATGTGGGTAAGAATTCCTCGCACTTCATTGCTCACTACTTCACATTTTTTGGTCCTTCTATACATAATGACTGTCTACATCGCATGTACATGCAGGATTTCTTTAGGGTGGAGCCCGAATATGAGGAATGGGCCAATCATATTTTTGGAATAAAATGTGTCAAGAATGTCAAGGACATGCACTACGAGGGGTGCATCCAGGCAATCATAAATTACAAGGCCCAGTATGAGCACGTGAAGATAGACAAAGAGGTCACAAGGGACACTACACTGACCAAGGAACAATTCATGCTGATAAGTAATGTTAATTTTTTTGTAGTTTAAGTAACGTTAATTTGGTCTTGTTAAATGTCATGTTCTTGATCACATGTAGGTGCCAACATACTGGTTGGAGGGCAAAGGGATTTGCTGGGAAATGATGGTACACTAGTGGTGCAGCCAAGAATGGCGGGACCAGCACAACGCTACCCGCGCGTGACGCAGAAAGTTGCCAGGTCTATCACACCATCAAGAGAGCCTCACCCTCAAGGAATACAGAGAAAGATATGTAAGTACGAGGATTTATTGATTCATTCTAACGGCCGTATGTGCATACCCTCTAATCATCTTCTTGTTTCTTCACAGGAAGCCACATACCCTAGGCAGGATATAGGCCCATTGGGTGCCTATGCTCTGTCCAAGAAGGGGAAGGCGATAGCCGACATCACCTACAGCTCGGACGACCCTCCTAAGGCATACACTAACTCCACCATCCATAGCCGGATCAGCTCGTACTGTGATTCGGCACATGCGATCCATGGCCCTGACTTCAATCCCTACACCGAGGCCATCAGTGGAGATGCAGCCATGAGGACGGGGGGAGGCAAGCAGCATCGGCGATACTAGGTTGCCGACCCCTTGATCAACTCCTCGAGGACTCCTACTCTCTCCTAGACCAGAGCAAAATATAGGCGCCAGGGCCAAAGCAGCTCAGGGGTACGCTCGAGGCCGACCGCAGCCGATTGCGTCATCACCAACCTCCAGGTTCTCGCTGTTTCATTCACGCTCAATCGTCCAATCATAATGTAGCTTTGTAACACAAGTGTTCAATCCTGTAGACCTAGCTTTCGCAAAAGGAAGTTAGGATTGCTGAGTTAGAGACGAGGAAAAGGAGATGACCCTCTACATGTGAACTCTTGGGCTCAGACGGGAGCACATCCGCCACCAACCTTGTACGTTCCACCCGCTCTAGGTGGACCTAGCCTAGTGAGTTTCATTTCACTTAACCATGCAATCTCTACCTTTGTAGATGTAGATGTAATTGTGGTTGTGTGCCATCGAGCCACTGTGGTTGTCGGCCATCATGCCGCTATGGTTGTCGCCCTTCGTGCCGATGCTTTTCTGGCAGGTCTTGGGAACCTCCTCATGCAGGGGAGGTGCTGCCGAAATTTTCATTTGAAACCACTATGTATATCTTTAAATTTAAGTATTTAATCTCAAAATTCACTTACGACACGTTTGTCTCATCCTTTGTGCAGCTTCACTCCCAGGGTTCTACTCAAGCGCCCAATGAGCAAAGTCCTCAAGACGGTGGGTGGAGCGGTGATGTCAATCCATACCAACCTCCAGGCGATTCATGGGCCAGACGAGCTGGATTCAGTGGGTGAACTTGTAGTTTGTTCATGGAATTTGTCATTTCGTCGGGCATGTTGTTGAACTTGTGGTTTCCTCAGACTTGTGATGAACTAGAAATATCGTTGGACTTGGTGATGAAAATGTGCTTATGTATGTGACATGTACGTTATATGTATGTGAGAGATTTTGTATATCGTGGTTATTGTGGCAAATGTGTGATATATTATGATATTTGTGTGCTATGTGTGATTAATGTGAGCTGTGCTATGATACATGTGGTTGCAAAAGCAAAAAACAAAAAAAATTACCTGGGAAGGGGGTTTGCCATGTGCTAGGGCCATAGCACACGACAAAGACCAAGGTTTGCCACGTGCTATGACCATAGCACATGGCAAACCTGCCTGCCAGGCTGCCTGTGCCAAACCTTGGAAGGGGGTTTGTCGTGTGCCCACCCCTGGCACACGACAAACATTGAGACTTTGCCGTGTGCCTGCATGGTGGCACACGACAAACCCTCTTTTCTGGGAAAAACAAAAAAATTCTTTATAATGTTTGTGGTGTGCCCTCTCTAGCTCACGGCAAAGGTCTGCTGTGTGCAACACACGGCAAACCCTGCCATCATGCCGTCCCAGCCGTCTCCCACTTTCCGTCACCTTTTTTTGCCGTGTGTCAAGGTTGACTCACGGCAAAGCTTTGTCGTGTGCCCACAAATTGGTCGTGAGTAAAGGTAAGGTTCACCGTGGGAGGGTTTACAGTGTGTTGTTTGCCGTGAGCAACACACGGCAAAGCCTTCGCCGTGTGCGATTTAGGCTTTGTCGTGTGCGCCAGGCACACGACGACCCCCCCCCATCCGGTAGTGAATGTACCATATGAACCATCCCAGAAAATAATTTTTAGATGATTCTCTTAGCAGAACCATACCTAAAAAGATGTGTATTTTTAGGGACAGTTCTATTGATGAATTGAGGTATAAAGTTATACTCCATTCGTATCCGTAAAGAAAGTCATTTTGGACAAGGTTTGAGTCAAACCTTGGAAATATAAATCATGAATAACTTTTAGGTTGTTGAGTTTGAAAAATGTGAAAACCTTATGAATAGGTTTGTCTTAAAAAATACATTCATAAAAATATGTATGTCCGCCGCCGCCATCACCCTCAACCACAGTCTGATTTAGTGATCATGTTCGAGTTCTCTTCATCTCGCTTAATGGTACATGAAGGAGTTGCTTGGACTGCCTTCGGTTCTGGGTCATGCAGGGTCCCTCTCTACTTAGCCCACTCTGGCCCAGCTAGTCTAACATTCGCTTTCTTCCGTCTTGGAGGCCCAGCACGCCTTCCCACCTGAATGTTCCCATCTTCAGTTTTTTCATTCATCGACTCCCCTTCTTCAGCAACAATGTCTTCAGTATTTTCCAACGCCAGCTCCGCAGCTTGGTCTTCAGTGGTGGCACAAAGTCACAGTGGCAATAAAATTCAAGATGTTGATCATTCATAGAAATTTGGTCTAAGTAGCAACTCAACACAACTTTAAAGTAATAAGGTGCACATACCATCTATATACTGGGCTCGCCTTAGAACTTGAACCTCAAGGTTTTGACCAGTAGATTGTTCCTCGTCCTTATCTTCTGACTCACTAAGCCATCCGTCCCTTCCATAATAGGACGCTTGCCTTGGGCCAGTCATCCTAGCTGCATTAAGTTGCAATACAACTTCACGAGCAGGTGGTTCAGTGAACATAGGGACTTTGATTTCCTCGTCTGCTGCTGGTTCTTGGTTCTACAAATGTACAAAAACTCATTGAATTGAGCCGACTAGCAAATAGATAACAAAAATCATAATATCATATATTATGACTTAGAATTTCTGCTCAGAGAAAAATGTTGTGTTATGCCAAGACAGTTTGTTTACTGTTCTTTTTTAGTTTTCTTCATTCTACCCATGTTGAAATCTATATCATCCTATTTGAGAACTTCACAACTTGCATAAGCATTTGTCAATCGGATGACAACAGAAACCATAATCATAAATTAATGAATAATATAATAATGACCCAAAGGACTTTATAGTTTAGAGGAAACAATAGACTGACAGTTGGTTAACTTTCAGTTTGCTGCATTGTGTCAGTGTCAACTTTGGCATCACCATTGTAGTGTAAGGGACTTAATGACCCTCAAAACATAGTAATACAAAAAGTCATAGTGATATCTAAGATAGATTATTGTACAAACACAAAACGATCACAATATTCGCTTTAGCATAATATAAAACTTCTCATTTACACTGGTTCACATTGCATACTTAGGCATTCGAATGTCCATGGACAGGCTTGAAACAAAAATAATATCAACTCAAAGTTATTTGGTGGTGAAATCAGCTATTTTCAGAACTACCCACCAACCACAGTGATAATTGATGATTTTGCACACTTGAAAAGAGATAAAGAACCGAATATTTTGCCAAACAAAATGTGGCACAGTTAGATATAAAACATCAGAGAAGAAGCCTTGCAGTGGAGAATAGGTGAAGCAGGTTGCTAGCAGCAATTAGGAGTGTGTGCAAGATGTTAGTACATTTTGCTTAGTGCCCAGTTTGTTTTGTCATTGTACCCAAAGTATGGCATCTTTTTTTCTCCTAGATTAAGCTACCAACACTTTAAATCTGCACATATGCAATGGTTGTATGAACAACTTCTTTTTAACATGGAAATACACAGCTGTCACTTGAGGTGTTAAGGTGGCTAGGGTTCAGAGGGAGAGAGGGGGGTGGCCGGGCAAGAGAGAAGTATTTAAATTTTTCTTCTAATTCCTGCATGCTTATTCTCATGGTAGCTAACGGTATACATGCCATTATTAGGCAGCCCAATCACCCCTTAATTCTCTCTCAATCACTCTTGATAAGCTTCAAAATTTGCACTTGCTAGTGGTGCGCTTAGGACTGTCCTCAGTTTGATGCCAACCGATTCACTTTACTGATTTACTACGCTTGCGTTCTTTCTTCTTTTCTCTACTGGTGAATCTCTTGCCCCACATGACAACATAGGCCTATAAGGGCACTCACAATGCAGACTCTATCATAGAGTCTAAAGTTATTTATTACCTCGAACAATGTGGACTTAGAGTCTAAATAAGACTTGGAGTCTTATTTTTTCTACCTTTTTCTTCAATAAATATACTGCCACATCAGCAAAATACCATAAATAATATGTAATTAATTGTCTTGAACTCTGTGATAGAGTCTTGCATTGTGAGTGCCCTAACACTACACCCCTCTTGGATATGCAGCTTATCCTCGAGTTCCAACCTAACCAGCTCATAACAGTAACTTGACTCAACATAAACCTAACACTTAAAAACAAGCCTCTCGACTTGAAATAGATTTGAGCTTTTTATTTCATGTCCTGCCGATGAAATGGAGCTCTGCCTATCTACACCACAGCATGTGTATCACCCACAAAGCAGCAAGGTGGCCGTGCCGCAATGGCAGAATGCAACATTGCTATGTGGTGCATGCCTGCCCGTGACCCATGCCTTCTCCCCATCGGATACCTGCTAGTCCATGCCACACACGGAAGAGTGGAGGGCTTCCAATGGAGAATGGCGAGGAGGGCCGCGCTTCCCCAACCGCCTCCGCTGTAGACTCAGATTTTGCCACCCATGGGGGGAAGCACATGCCCCAGATCCCCGATGTGGCGAACGAGATCAAGGTCCTCCATGTGGCAATGCACAACTTGGATGAGTTGTGAAAGGGTCTAGGGCTGAATCAGCTATAGATTCCAGTGCAAAGGTGCTGGGCAAGGTTGGCCGGCACCTTGGCGATGGGATCCGATGGCGTCAGTGGTCAGGTGGCACCTTTAGCAGCTTGTTACGGTGGTGGCTCGATTTGTAAGGAAGAGAGGGGGCCGGTAGGGGGCCTTACCCACAAATCGAGAAAGAGGGAAGGGTTTTTCTACTAATCCCTGCTTGCCTTTTTTGCTCTACGAGTGAATCTCTTGCCCCATATGACAACAAATGTCTCTAACACTACTCTGCTAGACAAGCGACTCGTCCACGAGCTGCAACCAAACCATCTCATAACAATAACTTGACTCGACACATAACTAACAACTAAATACAAGCCTTCTACATCTTGGCTCATTTTATTATTCTCGGCCTGAATAAATAGACTCTTTATTTTCACGGCCTCCTCAATGGTCAGTTGTGACTCGCTCCTTCTTCATCTTCACTCAGTACGGGCTCCGTGATCACATTAACGACACTGTGGCTAAGGTCGATAGCGATTGGGTGCAGCGCCATCGCTTGGTTCTACAACCATATCTACCCCGAGCTCATCTCCATGGTCTCGAAGGACACTGACACCGCCTACTCCATCTGGCGCGGCATCCGCAACCTCTTCCACGACAACAAGAACACCCGTGTTGTCTACCTCGGCACCGAGTTCCGCAACTTCTACCAAGGCGACCTCACCGCCCTCGACTACTACTGCTCCCACATGAAGATCATGGCAGACCGCCTTGCCGGCCTCAGTGCTCCGATGAATGACAAAGATCTCATATGCAACATTGTCCACAGCCTCAACCTTCATCTCCATCATGCGACTCCGCGCATCACCCTTCGGCCTTCACCGCCGCCTGCTGTCGTTCCTCAAGACATGATCCATGCTGCAGCTCGAAGAACACCGCATCGCTGAGTCTGAGAAGATGCAGACTGCGGCGGACACCGGATCATCCTCATTTGCTGCTCCATCCACAACGCCATAGGCTGCACATCTTCAGGCCGTGGCCGCTGTTTCCTTTCAACGATACAGTAGTACATAACCACTCTATGTTGGCGGTGAATTTTTTTCCAGGAGGTTTCAATTAAAAACGCCTGTGAAAAGAAATCTGCAGGTCACACTCAAAAACCGCCTGTAAAAATCAATTTTTACTGGTGGTTGACCTAACAAAACCGCCGGTAGAAATACATGATTTCTACATGCGCTTCCTTAAGAAAACCACCTGTGTAGAAATATGATTTTCAAAGGAAAACCGCCTGTAAAAATCATGTATGTCTACAGACGGTTTTGTTTGGAAAACCGCCAATAAAATTTAATTTTTACAGGCTGTAGAAATAATTTGAAATTAATTTTTTAAGCTTTTCAAATGACCTCGTTTGAAAAAACTTTGTAGTTGAATTTTTTTATTTGAGATCATCTTGTCATCAAAAACTACGTTTGAATCTCATAAATTTGAAATTTAAATTTGCAAATGACCTCGGATGGAGAAACTACCAATATAAAGGTTGTAGATCTTGAAAAGTTATCAAACTTTGTAGTTGACAATTTTTCTATTTGAATCCGTTTAGGGCCTCAAATAATCAATGTATGCTCGGTTTAGGATAATATGTAGCAAACTAAACTCTAATATAGACACAAGTGAGTGATGGGTGGAGTGGTAGAGGAGAGGTCTTGAGTTCAAATCACACCAACCACGACTTTTGTCATTTGTCGTTTCGGTTGGTGAACTTGTAGTTTGTTCATGGAATTTGTCGTTTCGTCAGACGTGTTGTTGAACTTGTGGTTTCCTCAGACTTGTGATGAACTAGAAATATCGTTGGACTTTGATGATGAACATGTGCTTATGTATGTGAGGTGTACGTTATATGTATGGCCGCCTATGCCAAACCTGGGAAGGGGGTTTGCCGTGTGCCCACCCGTGGCACACGGCAAACATTGAGACTTTGTCGTGTGCCTGCATGGTGGCACACGACAAAGATTCAAAGTTTGCCGTGTGCCACCATTGAAAGCCCAAGTTTGGTTTTGGTAATTAATGACACCAAGTTATTAATGCCTTGTGTTTGAGTGATGTGAGTTAGGCATAGCAACACATGTGATGAAGGTGCATGGTGACATGGAAAGGTGGCCACATGATCACAAAGGGATGAAGCATAAAGTGAAGATCATGGTGATAAACGAGGAGCAAAGTTATCAAGGCAAAGGTATAAACATAAGGTTTTACTTTTGCCGGTCTAAGATGAGTAGAGAAGTGATTGACCGGGTTTAGGATAGATAGCCGACTATCAAGAGGGGAAATCACGGTCATCTCTCGAATCAAGTGCTACTAGGTCCACTTCTTGAGCATATGCATTAGGATCTAGTAAAGTGCTAACTTAACTCCTTTGGTGAAAATGTTTGTGAAAAGCTAACACACTTGCTCTTTGGCGGTGGACACTTGTTGGTGTTAGCACATTTACAAAGGAGGTAGTTTTCCTAGGGTTGAGAGGGATTCGGCGCTTTTGAGAAAAATAAGTGTATATTTTTCTATTGCGCCAGTGGGAAATTTTTGAGAAGTCGCGGGAGTGTTTTCTCACTGAGAAACACTCACCAGACGCTGAGTGCGGAGGCACCGGACGCTGGCCTCAGCGTCCGGTGTACTTGACCCTGCTAGGGTTGAGCACCGGACGCACTCTGAGAGCGTCCGGTGGTTAGCGTCCGGTGTGAGGAGTTTTTGCAACCCTCTCTGCGCACGAGTCCGGTGAGCACCGGACCGTCTGGTGCCTAGCGTCCGGTGAGGTCGCGAGTTTGACACCCTCTCTGCGCACGAGTCCGGTGAGCACCGGACCGTCCGGTGTGGACTTGCAGAGCGTCCGGTGTGTTGCAGGTAGCCGTTAGGATCTGACACGCGAGATTCAAAAAGGACACGTGGCCAACTCCAGTGCACCGGACGCAGGGAGTCGAGCGTCCGGTGCTCACTTAGTAGCGTCCGGTGCCCCCGTTTTCAGCCCAGTGAAAACAGCCAACGGCTAGTTTCTTTGAGGGGCTTATAAATAGAAGGTGGCCGGTCTTGGGAGGCTCTCTCTTGCACATTTGATTACTTGAGACATACTTTGAGCTAGAGAACACTCCCTCCACTCATCTCCTTGCTTGATTGCTCATCCTAGTGAGACTGAGTGAGATTCAAGTGCATTGCTTTGAGAGTTGCTTTTAGTGGCACTTGATTCTTGAGTTTGCTGCGGATTTCTTGTTACTCTTGGGTGTTTCCCGACGCCCTAGACGGCTTGGAGCAGCGGTGGTGTTGAGCTCGTGATTGGAGATTGTTTCTAGCCTCACCAAGTGATTTGTGAGGGGTTCTTGAGCCTTCCCCGCGGGAGATCGCAATTGGCTACTCTAGTGGATTGCTCGTGGCTTGGAGGATCCCCATCTTGTGAGTGGATGTGCGGCACCCGCTGAGGGTTTGGCTTTGGATTGCCAATTAGCTCGTGATCCATCAAGTGGGTGTATCGCCACAACGAGGAGTAGCTTGCCGGGAAGCAAGTGAACCTCGGTAAAAAATCTTGTGTCATCTCTTGCCGAGGATTCTCTTGTGATTGTGAGTGATTGGTTGGTTATATCTCTACTCTACAACGTTGGTATAACAATCACTCTCCACTCCTTTACTTACTTGTATATCTTGCTAGTTGTTTAGCTTGTTTAGTTTAGTCTTCTTGTTTAGGAGTGTAGCAAGTTTGTAGTTGTGCTTTCTTGTTGTAACTTGTGTTTAGCTTTCTTGCTAGACTTGTGTAGGTGGCTTGCATAGCTTAGTTGTGCTAGTGCTAGAATAGCGTCGCCTTTTGTTTTACTAATCAACTTGTCTAGTTGAAGTTTGTAGAAATTTTAAATAGGCTATTCACCCCCCCCCTCTAGCCATTTGGACCTTTCAACCATGCAGGCACACGACAAACCCTCTTTTCAGGGAAAAACAAAAAATTCTTTATAATGTTTGTCGTGTGCCCTCTCTAGATCACGGCAAAGGTTTGTTGTGTGCAACACACGGCAAACCCTGCGGTCAAGCCATCCCCCGACGTCTCCCGCCATCTGTCTCCTTTTTTTTGCCATGTGTCAAGGTTGACTCACGGCAAAGCTTCGTCATGTGCCCACAATTTGGCCGTGAGTAAAGGTTAGGTTCACCGTGGGAGGGTTTGTCGTGTATTCTTCGCCGTGAGCAACACACGGCAAAGCCTTTGTCGTGTGCGATTTGGGCTTTGCCGTGTGCGCCAGGCACACGGCGAAAACCCCCCCATCCGGTAGTGAATGTAGCATATGAATCATCCCTGAAAATAATTTTCAGACGGTTCTCATAGGAGAACCATACCTAAAAATATGTGCATTTTTAGGGACGGTTCTATTGATGAACTGGTGTAGAAAGTAATACTCCATTCGTATCTATAAAGAAAGTCATTTTGGACAAGGTTTGAGTCAAACATTGGAAATATAAATCATGAATAACTTTTAGGTTGTTGTGTTTGAAAAATGTGAAAAGCATAT
Organism: Sorghum bicolor; assembly: GCF_000003195.3. Taxonomy (NCBI): domain Eukaryota; kingdom Viridiplantae; phylum Streptophyta; class Magnoliopsida; order Poales; family Poaceae; genus Sorghum; species Sorghum bicolor. Next base: position 3,092,805 of record NC_012876.2, on the reverse strand, counting down.
GAATAGATTTGTCTTAAAAAAATACTTTCATAAAAATAAATGTCCGCCACCGCCATCACTCTCAACCACAGTCTGATTCAGTGATCATGTTCGAGTTCTCTTCATCTCGCTTAATGGTACATGAAGGAGTCGCCTGGACTACCTTCGGTTCTAGGCCATGCAGGGTCCCTGTCTACTTAGCCCACTCCGGCCCAGCTAGTCTGACATTTGCTTTCTTCCGTCTTGGAGGCCCAGCACGCCTTCCCACCTGAATGTTCTCATCTTCAGTTTTTTTCATTCATCGGTTCCCCTTCTTCAGCAACAATGTCTTCAGTATTTTCCGGCGCCAGCTCTCCGCAGCTTGGTCTTCAGTGGCGACACAAAGTCATATTGGCAAGAAATTCAAGACGTTGATTATTCATAGAAATTTGGTCTAAGTAGCAACTCAACACAACTGCAAAGTAATAGGGTGCACATACCATCTATATACTGGGCTCGCCTTAGAACTTGAACCTCAAGGTTTTGACCAGTAGGTTGTTCCTCTTCCTCATCTTCTGACTCACTAAGCCATCCACCCCATGCATAATAGGAGGCTTGCCTTCGGCCAATCATTCTAGCTGCATTAAGTTGCAATTAATACAGCTTCACGAGCAGGTGGTTCAGTGAACATAGGGTCTTTGACTTCCTCGTCTGCTGCTGGTTCTTGGTTCTACAAATGTACAAAAACTTATTGAATTGAGCCCACTAGCAAATAGATAACAAAAATCATAATATCATATATTATGACTTAGAGTTTCTGCTCAGAGAAAAATGTTGTGTTATGCCATGATAGTTTGTTTACTGTTCTTTTTTAGTTTTCTGCATTCTACCCGTGTTGAAATCTATATCATCCTGTTTGAGAATTTCACAACATGCATAAGCATTTGTCTATCGGATGACAACAGAAACCATAATCATAAATTAATGAATAATATAATAATGACCCAAAGGACTTTAGTTAGAGGAAACAACAAACTGACAGTTGGTTAACTTTCAGTTTGCTGCATTGTGTCAGTATCAACTTTAGCATCATCATTGTAGTGTAAGGGACTTAATGGCCCTGAAAACATAGTAATACAGAAAGTCATAGTGATATCCAAGATAGATTATTGTACAAACACAAAAAGATCATAATATTCGCTTTAGCATAATATAAAACTTTTCATTTACACTGGTTCACATTGCATACTTAGGCATTTGAATGTCCATGGACAGGCTTGAAACAAAAATAATATCAACTCAAAGGTATTTGGTGGTTAAATCAGCTCTTTCAGAACTACCCACAGTAAAGTAGCTTCATTTTATTTGTGTGTGTACATAGTATATAGGTACCTGCTGCCCACGTGAAGGATGTCATGACTAGGAGAAGGATGCAAAAAGCAGCGGATGTCGAGTGCACGGCCCTCATGGTATCAACAAACACTAGCATGTCTTCTGTTTCGACTTTCGAGAGTCCATACGCATGGGAAGAGGGATTGTTGTGTTGAACAATAATAAACACTGCTATCAAAATGGTTTTTTTAGAGCCGCTGCTTTTTTTAATTGAACACATTGGAAATCATATTCAATCACTACCGGTGAGCCGGCATTTGCCGTGTGCCCGCCTATTTGTCGTGAGCAACACACGACAAAGGCCAGGTTTGCCACGTTCTCAGCGCACGCACACGGCAAACGTCAGGCACACGGTATACATGGCCTTTGCCATGTGTTGCACACAGCAAACACCAGGCACACGGCGAACTCAAAACCTTTACCGTGAGCAACACATGGCAAAAACAGAGCACACGGCAAAAGCTAACCTCACGCTAACGCTCACCCCCAGCCATCGACGTTTGCCGTGTGCGGCCGTTAGGCACACGGCAAACAATTTGTCTTTTTTTTAGATTTTGCCCTCCAAATTTTTTCTTCTCTATAAACTCATCATTTGTAACTCCATACTCAAATTTCATAAAATTTGAAACATGTTTGCTATATTTTTGCAATTAACAACATTTATTTTCATTTTTTTGGATGCGGTCATATTTGAACTAGAGTCAGTGAAATAGTTGGAAAGAGCTATATTTTTGCAATTAACAGCATTTATTTTCATTTTTTGGATGCGGTCAAATTTGAACTAGAGTCAGTGAACTTTCGAATGTCGTGGTTAGGAGATACGACGCCAAACGTGTGTCGTTACTTTTCAAAAATTCTAATAAATGCTATTTTATTTCGTAAATCCTGAAACTTGTACATATGTCATGTTATCATAAATAGAGGCCATAGAAAAAATTTGGGAAGATTTCGAACAAGTTGTCACGTATGATGTATAGAAACCGGATAATCTCCGGAGAACTTTCAAAGAGTTATGAGTGAAGTTGCATGAGTTGGAGTAGATTCAACTTTCATATTTGAGCTTGATTTCAAAACTTTTTCTATAGGCACTACACCACATAGGTTGTGTCATTGTTCAAATTTGAGATTTTTTCGGAATCGTTTGCTATTTCTTAATTATATTTAGCATTTATTGATTTTGAAACCAGAAAATTCGAATTAAAGAAATAAACACATGAACTAATGGTATAACATGTTTGTAAACATGGAATATACATTGTGAAGTTCATTTGACAAAGAAATTATATAATAACTTTAATTTATTAAGTATACTTGTAAAGAAAAAAAAGTATAGGATTGAAATATAAAATGTTGTTAATTGTTTGTCGTGTGCTACTTGCAGCAGCAGCAGTGGGACACATGGCAAAGAATTTTTAAAAAAGAAAGAAATAAATGAAAACAAAAAAATAAAAAAAATAAGTAAAAAATGTTCGCCATGAGCCAGATCGTGGCACACGGCAAAGAGTCGATGTTTGTCTTGTGCCCTTGATCCAGCACATGGCAAACTCCCCTCGCGGGGACTTATCCACAACGCGCCTGCAATCTCCGCCACTCCCTCAGCTCACACCCCCACGCTCCCTGACAGTCGCCGCCGCACCTGCCGTCGCCGCTGCGCGCCCCGCCCGCCCCCTGCTGCGCCACTAGGCCAGCCCGACCCCTGCCTGGCCTACCGCCGCCGCCACCGCAGCGCACGGATCCACGTCGGGAGAAGGAGCCCCCCACCGCCCCCTTCTGCGCCACGCCCGCCACCTGCTTGGCCCGCCGCCGCTGCCGTCACAGCGCCGGATCCGCGTCGGGAGGAGCAGCGCCGCCACACCACCTCTGGCCCCCATCCCCAACCTTGGGCTGCCCCACCCCAGCCTCCACTGCCACCGCTGGCCGCCCATGCCCCCACCGCCGGCCACCGGAGAAAGGGAGGAGGAAAGGAAGAGGAGAAGAAGGGGAGGAGGAGGAGGAGGAGCAGCAGAAGGAGAAAGGGGTTGCCGGTTGCCGCGCTCGCCGTGTCTGTCCCGCGACGCCCTGACGATCATCGCCCCAACACCGTGAGCACCACCGCCCTTCATTGCACACAAGGTAGTTGTTGTAGTGGTTGCCAGCCATCGTGTCGCTGTGTTAGCCGGCCCTCGTGCCGCTATGGTTACTGAACATCATGCTGTTGTGTTAGCTGGCCATCGTGTCGTTGTATTTGTCGGCCATCGTGCCGCTGTTTTGTTGTAGGTTTTGGAAACCTCCTTGTGTAGGGGAGATGCTACCAAAATTTTCATTGACACTATTATCTTTCCAGGACAACGTTAGGTTGTGGGAGCAGAGGCATTCCTCAAAGCCGTGGGTCTGCCTGCATCGCTAGCCTGACTGCATCGCCACCCAAGGTATAACAACGCATTCTATTTGTGTCATAGTTTACGTAACCAAGTTAGGCGTCTCCTGTTCGAAAGAGATACGGTTGGAAACGACAGTATCTGTTTCGAATTGTCCATGTTATTTGGACAGGCCGAGGTTGCGTAGATGGGGTTAGTTTCTAGGTCCACTCCGATTCGAGATAGAGTTTCGACATCACCTCCCTGTTGTTCTCCGGATACACAACCTCCCGCCGGGACATGTATTTGGAGAAAAGCGGGGAGGTGCTGCCAAAATTCCATCTCGGATCAGAGTTGAGACAGGTTGCCCATGGTTGTGCACATAGGGTCATGTCATATGCTGGTTATAACATGAATGGATATCTCTTCCACACAAAAAGGCACAAGCAAAGTCGTCCTAACCGAAAAACCACAAATACCGGAGTTTTCACGCCCGGCCAAAATGGGATGGACTTATTATGGAAGAATTGAAGACATATACAAACTCATGTTTCATGGTTGCATAGATATTAAATCCATCATATTCAAATGTCATTAGTTTGACCCTAAAGTAACAAGACAGACGCCTAATCTTGGGCTAGTCGAAATTCAAAAGGATTTCGTCTTACCATGAGATGATGTATACATTGTAGCCCAATAGGCCACACAAGTTATTATATGTCGTACCCATGAAAACCCGATGCACGTCTTAAGGGTTGGGATGTTGTGCACAGGGTATCGCCGCACGGTGGAGTACCAGTACCAAACAAGGAAGATTACAACCTTGACACAGACACATATGAAGGGGAGTTCTATCAAGAAGAGAGTCTAGAAGTGACTTTTGTGATAGACTTAACTGAAGCCATGGATGTGGCCATTGTTGTTGAAGATGATGTTGAGGTTGAAGATGTGAGGGACTTACAATTACTTCAGCAGTTATGCTTAGACAATGACAATGGCGATAACAATGCTCCTTCGGCTAGTATGTGAGAGATTTGGTATATCATGGTTATTGTGGCAAATGTGCGATACGTTGTGATATTTGTGTGCTATGTGTGATTAATGTGAGCTGTGCTATGATACATGTGGTTGCAAAAGCAAAAAACAAAAAAATTACCTAGGAAGGGGGTTTGCCGTGTGCTAGGGCCATTGCACACGGCAAAGACCAAGGTTTGTCGTGTGCTATGACCATAGCACACGGCAAACCAGACAGCCAGGCCGCCTGTGCCAAACCTGGGAAGGGGGTTTGCCATGTGCCCACCCCTAGCACATGACAAACATTGACACTTTGCCGTGTGCCTGCATGGTGGCACATGGCAAAGATTCAAAGTTTGTCGTGTGCCACCATGCAGGCACACGACAAACCCTCTTTTAAGGAAAAACCAAAAAAATTCTTTATAATGTTTGCCATGTGCCCTCTCTAGCTCACCACAAAGGTTTGTCATGTGCAACACACGACAAACCATGCCGTCAAGCCGTCCCCCGCCGTCTCCCACTGTCTGTCACCTTTTTTTGCCGTGTGTCAAGGTTGACTCACGGCAAAGCTTCGCCGTGTGCCCACAATTTGGCCGTGAGTAAAGGTAAGGTTCACCGTGGGAGGGTTTGCCGTGTGCGATTTGGGCTTTGCTATGTGTGCCAGGCACACGACGAGCCCCCCCACCCCCATCCGGTAGTGAATGTAGCATATGAACCATCCCTAAAAATAATTTTTAGGGACAGTTCTATTGATGAACTGAGGTAGAAAGTTATACTCCATTCGTATCCGTAAAGAAAGTCATTTTGAACAAGTTTTGAGTCAGACATTGGAAATATAAATCATGAATAACTTTTAGGTTGTTGAGTTTGAAAAATGTGAAACCATATGAATAGATTTGTCTTAAAAAATACTTTCATAAAAATATATATGTCCTCGCCGCCATCACCTTGAACCACAGTCTGATTCAGTGATCATGTTCGAGTTCTCTTCATCTTGCCTAATGGTACATGAAGGAGTCGCCTGGACTGCCTTGGGTTCAAGGCCATACAGGGTCCGTCTCTACTTAGCCCAATCCGGCCCAGCTAGTCTAACGTTCGCTTTCTTCCGTCTTGGAGGCCCAGCACGCCTTCCCACTTGAATGTTCCCATCTTCGGTTTTTTCATTCATCGGCTCCCCTTCTTCCACAACAATGTCTTCAGTATTTTCCGGCGCCAGCTCCGTAGCTTGGTCTTCAGTGGTGACACAAAGGCCCAGTGGCAATAAAATTCAAGATGTTGATTATTCATAGAAATTTGGTCTAAGTAGCAACTCAACACAACTTGAACCTCAAGGTTTTGACCAGTAATAGGATGCACATACCATCAATATACTGGGCTTGCCTTACAACTTGAACCTCAAGGTTTTGACCAGTAGGTTGTTCCTCTTCCTCATCTTCTGACTCACCATGCCATCCGCCCCTTCCATAATAGGAGGCTTGCCTTGGGCCAATCATCCTAGCTGCATTAAGTTGCAATACAACTTCACGAGCAGGTGGTTCAGTGAACATAGGGTCTTTGACTTCCGCATCTACTGCTGGTTCTTGGTTCTACAAATGTACAAAAACTCATTGAATTAAGCCCACTAGCAAATAGGTAACAAAAATCATAATATCATATATTATGACTTAGAGTTTCTGCTCAGAGAAAAATGTTGTGTTATGCCATGACAGTTTGTTTACTGTTCTTTTTTAGTTTTCTGCATTCTACCCGTGTTGAAATCTATATCATCCTATTTGAGAAATTCACAACTTGCATAAGCATTTGTAATACAGAAAGTCATAGTGATATCCAAGATAGATTATTGTACAAACACAAAAAGATCATAATATTCGCTTTAGCATAATATAAAACTTTTCATTTACACTAGTTCACATTGCATACTTAGGCATTCGAATGTCCATGGATAGGCTTGAAACAAAAATAATATCAACTCAAAGTTATTTGGTGGTGATTCAGCTCTTTCAGAACTACCCACAGTAAAGTAGCTTCATTTTATTTGTGTTGTACATAGTATATAGGTACCTGCTGCCCAGGTTAAGGATGTCGTGACCAGGAGAAGGATTCAAAAAGTAGGGTATGTCGAGTGCACAGCCCTCATGGTATCAACAAACACTAGCAAGTCTTGTGTTTCGACTTTCGAGGGTCCATACGCAGGGAAGAGGGTGTTATTTATATATAACCAAATGTTTGTTTAAATGTCACATCAATGCTGGCGTATCTCACAGCCAAGATTCCAAATCCTCGATCACTCTCCTACACGCAAATAGTAAATGTGTTAGCCCTGTTTAGTTCTCCATCCAAAATTTTTTCGTCCATCACATCGAATCTTTAGACAGATGCATGGAACATTAAATGTATATAAAAAAATAAACTAATTACACAGTTTGATTGAAAAACGTGAGACGAATCTTTTAAGCCTAGTTACTCTATGATTAGCCTTAAGTGCTACAGTAACTTACATGTGCTAATGATAGATTAATTATGCTTAATAGATTTGTCTTGTAGTTTCCTGATGAGCTATGTAATTTGTTTTTTTATTAGTTTCTAAAAACCCCTCCCGACATCCTTCCGACACATCCGATGTGACACCCAAAAAATTTTCATCTCCAATCTAAACAGGCCCTAGTATCCAATTCGATCATATATATATAGTTCCATATTCTGAATGATCTTCACTTTAATTAGTATTAATTGTTGTGTTGAACAATAATAAACACTGCTATCAAAATGATTTTTTTAGAGCGGCTACTTTTTTTAATTGAACACATTGGAAATCATATTCAATCACTACCGGAGAGCCGGCATTTGTCGTGTGCCCGCCTATTTGCCGTGAGCAACACACGGCAAAGACCGGGTTTGCCGTGTTCTCAGCCCACGCACATGGCAAACTCCAGGCACACGGTATACCTGGCCTTTGCCGTGTGTTGCACACAGCAAACACTAGGCACACAGCGAACTCAAACTGGCCTTTGTCGTGTGTTGCCCATGGCAAACACCAGGCATACGGCGAACTCAAACCTTTGCCTTGAGCAACACATGGCAAAAACAGAGCACACGGTAAAAGCTAACCCCACGCTAACACCCATCCCCAGCCGTCAATGTTTGCCGTGTGCGGCCATCAGGCACACGGCTAAGTCTGGGTTTGCCGTGTGCTTGAGGCACACAACAAACAATTTGTCTTTTTTTTCAGATTTTACTCTCCAAATTTTTCTTCTCTACAAACTCATCATTTTTAACTACATACTCAAATTTCATAAAATTTGAAACACGTTTGCTATATTTTTGCAATTAACAACATTTATTTTTATTTTTTCATATGCAGTCAAATTTGAAATAGAGGCAGTGAAATAGTTGGAAAAAAATATCAGAAAAATGATATTCATGTTACCCGACCCTGTCTGAGAATGCACGTTCGAAACGAAAATGACTTTCGAATGTCATGGTTAGGAGACACGACGCCGAACGTGCGTAGGTACTTTTCAAAAATTCTAATAAATGCTATTTTATTCCGTAAATAATGAAACTTGTACATATGTCATGTTATCATACATAGAGGCCATAGAAAAAGTTTGGAAAGATTTCAAACAAGTTGTCACGTATGATGTGTAGAAACCAGATAATCTCCGATGAAGTTTAAGAGACTTATGAGTGAAGTTGCATGAGTTGGAGTAGATTCGACTTTCATATTTGAGTTTGATTTCAAAACTTTTTCTATTGGCACTACACCACATAGGTTGTGTCGTGTCCAAATTTGAGAACTTTTCGAAATCGTTTGCTATTTTTTAATTATTTTTAGCATTTATTGATTTTGAAAAGAGAAAATTCGAATTAAAGAATTAAACACATGAACTAATGGTATAATATGTTTGTAAACATGTAATATACATTGTGAAGTTCATTTGACAAAGAAATTACATAAAAACTTGGATTTATTAAGTAAGTATAGTTGTAAAGAAAAAAAAGTATAGGATTGAAATATAAAATGTTGTTAATTGTTTGTCGTGTGCCACTTGCAGCAACACACGGCAAACACACAGTTTGCCGTGTGTCAGCAGTGGGACACATGGTAGAGTTTTTAAAAAATAAAAAATAAATGAAAACAAAAAAAAATAAGTAAAAAATGTTCGTCGTGAGCCAGATTGTGGCACATGGCAAAGAGTCGATGTTTGTCATGTGCCCTTGATCCAGCACACGGCAAACCCCCCTCGGGGGGACTTATCCACATCGCGCCCGCAATCTCTCCCACTCCCTCAGCTCACACCCCCACGCTCCTTGGCAGCCGCCGCCGGACCCGCCTACGCCGCTGCGCGCCCCACCTGCCCCTGCCGTGCCACCAGGCCCACCCGACCCCTGCCCGGCCCGCCGCTGCCGCCACCGCAGCGAGCGGATCCATGCCAGGAGAAGGTGCCCCCCACTGTGCCAGGTGGCCAGCCCAACGCGCCCCCACCGCCCCCTTCTGCGCCATGCCCGCCCTCTGCCCGGCCCACCGCCTCGCCGCCGCCACAGCGCGCGGATCCGCGCCAGGAGAAGGAGCAGCGCCACTGCACCACCTCCGGCCCCATCCCCAACCTCTGTCCACCCCACCCCGGCCTCCATCCGCCACCGCGGGCGACCCATCCCCTCACCGCTGGCCACCGGAGAAAGGGAGGAGGAAAGGAAGAGGAGAAGAAGGGGAGGAGGAGGAGGAGAAAGGGAGGAGAAGGGGAGGAGGAAAGAAAGAGGAAGAGGAGAAGGAGGAGAAAGGGGTTGCCGGTTGCCGCGCTCACCGCGTCTGTCTCGCGACGCCCCGACGATCATCGGCTGACACCGTGAGCACCATCGTCCTTCATTGCACACAAGGTAGTTGTTGTAGTGGTTGCCAGCCATCGTGTTGCTGTGTTAGCCGGCCCTCGTGCCGCTATGGTTACTGAACATCATGCCGTTGTGTTAGCTGGCCATCATGCCGTTGTGTTTGTCGGCCATCGTGCTGCTGTTTTGTTGTAGGTTTTTGGAAACCTCCTTGTGTAGGGGAGATGCTGTCAAAATTTTCATTGACACTATTATCTTTGCAGGAGAACGTTAGGTCGTGGGAGCAGAGGCATTACTCGGAGCCATGGGTCTGGCTGCACCGCTAGCCTGACTCCACCACCACCCAAGGTATAACCACACATTCTATTTGTGTCATAGTTTACGTAACCGAGTTAGATGTCTCCTATTCGAAAGAGATATGGTTGGAAACAACCCTATCTGTTTTGAATTATCCACGTTATTTGGATAGCCTGAGGTTGCGTAGATGAGGTTAGTTTCTAGGTCCACTCCGATTCGAGATAGAGTTTCGGCATCACCTCCCTGTTGTTCTCTGGATACACAACCTCCCGCCGGGACATGTATTTGGAGAACAGCGGGGAGGTGTTGCCAAAATTTTGTCTTGGATCGAGTTGAGACAGGTTGCCCATGGTTGTGCACATAGGGTCATGTCATATGCCGGTTATAACGTGAATGCATATCTCTTCCACACAACAAGGCACGAGCAAAGTCGTCCTAACCAGAAAACCACAAAGACCGGAGTTTTCACGCACGGCCAAAATGGGATGTACCATTATGGAAGAATTGAAGACATATACGAACTCACGTTTCATGGTTGCATAGATATTAAATCTGTCATATTCAAATGCCTTTGGTTTGACCCTGAACTAACAAGATGGACGCCTAATCTTGGGCTAGTTGAAATTCGATCGGATTCCGTCTTACCAGGAGATGATGTATACATTGTGGCCCAATAGACCACACAAGTTTATTATATGTCGTAACCGTGCTAAATCGATGCACGTCTTAAGGGTTGGGATGTTGTGCACAAGGTATCGCCGCACGGTGGACTACCGGTACCAAACAAGGAAGATTACAACCTTGACACTGACACATATGAAGGGGAGTTCTATCAAGAAGAGGGTCTAGAAGGGACTTTTGTGATAGACTTAACTGAAGCCATGGATGTGGCCATTGTTGTTGAAGATGACGTTGAGGTTGAAGATGTGAGGGACTTCCCATTACTTGAGCAGTTACGCTTAGACAATGACAATGGCGATAACAATGCTTCTCCAGCTGGTATGTGAGAGATTTGGTATATCATGGTTATTGTGGAAAATATGCAATACATTGTGATATTTGTGTGCTATGTGTGATTAATGTGAGTTGTGCAATGATACATGTGGTTGTAAAAGCAAAAAACAAAAAAAATTACCTAGGAAGGGGGTTTGTCGTGTGCTAGGCCCATAGTGTTTGCTGTGTGCTATGACCATAGCACACGGTGAACCCGCCTGCCAGGCCGCCTGTGCCAAACCTGGGAAGGGGGTTTGGCATGTGCCCACCCCTGGCACACGGCAATCATTAAGACTTTGCCGACTGCCTGCAAGGTGGCACACGGCAAAGATTCAAAGTTTGTCGTGTGCCACCATGCAGGCACACGACAAACCCTCTTTTTAGGAAAAAACAAAAAAATCTTTATAATGTTTGTCGTGTGCCCTCTTTAGCCCACGGCAAAGGTTTGCCGTGTGCAACACACGGCAAACCCTGCCGTCAAGCCGCCCCCCGCCGTATCCCGCCGTCCGTCACCTTTATTTTGCCGTGTGTCAAGGTTGACTTACGGCAATGCTTCACCGTGTGCCCACAATTTGGTCGTGAGTAAAGGTAAGGTTCATCATGGGAGCGTTTGCCGTGTGTTCTTTGTCGTGAGCAACACAAGACAAAGCCTTCGCTGTGTGCGATTTGGGCTTTGCCGTGTGCGCCAGGCACACGGCGAGCCCCCCATCCGGTAGTGAATGTAGCATATGAACCGTCTGTGAAAATAATTTTTAGGGACGGTTGTATTGATGAACTGAGGTAGAAAGTTATACTCCATTCGTATCCGTAAAGAAAGTCATTTTGTATAAGGTTTGAGTCAAACATTGGAAATATAAATCATGAATAACTTTTAGGTTGTTGAGTTTGAAAAATGTGAAACCATATGAATAGATTTGTCTTAAAAATACTTTCATAAAAATATATATGTCCGCCGCCGCCATCACCCTCAACCACAGTCTGATTCAGTGATCATGTTCGAGTTCTCTTCATCTCGCGTAAAGGTACATGAAGGAGTCGCCTGAACGGCCTTCGGTTTTGGGCCATGCAGGGTCCCTCTCTACTTATCCCACTCCGGCCCAGCTAGTCTAACATTCGCTTTCTTCCGTCTTGGAGGCCCAACACGCCTTCCCACTTGAATGTTCCCATCTTCAGTTTTTTCATTCATCGGCTCCCCTTCTTCCACAACAATGTCTTCTGTATTTTCTAGTGCCAACTCCGCAGCTTGGTCTTCAGTGGTGACACAAAGTCACAGTGGCAATAAAATTCAAGATGTTGATTATTCATAGAAATTTGGTCTAAGTAGCAACTCAACACAATTGCAAAGTAATAGGATGCACATACCATCTATATATTGGGCTCGCCTTAGAACTTGAACCTCAAGGTTTTGACCAGTAGGTTGTTCCTCTTCCTCATCTTCTGACTCACCATGCCATCTGTCCCTTCCATAATAGGAGGCTTGCCTTGGGCCAATCATCCTAGCTGCATTAAGTTGCAATATAGCTTCACGAGCAGGTGGTTCAGTAAAAATAGGGTCTTTGACTTCCTCGTCTGCTGCTGGTTCTTGGTTCTACAAATGTACAAAAACTCATTGAATTGAGCCCACTAGCAAATAGATAACAAAAATCATAATATCATATATTATGACTTAGAGTTTCTGCTCAGAGAAAAATGTTATGTTATGCCATGACAGTTTGTTTACTGTTCTTTTTTAGTTTTCTGCATTCTACTCGTGTTGAAATCTATATCATCCTATTTGAGAATTTCACAACTTGCATAAGCTTTTGTCAATCGGATGACAACAAAAACCATAATCATAAATTAATGAATAATATAATAATGACCCAAAGGATGTTATAGTTTAGAGGAAACAACAGACTGACAGTTGGTTAACTTTCAGTTTGCTGCATTATGTCAGTATCAACTTTGGCATCATCATTGTAGTGTAAGGGACTTAATGGCCCTCAAAACATAGTAATACAGAAAGTCATAGTGATATCTAAGATAGATTACTGTACAAACACAAAACGATCACAATATTCGCTTTAGGCATAATATAAAACTTTTCATTTACATTGGTTCACATTGCATACTTAGGCATTCAAATGTCCATGGACAGGCTTGAACAAAAATAATATCAACTCAAAGTTATTTGGTGGTGAAATCAGTTCTTTCAGAACTACCGACCAACCACATTGATAAATGATGATTAGGGTTAGGAGTCTGGATAAGGGTGGGTTAGGAGTGGGATCGAGAATGTACATGCCAGTAACTTTTCACAGTGTGATCGATTACAGATTCGATCGACAAAACATCAAGCAAAGTTATCTATTATTCACTTCGTGAACTATTGACGGGCTAAAATGGCCCAACAAAACAACTAGCATATATATAAGACAAATAGCTAGAGTTAGACGTAATTCCTCCAGTCCATTTTATAAGGTATACAGCTTGACAAATAATTTGAAATTAAAATTCAACTTGTAAACCGGGAAGTAAATAAAAGTAACAAATCTTGGTAAGGAGATTGAAATTAAATAGTTGAAGTGACTAGCTCAAACCAAACATTAGATTAACAGGTTATCTAGATTACGCTAAAATTTTTGGGAGTATATATAATGTAGATAAGGAGTTAGGAATTGCCAGGGGTACATATATAGTTCACAGCTGAATCTGAATAGTTGATTGAATCTTGCAGATGGGGGTGTCTTGTAAGTTGAGGTAGAACTTGAAATGATGTGAATATCTTGTATTGAGAGGTTGGAAGTTAGTGATATGACATGGCTATGATGTGGATGACTCGTATGTTGAGATAAAACTTGAGATGATGTGGATAGGTTACATTAAGACGTTGGAAGTTAGTGACATGACATGACTGTTAGTGGAAGATGATCGATGTAGATGTCTTACGTATTGATGAGGTAGAACATGTAGTGGTAATAATTAGTTTTATAAGAGATATAGCTGGGAAATCAGTTTCTACGTTTGGATATAGACATGACACCTCAAGCACAAGGACAGAACTAATCCAGTCATCTTGACGTGTAAAAAAAAACGAGATGCGAGAGACAAACAAGGATGAGTCACATATGTTTACCGTACTTTCCAGAATATCTAGCCAAAACGTACGTTCTAGTTCTATATATATAAAGCATATACAAAGGACAAGAAGCACAACAGGAAGGCAGAAGCACACACACCACCTGCCTGAACCTCGCTTGGCTAGCTAGTAGCAACCATGAGTCACCTGGAGGTGGCATTCCAACTCACCTCTTCATCGTTAGTCCTGGCACAATGGCTCCTATTGCTCCTCGTTCCTCTCCTGCTCCTGCTTCACTACTACTCCTCCCGACGGTCAAGGTCAGACCGCCGTCGTCATGGCAGCAGCAGCTGCAGCGACGACAAGCAGCAGCAGCAGCAGCTTCCGCCTTCGCCTCCGGGGCTTCCCATCATCGGCCACCTTCACCTCATCGGCGGCGACCTCCCGCACATCACCCTCCGTGACCTCTCCGCCAAGCATGGCCGCGACGGCCTCATGCTCCTCCATCTCGGCGCCGCCACCACTCTCATCGTCTCATCCCCGCAGGCCGCGGAGACGACCATGCGCACGCACGACCATGTCTTCGCATCGCGTCTCGTCTCCACCGTCAGCGACGACCTCATGTACGGGTCCTCCGACATCGCCTTCTCCCCCTACGGCGAGCACTGGCGGCAGGCCAGAAAGCTGGTCACCACGCACCTCCTCGCCGTCAAGAAAGTGCACTCGTACCGCAGCGCCCGCAAGGAAGAGGTGCACCTCGTGCTGGCCAACGTACAGGCGGCGGCGGCGGCGAGCACAGCCATGGACATGGGTATGGTGATGAACATGTTCGCCAACGATGTCGTGAGCCACGCCGTGACAGGCAAGTTCTTCCGGTCAGAAGGCCGGAGCAAGCTGTTCCGGGAGCTGGTGGAGGCCAACTCTGCCCTGGTTGGAGGGTTCAACCTGGAATACTACTTCCCATGGCTGGCGAGGTCGTTAGGTTTCCTTAGCAGAAGGTTTCTGCGCAAGAGAGCCCAAGAGACGCACAAGAGATGGGACGAGTTGCTTGAAACCATACTGAGCGACCACGAGCGAAAAGACTCTGCTGTGCATCGCCACGACGACGGACGAGGTGACTTCACCGATGTGTTGCTCTCCGTTCAGAAAGAGTATGGTATGACCAGAGATCATGTTAAGGCCATCTTGCTGGTGAGTAAATCGATCCTCTCATATATAGAATAAAGTCCATCACCAATCCCTAAACTTGTTCGGGTATGTCATCCCGGTTCCTAATTAAACTCACAAAACGACACCTAAACTTGTTCGGTTGTGCCATTCTGGTCTCTAAACTTAGAAATCTCCAATATAGGTCATCAAACTTGTTCAGTTGTGTCATCCTATATCTATACTTGTTTTTAAGTCTTATCTGAATCAAAACAGGGCGAATCTAAAAACTCTATATTGAAAACTAACTCATATATTTGATGATCTGCAGGACATGTTTGCTGCGGGCACAGACACGTCATCCTTGGTCCTGGAGTTCGCCATGGCCGAGCTGATGTGCAACCCACAGCAGATGGCTAAGCTACAAGGTGAAGTGAGAAAGCACACACCGTCAGGACAAGAAACGGTGGAGGAAGAGAACCTATCTAACATGCCCTACCTGAGAGCGGTCGTGAAGGAGACACTGAGGATGCACCCGCCTGCGCCGCTCCTGGTGCCTCGCCTCTCCATGGCGGACTGCGTCGTCGATGGCTACTGTGTCCCTTCCGGCACCAGGGTCATCCTCAACGCATGGGCTCTTGGCAGAGACCCGGAGTCATGGGAGAAGCCGGATGAGTTCATGCCAGAGAGGTTCATGGACGGTGGCAGCGCTGCGGCCATCGACTTCAAAGGGAACCACTTCCAGTTCCTGCCGTTCGGAGCTGGACGAAGGATCTGTCCTGGCATCAACTTTGGGATGGCTGCTGTTGAGATCATGCTAGCAAATCTCATGTACTGCTTTGACTGGCAGCTGCCCGTCGGCATGGAGGAGAAGGGACTTGACATGACAGAGGTGTTTGGAGTGACGGTGCATCTAAAGGAGAAGCTCATGCTTGTTCCTGTTATTCCCAAACTTCGTGCTACTTCTGGTCACTCCAGTGCAAGCTGCTGAGGAGACGTCGTCTATGGCCATGGTCAAGTGAACTACAATCTATACACAGATTGGATTGAATGTATATTATATATGGTAATAAATAGTGTGTACTAATAATTCAATCCGGAATATCTCTGTTGTTGAGATTTCCTCACATATGAAGTGCTTTCGTTGTAGATCGAGACTGAACTGGCCAGACCTACAGATGGCCAAATGGGTGACATAACACTAGGCTAAATGGGTGAATAAACCAAATAGTTCATTAATCCCTTGGGTGACTAAAGGGAACTAAACCAGCCGTAAGACACCCCCCTGCCCCTCATTAATGCACTCGTGGGGGCAGGGTGCAGTGCTTGTTCACATGTGCGCAATGCGGTGGTGGCCTGAGCAGGGATCATGACGGCCCCCAGTGACGCGGGGCTATGATGAGTGCACGTGGGACATAGTGGGAGCGAGGTGGAGGTAGTGGTGCCAGTGATTACTAGTCTTTGTACAATAGTTTCATTTTTGGTCTTTTAGAGGCATAGGGATGGAGGTCTTTGTACAGTAGTTTCATTTTGGTCTTTTAGCGCGCGCGGACATAGGGATGGAGGTCCATTAGAGGCATTTTGGTCTTTGTACAGTAGTTTCATTGGCTATTACTGGTTGGCTATTCAGACAATGATCTAGCTAGAGACCTAGTTTATAGAAGCATAGGGGGTGGCTTTCTATCTAAATAGCAGTCTGATCTCTGATCACTTGGTGCTCGCATAAAGAGAAGACTATGGCATTATCATCTTGTGAGGCAAAATTCGTGGCAGGTACTTACTGGTTACTGCAGCAGCAGTACAGGCTTTGTGGCTCAAGAACTTGTTGAGTGAACTCACTGGAATTCAGTCCAAGGTGGTGACATTGTTTGTGGACAACAATTCAGTATTCAAAAATCTTACTGGTGATGAACCCAGTGTTTCATGAGCGCAGCAAGCGCATTGATACAAATTATCACTTCATTAGAGAGTGTGTTAAGCGAGGTCAGATAGTTGTAAATAGAGTCAGCACTGTGGAGCAGAAAGCAAGCTTTGCCGGCAGTCAAGCTAGTGGTGAACTGGTGATGACTAATGAGACACTTGCTTGGCGTTTGTGATCTTGGCGAGCATCAGGCTTAAGGGGGTGAATGTTGGTGTAAGCCTACTGCTGGATGACGTGGAGAAAGGTGATCGAGCTGGCTTGGCAGGAGGAGCTCGTTTGAACTCAAATAAGTGCATGTTGGAGAGGGCCGGTGACTGCGCCCACGACGTGCACGCGTAGGCGGTTTTACACCGAAGTCACTTTGTATATCGTGTTTTAGGCGGTTGTTTAGCTTGCTATTGTATGTGTAAGCTGCAGGTATATGTGGCTGGGACATAATAGTTTGTGTTAGCGCTTGATGCACTCTGTAATTGAGTTTGTACTAAAAACTATCCATCAGTGAAAATAGCAATCGTCCTCTGATAGTTGCAGTTCGTGCTCATCTCTGTGCTTGCGCGTTCTTGAGTTCTAGGCTATCTACCATGATCCCAGGCTGTGATTGTGATCCATGTACTATCATCTTGCACTACCAGTCAGGCTTGTGTTTTGTTTTTTTTTTCTCAAACACGTAGGAGATCGAGCTGTGTATCATTGTATTAAGAAGAAGAACAAGCTTGTGTTTGTTACTGCTTCCCAAGTTACAAATGCGTAATACACTGTAGTCTCTGATCCCCCCTTACGCACGCACAGATCTCTCTCTATCTCTTTCTCTCCCTCTGAATTTCAATGTAACAGGGCCGGTCTTGTAATTCAGAGTATGATCTCTGAACAAACTAAAGCTCTCTCGGCACTGCATCCTTCTAATCTTCAGGTCCAACATCATTAGCTGCTGCTGAACAACACAAACAAACTTCTGCTGCCACACTTTTGCCCTTTCTAAAATTATCACCATTGCTCAACCTTGTCAGACCCTAGTACTACAGTTTTCTGAGGTAAGCAATACCTCCTTGCTGAGATCCCCACTTCGCATTTTGCATCAAAATAAACTGATCAATCATGTACTGTTTCTGCACCTCAAAGTATTTATAGGGCTGAACGGCATGTGTACTGCAATTCTCAGGACGACTGAACAAGTCTGCTTCCCACGCGCCTGAACTATTCTTCAGGGAACATTGCTTGCTAAGCTATTCTGCATGCCACAAAGAGTACTACTTTGGTCACCACCCGTTGCCCATGGCGAGATCGAACCGCGGACATGAGCAAATCACAGAGGATAATCAGATTGTTGGGGAGATGCTCTCCGCACTCCCCAGCAGTACGGTGAATCGTGAACCTTCTCACTCGGTGCCGTGAGGGGTTTGAGCTCCAACGGACAGTAGGCTCAACAGTAGGTGAAAACAGTGAATGCCCTCCCTCTTTTTATTAATGTCGGCGTGCTCCTTTTATAGGGCTCGGAAACCGACCTAAGACAGTTACAGATATGCCCCGTGACGGTGGGGGAATATTCCAGCATATTCGTACATCACAGTCTGCTGATCCCAAGTTACTTGCGTAATTTCACACTACAGGCTCTCCACGCGCTCCTCGTCCGGGGCTTCAGACTGTCGAACGCTCGTATCCTTCGCCCGGCAGTCGATCCTTCGACTCTTCCGCGTCGAAGGTTCCATGAGCTGGCTGAGTCGGAGGTTGCTCGGGTTGGCCACTTCGGAGGCCGCTCGGCTCAGATGCGCCGGAGGTTTATCTCCTCCGCCGCATCTCCCGAACATCCTTCGCCATAGGAAAGCTCGAAGGTTCCCCCCTTCTTCGCCCGCAGATCTCCGCCGGTGCTCCAGTCCCTGCATATGCTCAACATAGCGAGAGTCATGTCAACGTTAGCCTTTCTCAGGGTCCTCCGCATGCATCTGCACGGAGGTTTCCTGGGTGGAGGATAGCCTTAGACGCTACCAGGTCGGAGGTTACTCGGGTGAAGGATAACCTCAGACGCTACCAGGGGGAAGGATGCGGCCATTCCCCAACAGTTCCCCCTTTTTGGGCTAATGGCACTCCTGCGGTCCATGTGCTCAAAAACATGCCACGCTGCGGAGGCTGCGAGCATGGTTGCTGCCTTCCCCCCTGGTGCGCAGGATGTGTTTGTTAGCGTCTTCGAAAAAATATTTCTTTTACCTAGACATTTGTTTTGACAGGATCCTTCGATCATTGTTGTTTCTGATAGGCTGTTATCCTTCGCGCGTTAGAGTGCGAAGGGTATTATAACCGTTGGAGTTAGCCGTTTGGGCTGGTGAATCGCAACGGTCAGGCTGAGTCCTCCGCTTTTAGCCGTTGGGCGCGGGGAATCGCAACGGCCGCGCGGTCGCAGGCCCCCCCCTATAAAAAGGGATGCTGGGGGGGCTCTGAGCTCTCACCCCTGCCGCTCATTTCCTACACATTTTCCTTCGCCACATTTGCTCGCACCGCTCGCGTGTGTTATTGCTGTGTTTAGTTCATAAGTTTTGTCGGAGGATATACGGTGGCTCATTTTCCTCCGCCGCGTCCTTCGAGGTCAGATTTTTCTGGTCCTTTGCGAAATTTTCTTAGTGTAAGGTCTGGGGGTTGGCTGCGGAGTTTTGAGGAGTGGATGCTTGAGGTGGCAGCAGCTCAAGACCTGGAGGAGACGTTGTCCGACGTCGAAGCTTCTGTTGGTGATCTGATCAGCGCGAAGGAGTTTGAGGAGATGGCTGCAATTACCTTTGAGTTTGGGGAGTCGACAGTGAGGACGGAGGATATCGCTGACATGGTTGAAGCGCGGTTTTTCAAGGATGGCCGCGCGAAGGCTCCTCCTGCGGGTCAGACGGTGCCTGCGCCTGAAGAGGGTTATGCTGTTGTATTCAGGGATTTTTTTACCTGCGGACTTCGGATGCCTCCGTACCATTTCCTTCGCGAGGTGATGGAGAGCTTCAACGTTGAGCTACAGCATTTCAGCCCCAATGGGATACTGACCCTTAGCAAGTTTTCATGGGCATGTGAATCCTACGGAGCCATGCCCCACATTGACACTTTTTGCTCATATTTCGAACTTCAGCGCCAGCCTAAGAAGGTGAAGGATGCCGAAGGTGTTGAGTGCATTGCGCAGTTTGGAAGCTGCGCGTTCATGCCGCGCCGCACAATGCCTGGGCCAAGGTGCGAGATCTCCTACTGCCAAAAGGGCAAGTGGGAGAAGGATTGGATGAGAGCCTGGTTCTACGTGAAGACCCCCGCTGCGTCGAGGACTTTGGATGATGGTAGCGTTGATAAGGTTTACCCTTACGCATCCTTGATGAAGGAGTTGAAGCCTGTCTCGAAGGTTGATCCTTCGAAACCGGTGTCGGAGGAGCAGCTTGAGGCGCGATTGGCCTGCGACAAGGCCTTTGCGCTGGCTTGCCGATACTCCGGAGGTCGGGACCTGGTCGAGGAGATGGTTGCAGCCGACTACTGGCCCCTTGGCCGCAGGACTGACGAGTTCACCATTGAAATGGTGCAAGTACCGGTCTTTGGTCCTCCGGAGGGGTTGCCGTTTTCTCGATTTGGCGCGGGTTTGCCGGAGGATGAGACGAAGGAATCTTTTCTTGACCGCGTGGAGGTTTCTGCTCGGAGGATCGTTGGAAAGATCTCAGAGAAGGAATACCTCCAGCGGAAGTCCGCACTTGGGACTATGCCGCGTTTCAATCGCGTTTTTGAAGAGTTGGGGATCGAGTATGAGGATTATGCCGTTCCTCCGGAGGTTCTGCTTGGCCTGGAGAAGAAGAAGGATTCATCCAAGGCCGTTGCCGCGGCGGAGGCTAAGAAAAGAAAGGGTTGTGGTGCTGTTAAGCAACTTGCGAAGAAGCGCAAGGCGGAGGTTGTGCTGGAGACTCCTTTGGAGTCTTCCTCTGCCCGCTCTTCTGCTGCCGAGTCTAACTCGGTGGCTTCTGTTCCTGCGGAGGTTGCTCCTGCTGGTGGAGTTCCTGAGGTTGAAGCCTCACGCGCGGTCTCTTCTGTACGCGCGCCTTTCGCGTCCCTTCTTGGGGAGGAGTCTTCCGACGCGGAGGTCCCTGAGGCGAGTCCTGCGCGGGAGGCAAATCCTGTGGTGGCTGAGAGTCCTGCGCGGGAGGCTTTGGCTGGAGGAGGATCTCCGCCGAAGGGTGGGCAAGAGGAATCCAGTGATGAGGCAGAGTCTGTCTCTATTCGAAGGATAAAGAGGGTGGAGGCTCCACCGCGTGCGGCTGGAGATGGTATAAACTCGTTGTACATGGGTAAAGATTTTATTTTTATTGATTCTTGTTTTTCTGCGTTTTTTGCTTGACTTGGTCTCATTTTTTTTTTCAGAGGATGTTTTTGCTGGGCTGGCTACCGCGGAGGAGTTAGCTAAAGGCGCCAGCGTTGCGCAGGAAGGACTTGCTGTTCCTCCGCGGCGTGAGCCCGCGCCTTCTGCGTTGGCAAGTAGGCCTTCGCCTGCTGATGTTATTGGTCCCGGTGAGTTTCTTCTTTTTTGTTCAACTAATTGGTTTGTTTTTTGGCATTTTATTCTAAGGTTTGTTTTTGTTTTGCGCAGGTGCTTCTGATCCTTCGATCACAGGTTGGACTGATGCCTTGCGCGAGGTTCATTCCTTGGTCGGAGGTTCGTTGTCTGGCCTCCGCCAAAGGTTTTTTGTTTCTTACGATGTTTTTTCTTACTTGTTT
Source organism: Sorghum bicolor (assembly GCF_000003195.3). NCBI lineage: Eukaryota > Viridiplantae > Streptophyta > Magnoliopsida > Poales > Poaceae > Sorghum > Sorghum bicolor. The sequence goes on along the minus strand of NC_012876.2, from coordinate 3,071,150 downwards.
TTGCTTTACAGATCGTTTTCGTCAGAAGCTCCACGGCATGGACTTTGACACGCTCCTTCGCGTGCAATATGAGCACCATAGCCTTGTACGTTTGCGATGTGTTATATTTTCCTTCGCCGTTTTTCGCTCGGAGGTTGGTTGTAATTCTTATTTTTTGAGCAGGGTCCTCACATGGCTGCCGCCTTGGAGGAGCGCTGCTCCCGGGAGGTTATTTGCCGGGACGAGGCTATTGGTGCTCTGAAGAAGGAGAACGAGACCTTGGAGGTTGAGAAGGCTCGCCTGACGGAGGAGGTTAAGGAGTTTTCTTCCGTCAGGCGGGAAATTGAGTCCCTGAGAAAGGAAAGGGATGACTACAAAACTGGGTCGGAGGCCTTGAAGAAGGATAAAGAAGATGCCGAAGCTTCGGCGGCTGTCCTCCGCACGAGTGTCACTGAGGCGGGGAGAGTTAGGGACTTGGCCCTGCAGCGAGCCGAGAAGGCGGAGGACATTGCTGAACGCCTTCGCAAAGAGCTTGACGCTGAGCGGACGTCTGCGGCTGAGCTGCAGACTCGCATACAGAAGGCGGAAGCGGAGGCTGCAGCTATTGTTGGGCTCTATGCCGACTCGCTGGCGAAGTTTGGGGGTAGCACCTCTGCTCCTCCGTCCGGCGGCGACGTTGGGGCTGCCCTCGCATGGCTGAAGTCTCATATCCGCATGCTCCCTGACTTTGTCGGGGGTGCTGTTGATTTTGGGGCTTTGGCCGCGGTTAGCTCCTTTGCTAAGCTGCTGCGCCGCGGAGGTTGCTCCCACGCGGAGGATGTTGCCAAGGAGGAGTTCGCGTCGGCGAAGGATGTTGGCGAGGGCACCTCGAGCCTGCGCAAGTCTGTCCGGAACTTCATTAGTTCGTTCTGGATTAGGTTTGGGCGGGCTGAGGCGAAGAAGATGGCGGAGGCTCGTCGCGCTGAGGTATTCTTTGACTTGGTTTTTATTTTTGTATTATGTTTTGCTGTTTTGCAATGTTACTTAAGATGGATATTTTGTAGGAGATTGCGAAGAAGAAGGCTAAGGTTGACAAGGCCGGTCCTTCGCGTCCACCAAGCGAGGCGCATCCTCCGACCCAGGCTGAAGCGGAGGCTCGTGATGCTGGTGCCAAAGCTCCGGAGGGATATGCTGCCAAGGTTCCAGAGCTGCCCGAGACTTCTGCTCCTCCTCCGCCTCAGGTGTGAGGCTTTTTAGTTTTTAGGTTTTTCTTAGTCTTTTTTGCGTCCAAGCATGTGACGTTTTTTTGTAACTAAGGCCGGAGGTTTTGCTTAATTTGTAAAGACTGTTGAAAATGTAATATATTGAGTTGTTTTCAGATAAGGACCTGCGCAGGATCATTACATTACTCCCCTTTCAATTTTTTACAAAGGGATTTATGTTTCTGGCGAATTGTGGGAGTACTGGCGAATTGCCTTCCCTAACATGAGGGTGGTGGATATGTTTGAGTTTGTTGGATATGACCTAGATGACGAACGATCTGAATTCGTCCGGTCGCTTGCGCGCCGAGGTTCATGGCCTCCGGCTTAGGTGGTTGTTTTTGCTTTATTTTTCGTTTATCGTAGGTTATGTGTATATTTCTTTGACAAGGTTTGTTGTTTTTGCGCAGCCGCCATATCCTATCCTTCGCATCTTTGGTGAGAAGGATAGGGTACGCTGGGTGTCGGAGGTTTCCGAGGATTTGGCTGAGCCTTTTCTCCATGGTTATCCGGAGGTTCGAAAGTTTCGTAATACGTTTTGGTTTTATCCTTCGTAATACGTTTTGGTTTTGAAGTTTCTATCTTTTTTTTTGTACAGGTTGTGAGGTCTGGTCCAGAGGATGTTCTTCCTTCGAACTTTGTCGAAGGAAGCTACGTTACCCCTGTGACGTTCAAGCGTGGAGATCTGTATGCGAGGGGTTACCTGATTGATTGGTGGCGCCATAAGTATCCTACGCGTAGTATTGATGACTTAGTGGATTTTCTTGTTCGTGATTACTGCGATGAGCTTAGGCTTATTCCAGATTCGTATGTAAAAATTGTGCGAGGGTCTTAGAACCTTCGACTCTTGACGGTCGAAGGATGTTTTTCGTTTTTGGTTGTAAACTTTTGTTGTTTATAGTTAATAAAGATCAGACATTTTAACCATTGCTTCGGCCATGGTCTCCGCACCTTTTAGCTTTATTTTTATTGCAACCTTCGCGCTATAACGTTTATACATTGCAACGTCACGGTGGTGTTGATCCTAAGGATCTTTGTGTTGTTGTGGCATGCTTGTGCTTGATGCTCGATGTTGCGAAGGTGTTGTTGATTTTTTCTTGCGCGGAGGATCGCCGCTTCTTGGCCTTAGAACCTTCGACTTTATTGGTGCGAAGGAGCCTCCGCTGAATTGTGCTACTTTTTTTCTTTGCTCGACTCCCATGGAGTGTTGTCGAGGAGAACCTTCGGGTATCTGAGTCGGAGGTTCTGAAGGGACGTTACGAGACTTCGTGCGATACCCTTCAGAGACCTCTGAGTCTGACTTCCATTGTTTTTGTTGTGGCTGTACACGACTTTGTGGTCGATGTTCATCACAACGCCGCAGTTCTAGTATTACGAAGCTTCGTGTGATACAAACTTTTGTTGCTGTTGTGAGGCTAACTCCTGCTTCCATGGTGGCCTAGGATTTTTGCTTTTTGACTGCTAGGTTTGCACTCGATGCTCGGGTCTTTGTATACTGATCCTGATTGAGGGTGGGGGCAAGGTGAGCCTGGTTTTATAGGCTTTCATGCATTTATTTTATGTACTCTGTTAGGTTAAAAATTTATTATCGGGTTATTGATGGTTGTTGTGGTAGTTGGTTTTGCTGTACCTGACTGAGGGTTATTGTAGTTTTGTTTTATTTTCACACTTTGTTTGTTAGGGGTCTGCTTAGAGTAGCAGGATACCTTCGACCTTATTTTGGTGAAGGTTATGTGAATTTTGATGAGGTCTGTCCTGTGAATGTTAAACCTCCGCTGCCTTTTGGCGAAAATAATATAGTTCCTGATGCCTGATTGTCCTCAGGTCTTTGTCAGGTTTGAAGGTTTTGTTCCTTCTGGCCGTGTGATGCCTGAGGAGGACAGGACTTTTTCACTTTTTGGCCATGCTATCCTTGCTGCCCGGCTCTTGGCTAGGTCTTTTGCTAAGGATTTGGTGCTTTTTCACCTTTGAGGACGTTCCGAGCTTTCTTTGCTTTTGGATGAAAGCTGCGGAGGGTCCTTGTGATCACGTGATGGTTTGTCGAATGCTACAGCCTCGTTGCTGGCTGTTTTTCGACTTTTGGGCTTTGGTTCTGGGGTGGATTCCTCTTTATATCTCAGAGGTTTTTACATAGGTTCTGCCTCGTTAAAAACCTCACCTCCTGGTAGGAGTACCCTTGTGAGGAAAAGAGTGCAGACCTTGGAGTGCGAATAAGTAGAGAGAAAAAGAAAACAAGCGTATTTAGGGACGTGGATGCCGCCGCTTATTTTGCGGGGGTCATCCTTACACTCAAATGTAAAATCTTCGTAGATTGTCGACGTTCCACGTGTGGGTGGAGGTTCTACCTTCGAGGTCTTTCAGGTAGAAGGATCCCGACCTTCCCGCTTGTATTGCTGTATAAGGTCCTTCCCACTTGGGTTGCAATTTACCAGCGTTTGGGTGATCTCCTTTTTTCCTGAGTACCAGGTCCCCATTTTGTATGTCTTTTCGTACTACCTTGCGGTCTCTCCAATTCTTGGTTTCTTGTTGATACCTGGTAATGTTCTCCACTGCCTCAAGTCTTATTGATTCTAAGGTTTACTTGCAGTACTCTTCATCTTCAGCCAACTGCTGCTTCATGGAACGCAGGCTTTGGTGTTTGATTTCTTCGGGCAACATTGCCTCTTCCCCATACAAGAGCTTGAATGGAGTGAACCCAGTTGTTCTTGAAACTGTTGTGTTATGTGACCATACAACTCTGGGTAGTTCTTCAACCCATTTCCCCTTGCGTAGGTTGAGTAAGGTCTTGGAGATTGCGGAGAATATTGTTCTGTTTGCTCTTTCCACGGCCCCGTTTGACTCTGGGTGATAAACAGACGCGAAAGCAATTTTGGTTCCTATGTGATGGCAGAATTCCTTGAAACTGTCTGAATCAAACTGCTTCCCGTTGTCAACTGTGAGCAAGCTTGGAACTCCGAATCTGCAGACTATGTTCTGCCAGAAAAATTTCCTGATTGTTTCAGAGGTTATGGTTGCCAGTGGCTTAGCTTCGATCCATCTTGTGAAGTATTCGATGGCCACGACGGCGAATTTGTTTCCCCCCTGGGCAGTTGGCATCGGTCCTACCAGGTCCATTCCCCATCTCTGCAACGGCCATGATGCTGATATAAGCTGAGTTGGTGCTGAAGGTCCTGACTGAATTGGTGAGAAGGTTTGGCAGGCTTTGCATGTCTTCACTATTTCTTCAGCATCTTTGATGTGAGTTGGCCAATAGAAGCCTTGTCTTAATGCTTTAGCAGACAATGCGCGAGGTCCAATGTGAGACCCGCACATTCCAGAGTGTATCTCTTGCAGGAGCTCTCTGCCCTCGCTTTGGGTTATCCTTCACCCGAGTAACCTCCAACCTGGTAGCGTCTAAGGCTATCCTCCACCCAGGAAACCTCCGTGCAGATGCATGCGGAGGACCCTGAGAAAGGCTAACGTTGACATGACTCTCGCTATGTTGAGCATATGCAGGGACTGGAGCACCGGCGGAGATCTGCGGGCGAAGAAGGGGGGAACCTTCGAGCTTTCCTATGGCGAAGGATGTTCGGGAGATGCGGCGGAGGAGATAAACCTCCGGCGCATCTGAGCCGAGCGGCCTCCGAAGTGGCCAACCCGAGCAACCTCCGACTCAGCCAGCTCATGGAACCTTCGACGCAGAAGAGTCGAAGGATCGACTGCCGGGCGAAGGATACGAGCGTTCGACAGTCTGAAGCCCCGGACGAGGAGCGCGTGGAGAGCCTGTAGTGTGAAATTACGCAAGTAACTTGGGATCAGCAGACTGTGATGTACGAATATGCTGGAATATTCCCCCACCGTCACGGGGCATATCTGTAACTGTCTTAGGTCGGTTTCCGAGCCCTATAAAAGGAGCACGCCGACATTAATAAAAAGAGGGAGGGCATTCACTGTTTTCACCTACTGTTGAGCCTACTGTCCGTTGGAGCTCAAACCCCTCACGGCACCGAGTGAGAAGGTTCACGATTCACCGTACTGCTGGGGAGTGCGGAGAGCATCTCCCCAACATTGGCGCCCACCGTGGGGCCCGAAGGATCACCTACGATGGCTGGAAAGAGAACAAGCACCACAAGACCTCAATCAGAGCCCTCCAGGAGAGGAAGGCCGAGAAGGGCCGTGCGGAGCACGTACGCGTCCGAGGAGAGAGAAGGCTCTGAGGGCGAGCAGCCGGACAACGAGCGGCCGGAGCCCGACCAGGATCCTCCTCCCGCCGCAGGTCCGGCACAACCCACGGCCACGCAAGAGCTCCAGCTACTGCAGACGCAGCTGCAGAACCTCCAGCAGGAGCGAGACCGGATCGCTGCCGCCTACGCCGCCAGCCAAGAGGCAGCAGTGGCCGCGGTGCAAGCTGCTGAAGTCAGGCAGCAGCTTTCAATCCTGCAGGCAGAGATCCTTAGCATGCAACCTCCACCTCAGCCGACGATCCAGCCCACTGTCTTGCCCAGCACCGGCCCAACATTGAATGTGCGGCCGGCAAACTACGGTGGCACGCTGCGGAGCACGTTGGACCTTCGTTCCCCTCTGTCCGAAGGATTGCAGACCTCGCCTTGGCCAGCAACCTACAAACCAATCACGCTCCCCAAGTTCAACGGAAAAGCTAACCCCCGCCAATTCCTGATGAGTTTCGAGGCAGCTGTAGCCTCAGCTGGAGGAAACGAAACTGTAATGGCGAAATCCTTTGTGATCGCGGCCGAAGGAGATGCCTTGGCATGGTACTCAATGCTCAGGCCCGGGTCGATCTATTCATGGGAGAACCTCCGAGACAAGATTTTGGCAAATTTCCAAGGATTCGCTGTTGAGTCGCTAACCTCCACGGACCTGTTCCAGTGTCGCCAGAGTCAAGGAGAAGCACTGCGGGAATATTTCCAAAGGTTCGTGCAGACTAAGGCAAGAGCACCCGGCGTGCCGGAGGAGGTTGCCATTGAAGCAGCCATCAAAGGTCTTCGCATAGGGCCCTTTGCAGCTCACTTGGCCAGAGAAAAGCCAGCATCCATGCACGAGCTGTACCTTGAGTTCGAGAAGTATTGCAGGTCCGACAACGACTACCGCAAGAGGTTGGAGGACCAAAACTCTCAGAAGAGGCAGAGCAATGACAGAAACTCGCAGAAGAAGAACCTTAGCCAGGATGAACGCCGGCCACAGCGAGAGGCTGGTGGACACATGATGAATATTGAGCAACCAAAGAATGACAGGCCGGAACATAACCGTCCACCGGCGGAAACGCGAAACCCGGAACGCAAACCCAATCAAGCCGGGAGAGGGGGCCGAAACGCAGGATGGCCAAAAAATCAAAATCAGCGGCCACGGAAGCAATATTGTTTCTTCCATGGGGAGGAGAAGGGTCACTCCACCAGGGATTGCCCGGATGCAAAGGAAACTCAGGAGAGAATCAAGAGCAGGTCAGCTCCGCAACCTCCGACACCAGTTGCCCAACCTCGGGAGGTAAATCACACATTCCCTCAAACCTTCTACCATTCATATGTCAGAGGTTCAAGCCAGCAACACCCAGCTCCAATTCAGCCAAGCGCGCTAGCCTCCGCTTACTATCCCAGCTTCCTACCAGCTTGGCGCCCAGCCCAGCAAACCGCGGACCACAACCTTCCACCAAACTATGTTCCTCCACGACCTCCACAGATTACATACATCGAAACCCCGCAACTCCACCAGCAATCACTGCCTCCCCCCCCAAACCAGCTGCAGTTAGTCCAAGCTCCACCTCCACCGAAAATCGAACCCCACCCCGATAATCAGATCGGCCCTCATACACCCCTGCCCACGATTGGAATGATCTTACCAATAGCTGGAGGGTCCTCAATGGAGTTCCAGACAAAGAAGCAGAAGAAGGATCACCTCCGGCTTGTTAACAACGTTGCAGTTCAAGGGCCAGTAAGATATACCGATTGGTCCAGAACCCCAATAACCTTCACCGAGGAAGATCTAAGGTTGGAAAGCTACCCTCACACAGATGCCTTGGTCATAACAACAAATGTTGCGGGTTGGGGAGTAAGCAGGATCTTAGTGGATTCAGGAAGTTCCGCAGACATAATATTTGCTGGAACCTTCGACCAAATGAAGCTCAGCAGAAGCCAACTCCAACCTTCAGAGTCACCTTTGATCGGGTTCGGAGGAAAGCAGATACATGCTCTGGGGAAGGTCGCCTTGCCCGTATCCTTCGGCACATCGGAGAACGCAAGAACAGAGTACATCACCTTCGATGTGGTAGACCTGCACTACCCATACAATGCCATATTCGGACGAGGATTCTTGAACAAGTTCAATGTGGCCGCTCACATGGGATACCTGTGCATGAAAATCCCGGCTCTGCACGGAGTGATAACGGTTCACGGAAGTCAAAAAGAAGCAAGAAACATAGAGAAAGCGATTTACAAGTCCTTCCGGAACATAAACTCCGTGGACTCCACGCAACAGGAAGCTTCCCAGCCACCAGACATGCCAAGGGGTAAAACAGACCTGGCCGATCAGGAGGAAACGAAATGTGTCCCTCTGCAGGAGGCCGTTCCACATAGGAAGGTCACCATCTCCGCCACCCTCAGTAGAGAGGAGGAACTCGATTTGCTGAACGTGTTGCAAAAGAATCAAGATATCTTCGCTTGGAGCGCCTCTGACCTACAGGGAGTCAGCAGAGATATCATAGAGCATTCGCTGGACATCGATCCAAGAATGAGGCCAAAGAAACAGAGACAGAGAAAAATGTCTGAAGAAAGAACCTTAGCCGCAAAAGCAGAGGTACAAAGACTTCTGGACGCAAAGGTCATCAGAGAGGTCATATACCCGGAATGGCTGGCGAATGTGGTCCTGGTCCCCAAGAAGAATGGTAAAATGAGAATGTGCATAGACTTCACAGATCTCAACAAGGCTTGCGTCAAAGATTCCTTCCCCTTGCCAAGGATAGATACCTCCGTTGACAAAGCCGCTGGTTGCCAGAGATTTTCACTACTGGATTGTTTCTCCGGGTACCATCAAATCTGACTCAAAAAGGAAGACGAGGGGAAGGCAAGCTTTACAACCCCGTTCGGCACGTATTGCTACACCAGAATGCCAGAAGGTCTTAAGAATGCTGGAGCAACCTTCTCCAGAATGATGGGGAAGGTTCTGGGAAGTCAGCTGCAGAGAAACATCATAGCCTACGTTGACGACGTTGTCGTCATGAGCAAGCGCAAAGAAGATCATATCAAGGACCTACAGGAAACCTTTGTCAACCTCAGAACCGCCGGGCTGAAACTCAACCCGGAGAAATGCGTATTCGGGGTCAGCAAAGGGAAAATGCTGGGATATATTATCAGTCCTGAAGGAATCAGAGCAAACCCAGACAAGACAAAGGCAATCATGTCAATGGCGGAACCTTCAAGCAAGAAAGAAGTGCAAAGGCTGACTGGCCGAATAGCAGCCCTCAACAGATTCATTTCAAGATCCGCAGAACGGAGCCTTCCATTCTTCAAAGTGCTGAGAGGAGAAGGTAAAACAGAATGGGGTCCGGAAAAATCAGAGGCCTTCAGGCAGCTCAAGAATTACATTGCAACCAACCTGGTGGTAACAGTGCCTGAGCCAGACACCCCACTACTACTGTATGTGGCTGCCTCCGAGCACGCTGTCAGTGGTGTCCTGGTGCACGAGACAAGCGACAGCAAGGGAACGGTGCAAAGGCCCGTTTACTACGTATCCGAAGCTCTGTCAGGAGCAAAGTTGAACTACACGGAGATAGAAAAAATCGCGTACGCGGTCTTGTGTGCATCAAGGAAGCTCAAGCATTACTTCCAAAGCCATGAGATTAAAGTACCCACTTCGCAGCCATTGGGTGATATCCTTAGGAACAAAGAGGCTTCCGGACGTATAGGAAAATGGGCGGCCGAACTGTCACAGTTTGACATCACCTATGTCCCCAGAACCTCCATAAAATCTCAAGCCCTGGCTGACTTCATGGCAGATTGGACACCTTCGAACAAAGAAGAGGAGAAGGTAGTCGATCAGCCGTGGACGTTGTATACAGATGGCGCCTGGGGTCAAGCAGGAGCAGGAGCAGCAGCCGTTCTAATCGCACCATCTGGACTCAAACTAAAGTTTGCTGTACGACTCGAATTCAAAGCAACAAACAACATAGCTGAGTATGAAGGTCTCATCCTCGGGCTGAACAAAGCTAAGGCTTCGGGAGCAAAAACCCTACTCATCAAAACAGACTCCCAGGTGGTGGCAGGGCAAGTGGAGAAGGAATACCTAGCACACAACCCGGAGCTGGCAAGATATCTGGCCGTCGTAAGAGGCCTGGAAAGAAGGTTCAAGGGATTCACTCTGCAGTACATTCCAAGAGCCGAGAACTACGAGGCAGACGAGCTAGCGAAAGCAGCAGCCAACAACACCCCCTTGCCAGAAGGAACCTTCCACCAGATTATTGCAACACCCGCAACCGAATCGTTGCCAAAAGCTTTTCGCTCAGTCCTGCTGACAGAAAGCGAAGATTGGAGGCAGGCAATAGCTGATTGCCTCAAAGGCAAGACAGCTGCAGATGACGAAGCAATAGCCAAGAGGATGGAGGCAAGAGCAATGAATTACACCACCATTGACGGGATCCTGTACAAGAAAGCCGTAGTCCAACCTTTGCTGAGATGCATATCACAAAGCGAGGGCAGAGAGCTCCTGCAAGAGATACACTCTGGAATGTGCGGGTCTCACATTGGACCTCACGCATTGTCTGCTAAAGCATTAAGACAAGGCTTCTATTGGCCAACTCACATCAAAGATGCTGAAAAAATAGTGAAGACATGCAAAGCCTGCCAAACCTTCTCACCAATTCAGTCAGGACCTTCAGCACCAACTCAGCTTATATCAGCATCATGGCCGTTGCAGAGATGGGGAATGGACCTGGTAGGACCGATGCCAACTGCCCAGGGGGGAAACAAATTCGCCGTCGTGGCCATCGAATACTTCACAAGATGGATCGAAGCTAAGCCACTGGCAACCATAACCTCTGAAACAATCAGGAAATTTTTCTGGCAGAACATAGTCTGCAGATTCGGAGTTCCAAGCTTGCTCACAGTTGACAACGGGAAGCAGTTTGATTCAGACAGTTTCAAGGAATTCTGCCATCACATAGGAACCAAAATTGCTTTCGCGTCTGTTTATCACCCAGAGTCAAACGGGGCCGTGGAAAGAGCAAACAGAACAATATTCTCCGCAATCTCCAAGACCTTACTCAACCTACGCAAGGGAAAATGGGTTGAAGAACTACCCAGAGTTGTATGGTCACATAACACAACAGTTTCAAGAACAACTGGGTTCACTCCATTCAAGCTCTTGTATGGGGAAGAGGCAATGTTGCCCGAAGAAATCAAACACCAAAGCCTGCGTTCCATGAAGCAGCAGTTGGCTGAAGATGAAGAGTACTGCAAGTAAACCTTAGAATCAATAAGACTTGAGGCAGTGGAGAACATTACCAGGTATCAACAAGAAACCAAGAATTGGAGAGACCGCAAGGTAGTACGAAAAGACATACAAAATGGGGACCTGGTACTCAGGAAAAAAGGAGATCACCCAAACGCTGGTAAATTGCAACCCAAGTGGGAAGGACCTTATACAGCAATACAAGCGGGAAGGTCGGCATCCTTCTACCTGAAAGACCTCGAAGGTAGAACCTCCACCCACACGTGGAACGTCGACAATCTACGAAGATTTTACATTTGAGTGTAAGGATGACCCCCGCAAAATAAGCGGCGGCATCCACGTCCCTAAATACGCTTGTTTTCTTTTTCTCTCTACTTATTCGCACTCCAAGGTCTGCACTCTTTTCCTCACAAGGGTACTCCTACCAGGAGGTGAGGTTTTTAACGAGGCAGAACCTATGTAAAAACCTCTGAGATATAAAGAGGAATCCACCCCAGAACCAAAGCCCAAAAGTCGAAAAACAGCCAGCAACGAGGCTGTAGCATTCGACAAACCATCACGTGATCACAAGGACCCTCCGCAGCTTTCATCCAAAAGCAAAGAAAGCTCGGAACGTCCTCAAAGGTGAAAAAGCACCAAATCCTTAGCAAAAGACCTAGCCAAGAGCCGGGCAGCAAGGATAGCATGGCCAAAAAGTGAAAAAGTCCTGTCCTCCTCAGGCATCACACGGCCAGAAGGAACAAAACCTTCAAACCTGACAAAGACCTGAGGACAATCAGGCATCAGGAACTATATTATTTTCGCCAAAAGGCAGCGGAGGTTTAACATTCACAGGACAGACCTCATCAAAATTCACATAACCTTCACCAAAATAAGGTCGAAGGTATCCTGCTACTCTAAGCAGACCCCTAACAAACAAAGTGTGAAAATAAAACAAAACTACAATAACCCTCAGTCAGGTACAGCAAAACCAACTACCACAACAACCATCAATAACCCGATAATAAATTTTTAACCTAACAGAGTACATAAAATAAATGCATGAAAGCCTATAAAACCAGGCTCACCTTGCCCCCACCCTCAATCAGGATCAGTATACAAAGACCCGAGCATCGAGTGCAAACCTAGCAGTCAAAAAGCAAAAATCCTAGGCCACCATGGAAGCAGGAGTTAGCCTCACAACAGCAACAAAAGTTTGTATCACACGAAGCTTCGTAATACTAGAACTGCGGCGTTGTGATGAACATCGACCACAAAGTCGTGTACAGCCACAACAAAAACAATGGAAGTCAGACTCAGAGGTCTCTGAAGGGTATCGCACGAAGTCTCGTAACGTCCCTTCAGAACCTCCGACTCAGATACCCGAAGGTTCTCCTCGACAACACTCCATGGGAGTCGAGCAAAGAAAAAAAGTAGCACAATTCAGCGGAGGCTCCTTCGCACCAATAAAGTCGAAGGTTCTAAGGCCAAGAAGCGGCGATCCTCCGCGCAAGAAAAAATCAACAACACCTTCGCAACATCGAGCATCAAGCACAAGCATGCCACAACAACACAAAGATCCTTAGGATCAACACCACCGTGACGTTGCAATGTATAAACGTTATAGCGCGAAGGTTGCAATAAAAATAAAGCTAAAAGGTGCGGAGACCATGGCCGAAGCAATGGTTAAAATGTCTGATCTTTATTAACTATAAACAACAAAAGTTTACAACCAAAAACGAAAAACATCCTTCGACCGTCAAGAGTCGAAGGTTCTAAGACCCTCGCACAATTTTTACATACGAATCTGGAATAAGCCTAAGCTCATCGCAGTAATCACGAACAAGAAAATCCACTAAGTCATCAATACTACGCGTAGGATACTTATGGCGCCACCAATCAATCAGGTAACCCCTCGCATACAGATCTCCACGCTTGAACGTCACAGGGGTAACGTAGCTTCCTTCGACAAAGTTCGAAGGAAGAACATCCTCTGGACCAGACCTCACAACCTGTACAAAAAAAAGAGAGAAACTTCAAAACCAAAACGTATTACGAAGGATAAAACCAAAACGTATTACGAAGCTTTCGAACCTCCGGATAACCATGGAGAAAAGGCTCAGCCAAATCCTCGGAAACCTCCGACACCCAGCGTACCCTATCCTTCTCACCAAAGATGCGAAGGATAGGATATGGCGGCTGCGCAAAAACAACAAACCTTGTCAAAGAAATATACACATAACCTACGATAAACGAAAAATAAAGCAAAAACAACCACCTAAGCCGGAGGCCATGAACCTCGGCGCGCAAGCGACCGGACGAATTCAGATCGTTCGTCATCTAGGTCATATCCAACAAACTCAAACATATCCACCACCCTCATGTTAGGGAAGGCAATTCGCCAGTACTCCCACAATTCGCCAGAAACATAAATCCATTTGTAAAAAATTGAAAGGGGAGTAATGTAATGATCCTGCGCAGGTCCTCCGCCAGAGACCTGCGCAGGATCAAAGTGTAAAACAAAGGCTTATCTGAAAACAACTCAATATATTACATTTTCAACAGTCTTTACAAATTAAGCAAAACCTCCGGCCTTAGTTACAAAAAAGCGTCACATGCTTGGACGCAAAAAAGACTAAGAAAAACCTAAAAACTAAAAAGCCTCACACCTGAGGCGGAGGAGGAGCAGAAGTCTCGGGCAGCTCTGGAACCTTGGCAGCATATCCCTCCGGAGCTTTGGCACCAGCATCACGAGCCTCCGCTTCAGCCTGGGTCGGAGGATGCGCCTCGCTTGGTGGACGCGAAGGACCGGCCTTGTCAACCTTAGCCTTCTTCTTCGCAATCTCCTACAAAATACCCATCTTAAGTAACATTGCAAAACAGCAAAACATAATACAAAAATAAAAACCAAGTCAAAGAATACCTCAGCGCGACGAGCCTCCGCCATCTTCTTCGCCTCAGCCCGCCCAAACCTAATCCAGAACGAACTAATGAAGTTCCGGACAGACTTGCGCAGGCTCGAGGTGCCCTCGCCAACATCCTTCGCCGACGCGAACTCCTCCTTGGCAACATCCTCCGCGTGGGAGCAACCTCCGCGGCGCAGCAGCTTAACAAAGGAGCTAACCGCGGCCAAAGCCCCAAAATCAACAGCACCCCCGACAAAGTCAGGGAGCATGCGGATATGAGACTTCAGCCATGCGAGGGCAGCCCCAACGTCGCCGCCGGACGGAGGAGCAGAGGTGCTACCCCCAAACTTCGCCAGCGAGTCGGCATAGAGCCCAACAATAGCTGCAGCCTCCGCTTCTGCCTTCTGTATGCGAGTCTGCAGCTCAGCCGCAGACGTCCGCTCAGCGTCAAGCTCTTTGCGAAGGCGTTCAGCAATGTCCTCCGCCTTCTCGGCTCGCTGCAGGGCCAAGTCCCTAACTCTCCCCGCCTCAGTGACACTCGTGCGGAGGACAGCCGCCGAAGCTTCGGCATCTTCTTTATCCTTCTTCAAGGCCTCCGACCCAGTTTTGTAGTCATCCCTTTCCTTTCTCAGGGACTCAATTTCCCGCCTGACGGAAGAAAACTCCTTAACCTCCTCCGTCAGGCGAGCCTTCTCAACCTCCAAGGTCTCGTTCTCCTTCTTCAGAGCACCAATAGCCTCGTCCCGGCAAATAACCTCCCGGGAGCAGCGCTCCTCCAAGGCGGCAGCCATGTGATGACCCTGCTCAAAAAATAAGAATTACAACCAACCTCCGAGCGAAAAACGGCGAAGGAAAATATAACACATCGCAAACGTACAAGGCTATGGTGCTCATATTGCACGCGAAGGAGCGTGTCAAAGTCCATGCCGCGGAGCTTCTGACGAAAACGATCTGTAAAGCAAAAACAAGTAAGAAAAAACATCGTAAGAAACAAAAAACCTTTGGCGGAGGCCAGACAACGAACCTCCGACCAAGGAATGAACCTCGCGCAAGGCATCAGTCCAACCTGTGATCGAAGGATCAGAAGCACCTGCGCAAAACAAAAACAAACCTTAGAATAAAATGCCAAAAAACAAACCAATTAGTTGAACAAAAAAGAAGAAACTCACCGGGACCAATAACATCAGCAGGCGAAGGCCTACTTGCCAACGCAGAAGGCGCGGGCTCACGCCGCGGAGGAACAGCAAGTCCTTCCTGCGCAACGCTGGCGCCTTTAGCTAACTCCTCCGCGGTAGCCAGCCCAGCAAAAACATCCTCTGAAAAAAAAATGAGACCAAGTCAAGCAAAAAACGCAGAAAAACAAGAATCAATAAAAATAAAATCTTTACCCATGTACAACGAGTTTATACCATCTCCAGCCGCACGCGGTGGAGCCTCCACCCTCTTTATCCTTCGAATAGAGACAGACTCTGCCTCATCACTGGATTCCTCTTGCCCACCCTTCGGCAGGATCATTACATTACTCCCCTTTCAATTTTTTACAAAGGGATTTATGTTTCTGGCGAATTGTGGGAGTACTGGCGAATTGCCTTCCCTAACATGAGGGTGGTGGATATGTTTGAGTTTGTTGGATATGACCTAGATGACGAACGATCTGAATTCGTCCGGTCGCTTGCGCGCCGAGGTTCATGGCCTCCGGCTTAGGTGGTTGTTTTTGCTTTATTTTTCGTTTATCGTAGGTTATGTGTATATTTCTTTGACAAGGTTTGTTGTTTTTGCGCAGCCGCCATATCCTATCCTTCGCATCTTTGGTGAGAAGGATAGGGTACGCTGGGTGTCGGAGGTTTCCGAGGACTTGGCTGAGCCTTTTCTCCATGGTTATCCGGAGGTTCGAAAGCGTCACATGCTTGGACGCAAAAAAGACTAAGGAAAACCTAAAAACTAAAAAGCCTCACACCTGAGGCGGAGGAGGAGCAGAAGTCTCGGGCAACTCTGAAACCTTGGCACCAGATCCCTCCGGAGCTCTGGCACCAGCATCACGAGCCTCCGCTTCAGCCTGGGTCGGAGGACGCGCCTCGCTTGGTGGACGCGAAGGACCGGCCTTGTCAACCTTAGCCTTCTTCTTCGCAATCTCCTACAAAATACCCATCTTAAGTAACATTGCAAAGCAGCAAAGAAAAGTACAAAAAGAAAAAACCAAATCAAGAATACCTCAGCGCGACGAGCCTCCGCCATCTTCTTCGCCTCAGCCCGCCCAAACCTAATCCAGAACGAACTGATAAAGTTCTGGACAGATTTGCGCAGGCCGGGGGTGCCCTCGCCAACGTCCTCCGCCGTGGCAAACTCCACCTTATCAACCCCCTCGGCGTGGGAGCAACCTCCGCGCCGCAATAGCCGAGCGAAGGAGCTAACCGCAGCCAAAGCCCCAAAATCAACCGCTCCTCCGACAAATTCAGGGAGCATGCGGATATGGGACTTCAACCACGCGAGGCTAGCCCCAACGTCACCGCTGGGCGGAGGTGCAGAGGTGCTACCTCCGAACTGCGCCAGCGAGTGGGTGTAGAGCCCAACAACAGCCGCAGCCTCCACCTCCGCCTTCTGCAGACGGGACTGCAACGCAGCAACAGACGTCCTTTCAGCATCCAACTCCTTGCGCAACCGGTCAGCAACGTCTTCGGCCTTCTCAGCGCGCTGCACAGCCAGGTCCTTCGTCCGTTCATGCTGGGAAGCACTCTCGCGAAGGACAGCCGCAGCAGCTTCAGCCTCCTCCTTCTCCTTCTTAAGAACCTCCGACGCAGTCTTAAACTCTTCCTTCTCCTTCCTTAGCACCTCAACCGCCTGCCGAATAGAAGCAAATCCCTTAACTTCCTCCGACAGGCGAGCCTTCTCAGCCTCCAAAGTTTCATTTTCCTTTTTAAGAGCCCCAATTGCTTCATCACGGCAAATAACCTCTCGGGAGCACCGCTCCTCCAAGGCAGCAGCCATGTGATGACCCTGCCCAAAAACAACACACATGAAACCTCCGAATAAAAACGGCGAAGGAAAATACAACACATCACAAACATACAAGGCTATGGTGCTCATATTGCACGCGGAGGAGCGTGTCAAAGTCCATGCCGCGGAGCTTCTGACGAAAACGATCTGTAAAGCAAAAAAAAGTAAGAAAAAACATCGTAAGAACCATAAACCCTTTGGCGGAGGCCAGACAACGAACCTCCGACCAAGGAATGAACCTCGCGCAATGCACCAGTCCAACCTGTGATCGAAGGATCAGAAGCACCTGCGCAAAACCACAACCAACCTTAGAATAACATACCAAAAAACAAACCAATGGATAGAACAAAAAATAAGAAACTTACCGGGGCCAAGTACATCAGCAGGCGAAGGCCTGTTGGCCAACGCAGAAGGCGCAGGCTCACGCCGCGGAGGAACGGCAAGTCCTTCCTGCGCAACGCTGGCGCCTTTAGCCATCTCCTCCGCGGTAGCCAGCCCAGCAAAAAGATCCGCTGAAAGATATACAAAAAACATGAGACCAAGTCAATCAAAATATGCATAAAAACACATAATCAACAAAAAATCATTACCCATGTACAACGAATTAATACCGTCACCAGCCGGACGAAGGGAAGCCTCCGCTCTCCTGATCCTCCGAACAGAGGCGGACTCAGCTTCATCGCTGGACTCCACCTGAACCTCCTTAGGCGGGGAACCTCCTCCAGCAGATACCTCACGTGCAGGACTCGCCTGCCGTGCACGACTCGCCTCCCGTGCAGGACTCCCCCTAGGGGCCTCCGCGTCGGAGGAATCCTCACCAAGAAGCGACGCAAAAGGCGCCCGCAAAGACGAGGCCGCACGGGAAGCTTGAACCTCAGGACCTCCGCCAGCAGCGACGATCTCCGCAGGAGTAGAAGCCACCGAGTTCGACTCGGCAGCAGAAGATCGCGCGGAAGAAGACTCCACAGGAGTCTCCAGCACAACACCCGCCTTGTGCTTCTTCGCAAGCTGCTTGACTGCGCCGCCCCCCTTCCTCTTCTTCGACTCCGCCAAAGCAACAGCCTTGGAAGAGTCCTTCTTCTTCTCCAATCCAAGCAACACATCCGGAGGAATAACATAATCCTCATACTCGATCCCCAATTCCTCAAAAACACGGTTGAAGCGGGGCATCGTCCCGAGCGCAGACCTCCGCTGGAGATATTCCTTCTCCGAGATCTTCCCGACGATCCTCCGAGCAGAAACCTCCACGCGATCAAGGAAGGACTCCTTGGTCTCATCCTCCGGAATACCCGCGCCAAACCGGGGAAACGGTAACCCCTCCGGAGGACCAAACACAGGAACTTGCACCATCTCAATGGTGAACTCATCGGTCCTGCGGCCAAGGGGCCAGTAGTCAGCAGCGACCATCTCCTCAACCAAATCCCGGCCTCCGGAATATCGGCATGCCAGCGCAAATGCCTTATCACAGGCCAGTCGCTCCTCCGACATTTCCTGCGAAGGATCAACCTTCGAGAAAGGCTTCAGCTCCTTCATCAACGACGCGTAAGGATAAACCTTATCAACGCTGCCGTCATCTAAAGTCTTCGACGCAGCGGGGGTCTTCACGTAGAACCAGGCTCTCATCCAATCCTTCTCCCACTTGCCCTTTTGGCAGTAGGACATCTCGCACCTTGGCCCAGGCATTGTGCGGCGCGGCATGAACGCGCAGCTTCCAAACTGCGCAATGCACTCAACACCTTCAGCATCCTTCACCTTCTTAGGTTGACGCTGAAGTTCAAAATACGAGCAGAAAGTATCAATGTGGGGCATGGCTCCGTAGGATTCACACGCCCAGGCAAATTTGCTAAGGGTTAGTATCCCATTGGGGCTGAAATGCTGTAGCTCCACGTTGAAACTCTCCATCACTTCGCGAAGGAAATGATACGGAGGCATCCGAAGCCCGCAGGTGAAGAAATCCCTAAAAACCACCGCATAACCTTCCCCAGGCGCAGGCACCGTTTGACCCGCAGGAGGAGCCTCCGCCCGACCATCCTTGAAAAATCTAGCCTCAACCATATCGGCGATGTCCTCCATCCTCACAGTCGACTGCCCAAACTCAAAGGTAATCGCCGCCATCTCCTCAAACTCCTTCGCACTGACCAAGTCACCAACAGAAGCTTCGACGTCAGATAACGTCTCCTCCAGATCTTGAGCTGCGGCCACCTCAATCATCCACTCCTCAAACCTCCGCAGCCAACCTCCAGACCTCACACTAAGGAAATTGCGCAAAGGACCAGAAAAATCTGACCTCGAAGGACGCGGCGGAGGAAGTTGAGCCACCGTAAAACCTCCGACAACACTTGGGAACACAACCAAAAGGCGCGCGAGCAGCTCAGAGAGCAAGATGTGGCGAAGGAAAGCGTGCAGGCAAAGCGAGGCAGGGGTGAGAGCTCAAAGCTCCCCATCATCCCCTTTTATAGGGGGGGGCCTGCGACCACGTGACCGTTGCGATTCCCCGCGCCCAACGGCTAAAAGCGGAGGATTCGGGCCGACCGTTGCGATTCTCCATCACCAACGGCTAAATCCAACGACTATAATAACCTCCAAAATATAAATCGCGAAGGATAACAAGGTATCAGAACAGTAATGACCATAGGATCCTTGCAAAACAAACAAACCAAAGAAATTATGACTAAGTAAAAGAAACATTTTTCCAACAATGCTAACAAGCACATCCTGCGCACCAGGGGGGAAGGCAGCAACCGTGCTCGTAGCCTCCGCAGCGCGGCATGTTTTTGAGCACATGGACCGCAGGAGTGCCATTAGCCCAAAAAGGGGGGAACTGTTGGGGAACAGCTGCGTCCTTCCCCCTGGTAGCGTCGAAGGTTATCCTTCACCCAAGGAACCTCCGACGCCTGAAGCGTCGAAGGATATCCTTCACTGGAAAACACTAATGTTGACGACTCGTCTGGTCGTGCTAAGTGTGTGCAGGGACTGAGACACCGGCGGAGGCCCGCAAGCAAGGAAAGGGGGGAACCTCCTACCTTCCCGGGTCCGAGGATGGCGAGAACGCGGCCAGGCCGAAGACCTCCGACTCGACTAGGCTAAGGGGGAACCCCCGGGGTGGCCGGGACGAGCGACCTCCGGCCCGGCCAGGCTGAGGAACCTCCGACACCGAAGTGTCGGAGGATCCGCGATTGGGCGGAGGATCCAAGCCTCCGACCGACTGAAGCCCCAGACAGAGGATAAATGAAGGACTTGCAATGTGAAGTTACACAGGTGACTTAGGGTCAGTAGACTGTGGTGTAAGAATATGCTGGAATATCCTCCCACCGTCACGGGGTATTTATGTAAATGTCGTTAGGTCGGTTTCCGGGCCCTATATAAGGGGCGCGATGCCGTCGTTAATGGGGAGAGAGTATTCACTGTTTTCACCTACCGTTGAGCCTACTGTCCGTTGGAGCTCAAGCCTCTCACGGCACCGAGTGAGAAGGTTCACGTTTTACCGTACTGCTGGGGAGTGCGGAGAGCATCTTCCCAACATTTAGCCTTGTGGTCGTGGGTTCGAGCCCCACGGTGGGCGCCAATGTTGGGGAGATGCTCTCCGCACTCCCCAGCAGTACGGTGAATCGTGAACCTTCTCACTCGGTGCCGTGAGGGGTTTGAGCTCCAACGGACAGTAGGCTCAACAGTAGGTGAAAACAGTGAATGCCCTCCACCTTTTTATTAATGTCGGCGTGCTCCTTTTATAGGGCTCGGAAACCGACCTAAGACAGTTACAGATATGCCCCGTGACGGTGGGGGAATATTCCAGCATATTCGTACATCACAGTCTGCTGATCCCAAGTTACTTGCGTAATTTCACACTACAGGCTCTCCACGCGCTCCTCGTCCGGGGCTTCAGACTGTCGAACGCTCGTATCCTTCGCCCGGCAGTCGATCCTTCGACTCTTCCGCGTCGAAGGTTCCATGAGCTGGCTGAGTCGGAGGTTGCTCGGGTTGGCCACTTCGGAGGCCGCTCGGCTCAGATGCGCCGGAGGTTTATCTCCTCCGCCGCATCTCCCGAACATCCTTCGCCATAGGAAAGCTCGAAGGTTCCCCCCTTCTTCGCCCGCAGATCTCCGCCGGTGCTCCAGTCCCTGCATATGCTCAACATAGCGAGAGTCATGTCAACGTTAGCCTTTCTCAGGGTCCTCCGCATGCATCTGCACGGAGGTTTCCTGGGTGGAGGATAGCCTTAGACGCTACCAGGTCGGAGGTTACTCGGGTGAAGGATAACCTCAGACGCTACCAGGGGGAAGGATGCGGCCATTCCCCAACACAGATGATCACCATAATCTGAGAGAGCTCGACTCCCTTGGCCTCTTCTCTGTTCTGGAATATTCTTTTTGTTCTTCTCTATCTGCTGCTTCTCCCCTTTATAGCTGCTACTTGGTGCTTGCAGTCCAAAACAACAAAGCCTAAAGTCGCTGACAACTAGGCCCATGTATCGTATAGTATCAGGTGTGACAATACCACCCCCACGAAACATTGCATGTCCCCAAGCAATGGCTTGAATGTTGTGGCCGTCAGTGCCACCAGGATCCCATGGTACATTCAAATATATTGCTAACAGTGCCCTCCCCATGTCATATAGGGTGTCTCCAAAGACAGTTAAGGTGTAGCATCCTCTTTTACTACTCATACTTGGAAGCCAGACCCAGAAACGCTCCCTTGGATCATACCTTTCTGCTGATTCCAGGTACACGCTTCCATCATAGCCACCAGACATATGGACGACTCCATTCGGGAAATCAGACTATCCTATTTCCACGATATTCCCGAAGCTGAAAATTCTCTTATCCAGGCTACAAATTAGATGTTCTAGATAGCATTTCAATTGTCTCAATGAAAACCATGGTGAAGCCTAATTGTTGATTCGACGAAGTCTTCAAAAGCGCTCTGGCCGATATATTGTGAACCAGAGGCACGCTCAGGTTTAGCCATTTTCTGCATTGGTGCGAGTTCTTGGCCCAAAAAGGTGCCATTATGTTAGCAACCCACATCCACAGGCGACCCTGCAACAGCTCCCAAGCCCAGGAAGTCATCAAGGCCTAATTCAAGGAACATCCGTCTCGCTGGCCCTGAATGGGCTTGTAACGCATGCGGAGGGCCAGCGCGTGACATATATGGGAGGATAGGATCGACAGCGAGGGCATCGTCAGAAACCCTAAGCATTTACTTTTACTTCCTGTAATAGAACCGGCTCCGCCGGCAGCTACACACATTACTGTAGTTCTTCTCCGGTTCTGATCGGCAACAGTCGCTATTGCCGACACATTACTCAACTCTTGACCCATGCATCTTCTACCAGTTGGTTGAAAGATTTTGTAAGGTGTCTCTGGAAGAGATGCCTTGCCAGGACCATACATGCAGGTTTCTACATGCAAGTGATAGCATTGATATTATACTAGATATATGCTCGTCATGAATTTTTTTTGTCCACACATACGGCGTAAAATTAACGACGGACATAGACGCTTAATAAGCAGCAATGGATTTGCATCGGACATGAACATGTGGATGAGGTCTTTGTATCGAAACCGAATTGGACGTGGACGTGTGAGGATAGATCGAGATTTCATATCACCATGTAGACGTGTGGGTATGGATCAAAATTTGTATCGCCTTGGTAGACAACGGCGAAAACTTACAGGCACGCACCACAGAAGTCATTCCCCCATATCATGCATGGCCCCATCGGCCATCCGGGGACGACACCGCGGCACCCCTCCTTCTCACGGAAGTCGCAGCTAGCTGCAGCGGCGGTGTGGCCACGGCCACTGGCCAGCAAGTCGGCCGTGCGGCCACGGCCACGGACACGGTCACTAGCCTGCGAGGTAGAGACACAGCAGCGGCCAGCGCGCCTAGCGACGCAACCGAGCGGCCAAAGTCGCTTAGCACGTGTGTAGCCTGGTCCGTATTCAAAGTCGCTTAGCTTAGCATGTGTGTAGCTACACAGGGCCTGTTTGGTTGTCAGCATGTATGTAGCCTGGTCTAGCTGTATCCATAAGTCTCGCTCACCTTAGCCAGACTGAGCACATGTATGCTCTTCTGTTTGGTTCCTTGTATACAGGTAGTATGATTCGGAAGAGACATTGTTTAGTTCTACGTATAGGTATAAATCATGTAATGCAAATATGTCAAAATAAATACTAAAATATTAATTATTTATGATATTATGTCATAATAAGATTTAATTTACTTTATACCATCTTAATTTATCTTAAAATCACTTAATATTCACTAATTATATGCTAATAACATCATTAGCTACACTAATCCTGCACGGCACGAACCTGGCTTGCAGGATGCGATCAATTCTTGTGTTCTCCTTGCGCCTGGCTCGGAGGGCTCCTTTTGCATGCGATGGGCCTGGCTCGGCGGTCCACATAGGCAACCAAACACAATGGAGTTGCATACGACGGACTTGGCTAGAGGGCATGCAAGCAACCAAACGCCTCCTTACATAGCGCGGTAGCGGTGTCCAAGGCCCTCTCAAATTGAGCGAGCAGGCCAGTAGCGTCCGGACCCTCCCCCTTTCGTTTGAGCCAGAGAGGGTCTTAATGACGCCAGAGCCTCATGACTTCCGTTCAGGAGAAGCGCGCATACGAAGTCCTGTGCATGAAACCCCTTTGTATTTTTTTGGCACAAGCGGCAAGGAAGCCCTCTATCTATTTTTTCTTTTATTGAAATATAGACAAAAGAATACAAGAATGAAACGAAAAACAAGGCCTTCAAGGCCCAAAACAAAAAGCTGGAAAACACTAAAGCCTAATCTCGCACCAAGCTTTCAAAGGTTCAGCAATCTCTTCTTAGCCTTGACACAAACCAGGCGAAGGTACTCCTTTAGATGGATTTTCCAATCAACTAGAGAGGTTGCTTTATTGTCCAAGATGATGCCATTTCTTAGCCTCCAAATTGTCCAGCAAGCTAAGATGAATATTTCTCTGAAGATATGACTTCCAAAGTCTGTTCTGGCTTTGATCAACATATCGAGAGGCTGAAGAGAGGTATCCCAATTGATGTTTAGGAGATTCCAGCAAGCTAGACTGAAGCTGCATTCAAAGAAAAGGTGGAAGCAGGTCTCTTCTGGGCAGTGGGGGCAAAGCACACAGGAATAGCTATTCAGATGCATTTTTTCTCTTGAGAAGGTTCCTTGTGCATAACCTCTCCCTAATCAACAACCAAGCAAAGAATTTTCCGCATGTTTCCACCTTTCCAAATCCATAGGAAACTAGAGAGGCCTCAACTTGTCATTTGAGGTGTTTATAAGTCTTTCTGGAGGAGTAGGCTTGACCCCAAACATATTCCCAGGAATCATCAGCCTCTGGGTCCTCAATCTTATCAGTTACGAGCACATCTAATTCAGAGAGTTGATCAGTAGCTATTTCAGAGGTGTAGGAAGAGGGTAGTTTCAGGATCCTTTTCGACAAAGTACTTGAGGGACCAATGCTTCTTTTTACAGAAAGATTGTAACTGAGGGAACACAGGCTCAAGCAATTGTCCTTATCTGACCAGAGAGTAGTGGAGTTTCCTTTTCCAGGCTTGCAGACTACAAATTTCCTGAATTTTGGGAAAAAGTTTCAGAATGTCTTTCCACTAGAAATAACCACAGGGGCTTTTTGTATAGGGGGATGTTTTCATTGTGGTATAGCTTGGTCCATGTTAACTGAACCTAGGGAATTTCAGCATGGTTATAGAACTTATCTAGGAATTTTATGAGTAGTGCTGAGTTTTGGTTTTCCAAATTGACAATGTTCAGGCCCCCTTCTTCCTTTGTTCTGCACATTGGTTCCCATGCTACTAGATAGGTACTCTTTCTGTTGATGTCACCCTTACTCCAAATGCAGTGTTTCCTGAATCTATCAATCTGCTTAATGACCTGAGGTGGTAAGATGAGGGTGCACATATAGTAAGTGTGGGGAGAGCAGACATGATTAGCCTTCCATGGTAAAAGCTGCACCGTATATCCAACATCATAGTGTTGTCAAACTGAAAAATGAAACCAGAGCATCTAATCCGACTTATGTACAAGTGCGATGACGGGAGATATGCATGCGTGAACAACGTCTAAAATTCAGAGGACATATATACATATACATAAATATATATGTCGTTGTCACGTGGAACATGTGGAAAATATGTCTTCCTCACGTATATTTGCCACAAGTGGGCAAGAGATATTGTAGGACCATCAAGAAGCAACTTGTGTTTGTTGTTACAGAAGATCTAAAGGACAACCGTGCATTGTCAAAAAAAAAAGGACAACCATGTGTTTCTATCTCACTCAGCACACGATTTTTCCGAATCGCTCCAATGCCAGCCATGCCTTGGCCCCGCTAGCTAGCTAGCTGAGCGGATGCGAAGGTACCTAGCGCTTATTAATGGGACCTGACGGGAATGGAATAATATTTTGTAATAATTTAACATATATTTCTCTGCCATTGCAATTCATAGAAATAAAAGTTATGTTATTCCTAAGCTATATCACTTTATTCAATAAATTATAGAAGTCGCATGTGTAATGCAGTCTACGAAGCTAATAACGGAAAACATGTTGTTGTCAGATTTAATATGCATGGTTCGCAGACTGTTAAAACTTGAGTAAATTAAATGATGCTTCTCTCGCGGGCGCGCTTGAATTGAATGGTATTTTTTCATTATAGGACAACTTAGATACTCATGACGAACGCAACTACGCAAGTTTATCCCAACGTACACACATTCAACCCTAATACATAGATGCAAACTCTATCTTTATAAGTATCTTTCAAGACAAGGACGGCATATCCTTAAGATCAAAAGAGTCACTCATTATCAACAGGAACATCGGCTACTGCTGAAACCACAAGTCAACAATGGCGTTAACCTTGAAATATTCGCTCTCACGAGCAAGTCGTTTTTAACTAGTGGTATTGAATTATTGATTTATTCATTTCCTCCAGTTCGGGGGTCTATATAAATTAAAGCCAGGCAAGGCCATCTCCTCCAAGCTACCCAGGGAGCCCCGGCAGCCATCCTCTCGGGGTTTAGCATTGAGATAGATCCATATGGCCACCAGCAGCCCCGTCGCTCTGATCTCGCAGGTGCAGCAGCGCAAGCCCCGGCCATACACCCCAAGCCTATGGGGTGACTTCTTCCTCCACCACATCCCATGCACTCCATCACAGGTAAGGTACACGCAAACCGGCCGCCATTATTGTTCCCTTCCTGTCGTTTTAGAGACACACATGTTCGTCTTTGTTCCTTTGGCAAAAAGTACTGGATTTTGGGCTTTCTGGAACCAGGCTCTGAGTGGATGCAAGCTATATGTTACCTAGTTAATGATGTCGTTAAATGGATATTAATGTATTTTAAAGAGCTACAATAAGGCCAGCTTGTTTAATTGGTAAAAATTTTTGAGTTTGGCTACTGTAGCACTTTCGTTTGTATTTGACAATTATTTTCAATCATGAACTAATTAGGCTCAAAAGATTCGTCTCGCAAATTACAGGCAAATTTGTGCAATTAGTTATTTTTTTATCTATATTTAATACTCCATACATGTGTCTAAAGATTCATGTGACAGATAATCTTGAAAAATTTTGGAAAATTTTTGGGAACTAAACAGGGCCTAAGGAAAATAGTGGTTTTCATGGCAAACTTTTTCTTTTGTTTCTTCCCACATATACTTTGAGTAGAACTTCAAATTTCAAAGCATGGTATACAACAAACCATGCATATATTGACTCCAAACTAATTTTTCAAACACAAATATGTTGATTCAATGAAGTTTTGTTGCCCACATGTGAATCAAATGGTGCATGCTTGTGGCTGGATATTTCCCTTTATCAATTTATTATCCATTGCAGCTCTTCTCAATGAAGAAGAAGGCACAGATCAAGAAGGAAGAAGTGAGGCAGATTATATTAGAAACCCTTGCCTCCTCCAACCTGGTTGAGAAGATGGAGCTCGTCGACACGCTTCAACGGATTGGGGTGGACTACCACTACAAGAAGGAGATCAATGATTTGCTTTGCTACGTCTACAACGACAAAGATGGAGGCTCTAGCAATCTCTACATCACCTCACTGAGGTTCTATTTGCTCAGGAGTCTCTTCAGGTACATAAGATCATCAACTACAAGTAGTATTTGCTTCCTTTCATCGATATTTGGTGACGGTAAAGTGTGTTGGCTAAAGTAGTATTTATGTAAAGTGTGAAATTTTGAGCTGTGTTAACATATGCATGATGAATGAATGTTCAATTACGTGTGCAGATGTGTTTGAGAAATTTAGGGATGAGCAAGGGAACATTACAAGTGATGATATCAGTTGCTTGCTGATGTTGTACGACGCTGCGCATCTGAGAACTCATGGGGAGGACATACTTGACAACATTATCACTTTCAACAAGAGCCGCCTCCAGTCTCTACTGCTGGGAAATTTGGAGCCACAGCTACAGGAGGAAGTCCAGTGCAGTTTGGAGACACCTCGGTTCAGGCGGGTCAAGAGAGTGGAGGCAAGGCGCTACATCTCAGTATATGAGAAAAAGGCTACACGGGATGGGACCATACTGGAATTTGCAAAACTAGACTACAACATCTTGCAAGCTATCTATTGTGATGAGTTGAAAGAACTTACAGTGTAAGGAAACCTCCACACGCGCATTAGTATATGTTGGTAGCAATAATTTACTTAGGTGAGTTACTTACATAATTGACAATATAATAATAACAGTGTAAGGAAACAAACATTGCCATATAAATTACTTAACTAAATTGCTTACATAATGAACTTATTATAGTGTGCATTGTGCTACAACACTAATAATACCCATGTACAGATGGTGGAAAGATTTCCAATCACAAACATATCTGAGCTTTGCACGGGACAGAATGGTGGAGCTACATTTTTGGATGCTCGGAGTGGTTTACGAGCCCTATTATTCATATTCAAGGATAATGATGACAAAGTTCATCGTATTTGCATCCTTGCTCGATGACCTTTATGACAACTATAGCACCACAATGGAGAGCAATACCTTCACCATGGCCATGCAAAGGTTTGCCTAGCTATACGTTCTTGAATTATTATGTTGGATCACAAGTAATAGGATGAACAAATTTCATGCATCACCTAAGTTTACCTTTGCTCGAAAAACTAATGCCAGGTGGGATGAACAAACCACAGAACAGCTTCCAGCATACTTGAAAGCACTCTTCATCAACATATTAAACACTACAAATAAGATTGAGGAGGAGTTAAAACTTATGAAAAACAAGCATGCTGATTTGATCAAAAGACTGGTAATGAACTCCAAAAGATCACATTAAGGCAGGAAACATGATGAGTTTTTTGAGTTAATTTTAACTCATGACATTTATCTATTTAGGTGATTGACACTGCCAAATTCTACCATGCTGAGGTTGAATGGCGTGATGAACACTACATACCAACTAGTGTCGAAGAACACCTCCAAATTTCCACCCATAGTAGTGTTTGCATGCAGATAACAAACCTTGCGCTCATTTCGCTTGGAGACGTGACTACTAGGGAGGATGTTAATTGGGCTCTCACCTTCCCCAAAATCATCAGAGGTGCTTGTATTGTGGGGCGTGTTGGCAATGACATCGTGTCACATGAGGTTTACCAAATCTCTCCACATATAAATAAACTTCTTATAAATGTTATTAGCTCATTTTTAAATGTTTTTATAAGCAGAGGAAATGTTTACATTCTAACTATTTGCACTTTTCGCCATCCCTTGAAGCGTGAACAAACTTCAGAGCATGTCACATCCACGGTGCAAACTTGCATGAAGGAATATGGGGTGACAGTAGAAGAAGCCAATGAAAAGCTTAGAATTATAATCGAAGAAGCATGGATGGACATCGTCGAAGACTGCC
This sequence comes from Sorghum bicolor, assembly GCF_000003195.3. NCBI lineage: Eukaryota > Viridiplantae > Streptophyta > Magnoliopsida > Poales > Poaceae > Sorghum > Sorghum bicolor. The sequence continues at coordinate 3,042,711 of NC_012876.2, read as the reverse complement.
TTGAGCAAAAACGTCCCATGGTACTTTTAGAGACAGCCATCAACGTTGCAAGAACAATGGATTTCATGTACAAGCGTGAAGACGCATATACCCTCTCATTCAGCCTCAAGGATGTTATAACTTCAATGTACGTCAACTCTGTGTGAGCTTGTTGATCTAGCATTAGTAAGCAATACTTTTTTTATGTTTGTGGATTGGCATAATGTCTGCTGAGGGTACAGTTAACTCCTAGATTATGAAAACAGTTGTATTATCCTATTTACGTGTATTGGGGTCAAAATAGAGCCTTTGCGGTTATTTCTGAAACATTATTATTTTAGCTCTCAATTAAGTGGTACCTACAGTATTCCAAAGAAGAAGATATTGTTCTCAATCGAGCCATCAGTTTACTTGTGGAAAAGATAGTGTAATGCAAGAACATTCTACGCAAATGCAACGCGCCTATCTATATGAGGCTACCGTGGTGGAATTATTTTTCCAATAACAGTATTGAAGCTGATCGGGAAGAATCAAAGAATAAAGCATAGACATAACAGAGAGTTGTAATTTTCTAATTTTACTAGGCTAGCAGTCCACGGCTCACGAAACTTGATGGAGCCCGTCCCTAGGTATGCAAACTTATGTTTAGGGCCTGTTTAGATTGAAGATGAAAATTTTTTAGATGGTCACATCGGATGTGTCGGAAGAATGTCGTGAGGGGTTTTTAAAAACTAATAAAAAAACAAATTACATAACTCGTTAGGAAACTGCAAGACAAATCTATTAAACATAATTAATCTGTCATTAGTATATGTGGGTTACTGTAGCACTTAAGGCTAATCGTAGACTAACTAAGCTTAAAAGATTCGTATCACGATTTTCAACCAAACTGTGCAATTAGTTTATTTTTTTATCTATATTTAATGTTCCATGCATGTGTCCAAAGATTCGATGGGATGGATGAAAATTTTTAGGTGGAGAACTAAACAGTGCCTTATAGGGTGTGAGCAGTAGGCATGAGCATTTGCGTGACTAAGACTCTTAATTAGGTAGTGCTTGGTTAGGGGACAATGTGGGATAGTATGGACCCGTCTCAGTTTGTAGGGGCAGGACGATCACATTTGTTATTTGGTTGAGAAGGGACAGATGACGCTATTTTCTATTGGGTTCTGAGATATTAAAGGGGAGACAAATGACCTCACAGGTTGGATCCACCCGTCAATATCTTATTTATTTTTCTTTCTCTTCCTTTCCCTTTCTTTTTCTTACGTACACACATATAGTATCTTCTTTCATCACAGTGCTCGCATGCATCTTCCTCCTCTCCCTTCTTTTTTCCTACGTCATCTTCTTTCTTCCAGAGCGAGGCGGGGCTGCTGCTTGCTCACGCACCGTGGGCTGAATCTCGGTAGCGCGCCGTCTTCGCGGCAGCAACGGCCTAGACTCGGCCACGCGCTCGCGGTGGCAGCGGCGGGCTGCATCTCACCCAAGCATTCGCCCGCCGGAGCTTCACCGAGCGCTCAAGGGCTAGGGCGGAGCTCTCTCCCACGACAGGTTGATAGCATGAAGCAGACCTCTCTTCTCTTCTCCGCGACGCGCTTCTGCCTCTGACGCGCCACCTCTCCGTGAGCGGTGAGCCGCTCATCCCACTTGGGGCGACGTGAAATTTTTGGGGACAGGTTCACCCCGTGTCTCGGGCGAATATTCCGGTCAAAGATGTCCTTGCTCCAAGTTGCCTCCCAACCAAACAACCCTTGCTCTAAGGCCATCACATCACACTTTGTCCCCTGCAGCCCTCCCCCGCCACACACACACACACCAAAAATAGCCTTATGTTATAAAGTGGAGCTAGATGCTACTAGGAAAAACCATTTTTACCAAAAATGTTTTTACAATTGATTTTAGTAAAACCAATGGTGAAAAGTAGATTGCTTTTTACGGGTGATTCAAAACACAAATTGATGATGAAAACCAGTCATGATAATATGAGCATGTTCGCTACAGCTTTTTTTAGGGTAGCCGCAACGTCTACAAAGGATAGGTCCATTTTCCTCCTTTAACTTTTGCGAAAGTCCGCTTTTCCACCTTAAACTTTAAAACCGGTCAAACCACCTCCTTTAACTTCTAAAACCGTGTGTTTTACCTCCCTGGCCCGATTATAAGTGGTTCTAAAGACGGTTCTATCTTTTTCTTTTTATTTATTTTCGCTGAATCTTTGAAAAATCATAGTAAATTAAAAAATCATAAAATAAAAAAATAATTTTATTGAACTTCACATGAGTAGATTTACACAGTAAATATATAATATGGTATACTTTAGTATAAAGTTTTTGTTGTAAATTTTGATCTATTATTTTCTATAATTAATTGAAATAATTCATAACTGAAGTTTCTATGGTCCAATTGTGGTAAAATTTTTATGGTAGCCTAATTACTGTATGCTTAAACTGTAGTAAAATTTTCATACTCATTAGATATTTAATATTTCATCTGTCTACAAATGCAGCCGTCTAAGGTGTGAAGGCCCAGTACGCTAATACGAGCAGGAGCAGGCCACACCCACACGATTTGACTCCAAGCCTGATCGATAGTCGATGCGACTTCGAGGGTAAGCCCGTGTGCTGCCCATGGGCCACAGGCCCATCGCGGAAGAAGAGTGTCAGGCCGGCCCACAGCGAGATGGATCACGGCAACGCGGAGGAGGTTGCTGCTCTGGGCCGTCTCGTGTCATCCGGCCCATTTCATATTCCAGACAGGCACTAATAGTGGGTGGCAGCCAGAACCACAAACTGGGCCTTTGAACGGCCTGTTAGAGAGTGGCTCGACACACACGCACCAGCAAGATATGTGAGCTTATATTCACTCCTCCCGTCCTTCCGTCCAAAAAAACAATATTAATATCATTTTTAAAAGTCAATTAGTTATAAATTCATCTGATTATATAAATACTAATATTTATGGGTGTAATAAAAAGTACAGTTAGAGTAACCATAAAATATACTTTTATAATAAATCTAAAGGAGATGTAAATATGATATTATTTTCTATAAATATAGTTATATTTAAGAATATGTTTGACTCATGAAAACGCTTTGTTTTTTTGGACAGAGGTAATACAATTACTTTTGCTGCCGTCACTGGTCACCCCATAATGACATGCCGCTAATAAGCCTCTCGTAAAGAAGTTGGTAGTAATGCCTCCGTTCAAAAATGGTGTATTCCCTTTAATTCCAAATTATAAGATATTTTAGATTTTCTAGCTACATTACTTTCATTATATCTGAACTGAAAAAACAAAATATATTATAATCTAAAATGGAGGGAGTAACTATCATAGCTATTATGCTCTAATCAAACCTTCTAATGTTTAACCAAGTTTATAAAAAAAACTATTAATAAGCGCAATGCATCTATACTCATACGAGTCAGAACAATGTGTCTTCTAGCCACTAATAAAGTCCAAATCTAAGACATATTGAAACAAATGTCGTAATAGCTAAATATTTTTGAGCCACAAATTTTCTAGACAATTATGTAATAAACACTTATAACGCACGGACAAATTTGATATCATAAGTTTAAGGCCTTGTTTAGTTTCAAAAATTTTTGCAAGACAGGTACTGTAACACTTTCGTTTGTTTGTGAAAAATATTGTCCAATCATGGATTAACTAGGCTCAAAAGATCCATCCCATCAATTCCGACCAAACTATACAATTAGTTTTTATTTTCGTTTATATTTAATACTTCATGCATGCATCTAAAGATTCGATGTGACGGGAAATCTGAAAAATTTTGTAAAATTTTTTAGAAACTAAACAAGGCCTAAATGATAGAAGTTTGAAGGGAAACGGCGGCACACACACAGACCTCCCAGCGTAACTGACGGGCTGACCGAAGGAGCACGCCTGCTGACTGACTGAGCTGACTGACCGAGGGCCTGTTTGGTACAGCTCACAACAGAGCTGTTTTTTTGCCAAACACTTATTTTCAAAACAGCTTCATAGGTGAAGCTGTTTTTTTCCTCCTCTCACAAAGACATAAGTTGGATGAAGCTGAAAAAAAATAGCTTATTTTAGCTTCTCCCTCATTTCTCTCTCTCAACAATGCATGAAGTAGTTGGTGAAGCTATTTTGCCAAACACTTTCTCCAAAACAGCTCAGCTTCATCTAGAAAGTCACTCATAAAGCTATTTTCTAAAAAAACAGTTTTACTAGTGAAGTTGAGCTGTGCCAAACAAGTCCTGACTCTAAGACTGACTGGTTCTGTCCGTGGGGCCCACGACGCGGTCAAACTGTCAGTCAAAGTACACGCGGTAACCAACGAGGCAAGCGGCTTTCGTTTCGTAGCCGTTGGGACAGCGACGGACGGTCGCTCCGCCGGCAGCGCCTCGCCTCGGCTTCCGCGCTCGCTTTCACCTTCACCGCGCGGTGGAACGAACGGTCGTCGAGCTAACCGTACCTGCACGTGGAGCCCAGTCCCGTGGGTCCCGCCGGCCGGTGACCAGGAAACGGATAAGGCGCAGTACGGTGGGTGGGTGAAGGTGAACCTCGCCAAATGGTTGCCTTGCCCCACGACGAGCGGTGACCCTACCTACCCTACCGCCTTGTTTTTTTTTTTGGAAAATTCGTTAGTATTTAATAAATATTATTAAATCATGAATTAACTAGGTTCAAAAGGTCTTATAAATTACAGATAAATTTTGTAATTAGTTATTTTTATCTATATTTAATACTACATACATGTACCGCAAGATTTTAACTGAAAAATTTTATAAAAAATTTAGGAACTAAGCAAGGCCTCAGTCTCCGGTACATACTCTTTTGCAGCATGCACAATGGTTTGGCGTGAGATTGTCAACCGAGAGAATGATTTTTACGATCTCTTCTCATTCATCATTACATAATACTCCGTCCATCATTGAACAAATAGATTTTTGAAGTTATCTGAAGTTATGTTTTTTAAACTTTGACCAAGTTTCTAAAAAATCTCACCAAGATTTATAATATTAAATTAATATTATTACATAAACTATAGGATATATTTTCATAATACGCTCATATTATGAAATAAATGTTATTATTTTTTTCTTATAAAGTTAGTCAAACTTAAGATAGTTTGACTTGCACGGATTCTAGAAATTTATTAATGGTATATCTATATCAATAGTTCAATACGCTTGTTAATCTCTTCTATTTTTTATAAAGGGCTGTTTGGATAGTTTCTATTTCTACCAAAACCAGCTTTCACCCGATTAGTTCTTTGAATAATCATAAAAATTGTTTATTGTTTGGATTTGGTCCTTGGTCGCGCGCCCTACAAAATTTGACAGCCGAGCAAAATTCGGCTGCTTAAATGGTCATCCTGATTTAGCTGTGCGACAAAGGGTAAAATGAATTATGTCATGTTGGCAATGCTAGTTGGGGCAAGCCAAACTGCATGAACAAACCAAATATGGCTTCTTCCTAGGGTCAATGGCCTAAGTTTGCCCTAGCTGCATAGGCGAATCTAGTTAAAAACATCATCGAAGTTATTGGAGTAAGCTTCATTACATGACATAGGTTTTAAAAAGTTACAACGGTATTTTACTAAAAGATTTATAGTTTTGTCAGGATATATAGGCAGATCTCAGACATCCACCTCTACTTGGCACCTATTGGCATCCAACCAAACACGAGTCCTTAGTCAAACATATAATAAAAAAACATAGCAAGTTTTCTTTGTACTTGAACTACTGAATTTTGTGAAACCTATTCATCATATTCCCTTTTCCTAATAGGCAGGAACCCTAGCTACCTTGCCTCTCCCTAGCGATCCCTTTTCAACTGTTGGCCATATGACATTGTCCTACAAGAAATAAACTATTATCATATCTACTCATTTGAAAATGTATATGTACATTTGGTGGCTAATTACTTTTATTATGGGTGGATAGTTACTTTTATATGTAAAAAAGCTTCCATTAAAACAAACTAACTCATCGATGGACTATATTAAAACCTTGTTTACTTAGGAACATACAATAAGAATAAATAATATACTCAGAATTTAAACTAGTGTGTTTTGAAAATTACTCTGGTTATTTTTCTGATTGTTGGTGACCCTACCCCAATTTCTCTTGGTTCTTAGCTCTTTGTGTTGGTTCATGCATGATGATACCACTAGTGCCATCATATGTTGGTTGGTGCATGATGACATCACTAGTGTCATCATATGTAGCATATAAATACTAAGCCGAAGCACAAGTGCACGATATAGATGTGTATATGTTATTAGCATATGATTCTGAGATTATCAAACAAGAAAGCTATAAGAAACTTTTAAGTATATTTTGCTATTGAACTGGTAGGGATATCTAGTCACTGATTTCCTGAAAGTGAAGAAAATTGCTAATGGTTTAGGTAACTTCTATTCATATGTTGGCAAATGAGAAATTTACCTTATGAGATAGTTTCAAACATATGTTGATTGTTGACGGTGGAACAAGAATTATGGACCAAACCATCATACTAGAATTGAATGAGGGATTGCGTATTGTAATAAATACTCCTCACACACCAAATTATAAGTCATTTAGTTTTGTACTAAGTCAAAATTGTTTAACTTCGACTAAGTTTGTAGAGAAATTTAGTAATATCTATAGTATCAAGTAAAAGCAATATCAAAATATGTTTCATAGGCTACCAGTGTATCTAGTTTGATGTTGTAGATGTTTGTGCACATTCCTAAAAACTTAGTCAAAATTATAGAACTTTGACTCTGGAGTATGTGTTTATTGGGTATTTTAAACGCAAACAGAAAAATCCGCAAGCGCACAGATACCGATGTAGCTTTCACCCGGGAGTATTCCAGAGTATCGATTTTCCACAGGGAACGTGAGTATACTAATTAAGATTCAAGATCGCCCAAGGATAACTATATAATTATTTTTGGTGGGAAGAGAGGAAGTTTCCTGAGAGTTCTCTAGTTGATCTAATAATCAAGAATTACTTCAAAGATTATTTATTTCGGGACATCAGAACACTAACCAGAGAAAGAGATGAGAAGGGGGCTAGGAAGCTCTGACTACGGTCCTACAAACACCGATCCGAACGAGATGGAATACGTCGACCGTTAGGGCTGTCACTACCCTAGGGCTACCACAACAATCCGCAGGATTGGGTGCAATTCCAGGTAATTGCAAGACTAAACACCACGTCTAATCTATTAATTACTACTCTAGCGTTTCAAAGACTAGAGCACTTGATGCAAGCAGAAATCCAATAAATAACTTGAATGTAAATAAAAGTAATTAAAGAACTCAGGAATTATGAATTGAAGAACTTAGAGAACGATGAAGAACGAACCAGTTGCTGCATAAGTACAATGTTGAGGAAGATCCAACAGATCCGGCTCCTCCTCCGCTCTCCTCTTCTCTCTCCCTATTTTCTAGATTACAACTAGAACTAACTAGAACCAGAACTAGATGAACTAGAACTAGAACTAGATAAACTAGAGGGATCCTCTCTACTTGGATGGATAATTGAAACCCTAGCTTTGATTTTGTAGAAGAGGTATGTTCTCCAGGGGCCAGGGGCCTGCTTGTATAGCCCTTAAAAATAAACGTAGGCCGTCGGATCAAACCGACCTTAATCGCACGGTTTTCCTTGATCCTCAAAGGCGGTGGAGCACGATCCGCGAGACCTGCCCTGATTGGTCACCAGGGCAGGGCGGGCGCCCAAGGGGGAGGGCGGGCGCCCAGCCCCCGTGCCCGCTCGGCCTTCCGCTCGTTCTCGTGGCTTCTGGACTCTTCTAGATGTTGGATAATTTCGGTGCACGTTAATATCTCTATGTAAACCCGACGTGTGGACCTTTCCTCCATATTTCCTGATAACCCCCTGCAGAAATAGACAAACATCAAAACTCGTGGAATTCTGTCAGATGAAACCCTAATTTTGGATGTTGGTTGCATATAGGTCCTTTTCCATGATTAGTTGACGGTTAAATGTGAGCATCAAGGACCGTCAACAGTGTTAAATATGCACAACCACTCTGAAGTATATCAAATATGCACTATGTTTTGTTGTCCTTGCATGGGATGACTTTGTTGATTTTATAATGATAGCAAGCTGCATACAAACTTAGCAAGCATGATGAGCAACCTTGTATTCAACCATCAACCCAAAACTTCTAATGTGGTAGAAATTGGCATTCCAAGTTGTAATGTGTGTGGAGACGATTCTGTAGTTCAAAACAAGAAGATACAAATTGCTTGCTAAGTGCTAGCTACAAAGGATTTTATGTTTTTTATACAATTTTAATATAATTACTGTATATTTTTCCTTGATAACCATGTTGTTGCTTTGTCACAACAATAGGCACTTGTCTACAAAATAAGGAACAATAACTTTTCAACCAACTACACAAACATCTATTTTAGCATAACACAAGATTTAAGTTTGTGTATAAGATTTTTTTTCATCTAATTCCCCATGTTATCCTTGCCTGGTACAATAGCTCGTTCTTGTCACAATACATACATCATTATGAAATTAAGAAATGTGAGAAACCCTTCTAGCCAACTAAACTCGGAACATTTGTTTCCTCACTCTATAGGCTTTGAAATATGCCATAGAAAAAAAGAACAATTTGTTTGTGTCTTTGTGCACGTGTCTGTACATGTGTGGGTTTATATAAAATAAGTGTTTATGCAACTAATGTACACATTTAACTAGGGCATGTTTGGATTCAGCATGTGGACACCCTGCCAAAATCGACAACTGGCCAAAATCCAGTGGCTAAAATGGTCATCCTGATTTGACTGCGCTAAGAGAGAAAAATGAACTACAATTTAGCAAACGTTAGCGGGGGCAAGTCAAATAGCGGCAACAAACCAAATGTAACTGCTTCCTAGGGCTAATGGCCGAAGTTTGACTTGGCTCCTACATGAGTTCAACCCAAGGCACCCTTAGTCAACCATATAATAAGAATAAGCATAGCAAGTTTCCTTCCTCCGAGTTGTATAAAATGCCTTTTGTCATGTTTTTCCTAATAGGCAACGACCTTAGCTACCTAGCCTCCTCCTAGTCAACCATCTCAATTGGTTCATACATGACAATACCACAAGTGCTAGCACTACAACCTATAGATAATGAACCAAAGCACAAGCACCAACTATGTGATAGTATAAAAAAGCAAATTTTATGCTTTATACTCAATTGAAATCTAATAGATGGTTTCCTTCGCTATTGTGTGGAATCTTATCATTTAGTTAATTTTTCTACTATACATAGGTATAAGGGTAATTTAAATTTTAAGATGGTTTCAAAAAATGCATATAGTTCAATTGAGGAAAGGCGTTAGAACAATTTTTTCATAGTAGTAGTAGTAGTAACCATCCAATATATATGCATCATCTTTCCTTATGCTTGTGTGGAATAACTGAGCTGATTTATCATGGTAGCCAGCTAGGCACCATACTATCCTCCCCTAATAGTGTCTGACTCACTAGATCTAGTGACTTTTGCTAACTTCTTAGTATATCTAGATTGATGGACATGATATTGTCCTACAAGGCTACAGTCAACAGTTATTATGACATCTATCAATTAAAAATATTATATTTATATGGTGGCTAGTTTCTTTTATCTGGGGTTGTTTGAAAAGTTACTTTTTATGAAAAAATAAATTCCATTAAACTAACTTATTATTGATAAATAAACTTACTTATTTAGGGGCATACAAGAAGGATAATCAGTTTACATGGGACTTCAACTAGTGTGTTCTGTGAAATAACTCTGTCTCATTTTTCAAATTGGCAAAGACCCTTGCATTGGTTCATGCATAATGATGTTATTGGTGTATTTTCGCTCAACATATGTAGCATATAGATACTAATACAAAGCACAAATGTCTAGTATAGATAGATATATATATTATCAGCATGCAAAATTATCAAGAAAGCAAAAATAAGCCATTTTTAATGTATATTTTGCTCATTTGAAAGGGCAGGGATATCCCATCGCTAATTTCCTAAGAGCTATAAAGCAAATGGCTGATGGTTGAAGTGACTTTTATTTTATATATATATATATATATATATATATATATATATATATATATAAATATAGGAGTAAATCAGCTTATGTGGCATTCTTTTCAGGTATAATCAAATTTGCTCCCTGGAGGTGGGTTTGGAAGATGTGGGCTCTGCTGCATTGCTATTTTTCCATCTAGCTAGCTCTGAGAAATCGGTGTTGGACTATCAAATATTATTGTTGTAGATAATCTTACCACTTTTCTCAATGACGATGTTGTGGCTTCATCATGATGATAACCATTTGTCTACAAACTTAGGCACAAGAACGATCTGAACAACTAAACAAACATCTATTTTAGAAACCATGCATTAGCACACAATTATATTCTCCTTATTATCCATATTACAGGGTACAATTAGGTCATAATCACAACATACATATTTAGAAAACTTAAAAATTTGAGAATCCTTCTAGCCACTTAGAACAGTCAACTTGATCCTATTCGCTAATAGACTGACCATGTGACTAGTCATGATTAGTCATCGACTAGGGTGACTAGTCGGAACTGCTAGTAGCAATAGTCAAGAATCAAGAACAAGATCTCAAGGAAATGGAGGAGTAATGGAGAAAGTAGCATCAAAGAAGGAGCTAAACTTTGTGGACAAGGCAACAACCATTAGGATGGGAAAGGAGGAGGCGATCGTTAGCGCCTTGCGGTGACAGCTTCCACGGCTTTTCTCCTTCACCCGCTTGCACAAGCTTTCCATGAGGCCTTGTCGAGTCATCGTGGCTGCAAGAACAAGGATGGAAAGGAGGTAATGGTAGGAAGGGAAGTGAAGGATGCAGTGTCGTCCAACAAAGCAGCTTCTCCTGCCCGCATATTGGGATCTCACCTACACAGACGCTGGTGGTGGGTAGGATGCAACTGACGATTAGGAGAGAGTGAGATGTGAGAGACTGAGGGTGATAGGTTGTATGGTTCCAAATTGGTCTGAAAAATATATGCCTAAGAGGTCCATGTCGTTCCAAATACAGTCCATATACTAATTGTCGAGGGATCCCTTTATGTTTTTTTGTCATCCTTGCCATTCGATTAATCGCAGTTAGTTGATGACAATTCAGGTGACCAGATAACTTATCGGCCTAATCAGATTGTAGCCCCAAGTCGTGACCAAGGTAGCGATTAGGACAACTAATCACAAGTAATCTTGATTAATTGAATGACTTAATAACACTGCTTTAAACATTAGTTTTATCGCTCTATGGGGTTTCAAATATCCCACAACATAAATAACATTTTGTGTGTGAGCGTCATGTGTATGCATATAAAGTTTATATAAGTAACATAATAACCCATTTAAGCACTGGAATAATACTTTCCTTTTCAGAGGCAAATAGATTTACAGATCTTTCATATTTATTGTTCAATTTTTAAAAATATTTTCATTGAATTTTCAAGCCTATATATCATGATGAACGATTAACTATTTACCTTTTGGCATATATGTGAGCCTTCGTAGTATATATGGTATATGACCGTTGACTAAACAAAGTTTTTTCATGCTTCTTTAACTAGTTGTTCTAGAAAGATCACAGTCCAACAAAAGGACTTAAAGAGCAGAATAAATGGATTTTTGAGGAAGAATATTCCTTTGATGGATATTTGCAAGTGGTGGCATACATAGTTCCGTGTCTCGGGGCACTTCAACCCAACAAAAGGCATCAAAGAGCCCATCAAGTCCCAATCTTCCTAGCCCCCACAACAATCAAAAATATATTTTAAACCCTATTGCCATGCAAAGCACGCATGAAAGAAACATACGTCATGGCACAATAGCAAAAGAGCAAAGTGCCCTGCTCCTAGTCCAAATTTGGGGCATTGATTATATACTACAAAAACAGAATAGCAATATGTCTCCAGACATTAAGGTTGTGGCGTTTGTCCAACCAATTTTGGCACGAGGAGCATGAATCCTTATCAACAGCAATATCATTAAATTTAGTCCATCTTAGCTATTTCAACCATATCTTATCAGTTTTATCATTAAAGGCATAAATCCTCCATCCAATTAATACTAACCAAAATATACATGATTTTGATACTATACAACCTTTGATATCTAACAATTTAGATAGTAACACACAATCCTTTGTGAACTACGCCACAAGAGAAATATTTTTGAATTATTCTCTTTGAAGGTACATTCACCATGCCTCAGTTGGAATTATAAAAATAAATAGTTTGATTGTATGCTAGTATAATTGATTTTAGGATTTACTATTCCATTACATTATATACAATATAGATGAAGCAAGACACGCTCCACCTAACCTGCCCACATTTGAGTCACGACTCTTCTACACTAGATACAGATAATATGGAAAAATGCCCATGGCTCCGCACTAATGAGTAATAAGTACATTAAAAACTTATTCGTTAGCTTTGAAATAAAAATAGATATAGATAATATGAAAAGATACACATGACTCCGCACAAATGAGTATGCTAAAAGCTTCTTCACCAACTTTAAAATGAAAACAGATACAGATAATATGAGAAGATAGCCACGGCTCTGCACTAATGAGTATGCTAGAAGTTCCGTTACCAACTTTAGTATGAAAACAGGTGAACGCATTTACGCGCAACTTGAAAAGACAAACTAAAGCCACGGCTTCGCGCTAGCGAGTATTTGCCAACTTTGGAATGAAAACTGATACAGATAATAAGGAATATATTCACGGGCCGCTGCTAATGAGTGTGCTAGAAGTTTCATTACTAACTGCCATGCGGAAATGGATGAACATATCTATGGACTGGACAGTTTAGGAAAACAAAACCACGGTTTCGCGCTGGTGAGTATACTAAAAGCTCCTTTGCTAGCTTTAAAATAAAAATAGATACAAGAAGATAACCATAGCTCTACAACAATAATATATACTAGAAGCTTCTTTACCAACTCTAAAATGATAGAGGGTGAATATATTTTATAGAAATTTCAGATGGACAAAATGAAAGATACACGCAAAATTCATTATATGTGAGACTTTGCATAGTGTGTGTGACACGCTTAAGCCCACCCGGTGGTCTCCCCACTCCCACAATAGCCCATTTTTATCCTCCGAAAATGCCGATCTTTCCCTACTCACTCCCCACATTTACGCATTTATGCGCAACTTGAAAAAACATTAAAGCCACGGCTTTGCGCTAGCGAGTATGCTAAAAGTTTCTTTGCCAACTTTAAAATGAAAATAGATACAGATAATACAGGAAGTTATCCACCACACCGAGCTAGGTCTTGTTTAGTTCCAAAAAATTTTGCAAAACACGTACTGTAGCACTTTCGTTTGTTTGTGACAAATATTGTCCAATCATGAACTAACTAGGCTCAAAAGATTCATCACATCAATTCCGACCAAACTATGCAATTAGTTTTATTTTCGTCTATATTTAATACATCATACATGCGTCTAAATATTCGATGTGATGGGAAATCTAAAAAATTTTGCAAAATTTTTTAGAAACTAAACAAGGCCCTAATGAATATGCTAGAGGTTCCATTGCTAATTGTCGTGTAAAAACAAATGAACGTATCTATGGCGGGTGAACGTATCTATAGACAATTTAGCAAAACAAAACCATGATTTCGCGCCACTGAGTATGCTAAAAGCTTCTTTGCTAACTTTAAAATAAAAATAGATACAGATAATAATATAAAAAGATAATCATAGCTCTACAATAATAATATATACTAAAAACTTCTTTACCAACTTTTAAAATAGAACCGGGTGGACAAAACAAAAGATACACGTAAAATTCATTGCACACAAGACTTGGATAGTGTGTGTGAGTGAGTGAGAGCACACTTAAGGCCACCGGGTGGTCTCCCCACTCGCTCCCACGGCAGCCCGTTTCCGTCCACCGGAAGTGCCGGCCTTTCCCCACTCGCTCCCCAACCCCTCCTCCCCTCCTCTCCTGACCCTGACCTCCTCTTCTTCGTCGTCGTCTTTGGCTTCCTCCAGGACTGAGTCCCACACGCTTCCCATTCCGCTCGTCCCCTTTTCGCGTGAACGCGCCGGCGCCGCGGATCCTGCCGCTCAAGAATGGAGGCGTGGCCGGACGATTTCCTATGCCCCATCACGCTGGAGGTCATGACGGACCCCGTCATCCTCCCCTCCGGCCACACCTTCGAGCGCCGCAGCATCCAGCGCTGGCTCGACGGGGGGCACCTCACCTGCCCCGTCACCAACCTCCCGCTGCCGCCCTGCCCGCCGCTCATCCCCAACCACGCGCTGCGCCGCCTCATAGCCGCCGTCTCGCCTTCCGCGGCGGCGGCGGCTCCCGTCCCTGCGGATGGAGGGGCGCAAGCGAGGCAAGAAGCGGCGGCGGTGCCAGCTCGGTCCGCGTCGCCCGTACCGGCGCTGCTGAGGCTGGCCAAGTCCGGCGCCGCCGGGCGGAGGGAGGTGCTGGAGTCCGGCAACGCGGCGGTGCTGCTGCGTCACGCGGAGGCCGGGGACGAGGCGGCGGCCAGGGCGCTCCTGCACCTCAGCCTGGACGGCGACGACACCCGCGTCGGGCTCGTGGCGGACGGCGCCGTGGACGCGCTCTCCGCCGCGGTGTCCCGCGGCGGCCCGGCGGCGGCGTCCGCGGCCACGGCGCTCACCAGCCTGGCCACCGTGGACGTCAACAAGTGCACCATCGGGGCGCACCCGTCCGCCATCCCGGCGCTGGCGGGGCTCCTCCGCCGCGGAGGCCCGCGGGAGCGCCGCGAGGCTGCCACGGCGCTCTTCGAGCTCTGCAAGCTGCCGGAGAACCGCCGCCGCGCGGTGCGCGAGGGCGCCGCGCCCGCGCTCGCCGACTTCGCCGCCGACGGCTCCGCGCGCGCCGTCGAGGTGCTCGGCCTCCTCGCCAGGTGCCGGGAGGGCCGCCAGGAGCTGTGCAGGATCCCCGGCATCGTCTCCGTGCTCACGGGCGTCGCCAAGAGCGGCAACGCCCGTGCAATCGAGCAGGCCCTGCTCGTCCTCAACTGGATTTGTTCCGAGAGCAACGAACTGGCATTGGAGGCAATCAAGCTGCAAGCTTTCGACCTCTGCGAGGCTCTGGTGAACGATGACAACTGCAAGATCGCCAAGAACGCGGTCGAATTGGTCCGGACGCTCGAGAAACAATAGAATTGGATTGGATTGTGCTATCCAAAGATGAAATTTGCCATGGGTTTTGATTCTGCACCTGCTCGATTGATTGGGTGTTGGCCTCATTGTACAGAGGTAGCAACAGCAAAGGTGAACCTTTATCTTATTACTCTGTTTCATTTCCCTTTTCTTTCCAAGTTGTAGCTGCGCCAAAAGAGAGACAAAAAAAAAACAGTAGAATTTAGCTTATGTTCATATCTTTAGAACCAAAAAAAGAGAGGAGTATGGTTGCTGAACTTGTCAGTTAGAACTGCTTCCGTGTTTCAGAGAGTCACCAGATCATCCAGTCTGAGATTTTGTTCACAATGATTCATCTGATGATCTAGTGAAAGTGACCAAATGCTCTGAAAGTCTGAAGTGGCTCAATCAAGTAGGATTGCTAGTCTTTTTCTTCCTTCCTTTGCTGTGCTCTATAGTTTTACATGATTACATGAGGAGAATTGGATTGTGTGTTGTAGCCTATCATCTCCTTGTGATCGACTTATGATAAAGAATGAAATGAAATTCACCAGAAGTACTGAGTCTGTGACTTCCTGTCTGCTCAGAAAATCTTTCGTGCTCGTTCACTTGATGTGTACTTCATCAGCTATTTGCTCTACTAGGTTTGACATTTGGTGCTCTATATTGTTTTTCATGTAGTGCATTGAAAGCTCGTGATTTGTACTAAGTTTTCCACGTTTGGAAGTAAATAGCTTAGGATGAGCCCATATTATATAGCCACTAGAGATCCTGATGAAACTCGCGTAGGACCCTCAGGATCTCTTGCATCATCCTAGAGTCTTAATTACTCAGTAGATTGCGCAACTGGTGTCCCTTATTCAAATCTGGGTCTGGGTACGGCCATGGATTTGAGATTAGGCTAACTTTTGCTCTATAAATTATATGATATTCTATCGGTTAGTTTGGAATAAACTTTCAGAGTGCTCTTATGTGGAAACCTATTATATACACCATTAAGAAGAGGTCCTGCAACCAAAGCCATGTGAATCACTCCATTTTGCTTGTGTCACTTTTGTCCTTGAGATAAGCGAGTGGTTATCGCGCACCTTTGATTATCATTTTTGCTTGACAAGGACTTGCTAGTTTTATTTAGATTAGATGGCCCAGTTTCTGCTACGTCGACTAACTTACAATCTCGACATCAAATTAAGTATGGAGAGGTATAATAGTATAAGCACGCCTTTGTCTCATTAGTCGGCGGCAAAGCAGTGGGGATTCTTGAGCTCCGACCGGATCATCAGGAAACGCCCAAGAAATGTGGCGACTTTTGCTTGTGGCTGATACCTTTTCTTTTCACCCTCTACTTCATTGAGGAAGGCTGAGTGTTCATCCTCTGATGAATTTCTATACGCATGCTTTCCAAGCCCTACTATGGGAGTATGGGTTAGGGGGGAAAAGGTCTTACTGTTTCACTTTGATTTGCCATAAAGATGGCCAGCCTTTGATTAACTGTCTAATTAGATTTGGTAAGTATAAGTATGGGGGTATAGTACACAGAGACCTTGGCCTTGTTTAGTTCCGAAAAGTGAAAAGTTTTCGGTACTGTAGCACTTTCGTTTGTTTGTGACAAATATTATCCAATCATGGACTAACTAGAATCAAAAGATTCGTCTCGTGATTTACAGCTAAACTGTGTAATTAGTTTTTATTTTTGTTTATATTTAATGTTTCATGCATGTACCATAAGATTCGATGTGACGGGGAATCTTGAAAACTTTTTGGTTTTCAGGGTGAACTAAACAAGGCCCTTAATAGTGTGCATTATTATGCAGTGGTGATGTGGCGATGATGTTGACAATATGTCTGAATGGAAACCTAGCAACCGTAAGATAAGGGTTGACCTTGACCACAAGTTTTTCCTGGGGGGGAGGGGGGTGGTTGGCATGTCCATTCTGAACGCATGGCCTGTTCTAAACCAACAAAAGTCTGTTGGCGCCATTACTCAAAGATGAAACACGGGGGATCTAACCCGGTGATCGCGTTTAGTGGACAGGATTAGCAGCGATGATGCCAAAACCCCAATCATCATCGCCTTGGGGTGACCCATCCATCCTTTGTGCAGTTCTGATGTGCTCATGCACACCTTTCTTAGCATTGCAGTGATGACTGAATGGTGTGAAGGATTGTGGTGTCAAAACACCTTTCAGAGAGCCTTTCCCGTTGTAGCACCGTTTTGGTAGCATTGTGATGGATGGATGGATCATGGATGGACCTGACTGAGGCTGCTCAGATTTGTGCTGATGCTGAAATAGCATGCATGACATGGGGGCCAGCAGCTGTTTCCTGAAACACGCTTGTTTCTTTCCTCTGATTCCTGTCATCACTGCCTCCTTTTTTTCTGCCCTGGTTGTGGACTTGTGGTGTGCGGCGGCGGCAGATCTATCCATGCATGGTTGCTTGCTCCTTGAGGCCTTGTTTAGTTGGCAAAAATTTAGGTTTTTGGCTACTGTAGCACTTTTGTTTTTATTTGACAAACATTGTCCAATTATAGAGTAACTAGGCTCAAAAGATTCATCTCACAAATTACAGGTAAACTGTGCAATTAGTTTTTATTTTCGTCTATATTTAATGCTCCATGCATGCGATCAAAGATTCGATGTGACGGGAAATCTTGAAAATTTTTGCGAACTAAACAAGGCCTGATATGCCTGTCATTAAAGAAGTTGTGGCATGGTACAACACAGCCTGCCGATGAAGTTATAAGCCGTACTTTTTCTGCTAGCCAATAATATTTTTGTCTCATAATAAATCAGCGAACATTATTTTAGCTGACTTTTCAAACCAGCGAACAAGCTCCTAGGTCATTAGTAATATCATCAATCATTGCCTATTGGGATTGAACTCCCCCTGTCCCTCAGGAGTTGGTAGGTAGGAGATAAATTCCGTCACAAGGAAGGAAAATGCATCCATGGTTAGGAGATGTGTGTTGATCATGGTTGATTTTGAATCCTAAACGCGAGACGGCAAACGTCATGAGTTAGGCCTTGTTTAGTTCACCCCAAAAACAAAAAACTTTTCAAGATTTCTCGTCACATCGAATCTTGCGGCATATGCATGGAACATTAAATATAGATGAAAATAAAAACTAATTGCACAGTTTGTTTGTAAATCACGAGACGAATCTTTTAAGCCTAGTTACTTTATGATTGGACAATGTTTGTCAAATAAAAACAAAAGAGTTACAGTGTCTAAATTCAAAAAAAAAATCGGATCTAAACAACTGACATGTGGGCTGCACTGCTTCTTGAGCCAGGAAGTAAATGGTGGGGATAATAATATAATATATATATATATATATATAAGTAAATGGTGAGGATAATAATATAATTGTTGGTATAGTAGTAGACTAGTAGTACTCCGGTAGTAGCCAGGAGCAAGGAAAGAGTCCAATGGCCGGCAGCAGATGTTGTCAAAAGGAGGCGCCTACGAAGAGTCCGCGTGTACAGTGTCGTTGCCTGAAGCGGTTTTGGAGGCCCCCACGCCCAGTTTGGCACATTTTGAGCAGAGCAAAGACAGCAGCCGAATCCAACCAATGGCACATTGACATTTGCATATCTGCATTTGCATTGTAGCACCCTCTGTCCTCTTGTTCGGTTGTTTCGCACTCATGGCCTGTAATTATTTTGGTCGGAATGATTGTGTAATTTGTATAACAATTTATTGGTTGGATTGGTTCCTGTCTCTATTCCGCTTGACAAAAAAAAAAACTATGACTGAAAATATTGTTTACTGAGTTACTATAAAAAAAACACTGTTGAATGGTTGACAGATTCGATAAATAAGATCAAACGAATACGACCAAACCAAGTGGAGAAGCGCTGCCGAGTAAACGGAAGAAGGTTCTAGACGTGTGGGTGGTTGCCTTGTTGGCCTGCCAAGAACAACAAGGCAGGCAAGAAAGAACACCATGAATGAACATCAGAGGCGGGGGAAAAGTCGTAGTGGAACCGAGACGGACAATGGCGGTGGTGGGCTAAACTTCTTTGGACCCCAAATCCTCTTGTGCCTACCGCGCGGGCGGCCACTTGTCGACACGCCGTGGATCATTGCCGCCACCCCACCGATGGTACACTCGTTGTTGGCTAGTACTACCCCGTACCCGTGCCCCTGCCCCTGCCCCCCCATTTTCGTTTGTTTGTTTGGGCTCTTAATCTTTTGCCATGGGTTCATTGCATTGCATTGGATTGGAATTGGATGTTGCTCATTAATCTCCCTTCTCAGATTGCGACGTGTCTTCTTCTCTCTCTTTGGTTGCTGTTGATGCTCGAGCCTTTGCGAAAAATATTCGGTTCAGATCTTATCTTCGGTAGCGTCGTGAAAAAAAATCTCCTATAAAAATATGCTTTATGAGTGTGTGCGGAAAATTTTTGATATGATGTACGGTCCATGGTATAGATGAGAATTCAAAAACTCTACATACGGAAGTAATGTTGGTCCATATGCATATATATGCACTACAAGACAAAAAAAAATTCTTGGTGTAGTATCTTTTTCCAGTTTTCACACTTGGGCCTAGATCCAATTTTTTTTGAATTTTGACACTGTAGTATTTTTCGTTTATAAAGTAACTAGGCTTAAAATATTCGTCTCGCGATTTTACAGTGCAATTAGTTTTTGTTTTTTTCATATTTAATACTCTATGCATATGACGCAAAATTCAATATGACGAAAAATCTTGAAAAGTTTTTTTATTTTTTGGGTGAACTAAACAAGGCCTTGAGTTTTCTTTAGGTATCCGGAGAGATGAGCTAGTATCGTGTTCACTACAATGTATACTCTCTCTGTCCCTAGAATATGTGACGTCTTTTAACTTCTAGACTTGTTATTTAATCATTCATCTTATTAAAAAAATTATATAAATATTATTTACTTTGTTATGACTTATTTTATCATTAAAGATACTTTAATAATGATCTAATATTATTTGCAAAAACAACTAAATAACACAAACAGATAAATAAAAGAAGTCTAAGAGTCAAAAAATCACTTATTTTGGAGGAGGGAGGGAGTATAGGTGTTTAGGTGATTTTGTATGGTATCTAGAGATTCTTCCATGCAGTTATTCCCTCTAATTATTGAGGTTTGACGTGTAGCAGCGAACTAGTAGTAGCAGCGAGTGGACCTGTTGGTCAAGGATATAATATGTCTGTTGTAAAAAAAAAGAGATAATATGTACGTCTAAAAACTTGTCGTCCAAGAGGGTAGTATGACCAAAGTTAGGAGTTGGCTGATGGAGGGAGGGAGATTATTTTATTTCTACTAGAACGTCATCACGAGCTTATGAGACTCGTATATATAGGCCTCGTTGAGTTTAAAAAAAATTGCAAAATAGACACCGTAACATTTTCATTTGTATTTGACAAATATTATTCAATCATGAACTAACTAGATTTAAAAGATTCATCTCACAAATTTCAGATAAATTGTGCAATTAGTTATTTTTTATCTATATTTAATGTTTCATATATGTGCCGCAAGATTCAATATGACGAAGAATTCTAGAAAAATTTGCGAACTAAACAAGGACATAGTATATATTTATCGGGCAGGACGTACGAGTTAGGTGCTGAAATTAAGGTCGGATAGGGATAGAGAGACTAGTAGACAAGAAAACAAGATGAAGCATACGTCCACCGTTCAAACAAGTTGGGTGTGGGACATGAGACAAAGAGGGGGGAAGAGATGTATCATAATCTGTGAACTGAACACGTATGTGTTTACTCGGGTTCAAATTTTTTATTTGAGGTGGGTGCTTGCTTGTGGCGACTTTATCAAACTCGAAATGTATTGGTCTAAGCTCAGTCATTCAAACATGTTCATAGACGTAAAGCGTGTGCGCGTGTCTATACATCTCTACTTTGATTCAGTGCTAATAATCGGGTACATAGGCATAGCAAATGATTTGCCCGTTTATGAGAATGAAACAGCTAATGTGAGAGATATTATATTTTTTATATGGACCATGCTAACACTAAAGTTGATAAAAAGGCCAATATGCTTATGCTTCGTATATGAAAAAATATTCCGTGCAGACCACTTTTTCAATGAAACTGTAAAAGCCCTCTTAAAAAATATACTTAAGAGTATCTAATAAAAATTCTATAAACGACGTGCATCCATATATAGTACATCTATAATCTATAAATGTACATTGTCACCAAATGGAAGGGTCAAACTTCGTTGAGAAAAAAAATCATATGAGATAAACAAATTTTAGATGCATATGTACTAGAAGAAAATTCCTGAGAATTTATCTTTGAGTGTGTATGCATATGAAATTTATTATTTTCTACAACTTTTACAAAAATGAGTTCAAATCCTATAGATGCACTATGGATTTTTAGAATATTTGAGAACTTTTAGGTATGTTTTTAACGGGACTTTCATGTTTTCACGAGAAAGTGGTTTTCACTAAATCGATATTTCCCCGTGTTTTAGTAGCGAACAAACTTGTTGACAAGTCGAGGCGAGGCGACCACAGTTATTTTCATAAAAAGAAATATTTTTTCACGAGCCCCGTGTATCAATAGCCTCGCGTAACCCACGATGCTGCATGTGCAGCCCATGGGCCCTTAGCTAGAAATCATAGTTGGCGCCTTCTGATTTAGCCCATTGCCAGCCCACAAGCCCCTCAGGAACAACATCTTGCCAAAGCAATTTAGGACCGTTTGCTGGTGTTAATAGCAAATTTTTACTCCATTGTCTCCATTTATATCCTTAAAGAACAGCATTCTCACTTCCAGAAAGTCAAATATGTATAACTTTAATCAAATGTATATATAACTAATAATATTTATGATGCATAATTAGTATCATTAGATTAGTCGTTGAATATATTTTTATAATAAACTTATTTAAATATAAATATTGATAATATATTTTTTACAAATCTAGTCAAACTTAAAGAAATCTGACTAATACGAAGTAACACTTTTTTAGATAGAGGGAGTATTTAACACTTGTGTATGACAGGTTCTCAACATACGTTTTTAATGGTTATTTCAAGTTCCATCTATTTAGTTTCCTTGCACAGTTGATTTTTATTTTATCCCATGAATATTTATTCTTTTATTGCATATTAGCTTTTTAATTCCTCGCTCTTTTCTTACATGAATGCCCATAAATATCCTTAATTAGTTAATCTCTTGATTAGTTTCCTTACATGTCCAATGGACTTTATTTGTTGCTACCCTTAAGAACAAGTGAGAACGCGATAATAGCCCGATTTGGAGATTGTCGCACTGAGGCTATAGTATTTGTCTGCAGTGGAATAAGATAGACAGTCAGTCTTATGCCCCAAGTGTTGTATTTACCCTTTTTGTCCCGCCCTATGTGTTGTGTCATACACCCGACACACAATAATTTTTTTGTAGGCTTTGTTTGGATACATATGAGTATTCACCTCAATTTATATGAGTTAGACTAAATTGTGGTTGAATTAAGTTTAACTTCTACCGTAATCCATTCTAACATATGTGGATTTAGGTGACTACACGTACATCCAAACAAAACCTAATAGAAATTGTTCCCATAGGAAGCCATATGGGTGCCTATCACAGATTTACAACATGTGTGTATGCGCAACCATCTCTAACACATTATACACACAACCATTTAACGTATGAGATAAAAACATGATATGTGATAGAAAAAATCATTAAGGACGTCAACCCATGGCTAAGAAAGAAAGGGAAAGATAAAAAGATGATAGGTTGACATGCAGGACTGTCTCGCGTTGAATCATCGCATCAACTCCATAGCAAAATTGACGCATCCGGTTTTGATAATACAAAGAAGGTCATTACGTGGCTTTAGAGTCTAGCGTAGGGTAAAAAAATTAATAAACTATACTAAAAGTATATTTGATACATCTGAATAGTTGCTAGTTTTGGACTAAAAATTAGTTCAAATTAACTATAACTGGCTAACAACTAATTGAAGTATTGTCTAACAATTAGTCCACCTATTATATTTTCTGTTTAGTAGAGCTAATTTAGACAATTGTTTAAACCTAGCTAATTAGCCTTTCCATCAAACATGGCCTAAAGAGTGTTTTTTTTTTTGTAAAAAGGCCTAATATGATAGTTTAAGTCCCCCTAAGTGGCGATGTTCTGATGTCTCTTTGCTTTTCTAAACAAATCTTATATACTTTGCTGCATTTCCAATCTTATTGTAATGGAAATAGGGAGATTCTTGGTTCAAAATAGACCTAAAGTTCGGTCGTAAAAATATTTTATAGAATCTTTTTTTAAAAAAAACTTCTTACCACCAAACTATTTTTTATTATAAAAAAAGGAAACCTACTCGCAGTTTTTTTTTTTCCAAATGGAAAGCAACTCTCTGGCAGTCTGGCCATCAGGCCCGGCCACTGACGCTTGTAATGGGCCGGCAATCCTCGGAAAAAAAAAAATCTTCTCGTCCTCTTCTTTAAAGTGCGCACGGAGAAGGACACTCGCCCTCTCTGTCTTCCGCTCTCACCTTATCCCCTTGCGGCAAAAACCTCCGCGCGCTCCCCATGGCCGCCTCCCTCCCGACCACCGCCGCGGCGGCGCGCCTCGCGGCGCAGGCCTTCGCGTTCCCGTCGCTCAAGCCTCCCTCTGCCTCCGCCTTCTCCGCCCTCCCGCGTGCCGCCGCCTTCCCCTCATTCGCCGTCGCGGCGGCGGCGCCCCCGCGCCCGCGCCCCGCGAGGCCGACGGCGGCCCGGGCCGCGGGCGACGAGAGGGAGACGATACTGCTCCCCGGGTGCGACTACAACCACTGGCTGATCGTCATGGAGTTTCCCAAGGACCCCGCGCCCACACGCGAGCAGATGATCGATACCTACCTCAACACCCTCGCCACCGTCCTCGGCAGGTATACCCCACTCACCGATGCTTACGTGTGGTCCGCTCGTGCAGCGACTGCGCACGCTAAATTGCAAGGGAAATGTGGTTGGGGGGGGGGGGGGGGTAACAAAATGCTATTTTTCTGTAGTGGCAGTGATGGGGCGGCGGCGATTGCTCACATGCTAAATTGCAAGGGCAATATGACTTGGGAATGAAATGCTATTTTTCCGTAGTACCAGTGATGGGGTAAAAGGGGGTAAAAACCGTAAAAGATGGAGCGTTCTAGTTTGGATAGGGATGGGTATACAAGATATGTAAAGATAACAAATAAGCTACTGCATAGTCGACAAGATTGAAAAATGTTTGGCATACACACAGGGAGTGGCAGTTAGATAGCAATTAGAGGTTAGAACATACAACACAGTTTCGTTTTCCATGGTTACTGCACATAAATAAATGTGATTAGTGACATTTTGTGGCCTGATGTAACCTGGTGTGTAGTTTAGCGCCAGCATTTTATGATGCCAATATGCCATATGAAGACTCGTCCTCTAGCTTATCGACCTGATAAGATGGCCGTGACATTATGTCTTTTTGGTTAAATTAAATAATTATGTGCAACAGTGCATATGATTCCTAGACTGAATGTTTTGTCGCGTTGGCACTTGGCAGCATGGAGGAAGCCAAGAAGAACATGTATGCCTTCAGCACAACCACCTACACTGGGTTCCAGTGCACTGTCGACGAGGAGACATCAGAGAAGTTCAAGGGTAAATCCTCAATTCAGTAATTCACTACACCAACTAACCAATTGTTCCAAACATTTTTGAATGAGCCCTGGCTGAAACTGTCATTCTGCTTCCTGTAGGTTTGCCCGGTGTTCTGTGGGTGCTTCCTGATTCCTACATTGATGTGAAAAACAAGGACTATGGGGGTCAGTGCAATGCTATCGATATCTGCACAGCGTCACTTTTAGATGCTTCTGGCTTCTTTCATCACAAGCTGTTCAACCCTTTTCGCTTTCCTCCCTGCAGGTGACAAGTACATCAACGGTGAGATAATTCCCTGCACGTACCCAACCTACCAACCAAAGGAGCGGAGAACATCCAAGTATGAGAGTAGACGGTATGAGAGGCGAAGAGATGGCCCCCCAGCAGCCAGCAGGAAACCAAGGCAACAGGCTCCTCAGACTGAGTCAGCATCTTCATAATGAGGTAGAAAAACACATCCAAACCTAACCATATGTTCAGATTGGTATCTAGACCTAACCTGGTGTTTCTTGTATCAGTTTTGCAGGCATTTATCCACATACTTACTAAAACAAAAGAGCACGCCTAATTCTGTCACTTTGGCACTTTAGCACCACACATACAGGCAGGACAGGCAGATCCATCATCATCATCAGCCCAAAATGTCACGCGGTACTGTCCAAGCAGCCTGGGCAGCTTGTATTGTATCTGGATCACGTGGTTGTGTGTGCTGATATTTTGAGCTAGGTGTGACAGAAACTGAAAACCCTACTATTCTTCCGACTCCTAGTGAAATGTGTGATGCCGACTGGTCTAGCTGTATTGCTGATTGTGTGAAATGTGTGGCTTTTCCCTCAGGGCATGTTTAGTCTGAATGAAGTTGGCATTTAGCCATGGGATCAAACTCAGCATTGTTATGTTCCATATTGGATCGCTGAATTAAGTGAGATTTGCAGGTCCTTTGAATCTGATGTGTTTCTTGAGCACTGGATTGTGTCATTGTGAAATGCTGGCTAATGTTTGATTGTAGGATATGAATCTGGACGCTCTCTCTCACTCCTGAACTATAACCATCGACCGTTAATCTTATTTATCCAAGGTAGTTGGTTTGTAATGGAATGGCTTAGGCCTTGTTTAGATACACCAAAAAATCCAAAACTTTACAAGATTCTCCATCACATCGAATCTTGCGGCACATGCATGGAACATTAAATATAGGTAAAAAAGATAACTAATTGCACAGTTTACTTGTAAATCATGACACGAATCTTTTAAGCCTAGTTGCTCCATGATTAGACAATGTTTGTCAAATAAAAACAAAATGCTACAGTGTCAAAATCTAAAAAGTTTTTGGATCTAAACAAGACCTTAGCTGGCTAACCATTAGAACTAACAGGTCAACTGTTCGGTTGAATTTAGTTTAAGAATTGTTTAACTTATGCTTTTGTTGAAGAATTGTTCATTCATCTCCTATTTGGTTGTGCGCCTGTGCTCGGCAGCTCTTAGTGAAGAATTGTTCAACTTCTGCTTTTGTTGAAGAATTGTTGATTCATCTCGTATGTGGATGTGCTTGGTTGCTGCAGCCGGCTGCTTGGTAAAAACAGTATCTGCTGAATTGTGCGGCTTCAGCCAGCAAACACATGAGGCTTGGTTTGTCTCTTGTTCCACAATTTTATTGAGAGAATCCTGTGGTAAATAAGTTTACATTAAAAATTACGAGAAAAATTCAGAACTGGTGTAAATTTTGATGAAATATTGTCACAGCGAGCTCTGGCGATTAACAGTTGCATCGGCCTTTCAATATACTATCAGACTTGGCATTACGTTTAAGTGTCTCGATTGAGACCTTGTTTAGTTTCCAAAAATATTTTACAAATTTTTTAGATTCTCGAATCTTTAGACGTGTGCATGGAGCATTAAATATAAACAGAAATAAAAACAAATTATACAGTTTCACCTGTAATTTGTGAGACGAATTTTTTGAGCCTAGTAATTAGTCTATAATTGAATAATATTTGTCAAATATAAATGAAAATAATACTGTCTTTTTTTAAAAAAAAAAACTAAACAGGGCCTGAATTTTGTAAAACTATATTCGCAAAAAAAAAGAAGTAAAACCATACTCCAAACAGCCCGGGCAAGGGCCCGAGAAGTGAAGATCTCAACCATTAAGCTGCTAATCCGACGGCCACGGGATATTGCTTGCGGAAAAAGAGAAGCAAAACGAGAGAAGGGTATTCTGGTCAATTTCACAGTAAAACCCTGCCGCCGCTACGGAGGGGGTAAAATGGTCATTTAACGCGGAGCCCTAGAAGGCTCTTAAACCCCAGGTCGGCGCATCCCTAGTTCCACCACCAGGCTCTCAGCACCAAAATTCCGGCGGCTGCGGCGATGGCGGCGGCTGTGGCGAGGTCAGGGTTCCGGCGCATGTTCTCTGTCTCCGCCTTCGCACCGCCGAAGGCGCCCGCCCCGCGCCCCCAGGCCGACCCCTCCCCCAACCTCTTCGTCTCCGGTGCGCCTCCTCCTCCTCCTCCCTTCTCCTGTTTCTCTTTTTCTGGTGAAACCTATGGCTGCGATCTCCTCCATTCGTTTAGCTCGAATATTGAATCTCTGGGCTTGGTGTATGGTCGTGCAGCCGTGATTTTACCTGTCCGTTAGGTTTGGTAGCGCTGGATCTCGTCGTGATTAATGTGTAGAAATGGTTTAATTGTTAGCTTGCTCCTCGGAAATCTGGGTAAAATTTTGAGGTGTGTACTGATTGCGAATGAAATCACGGAATATGCATCCACGGTGCTGGAGACTGACGATGTAGTTTTCTTTCATTCCATCTTAGGCCTTGTTTGGGTAAGCATGTATTCACCTCAATCCTGATGTCCAACTTAGGGTTTTATTATATACTCCTGGTGATTGGTTTAATTTCCATTTATTTATCCCATCAACGGTGGTGTTAGGTACCAATAGAAAAAATTGCCAACAGGCTTCTAGAGAATCAGATATTCAGATCTCATCAGAATGGGAGAGCCCAACAATTGAAATCCCTGACCATTTCCTTGTCATCCCCATAGTTTCAATTGTCTGCACATCAACGGTGGTGTTGGCTCCCAATAGAAAAATTTGCCCACAGGCTACTAGAAAAACAGATATTCAGATCACATGAGAATGAGGGAGGCCAATAATTGAAATCCCTGACCATTCCCTTGCTATCCCATAGTTTCAATCATCTACACTTGGGGGTGAAATTTTAGCCAGCTTAGTTTGTGATTGTGGACATTTGACAGAAAATGGCATCTAATTGGTTTGGATGTTGCTAATTTTTTACAGTCTTAACAAAATATAATGATGCAGTAGTAATCACATTTCTATTACAGAATTAGAATTAGGATATTCTGTCTCTTTGTTTCCATTCAATTCTGATTTCAACATCTAATTTGCAGGATTAAGCAAGCGTACCACAACTGAAGGACTTAGAGACGCCTTTGCGAAGTTCGGTGAAGTTGTGCATGGTATGGCTTTCTCCTTCCTTTGCCATTCTTTTTGCGCTAAGGATGTGAAGCTTCTCATTTCTCTTCCAATTGCAGCTCGAGTTGTGACCGACCGTGTCAGTGGGTTTTCGAAGGGATTTGGCTTTGTAAGGTATGCTACAACTGAAGAGGCAACTAAAGGAATAGAAGGAATGGATGGAAAGGTATGGTTACTTTACATTTATTTTGTCTTAAATTGGCAGAGTGCTTCTGTTTTATAGTGCTTGCTGCAGTCATTTTCGGGACCAATGCAGCAATCCTGCCTAAAAAGTCTCTCTAAAGGGGCAAAACATTAGTGTGAACTATGCTCAGAACATAGATTTCTCATGTTTGTACGGTGGACACAGTCCATAGCCTCTCTTTATTTGACCCTTGGTTGGTTCCTTCCTGTCTGACTATTCTTTCCTCTGCTCAAGGTCACATGCCTCTACCCTCTCTTCTGGTGAGACTGCCACATCAGGCAGACACTTCTGTCAACCCTAGGCAGTTGTTCCATGCTGTCATGCCTTTTGATTGTTTCCCTGTAGTGCGTTCTTTGCTGCCTGATGCATAGTGAGAACTGGTGAAGATGAACCTGATCCGATTGCCCATTTAGTGGCAATTGGGAGGCATCCCAGATTTTTGTGTCTACTTCGTTTTTATGTTATGAAATGGCAGTGAGGAGATCTGAAAGGCCGGTCTTACGGCTGCCTCCCTGTTTCCCAGATATGATGAGTCTCTTGTCTTCTAGGAGTGGGATGGTAGTAGCATGACGTGATTCGGCGAAAGGTTCTCTGAGCCATATACTCAATTCTATTGTCTTTTTAAAATGCATCTCTTCATATTTCACTTCTTCTCTTGAAAATGACTTGGCTTGACTATCAAAATGGCCATTTAGCATTTGTAGTAATGGAATATAGTTATTTACATGCAATACCTTGTTTCAAAATTGAGCCCCAGATCTGTTCAGCGTGTGAGTTGCAATACAAGTCTAGAGCAGAAACATTATTTGGTAGTAACAAATGCAAAAGAAAGGAACTCCCAATCTTTGATGGGCTAGAGTGTTCCATTTCTCAATAGTGCAACCTCATTCCACTTTCCATAAGCTCCAAATATTGTTCTGGCCTGTAAGGCCCAGTGCCTGAGACTTGTTGCCATCAACAGGATATTATTGCTGGCCCTAGAACCTTTAGTTTTCCATTGCATAGTGGACAAGGTGTTAGGCTGGGCCTTCCCTTTTGTAACCTTGATAACATGGACTGTTATACGTGAACTGTATATTACCTACTAACTGCCATAATTTTATGGACATTTTGTCTTGCCACGAGTGCCAATTTGGTTCCTCACAAAACTTAGGAACTACTGTCTCTGCTTAATCTTGCTTGCCCAAGACACATTGCCAGAACATAAATGAAACTATGCTGTGATTGTCTTATAGAAAGGTGAAGTTAAATTTGTGGGCTAAGTGACCAACTCGGATTTCCATTTCTATGCATCTTGGTATGGGTATGGCCCCTTTCTAGTTGCTACCGCTTCTGCATACAACATTCTGGTAGCTATAGTTGTCAAGCAGGACTAGTGTGCAAGTTTTCATATATTAATTTTAGGTTTTGAGTTTTATTCCACCCCTGGCTTTGCTGTGATGATCTGTGCAAGGACGGTATATGAGCGAGGTGGATCTTGAAGGGCCATTCCTTGCATGATTACATCCAAAACTGATATTGTAAATCTGAGCAAACTTTATATTGCAATAAACCTCATATGTTCATTTTTATTGTTCCATTCCATGTAGTTCTGTTAGTTTTTTGTTGGCTTTTGTTTTTTTATGCTCCTTGTACTAAGTGTTTTGCAGCTATCTACATCCTTTTAGTTTTTTTTTTGTGTGTGTGTGTGAACATGGGCTATTTTCACAAATTTGTTTGCCTTGATGACTTATAAAAGGAACGTATCCTCGCTATATCAAAAATTGAATTGACTTTTCAGCAAAACTATTTTGCTGGTCCTATCGTTGTTTGTATCTTAAGATATTGTAGCTTTCTAGTAATATTGTAATTTGTTGTATTGTTTTACATGTAATTCTTGTCTATGGATGATTGCTATGATGACTTCTATTAGGACGGTATCTGAAGGGGACGACTTCTGTTGCATCCCATCTGATTATACCAAAACTGAATATGGTTTCTGAGCAAATCCAGCTTTTCCACTGAAGAACCCAACCAATGATTTACCGTTTTCGATCGTCCTGATTGATGTAATTATGTTTCTTATATTTCTCGCTTTCCTAGTGCCAACGTTATTTATATTATTGTCATTGCCCCTTATCTGTTTTCTAGCACAGTTTTGTCTTCCGTGTTCTCTTCTGGGTCATACTTGTTTTGTTTTGCTATGATGACGCCTATTAGGACGGTATCTTAAGGGTGTGGCTTTTAAGTGCAGCTCTTGTGATTATACCAAAACTGAATATGGTTTCTGAGCAAATTGAACCATGCCTCTGAGGAACCAGCCAATGATTTGCCCTTTTTTATCAACCTGACTGATTGGTTACGTTCTTTACTTTCCAATGCCAAGTTATTATTCTGTTGGGATTGCCCTTTCCTGTCTTTGAGCACAGTTTTCTTCTGTCTCCATTTTTGGATCATGCTTGTTCTTTATATTTGCCATGAGGACTCCTATTAGGACGGTATCTTAAGGGTATCACTTTTAAGTGCAACCCTTCTGATTATACCAAAACTGAATATGGTTTCTGAGCAAATCCAACAATGCCTATGAGGAACCCAGCCAATGATCTGCCCTTTTTTTTATCAACCTGACTGATGTGTTTACCTTCACTTCCCAATGCCAACATTATTATGGTGTTATTATTGCCCTTTCCTGTCTCCTGGCACAGCTTTCTTCTGTCCCTGTTTTTTTTTTGTTCATGCTTGTTCTTTATATTTGCTATGAGGACTCCTATTAGGACGGTATCTTAAGGGTATGACCTTTAAGCTCAACCCTTCTGATTATACCAAAACTGAATATGGTTTCTGAGCAAATCCAACCATGCCTTGAGGAACCCATCCGATGATTTGCCATTTTTCTTTTATCAACCT
This sequence comes from Sorghum bicolor, assembly GCF_000003195.3. Lineage (NCBI taxonomy): Eukaryota > Viridiplantae > Streptophyta > Magnoliopsida > Poales > Poaceae > Sorghum > Sorghum bicolor. Next base: position 3,011,361 of record NC_012876.2, on the reverse strand, counting down.
GACTGATGTAGTTACATTTTCACTTTTCAATGCCAACATTATTATAGTGTTTGGACTGCCCTTTCCTGTCTCTTGGCACAGCTTTCTTCAGTATCCTTTTTTGGATCTTATTTGTACTTTATGTTTGCCGTGAGGACTCCTACTAGGATGGTATCTGAAGGGGTTAGCTTTTAAGTGTATTCCTCCTCTGATTATACCAATACTGAATATGGTTTCTGAGCAAAACTGTCTTTACTATAATTTTTCTTCAGTATCCTTTTATAGATCTTATTTGTACTTTATGTTTGCCGTGAGGACTCCTGCTAGGATGGTATCTGAAGGGGTTAGCTTTTAAGTGTATTCCTCCTCTGATTATACCAATACTGAATATGGTTTCTGAGCAAAACTGTCTTTACTATAATTTTTCTTATTCTCTATGAAAAATATTGATGGCCATCAAGTCAAAGTTTGTTTTCTTTTTTGTATAGCCATGCTGCAATGCATCCTGATATGCAATTCTTTCTCTTCGCACGCGCCCCTAACAGCTCCATTTTTTGTGCAGTTCCTTGATGGATGGGTTATTTTCGCGGAATATGCTAGACCCAGAGCACCGCCGGAGCAAGCAGAGATGAATTCGCCGCCACAGCAATCATGGGGTGCTTCACCAGGATCTTGGGGTTCACAGTAGATGAAGTAATATCATGAGAGCCCCTATCCAGCCTGGGGCTCAGGGCTCACAGCAGGTTGAGAGGCTGACAATTCAGCATCTAATTCATAGATATATTGTGAGTGGTGTCCCAGGTGTGAATGCCCTTACCGTTCCAATATTCCTACCGTGTTTGGGTGGTCGTTTGCTCGCGTCCATGTGTTCCACATGAAGTGGTAGTTGTAGTAGTAGATCTGGATACGGACCAAAACAAATAGCATTACTGTCAATCTGCAACAGTCGAGAAAACAGTCGAAAACCTTTGCGAATAACGCCAGTTGTTGTGCTTGTGGAGATGTCGTTGTGGTTGAATTGTCATCGCTCTTCTCAGCTTGCGGCATGTGCATATGCCGTGTCTATGCTGGATAACGACGCGGCATCTCAGAGTAATGTTGTCTGGTGGGATTCTGGGCTTGATCTGCACAGCACATTTCATCCTTGATCTGATCGGCAGTGCATGGACATGGATCATGTTTTGTTCCGTGGTGTTCTTGTCTTCCTTCTGATTTGCCCATATGGGTTTCCTGAAGTGGTTTGGGCTCGTGTTGCCTGATATGGTTTTTGATGCTGCTGATTCACCATTGGCTCTGCTTTGCCTGCTGATGCCGTCGTCTCCATTTGGTGTACCTGCAGCCAGCCAGCTGGTAATGCACGACACTGCTGTGTGCTGTGCTGTCACATTATCACGTATACACTACAATAAAATGGCCTGGTGGTGTTCAGCCTCAATGGTGTGGCCTCTGCTGCTCATGTAGATGCTTCCATTGTTCCATGGTCTGGCCAGGTTCGCCATCGGCTGTGTCGTCCCTGTCGAATCCGAGCATGGGCGCCACCAGCTTCGCCGGCGTCGGCGTCGGCGGTGAGATACCCAGGGGATCTGGTGTGAGTTCAGGTAACCGAGTGCCGGGCGCCTCAGGGGTGCCTTTCAGGGGGGTCGTGCTCGCGCTGCAGATTTGGGCAGCGGGAGATCCAAGTGACGGCGAGAGGTGCCCGGCGTCGCAGGCAAAGCACCTCGTCCAGTCCAGCTACGTGGATTACGCTCCTTGCACGGCTGTTTATCTATCCGGCTGTTTAGATCCAGATCCAAATCTTAAATGGGTTTTGAATGCGTCAACAGTGACTTGAACCAAACAAAAATGAGACAGTGACCTGTAAGCGTAACACAGGTGTAGCTGAAGCCTTTTTTTTTTTTTGAGGAACAGGTGTACCTGAAGCTAATCCACACAGTAAGAAGGAAAAGATTGGTCCCCCTATTTTAGGTTTTTTTTTGGAGGACATGTCTGATTTTTATTTTTTAAAAAAATAAACACCTAAACAGGTGAGATTCTAAAAATCCCAGATCACATATTTTTAAAAATCCTAAAATCCAAGAGAACCAATAAGGGATACTGGATTCTCATAATCCCAAACCAATCCAAACGGGACCTTAACTGAGATCTGAGGAAGATGCGAATCGCGTAGATCAGATTGCCTTTGTCTAAGTCTTTTTTTTTTCTGCTGTATTAATTGTTAAGTCGATTTTACATAATTACAAGTATTTTTGAACTATTTTTAATATGGGTCACAAACACTACAACTATTTTGACACCTAGCACAATATAATTACAACTACCTCTTAAAACTTCAGCTACTCCTCTCCAATACTAAAGTTTCGGAATAGTACCATGAATAGCTGTAATTTTGTAGAATTTATTCTCTATATTTGTACTACGAAGTGCCTCCTTCGTCTTGAAATGATAAACATATTTTGATTAGGGAAAAGGCATACAAAATAGATTTCTCTTGCAATATGTTGTTAGTTGCTAAAGAACCAATATCGGGTTTGTTTGGTACAACTTATAAGTTGCTTATATGACTAAAATGAACTAAAACTAGCAACCAAACATGATTTTTTTTGCAGCTTATTTTAGCCACGCTTATTCTCACCGCTCTTATTTGTACTAAAAACAGAAGCTGAATCAAACTAGCTTATTTTGACCGCCTCTTTTACTCTATTTGTGCAGCTTATTTGGAAACGCTTCCCAGATAAGTTGTACCAAACAGGGCCATATCGTCCCAAAGTCAGACGCTTTGAATACAAATCTATTGATGCAAATTTTATATCTTAAACTTGTATATAATTGAACTAATTGTTAATTAAACTTTGTAAAGTTTGACTTTTCTCTAGATAAAATACGATTTTATATATCATTCTAGATGAAGGGAGTATTTATTACAAGATTCTTATTAGCTTGCACGGACTCTTTGGCATGACTAAAACATGGAGGATAATTGTATATAGATCAAAACTTCAAATTGTTTGCCCACGTGTTCCAAAACTCTAGTGATTTGGTGCACAATAATAGCGCAAAGTTGTTGATATAAACATCAACATTGGATCTTCTCGATCCCTGACTAGAACTCCTGCACATGATCAACCAACCTTTTTTGGTGCTTTATGCTAAACACGAGACGAAATCAATGTCATAATCTCTCCCACAAATGCTTCTAGAACAACTGTGTACATCACTAAAAAAAGGTAATTAAAGGTGTCCTTTCATTTTACTTTCTCATGTAGGAGATGATACAGTATCTAAACTTACATTCTTGTTCGCTACTTTTAGCAAATTTAGGTTAATATAATGCTTTGAAAGTATGAATAATATTCCTTGTGTGCCAAAAAATTAGTAGCATGTGTTTGGAGCAACTCCAACAATGATCCCCTAAAACAAAACCTCTATTTTGGATTTTGGAGCTTCTATTTTTAAAGGCATTGTTTACTAGACTTTTCTCCAACGATTGCTCTCAATTTTGGTTCTCTACTTTTTTGGATCTACTTGTTAGGCCTTGTTTAGTTTGCAAAATTTGTGGTTTTTGGCTATTGTAGCACTTTTTCGTTTTTATTTGACAAACATTGTCCAATCACGAAGTAATTAGGCTCAAAAGATTCATCTCACAAATTACAGGTAAACTGTTTAATTAGTTTTTATTTTTATCTATATTTAATGCTCCATGCATGCGACCAAAGATTCGATGTGACGGGAAATCTTGAAAATTTTTGCGAACTAAACAAGGCCTTAGTCATATCACTTTCTCTTTGAAAAAAGAAAATCTCCTCTATTTCTCTGCTCTCGTCCCCACCTAGAAGGACGAGGAGCTCCTCTCCTCCCAGAGCTAGACTGGGGACGAAGGGCTCGTAGGGAGGAGGACCTTGACGGGAAGGGGTGAGTTTGGACCTCGGTGGCAGCGGGGAAGTGAGTCGTCGGCACAAAACAAGAAGAAGAAGCATGGGAGAGAGTTGGTGTAGGAAAATAGGAAGCTTCCCTACGCACCCTAAGAGATAAATACTTATGGAAAAATTGAGAGCCTCTATAAAGCAGGGATCTGAGTTGGGACCCTATTAAATTATGTTATTTTTTTAATAAGGACCTCGTTTTTAGATCCTTATTATTAGAGATGCTCTTAGGCTAATCTCAATAGAAGTTTTACGGAGTTCTATCGGTATTAAATACACTAACATGTTACTGTGTATTAAGAGAGAGATGATGAAAGTTTAAAGGAAGTTGCATTGTTTCTAGTGAGTGTGTTGCAAAGTGGGACTAGATGTGCATATAGAAATATACGATCAATCAATTTGAAAATTGACATTTCAAGCATTTTACCAAGCAGATACCTTCGTATATATCAGGTAATATATAGACAGAATACGTCCTACTCGCCCCCTCGACTTTTACACATCAAAACGCATGCACGGTCCCACCCGAGATCGACGCCCATGTGCCATGGGCCCCACGGTCGACGTGTCACATATCTAACACTGTTTGCGTCACACGATTTAGGAAAGCGAAGCACCTACATACATACAGATATTATATTCATTCACGCGCATAAATGTAGTTTAATTAGTTTCCCTCAAAAAAATGGAGTATTTACGTTGCCCTGCCCTGCATGCCACCAATGACTCATGTCCGTCGTCTTCATCAGCAGATTTCACGATCTATCCCAAAACTGACCCTGCTGGCCCCACAGGATCCGAGGGCATTTCGGTCATCTTAACCCCCTTTGAGCACTCTATAAAGCAGCACCTGATCACGTGAAGTTCCCTCACACACAACAGCCCGCTCGGCCCGCTCGCTCCCTCGTCGCTCAGCTCTCTCCTCTCTGGGCCACTCATTGCCGGTTGGCATTCGTTCGTTCCTCCGGCCGGTCAGTAGGCGCCGACGAGGTCTCGCCGCCGCCGGAGTGCTCTCTCTCTCTCTCAAGAAAAAAAACTGGCCAAGAACGAGAGATATAGGATAAGAAAGAGAGGCAAGAGAGAGAGGGGATCGGAGGGCCGGCCGGCCGGGGGGAACATAGAGGGGAGCGTGCGCAGGAAGCTGATGAGGCTCCTGTCGTTCGTGCCCTTTGGCTGCCGTGCTGGACCCGTCGACGACGCGCCGCCCGCGGACCACGCCGCCGCTGCCGGAGACGCCGCCGCCGCCGCGAGGAGGCGCCGGAGGAGGATTGCTGCCGCCAACAGGTCCGCCGTCGGTGCCGCCGCCGCCGCGCAGTGGCGCCCCTCGCTCGGGGACATCTACGAGGAGTACAGCACCGACGCGGCCAAGTCCGCCGCGCGCGCCGCCGCCGGGCCGGCGAGGGTCAGGAAGGCGGCGTCCTGGGACGTCGCTCGGGTGCTGCCCCGCGCGCGCAGCGATGAATACAGGTACAGGACACTGTACCATGCATTTTCTATGAGTTTTATTTTTCCTGTTCAGTACATCATCAAATTACACATTAAAAAAAATCTAAAACAAATATAAGGTACAATATTCTATCTAGATTCTTCTATTCTCTTCTTCTCTGGTGGCTTTTCTCGATGCAGTCGATGCTCTAGATGAACAGATTCCTCTCGAACATCGAAGGTCAGCGTGTGTGTGATCCATATGCCGATCGTGGAACCCGTTCAAAACGCATCTGAATCGATGAAAGAATATCGAGAGTCGTATCGTCAGAGACAACATAGGATGGAGATTCAACACATCCATGATTTTATTTCCTCTCCGGGACCATTTTCTATGAGTTTCTCGACGCTATTTCTTCATGTCTGTTCTACCTCGATGACTCGATCTAATCTAAGAACACGATGCATATGCTTTTTGCACAGGCACCTTGAGAGCGCGTCGTCCATGCCAGCGTTCGCGCCGACGGCGTACCTGTTCTGATCATGGCGTCGGCGTCGGCGTCGGCATCGTCGGCAGCTACCAGTCGTCGTCGACGACGACGATGACGATGAAGACAAGAATCAACCAAAACTACTGTGGGAAGCATATATACAGATTACTATCAACGTATTGTAGAACCAAGGATCTATATGCATCCTTCGGACCGGAATAAAGCTATCTCTCTTCTTCTTCGTGAGAGATAGCGCGCGCGCGCGCGTGTACTACTACTATATGCATGCGTGTGTGTGACGTGTCTATATATACTCTATAGATATGTGATAAATGTGATGATTTGAATGAGCTAGAGTGATGCACATATGTGTGGCATGCATCATCAGTCATCACCATGCATGTAATAATACTATAACTAATAGAATATCGAAGAAGTCTGTTTGGACGTTTGTGTATATGTTTGTCACTGATGAGAGTTGCTAACGAACAGTCCCAATGAGGAGAGGAAAATATTGTATGTAACTCCGCCGCCTGCTGTCCGCAACTTTTTAAAAAGTTGTAGTTATTACAAAAAATATATATTTTTTGAATGGAACAATGGATATGAAACAAGCTGATCGTTGTATACAGTCCAATGCTCCACCTTTTGATTAAAAAAGCAATAAATAAATATGTGTGGATTAGATAATTCCTAGGATTGAGCTCTAAAGAGCAACTCCAGCCTAAGTCCCTAAATTAAGTCTTTAAATTTTTATTTACATGCTATGATAAAAAAAAGTAGGGGCTCAAATTAAGACCAAACTCCAACCCACCTCCTAAACAAGTAGGATAGGGGGTTCTAGATGTGAGGGGCTGAAACTATAATTTAGAAGGGCATGACAAATGAGAGCCCAAGTAGAAGGTGGGTTGGAGTTGATTTTTTTGAATCAAGTCCCTAGATTTAGAATAGGGACTTGTTTAGGAGGTGGGTTGGAGTTGACCCTATTTGTTACTAATTAAAGTAAAAAATGTGTGGATTGGATAATGCAACTCGTTAGGTATAACTAGACCACAAATTCAACAGGTGGCCCGAAGGAAGCATATGTAAAAAAATATATGGGCCATTGGCTGATGGGCTTTAGTCATTCTCTCTCTCTCTCTCTCTCTAGGTCCCTATGGACAATGACCGACTAGTCATGCTTTGCCCCTACCATCGCTACACACTCCACGCCGAGGAACGCGGCACCCCTGCCACTACTCACCTCCATAGTCACCACAATGTCACATCCCAAAAATTCCATTTTATGTTGTGAATAAAAACACTAAATAAAAAAAAGCGATATAATTAAACTTCCAAAAAATATTTAGTCTGTTGACAATTCAAGGAGTAAAAATATGGTTTATAAAAGTTTTACAAGCCAATGTTATTTGTTTTGTTTGCATTCATGCCTCTGAACTTATTTTCTAGTGTGAAAAATAGACTTCTAAAAATATGCTCAGAAAGGACCAAATACTTTAAAACACATTTAAAATTTTTACTTCAAAATCAATTATAAAAGTTTTAATAGTTTTCAGATTTATAAATTAGTCTAGGAAAGTAGTTAAAACTCTATTTTAAAAGAAAAAAAAATCTTTTTTCCCCTATCCTCCTTTCCCTCCCTTGTTTCCGGCCTGTTTCTCCCGTGGCCCACGAGACCCAAACCCAACCGCCTCCCACGGCCCATAGCGCGCAGCTGCCCACTGGCCCAGTGCCTCTAGTCGTCGTCGTCTCCCCTTCCTTGTCTCTCTGCCAGCCCGGTCCCGCGAGACAGTCGTCGTCTGCAAAGCAGCAGCGAATCCAAACCAGCCCGGTCCCGTGCTGACTGGGCCTGATTCGCTCGGATCCGGCCCAGATTCTTCGGCCCAGATGGCACCTTGTTGTCCCTTCACCTGATGCGCGCACGCGTCACGAGGTCTGCGCGCTCTCTCTCTCTCTCCTCACCTTGCCATTTATTATTATATTATTATTATTATTATTATTATTATTATTATTTTTCTTTCTCTGCAGATGCTCCCACTCTCTCTGCTTCTGCTGTGTCTCCTCCCTCGTCATTTTCGTCCTAAAATCCCCAATCCTCGATTCGATTAAACCCTAACTAAGCGCCATGGCGGGTGCGGGGTAGCCACTACTGCAGCCCGGCGGTGCGCCCGCGCCACATCTGAGCGGCTCCCCCGGAACCCGCCCTTGTGCCGGCGTCGACCGTCGCGTCGCGTCGGGGCCCCCGCATCACTGGGAGAGTGGGGAGTTGAGAGCCGCAGACCACGCGGGGGGCGCCGGGTCACCGGGAGGGCGGAGGACGGGAACCGCAAGACGCTGGCAAGCGAGGCGCGTCAACTCAGGATGTCTCAGTCTCCGGGAGGAGGACGGGATGGTATGTTTGTTTACCCCCGATGTTGATCAGTCCCAATATGTGTTCGGTTTTTTCTCTGGATGTTAGAGCTTTGGCAAATGCAGAAGCGTGGATCGATTGGTTTGAGGTTTTTTGTCTCGGGAGTACCTGATTTTACAAAAACCCTGGCTCAAAAGCCACCGAGTCGCGCGAGGGAGAACCCGTTTCGCATCTCTGTTTCTTCTACAACCTGTTCGGCCCTGCAGATATGCCGTTGTGGGTGCATAGTTTTTTTTTTAAAAATATTCCATCTCTTTCTGTATGCCAATAAGCCGTTTAGCACGATGCTGATCAGTACCAATATGTGTTCGATTTTTTTTTTTTTTTGGGGGGGGGGGTCTAGATCGTGGACCTTTGGCAAATGCAGAAGCGTAGATCGATTGATTCTACAACCTGTTCGGCCCTGCAGATATCCCCTATTGTGTGTGTGTTTGTGTGTATGGGAAAACACATACTCACTCCTGTGATACTGATATGTAACCAACTTTCTGTGTTTGTAGCCATATATTACAGCAGGCAGAGGAAACTTTCTGAGCACAGTGGCAGTGTGTATACACCCGTAGCTGCAATGTATTCCGGTGGTCATGCACTTCCTGATGCAAATAGGAGCCCCAGTTTGGTATTTGGTAGTATGAAGAAGGATTGGGACAACATTCGTCACCGCAAGCTTCAATTGGTCAACTTCCTTGCTGGTCTGGAAGCTGCCTCTGGACATTCTGCGCTATCTGGCAAAATCCTGGACCCAACTGAACTAAAGGAAAAGGGTGACATAATAGTTCTTGATTCAGATGATGAGGATGGAAACGGTTCAGAATACAATAAGTTGGCATCTGGGGTGAACAAAGATCTCCGAACATCTGAAGTGGCTGGTAATATCACAGAAAAAATGGTGTCTAGTAAGAGACAAGCATTTGAAACTATGCATGCCTATGGAGACAAGAACACGCAGATTGTTCCATATGGTCAAGGTTCTGCTGCTCCGATTGTTCCATATGGTCAAGGTTCTGTTTCGCAGATTGTTCCATATGGTCAAGGTTCTGCTTTAGTGAGTCAGTTTCCTTTGCAAACCAGTTGGCAACCATCTATTCAGTTTGAGAGAGTTGTGTTGCAGAAAAGGCCTGAGGAGCAGCGAATGCAAGATCTTGTGGTATGACCTTCCAATTCCAGTTTGTTAAACTAATATTATCTTTTTTACTTCTTAATTTAATGATGTGCAGCTCTCTTACGTGTTCGAGAAAAAAAAACTAATATTAAGTTCTATAAATCTTTGTTGTTGTGATTATTCTACTATATGTGTACCATGATGAAAGACTCTGTATTCCAACTCTTAACTCGTGTTTCTCATTCTAGGCTGCTAGCATAGCAGAGAAGAGAGCAGAAACACAAATGTTCCTTTCACTTCCTACGGAGAAAAAGCGAAAGAGATCAGATCTCAGTTTGCTGATGCTCGACTCATTTGTCCCTAAACAAAGAAGAAAAAGTGACACAGGTCTAGCAGCAGCTGATTTGTCATTGGATTTACAACAACCTGCTAAATCACCAGAACCTGAACCTGAACCTGACATGGCTATAGAGGAAGAGGAGAAATGTAAAAATGAAAGTGATGGTCTTGAGGATTATTGGAAAGATTTTGCATTGGCTGTTGAAAGCACAAAGGTATGAGTGTCAACCACATAATTTGGTTTATACTGCTAGTTCTGCTTGTTAGTACATGTTGTATCATCTTTTTTTGAAGACTGAACACTGATCTCTATGGAGCATTTTCTTGCTAATACATTATATTTTGCCTGCTTGCTGGCAAGAAATACACTCTTTTTCATTGTATGGTCAAGTCAACCATGTGTAACTGCAAGTAAACAAAAGATCCCAATAACTTTGTGGTTTTGGTGTTTTGGTAATTTTCATGGATGACCATAACAATTACACCTTGATTACAATTGGGACTTGTATTGTGAAATGATAATTCCCAAGAAAACGGGGTATCTCGTTATACAAGAGCTTAGTGTTTAAATAATGCACTGAGATTCATAGCTAAAGTGTTAAAAAATGCATTCCTTACTGTTCAGTTCAATTGTTGGTCACCAGTTTGTACTGTCTGTGATTTGGTTATATTTATTGGTCCAGCTTGACGAAGTTGATGAGGCGGCAAATGAAAAGGAAGATAATGGAAATATGGAGGACATCGACTGCAATCATGACATTCGGATTCATGAAGATTTGGGCCATGTGTGCCGTGTGTGTGGTATGATTGTGAGAAGAGCTGATTCAATAATTGATTATCAGTGGAAAAAGGTTTGTAATTTGTTTAAGATATATGAGGCTTTTCCAGCTCTAGTTCATTTTGCAGTAAAGTTTTTTTATGCATGCATGTAGTTTTTGCCGTGTGAAAATTCTAAGCACTGTCACCAAGTTGGGGTGTTCTTTTTTTGGTGAAATGTCTGGTAGATAATTTTAATTCTTTATTAGTTCTGCTTCTTGCACCTTATAGTTTCAATTTTTGGAACACCTGTGCTGTTAGCCTATCTGCTTATTTCACGTGATATGCACTAGTTCCATACTCGTTCACATTAGTCCTTCCACATATTCTTTACAGTTTTAACTTTTGAACACTTTGTTAGCTTATCTTCCTATTCTACTTGATATGCACAAGTTCTATAGTCTGGCTTGATAATTTGATTATCCTCACCTTGTATGCACATGGATAGCTTGTGAATATAATCTATCGAGAATATCAAAACCATTATCGTCGGCAATGCCAACTAATATCAAGCAATAGAAAACTATTGGGATTAAACTCTAATAAAACTGTATTTTTTATAGTTTTTTAAATAAATGTTTGCTTGCAGATTAACCTTGAAATTAGGGCATTTTGCTGGAAGCCTGAGACTACAGGAGGGCTTGTGTTTTTTATTTTTCTCCCCTGAATAACTTGCTAAATTAAGGGGGTGTGTTGCTATTATCTCTTTGATCTGTCTTATTGCTGTTTACTATTTAACAATCGGGGATATTTTACCCTGTTTGGGTAATGGTTGTTACTGTGTATGATATAGTGGCTGTCTCGTCGATATTATGGTTTTATTGTCAAGATGTACATGAGTTGTCATATAATATACAAGATGCTAGTATTGGTTCAGGAGCAACTGTTTGGGAACTTCATAAAGTAACTTCAATTTTATATTATAATCATGAAGTTCAAACTTCATGTGTGTAAAGTCTGAATAGAATTGGAGAAAGCGAGTGATTTTCATGACTATTTTCTTTTTTTTTTCAGGCTTCAAGGAGAAAAACAAATTCCTATGGAGGACATTCAAAGGATGCTGATGAGATAGACTGTGGCACTGTTAAACTGTCTGAAGATTTCATAATCGCAGATGTTGCTATTCATCCTAGACATGCTCAGACAATGAAACCGCATCAGTTGGAAGGTTTCAACTTTTTGGTTAAGAATTTGATTGGAGACAAGCCTGGAGGTTGCATTCTTGCTCATGCCCCAGGTTCAGGGAAAACATTTATGCTTATAAGCTTCATTCAGAGCTTCATGGCAAGGTATCCATCTGCAAGGCCCCTTGTTGTGCTGCCCAAAGGGATACTAGGTACATGGAAGAAAGAAATTCAAAGATGGCAAGTGCAGGATATACCATTGTATGATTTCTACTCTGTTAAGGCTGAAAAAAGAGTAGAACAGTTGCAAATCCTCAAATCTTGGGAGGACAAGATGAGTATACTGTTTCTTGGATACAAGCAGTTCGCCACAATCGTCACTGATGATGGGGGCAGCAACGTCACAGCTGCATGTCGGGACAGGCTGCTTAAGGTTCCCAACCTTCTGATACTTGACGAGGGTCATACACCTAGGAATCGGGAGACTGATGTACTAGAATCGCTAAATAGAGTGGAAACACCACGCAAAGTGGTTCTTTCAGGTACTCTTTTCCAGAACCACGTTGAGGAAGTCTTCAATATCTTGAATCTTGTTCGCCCAAAGTTTCTCAGAATGGAATCATCCCGCCCTATTGCCAGACGTATAATGAGTCAAGTCGAAATATCTGGTAGAGGTTCAAAAGGGTTTGCTGATAGCGCATTCACTGAGGCAGTTGAAGGGACCTTGTTGAATGATGAAAACTTCAAGAGAAAAGCACATGTTATTAGAGGCCTTAGAGAACTAACAAAGGATGTGCTTCACTATTACAAGGGTGATATCTTAGATGAACTGCCTGGCTTAGTAGACTTCAGTGTGTTTTTGAAGCTCACACCCAAGCAGAAAGACATTATTCGCAACAAGTTAGAATCACATGACAGGTTCAAAAGAAGTGCAGTAGGGACTGCACTGTACATTCATCCTTGTCTTTCACAACTTTCAGAGGTTAATGCTGAGAACAGGGCTAACACCTTGAGAGATGATTTAGTTGATAGTCTGCTGGATTCTATCAATGTGAAAGATGGTGTGAAGGCCAATTTTTTCATGAATATCCTGTCACTTGCTAATTCTGCAGGAGAGAAAGTACTTGCTTTCAGTCAGTATATCCTTCCCATGAAATTTTTTGAAAGGCTGCTGGTTAAGATGAAGGGCTGGCATGTGGGGAAAGAGATTTTTATGATCTCTGGTGATACTAGTCAAGAAGACAGAGAAGTTGCAGTGGACCATTTTAACAACTCTGCTGATGCAAAAGTTCTGTTTGGTTCTATCAAAGCATGTGGAGAGGGCATCTCCCTCGTTGGTGCATCGAGAGTTGTCATTCTGGATGTACACCTGAACCCATCTGTTACCCGTCAAGCGATTGGGCGTGCATTCAGGCCTGGACAGCAGAAGAAAGTATTTGTATACAGGCTTGTAGCTGCCGATTCTGATGAGGAAAAGGTCCATGAGACAGCATTCAAGAAAGAAGTCATACCGAAGCTGTGGTTCGAATGGAGTGAGCACTGTACTACGGAAGACTTCAAGCTTGGTCAAGTTGATATTGATGACTCTGGGGACGAACTATTGGACACTAAAGCAATCCGCCAGGATATCAAAGCGCTGTATAGAAGGTGAACCCCCTCCCTTTCTCAATCACAATATTGTTTTGCATGCTAGTAGCCTCATCTAGTGTCCTTGTAGGTAGGTAACAAGCTTTGTGGCCACTGGACACCCTGTAAATATTGCAGTGCTGATCCTTGACCTGAGGTAAGAGAGTTTTTCCTGTACAATCGCGCTTTAAATTACACATCATCAAGACAATGCTCCCTGTTCCGTTTCATTCCATGATAGCAGCGTTTTCTTTAACAGATACTGTTCTCTCTGCAGGGTGTTACAGTGGCTACATTGCACGGTGACAGATCCAAGTTTGCTCTAAACTAGGACTTTCCGTTATTGTCATTTGAAGCTATATCTGTGGAATGGCTTCCTTTCTTTGTAGTATGTGCCAACTTGGGTCAGAACTTTGGGTCAGCAGTCAGCTGATCCTCGACTCATTTCTTGACTCTTAGGCCAAGTTTCTGAGGATTAACTGCTATGGTTTTCAGCCTTGAGTAAATATTTCGTTCGCAATAATAACCACCACCCAGTAAGCCTAATTTGTCTTTGTGCGTTTGTGTTGGTTGTTCTTGAGCGCTGGAATGGAATTTACCTGGTGCCGTTTTTATGTGGTACTGTAGATGCTATGCAGGTGTCACTCTTGATTTGTTTACATGTAGAATCGAGCTGGAGTCTGGAAAGCTGAGTTTGTTTTTCCTGCGTGACATGTTTATTCGCATATTGCCAGTTAGTACTAGTTCCACTATATTCATTTTGGTCAACATTGGGTCTGGGGTATTATAGAGCTCTTTCTTTGTACTTATGGCAGAATTCTGCTGCTTTTTTTTAAGAACAAATTATTACTGTTATTATTAGAAAACAAATGATCTCATCCAACCATTATATTTGGTTATTAGTACCAGTCCCCAATGGAGGTATATAGCATTAGCTAGGGAGGGATTTCCTATGTCTTTCAGAGTTTCAGTCTGTGCTCCCGAGCCACGATATCTCCAACAAGTCACATTGCAGGCCTCCATGGCCAAACCCAGGCGAATCGGTAGCGGGCCGGCAAACGGCGCCAATCGATGCAATTCCCAGCAGGAAAAACCGTCCACTCACTGTTAGGATGAGCTTGCAACATGTGGAAACCCATATGTTGGTTATACAAATTTTGTATCTTTGTGGATTAGTATGTGTTGCTCTTAATAAATTTAAAAAAGAAGTCTTTGTTGCTCTTTATGCTTTAGCCCTTGGTTTGTTTTTTGGTAAATCATATTATTATTATGATGTTTTCTGTGTAAGCCAAGAATAGCCATGTACAGGAACGTGCAGTGCTACAGAAGTCGCGTGTGCTTTCTTACACGAGTCATGCATCCACGTGGCCGTGTCTACTATACCATATACGTACCTACACTACACATGACTACGCCTAACTAACACGTGACTTTGTTACCCGTCATATATCGATCTTGCCATCGAGCAGCTGATTGCATTGCTTGGTCACACGGACTAGCTAGAAACTAACACTTTTCTGTGACCAAACAAAAAGTAACTTTTTTTTCCTGAAGGAACCAAAAAAAAAGCATTCCCTTCATCAGTGCTAAGTTCAACATTTTGAAGTTTAACCAAATTAAAAATATGCTAATATTTATCATCCTAAAAATATCATTTGATTCATCATAAAATATATTTTTATATTATATATATTAACAATACTTTAAGATAAGATAAATTTAAAATAGTCTGACTTTGATCACATCCAAAACTATATTTTTCAAGACATAGTCTCTTCATACTTGAAAAGAAAGTCGTTTTGGACAGCGACAAGGTCTCTAATGTATAACTTTGACTTCTTATATTTACAAATATATTTATTAAAAATGATATATATATATATATTTATAAAATTATTTTTTAAGATAAAAGCTATTTATGATTTATATGTCCAATGCTTGACCGAAGCTTTATCCAAAACGACTTTCTTTTCAAATACGGAGATGAGTATCTATAGTTAGTACTTCTAAGAAGCTCGTTTGTTATACTGACGTCATCATTATTTTTAGCATTGTTTGCTATTACAGATTATTAAAATATTTAACAATGCATTAGAAAACATTCATGTGCTTTTTTGTTAAATTATGTTATTATAAAGGCAGGTGTACGGTGTACCTATTTTGTGGGCGCGCGGAGAGAGAAGGCAGCAGGGTGTGTACGTTCAGCTAGCATTCCACCTGCTACCTGCGACTTGAGTGTGCTAGATGGAGTGCAGTAGGTGCTGCACGGTGGACGGTGGATGGTGCAGTCACCTTAACAATTGAAGATCATCCAGATCTGTAGACCCGTGCAATAAAGAAATAAAATGTTAAAAATGAGTGAATCTCTAAAATGCAATGGAGATTTGTAGGTACATGAGAACCTGGTAATCAGGCTATACATTTTTCTTTCGTTCTGTTATGAATTGGTATCATGTTGTTCTTCTCTTAAACCCCCTGCTGTAAACTTCGTGAGGTGTCCAATGTCAACTTATATTTTTTTAGAAAAGAAAATATATTAATATCCTAGCTTATGTATCGGTAAATGCATATGAATGTTTGTTATTATAAGCATGCAAAACAAAAGTCCAAGGAATCAAAAACAAAGTTTTGAGCCATGAAGACAATAGAGTTTTGATGGAGAAAAACTAGAAAGCAATTCTATTGCTAAAAATCCAGCCCTGCCTTGCAAATACTTCTATCGTGGCTGTCTCAAGAATCTTATAACCCATCTTCACTGTAAAGTGATCCTCCTCCTTCTGAAAAGTGACCAAAATCTGGTCCAATATATCGCTTTAAAAATGACCTACAAATAAGACGATGCTATGACCTTATCAACACAATATTATTACGAGTTAACCAAAGTGCTCAACAAATAGCACTTGCCCCCACAAGGATTTGAGATTTTATTTTCATGCTTAAACCATCCAAGCCTGTTCGCTTGACTGATAAGTCAAGATGGCAACGGGCCCCGATCTCCGACGGGGATTTCCTCTATTAGGGGAAGAAAATAGGGGAGATTTGTCCCCCGCGGGGACGTTAACGGCTTAAACTCAGCCCCGTCGGGTGAGGCGGAGATGGGAACGTTCCCCACCTCCCCGTCCCCGTTCCCTGCTGGGGTCCCCGACTGCGGCCCGTAACAACTGTAGCCCATATGAGGCCCAATCAATCCAGCCCAATACTCTTTTATATATATATATATATATATATATATATATTGTGAAACCCTAGAGCTCCTCCCCACCATCCCTTTCCTCCCAGGCGCCGCACTCTTCCCCTACTGGCTACCGCCTTGCGTCGCACGAGTGCGCGAGCTGCGGCTTTGAGAGCTCCTCCGCCGCCCCTCTCCCTCCTCCCCCATGGCTCTGAGCCTCTGAGAGCTCCTCCGCCGCCCCCGCCCCCCTCCCCCTCCTCCCCCATGGCTCTGAGCCTCTAAGAGCTCCTCCGCCGCCCCCTCCCCCTTCCCCCGGCCTCCAGAAGCCCCGACGAGCTGGATGAGGATTTCGATGGCCTCCCGCCCTCTGCTCGTCGCACGGTCGCGCCCGGCTGATGTGCGGCTGCGCGCCATGGCCGAGTGCTAGGCGACATGGCGGTGCAGGGGAGCACGTGGAGGCGCTGCTGTCGAGGCGGGATTCGCACGCGACGGCAGTGTTCGTGGTGGTGTGGCCGCTAGCGGCGCTAGTGCTGTACGCGGTGCCTTCAAGGTGCTGCACTGCTGCTGCTGGGGCCGCGGGCCGCGGCTCTCCTAGGGATGGTTCTGGATTCCGGATTTGGATGTTTATTTACTGATTGAAGATGAACTATGTCAATCTGTCGCGGCTGCAGTGGTGCTACTATATTGAGACTTTTTATTTATGTTGAATTTATATCTTAAAATGTTCTGGTGCTAGCAATATATTTGTTGGGGATTTATCGGGGATGCAAAACCCGACGGGGATGAAATCCCCGTTCGGGGACGGGGACAGGAAAAATGTGGCCCCGATGGCGGGGACGGGGACGGGGAGCGGGGAGTTTTGATCCCATCGGGGAAGAGAACGTTCAGTTCAAACCCGGCGGGGATAGCCCCGTTGCCATCTTGACTGATAAGTCATGACTGAAAGTATTGTTCATAAACTCAAGCGAACGGATGATTCAGGTTAAACGAAACATGAATAATATATCTAGTATAATGCATCCTCCATTCCTGGCACAGTTAGCATCACTAGAAAATTATCTAAATAAAAACTTTTATTGTCAGTAACTGTTTTTAAAAATAAATTAGAAAATCTTATTTGATTCTAAAGTAAAATTGTATTTTTTTTGTACGGAGCAGCGAGTAGCTTACAGTTGGCGTTGACAGTCGATACGTCGGCCATCCAACAGCACTCACTATTGATAGGCATTCTCTGTTTGGTGTCGGGGCTACTGTACACTATACAACGTGCCAGCACAGCAGCAGCAGCAGGGTGCCAGGAATAAGGGCAGTTTGGTCAATTTAGTAGTAGTGCCGAGCGCACGTCTCGAAGCCGGAAAGCATGGGGGGTGTGCTTCGTGCTTTCCTTGGTGGGTTGCTGCTTTAAGTCTTTAACACATTTCAGCAGGAGTTTTAGCTTTATTGGCTTAAATAAGGTTTTGTTTAGTTCACCTAAAAAATAAAAAACTTTTGAATCATTAAATATAGATGAAAATAAAAATTAATTACACAGTTTATCTGTAAACCGCGAGATGAATCTTTTAAGCTTACTTACTCCATGATTAAATAATATTTGTCAAATAAAAACGAAAGTGATCAAAATCTAAAATCTTTTTAGATCTAAACAAGGCCTAAATGTAGGGTATTCGATCGGCCTAGGGTCTATGCACGCTGGGTCCATATCATCAAACATTTATTTATTTATTTTATATACAAAAATTAACTTGTACTTGCTTGGTGCCAAAATAAATAAACTTTTATGGGTTTTTACTAATCATGGTACAAAGAGGACTATATATATGTGCACATATTCATTTTTATAAACGCACACACACATTCTATATCTATAATATCTCTAAAAAACTAAGCTATTAAATCTTAGGATTGACAAAGTCATCACATTGCCTCACTATTGATAGGCATGTCTCCTACCACTAGAAAATTTCTACCGTTAAATTTTTGAACAAATTCAGAAAATTACTAGCACCCATTGAGCCCGTTCGCTTGTTAGAAAGTACTATTCACTGGTTTATTGTAAGAAAAACACTGTTAAATAGCTAGCAGATTTGGCAAATAAACTCAAGCGAACAGGACCATTAAGTTGAGAAATTAAAATTGAATGTACTAATCCTTTGAAAGTACTTGTTGTAAGGATAGCATGTTTCCGTGCATGCCTTTGTAGGAGGTAAGGCAAGATATATGTATCTGTGAATTTGTGTCTTCGTAAGGGGTGTGTAACTTCACCAATTTTAAAATTTGTTAGACCAACTTAGGCTTCTAGAGGTGCTCATAAAAATAGCGTGTGTGTATATATCTTTATAGGTTTGACTGTATATGTATGTATGTATGTATGTGAATATTCATGTTCATTACATTTGAACTTAAAAGTAGTTTATTTATATTTAAGAAAAGGACTTTTTGCATTAGATGTGATTCAACTTAAAGTTGTTTTCATGGGAACATTTATTGTACTATGTACTAAGATCTGTATTAATAGATTGTACATGATGTACTATGGAACTTAAAAGTAGTATATCGGCGCCTCCATCAGTACATGATTATCCGTCGGGGGTTCACAGTTGACACGCCTGGGCGGGGGACAACGCGGCAGCGGCAGGGACCGGGACAGTTTGGTCATTTTAGTACTTTTTCTTCAGTGGGTTGCTGCTTTGATACATTTCAGCAATACCTTTAACTTTAGCCTAACTAAGTTTTTTTTTAAAAAAAAAAACTTCAGCCTAACTAAATATCGAGTACGATTTATGGGACCTAGGGTATGCACACTGCATGGTGTTTGGCACATTGGTGTTCGTTCATGGAGACCATTTCATGTAAAGCTTGGGTCTTTATATAACAAATGGTGTGCTAATACTAATATATACAAGCTAACTAACTATGGCTTGTTTGGATCCTAATAACTTTTATTGATACATAGACCGTTCGGATCACTTTGAAGAGAGATTATAGGATTATTATTAAAATCTGATGGTTGGACTGTAAAAATCGAATCCATAATCTGAGATGTCCTTTTAATTGTTTTGTCAATTAAAATTGTTCGCTACACTTTTCATATGTCTTACTTTTGTTGTTTAGGCAACATGTAATTTTGTTATTGTTTGTCTATAGAAAATTGTTTATTGTCTCTAGTGGGTTGTCCTTTTAATTACACTAGCTGTCGGAGTTATTGCTTGAAACTTTTCAAAAATTCAGTCAGCTAAAATATAGCGACTCCCTTAATAATATAATTCAGTGGGGTCCAACACCCCTCTTACTCTAGAGCAAACTTAAGCATTGTGTTCTCTTAGATTATTCCTAGTACATAGTATCAGCAGACATTATCTTGGACCCCTACCTTCCAAACATTTTTTTTTTTCTTTTTGCTATCGCAAGAGCCAATGGTGAAAAGTTTATCTTTCCTCAAAACCAAACAAAACTTTATAGAAAAAAGATTGGTAGTTTTAGTAAATCAAACAATGAGGCCAGAAAAAGCAGAATTTGGCTTGCCCGTTGAGCTCTCCTTTCTTTGCATTGTCTAGGTTTGACCATACCAAATTCGCCACAAATGCGTGCGCATGTTTTTTTTTTTCATACAACCTCCATGGGGCCATTCCAAACTTCCAATTGGATGTGATCTTTCCCATGGGGTTTTCTTTAAAACTATGAATAATATTATCCAAACTGACAAGAATGTATTCACATCCATTTCTTTTATTAGACGCACACACATACGCCAAATAATCAAGATTTGGACAAAAGCTTATAATCTTTTACTAATGTGCACCTAATAATTTTGTAGACGGTTTTGTTTTTATTTTTAAAGCACTTTCTATTACTTTTGCTCTTATAGCCATAAATCTGCAATGCTATGATGATAGAAATCCTATTAGTTAAAACTACACCACATATTTAAAGGCAAAAACTACTCAATCCATCCCAAATTGTAAGTCATTTGACTTTTTTAATATCAAGTTTGACCACTCGTCTTATTCAAAGTTTTGTACAAAATATCACTTTTTTTTTGTTGTGTATTGGTTTATTAATAAAAGTTCTTCAAGAGTGACTTAAATTTGACTATATTTGCACAAATTTTTTGAATAAGACGAGTGGTCAAACTTAAGGTAAAAAAAGTCAAACAACTTACAATTTGGAATGGAGATAGTATAATCTAAAATATTCCTTTCGGCTTTTCTAAAGAAAACTTTGTTCTTCCATTATTGGCATAATCAAGCGTCCAATGCAATTTTCAAATTATGTGTAATGCATTTACCAAACTACCCTCAGTACTCCTTCCCTGCATCTTTTTCTCCAAACTTTTTTTTTCAGCCTTTGTTTTTTTTTTCCATGTTTGCTTTATTCTCAACAAACAGGAAGTTACACTCCCCTCCTAATCAAAAAGTCGTCGTCGTCGTCTTTCCCTCGCCTCCTCTCTCGAAACCCACGTGAACGAGAGCACCGAGGCCGGCCTCCCCTCGACCCACCGATCCGGCTCCAATCCATCCCGCATTCCTGCCCACGCCCACGATCCGCGGAATCGGGATCCGCTGCGAGCCCTGATCCCGACGAGCCAGGATTCGCCCGCCCCATGGTTCCGTCTCCGCCCGCATTTGGGTAAGCCTTTGCTTTGCTCCTGCGTTTCTTGTCTTGCCCGGATTCGGTTCTGATCTGCTGTGCTCCTTGTTCGTTCCTCTGGTCGAGGAAAATCTCTTCTTCCGCTCTCTTTATTGCTATATTTGTGGGTTTAGGATTTGTTCCTTGCTTGAGCTTTCGATTGTCTCCCGATTACTTTTTTTTTCTCTGTCTCCTTTTTGCTTGAATCATTTGTGTTGTGATGGTGATTAGTGTCAGATGAAGGGAAATTAAAGGGGACACTTTATATTTGGCGTTGGCGATTTTAGTGTTTGTGGAGACAAGCGCAAGGGGAGCATGTATGTAATTTTTTTTTATGTAAGTTTATCTGTTGTGATGATGTGAAAGCTGTGAGCTTTTAGTACCATATTTTAGTCTTTTCATTTTCAGTTGAAAGTTTCATTGTAATAAAGGAAGCAGTTTTGATTTATGTGTTTCTCGCATTTAAGGGAGATGGAGAATTTGATGTGCTCTAGAAGCCTGGTTGATATTTGGGTGGCATTAGAGTCTAGGTAGTGGTTCATCTGAAAAACAATTGTCTCACTTAAGGTTTGACGAATAAGGAAAGCGATGTCTCACTTTGGATGTTTGTTTGTTCACCAAATATATCCAACTCGTCTCTGTCCAGGTCCAACTTTGATTTTGTATCTGACACGTCCCATCACTATGGTTACCATTTTTCACTTCTGATGTGATATGAGCTGAGATGGCAAAGTTTGACCAAATATTGCTGTAAAACTTCTCTTTTTTTTAAAAAAAATATATTATCAATATCAAAGATTGGTTTAACTTGTTGCAGTGCATCCATGTCGTCCTTGCACACCCACCAAACGAACAGAGCCACACGTTCTCACAATTCAATGCTTCCAACTTACTTACTATTCTTCATTGTACTTCTTGGCAGGACATATAGCTGTTGCTCTTCTTCCTTGGTGGAGTGTCCATGAGGTGGAAGCAGTATCCCTAGTGTTAGGATCTGGTTGCTGAGTGGAGAGAATGAAAGGAGTTTCCGAAGGTCTGATCATTGGAATCACGGTTGGGGTGGTGATAGGTGTGCTGCTGGCTCTTGGGATACTGCTGTGCTTGAGGTATCGGCGTTCCCAGACGCAGATAAGGAGTAGCAGCTCGAGGAGGGCATCGACAGTCCCCTTCCGTACCAATGGTGTTAATACTTGTGCCATGCTCTCGAACTCGACTACAGGACAGGAGTCTCCGAGGGAGCTTGAAGACCGTGCAAGTTCTCTGTGGATAGAAGGGCCTGGTAGAAAGAGCATGATTTCAGCTTCTGGGATACCCAAATATGCATACAAGTATGTTTCATGAATTCTTGTGTATTCTTATTGTTTCATTAGTTTGCTTAGCAAATGATCGGTTTTGTTGTCATGATAAGTCAGTTACTTCATCCTTTGTTTAAATCTACTTAATACTGCTGAAACATTTGACAATGACTTCATAGAAGTTGTTTCCATCAGAATGTTTGATTTGGAGAAATTAAATGGAGGGTGAGAATTTGCCAGATTTATCTCTAGTTAAATAGATGGAGAGAAACAAGAGTGAAGGATGGGAACATATAACTTAAAATAATGTTATATGTCAAAGTAAAACATTCATGTGGATGTAGATCTCACGAGATCAAATCCAATTTGGTTGAACTGTATACATAGAGGGCATGTGCTTCTATGTTGACCAAAGCATCCAGCCACATGTGGATGTTTGAGTGAATCAAACTGCAGGTGGCAGGGACCAACATTTCAACTTTTTGAAAAATATCAGTTTTCCACTCGACACAATATGGTCAAAAGTTTGGATATGACTTCATTCATTAGTTTGTGACTTGTTAGTATTTAAGTATATAGTGTTTCATGTTTTAAAAGTATTATTAATGCATTTTTTTTATTCCAAAAATATAATAAAATACACATTGCACGCAAATACTCATCATAACATTATGTTTAGAGGGTCAATGCACTGTAATGACATTTTCCTGAATCGTATCCAAAATTCCCTCCCTGTGGGTAGGACAAACTGTTACTCCCAGGGGCAACTGACCAACGGATTATATTATATTCCAATTTTCAATGAGAATTCAGCATTCTATCAATTCAACATTACTGCTACAAATTTCAGTTGCTTGTACATGATCTATTTTACATAACCGTGGACTGCTCAGATAATTCTTGTGGCACTTCTAATGGTTGATTTAGAATGGCACATACTCTTGCTGAACTCCACAATTTTTTCTCATCTCTAGGGAACTACAGAAAGCTACCGGCAATTTCACAACATTATTAGGTCAAGGAGCCTTCGGTCCTGTTTACAGAGCAGAAATGTCTTCTGGTGAGATATTGGCTGTTAAAGTGCTTTCGAACAATTCAAAGCAAGGTGAAAAGGAGTTTCAAAATGAGGTAAGCTAATATTTGTACACCTGTATTGTTAGATTTGGATCCAATCCTCACTAGAAATTTGGCATGCTTAGTGTTTGATTAATTCTTGACTTCAGGTCTTACTTCTTGGGCGATTGCACCACAGGAATCTGGTGAATTTGGTTGGCTATTGTGCTGACAAAGGGCAACATATGTTATTGTATGCATACATGCCTAATGGGAGCCTTGCATCACACTTATATGGCATGTCTTCTCTTTATGTGATCCTGTGTTTCTCTCTCATGATAGTAATTATTATGGCTTATCCATGATTGTTTAGGGGTAACCTCTGTGATATAACTCAAGAAATTCAGTAAGGTTGAATTTTAAGATAATTCGAAGGGATATGTCATAGCTGGACTGATAATCTTCTGATGAAAGATAATAGGATATACTTAAATTACAACTAAGATTTTTTATCAGGCGTGTAATGCATTAATGTGTCAAAATTTGAGGCTTTATATCTTGAACCATGGAAATGCTAGGTTACTGATAAACATTACCACCATTCCAGCTGCTTTTATCTGAATACCGACATGGTCTCATTATTCTTGTATCAATTAAGTCCACGAATGCTGCTTTTAGTCATTGATGTTTAGTTAGCACACCATATTCTTGAAAAAAAGAAATGGAATAAATATACTCATTAGTGCATCTTATGTAAAAGTTTGTTTTTGAAGTCAGCATCTAACACTTTACCTGTACAATATTGTATCCGTTTTTTAGCTAACTGAACGTTCTTTTTGTTGTTCAGGTGAAAACAGTGCACCACTGAAGTGGGATTTAAGAGTGAACATAGCTCTGGATGTTGCTAGGGGTTTGGAGTACTTGCATGATGGGGTAAGCTCTTGTAATGCAGAATTCGTAGCATGGGTGCATGGCACATAATGCATAGTGCTTGATCTGGTTTCACTTATATGCAGGCTGTTCCTCCAGTAGTCCACCGTGACATCAAATCTCCTAACATTTTGCTGGACCAAGCAATGCATGCTAGGGTATGTTAATCATCTCTCTGATATCTTATCGTTCAACCTATCTTTCCTGATACTCCATGGCTTCCTGGCAAGTATTGCTAGGACCCATTTTTCTTTTAGAAGAAAGAAAAAGAAAGGAAGGACCCTGTTGGGTTCACATATACACCAGAATTTCCTGCAAATCACTGTCTGTATCTGTTGCATTTTGTCTAGAAGTTCTGCTCTCAGATGTAAATAACCTTTTGTGGCCAGGTTGCTGACTTTGGATTATCTAGAGAGGAAATGGTTACTCGCAACGGAGCCAATATACGAGGAACTTATGGATATCTTGATCCAGAGTATGTATCCACACGATCATTCACAAAGAAGAGTGACGTGTACAGCTATGGTGTTTTGCTATTCGAACTGATTGCTGGCAGAAATCCACAACAGGGTCTAATGGAATATGTTGAGCTTGTAAGCCGCCATGCCCCTTGCTCTAAGTAGGTTTTGGTTTGAGGATATTAGCTTCTCCAGATGCTGATTACATTGCATTGTACCACAGGCTGCAATCAATGCTGATGCGAAAACTGGGTGGGAAGAAATTGCAGATTCTCGGTTAGAAGGCGCATTTGACATGGAGGAGCTCAATGACATGTCTGCTGTTGCCTACAGATGTGTAAGCCGCGTGTCCCGGAAGCGCCCGGCGATGCGAGATGTGGTCCAGGCTCTGACCCGTGTGTTGAAGCGCAGCCGCAGCAGGAAGCACCACAGCAACAGGCATCCACAGGCAAGGCCAGACGATGAATCTGTCGACCTGGAGGGTTCCGAGGTTCAGTCGTCCTTCTCTGGTCTTCAGAGAGAGGAGTCAGTTGGCAGCATTTCAGATCTGCCAGAAGTCTGACCGAAGTTAACTGAATTTTCCAGTTCTTGGCTCAGTTTCTTGGTCTGAGCAATTTTTTTGTTTTGTTGATATAAAAGTTGCACAATGATCAAGGATGGATTATTGGATAGAGATGCAGTTTTGAGTAGTAAGGGTGGGTAACTTGGTGTGAAGTCAATTGTAACTGTGTTGTATAGAATGCATTGTGACTACGTGATATATAGAAGCTGATTGTTACCATCCCCTTTGCCATTGCCTTACTCAGTCAGGAGATCAGGAGGCGCACAACTGTACTTTTCTTGGCAATTTGGATTTGCTACAATTTTTAATTCGACAGGGTCCTAACTAGATCATTGTCCATCAACTTAATGCAGATTTCTTTATGTTATATTTAAGTACTCCCGAACTGTGATTTGCTTATTACCCATGGGGCTGCTGGGATTTGTAACCTCGTCTGAAACATAATAGTGATGTTAACCTTGGGAATCAGGGTTTGTTTACTTTATTTTGTAATAATGATTTAGAATTTGGCAGCTGACATGTGGGCCCATGAAGAAGCTAAATATTTGGAGGTTCTGGTGTCTGACTGGTGGGTCCAATAAATTCAGCAACCGAAGAACAGCAGCTCTGTCAGCTGTCCATAAAGAATGACAGGTGACAGTCAAGTCATTCATTCTTACGGCAGGTATTCAGCGCAAAATGCTCAAACGAGGCTATACGTTGTGCTGAAGAAGCTCACGGAAAAATGTTTTTGTTAAGTGCAAAAACTGGATAATGATGTTTTCGAGCATACAACGGAAATTACTGTGGACATTGACACAAACTTTCACATGTTTTTCTCAGCAATAGCAACAAATCAAACAACAAGCATATATTTTCCTTTTAGTTTGACTCTGGTACAAGAGAGAACCGCATGCTTGTAAAAGCCAAATCACAAAGCAGAAAAGGACGAAGCAGCTGAAACAAGGAAAGAATAGTGATCGTCTCTTGGGCAAAAGCATTATATTATACTTTGCCGCTCGACTAAGGAACTTCGTGCGCTGCGGCAGTGGCGGTGACATAATAGGCGACCGTGATACCACCATGGACGAAGCACATGATCCCTCCAAGGCCCAAAGTGTGGCCTTGAGTGAACCGGCATGATGTCTGGGACTTGGAGTTGGACATGGCACCGGCGAGCAGCAGCGAGAATCCAGCAATCAGGGCAATCCTAGCAAGTTGCAGAGCAATTGCAATTAGCACTGATAAATAAATTTCCTGTTAGCAGGGTTGTTTCTTGTGCAGTATTTGTGCGTCTTGACAGTCACCGTGATTAGGCTCAAATCAAACAGGGTGGTATTAAATATTCTGTCTAGAGGTCCATCTCGCTGATTTGCAAAGGAATTGTACAGACAAGTGAAGTTACCATGAGAGAATGATGGTAGTGGCTGCCAGTTTCCTGTTAATGGAAGCCTTGATGAACTCCAGCTGAGAGCAGATACAGGCACAGCCACCAAGGAAGTTGGCTATCGCATGGGCAACTACCAGAAGCACTGCAGCTGCAAGGCCAAGTTGGTATGCTCTGTAAACTGGTTTCTCGCATTGGATGAAGAGAATTGTCACCTTTTTAACCTGTAGAAATATAGTATCAAATACAATACCAACAATATCAGTCACCAATTATATAATCAGAGACCATCAAGCTAAAATACCAACTGTGCATGATGAAGCAAAATCATACATTTTCAAAATCCCTGTGATTTGGGTAAAAAAAATACCAATATCTTGAAACATTACCTTGTTTTGAGCAGCCTGTGCCTCAATTCCTAGTATGCCAGCTGTGACATCCAGGGCTAAAACCACTATGCAGACCAGAATAGCAGCTCCCATCTTCGCCATTGTAGCGTGCTCTCAGACTTCTGCCAGCTGAGAAGATTATTGGAGGAAGATCACCTGCTTACAATGGCCTTGTGAGCTGCGACCTGTTTTATGGCTGATTGGTGAATAAATAGAGGCAAAAGTACAGCAGGGTATTTGTTCTCCAACTAGGATGCAGATGAAGCATGAAGAAACTAGCTGTCTCAAGATGCTCAAAGTATTATACTTCCCTTTGATCCTTTGTTACATCAGAGCTTTATTCCTTCCTTACAGGACACAATTAAAGATTGGTATCTCCAATGCGAAAGCCACACAACACATATTCAGCCTACTTTTAAAGATCTGCTTTTACACAAGGGTTGTAAAGCTAGTGAAAACACAGGGAAAAACAGTCTATCTGATTGTGCTAAAAAAACATTTCTATTGAACACATCACAACAGCCATCTTTTCTACAGAGATAAAGGCACACAAGATGTTGCTTACCAAAATAAAGGCACAAAATTTTTTGCCGACAGTTAGATACTTAGATGGAAAAGGAAAGGGGCAAATGGACACATCCATGTGAGTGAAACTTGTAGATTACTCTTTCAACATCTTAAGAAATAAAGAACTCCAAACTTACCAAGCCTGCATGTAGCACAGATACTGAAGCATCATGGTCGACCAATCTGCTTTACCCTCATTAATCAAAGTAATGTCCAGAGAATTGGCTTGAAACATCTGGAGTCATTAGCTGTCAGCAAAATGTGTATTAGCTTCTGCAGCACATGCACTTTTTTTCCATGTGCTAAACAAAGCATATTTGGTCAGAAAATAAACTAGGTCACATTCTGGATGAAATATATACTGTTTCACATCTGGTAATCCGTAAAGTGAAAAAGGACACTACTGCTGGTCAATCTCATAACCCTTTCTCAGTTTAGTTGTCAGAAAATAAAACCATTAGAAAGTTGGACATACCCAATTACCAGTAGTCACCACAAGAGCAGATCCCGAGTTTGAAGTGGTGGAACCTGCTACCATCCCTTACAACAATTTCCCTCTTGGTAACTTCTGCCACAAACTTAATTACCTTGTGGCAGTCACGGCATAAACGATGGCTTTGATTGATCCTCAAGGGAGTCTGTGGAGCTGTGCTCATAAGGCCAAAAGCAATTGCTAGTCTCTCACTGTGGTAAGCACTTGATACCTTTTGCTCGTCAGGATAAATATCAGGGAGCAACTCATTCTCCTCAGCAACATAGCCAGCTTCTCGTACATCCTTCATTAATGTATGTAGCCTCCTGTATATTTCAGCACTTTGTGGATGCAAAGTATCTTTAAAGAAAAACTTGTGATCCGTTTTCTTGACTGTGATCCAGGTACAGGCGTTATGAATATATAAACCTTTCCTCTTCAATGTTTCAACTACCTTGCAGGCATCGTCCTGTCTACCAGAGCTAACATACAAGTTGAGGAGCACAGCATAGCTGTTTATTTTCTCAGGTTCCATTGCCAATAGCTGCTCGGCAGCTAATTTCGCAAGATGCATGTTCTTATGGATCCTGCTAGCTGTAAGCAAGGCCCCCCACATGTTTGCAGTTGGGGTGAATGGTGCTCTTCTTATCATTGAATAGGCTTCATCAAGTAGGCCTTCTCTACCAAAAAGCTCAATAACACAAGCATAATGCATAGCCCGTGGTTTCATCCTCAGATTTTCAGTCATCAACTGGAAAATCCTCTTCCCTTTGTCAACAAGACCTGAAAACCTACACGCATTCAGCACTGCCAGAAATGTCACATGGTTTGGCACAACACCCTCAGCTATCAGCCTCTCAAACATCTCGATCGCCTTATCCCCCATGCCATGGTAGCCATATCCAGCAATCAGAGCGTTCCATGAGATCAAGTTCCTCCTAGGCATCCTCTCAAAGACATTCCTCGCGTCCTCCATCCTTCCCCACTTGCAATACAAGTCCACAAGTGCCGTGTTCCCAACAATGTCCAGTGGCAATCCCCTCTGGATCAAGCCAGCGTGCGCCTGCTTCGCGTGCTCCAGCAGCCCCAACCTAGAGAACACCCCTAGCATGGTCGAGAACGTGAACTGGTCCATGGCGACACGACTCCTGCACATCTCCTGGTACAGCTCCAGCGCCTCCTCGCTGCGTCCATGGAGCACATACGCCGCCAGCATGGAGTTCCACGCCACGACGCTCGCCCGTGGCAGCCCGTCAAACACCCGCCTCGCCTCATCAATCAAGCCGCACTTGCTATACATGTCAAGCAGCGCACACGCCAGGTACCGGTCAGCGACGTCACCGCACGCCCCTGCCTTGACAACGCAGCAGTGCAGCTGCTGCCCAGCTCGTGCCGACCCTGAGGCTGTAGCGGCGCGGAGAGCCACCACGAGGGACCTCGGTGGCGGCGCGTCCCCGTCCCCACCGGCCTCCTCCGCCAGCAGCATCTCCCGGAACAGCGCCAGCGCGGCGCGGGGTTGGCCCCGGTCGACGAGGCCGCCCATCATGATCCCCCAGGTGACGCCGTTCCTGTCGGGCATCCCGTCGAACGCCCGGCGCGCCTCGGCGAGCATCCCGCACTCGAGGTACGTCCGCAGGACGTGGTTGTGCGTGTACAGGTCGAGGTCGAAGCCCGAGCTCTCGACGTGCCAGGCCACCGCCGCCGCCGCGCCGGGCTCCCGCAGCGCGGCGGCGGCGAGCAGCAGCGCGTGGTAGGTGCGCGCCGGGAGCGGCGTGAAGGGAAACCCCGCGCGGGCGAGGCGGAACAGGTGGAGCGCCTCGGCGTGCCGGCCCGCCGCCGCGTGCCGCTCGATGGTGGTGCAGAGGGCGGGCAGGTGGGCGGGGTTGGGCCTGGGCCTGCGCGCGGGGACGGGGCTCTGGCGCGGGAGGCGCGGGCGGGGCTTGAGTGGCTCCGTGGAAGAGGAGGAGCAGGAGGTGGAGGGCGCGGCGGTGGCAGTGGAGGTGGAGGCGGCCTTGGGGCGGTGGGCGAGGAGGCGGAGGTTGGTGAGGGGCGGTGGCGCGAGCTGCAGGTCCATGGCGAGCCCAAGTGGTGGGGGGTTTTCCTTGGGTTTTGCGGATTAGGCTCCGCAGGTGAAGGTGGAGAGGACGAGCAGTGAGCCCCGTCAGTACAGTTTCCTGACATGTCGAGCCCACTTCGCAGGGACTCATTTGAAGGTTGGTTGACGAGGACTGCGCGCGGTGGTTTGTTTGGCCGCCGTATTTCTAAGTTTTCAATTTCAACAAGGCTGTCCATAAATAATTAAATAAGTGTACATCTCGTTTCTCGAGGAGTTAAACATTTTTTAGTTTAACTAAATATATATATAAATATATTAATATTTATCATATTTAAGTATATATCATTAGATTGAGCATGAAACATACTTTCATAATATACTTATTTGTAAATACAAATATTGATATTATTTGATATATTTCTAATCAAACTTAAAAAAAATTGACTCCTTAGGAAGCGAGATGTGCATTTATTTGTGCACGGAGGTAGTAGATCTTAAACTAAGGGGTGTTTAATTAGTTCCCTTTCGCCTCAAAATATTCTGGGTTTTGGTTTATCATTTTATATAATGAAACTAAACACTATTCAAAAATTTTGGCAAAAAGGGTCATTCTCATTTTGAATTTTGGTCTCAAGAGACAAAAAAAAAACACCCAAAAGAGTCTCAAAAGATCCTCATGAGCACAATAAATTATGCATTTTGGATGGAACTAAACATAATCCTAAAAAGTTTACTATTTAACATTCTATCATTCCAAAGTAGTTAGCATAAAAATGCAGGCTACACTGATTAGGATCCTAGAATCACACCCTTGTAAAGCTGTAAAATTAATGCTATGTTTATTTTAAATTACGATGTTTTGGCTTTTTCGGATAAATAGATTTGTATGTTTTAGTTTTTTAGATAAATATGTTTTGCTCTACATTAAGAGATTCCTAATAAATAAGAAAATCAACGTATTTAGAAAAACCAAAACATCTTATAATTTAAAAAAGGAGAAGTAAATTCTAACAACTAGTTTTAGGATCAATTGGACTAATATGGTTTGGTAGCTAGTATATAAGGTATTTAGTCTTATATGGATGGATGTAAGGATAGACTTGGACAAAGGCCCATGTGAATATCAAGTGATTAGGAGAAGCGTGAGCCCCTTGAACCTTTTGATACCTCGAGGAAAGTACCATCATCGAGAGTTTGCACACTCTATCTCGTTTAAGCTTCCAATTGCTTTCCCAGATTAAGTGCTTTACACTTTCTACTCTAGCTTGCTAGGTTAATTGATAGTATATAAATCTAGAGTGTGCAAAACTCTTTGACGTTAGTTGATAGCATGATATCACCTCACCAATCTTGAGTAATTTATTGTTTTAATTAGAGAGAGAGGCCCGTGCGTTTTATTAAGTTAATTATATGTATGTATTATTTCTGCAAAACACATTTGATAGTGTCGGAAAAAAAAAAAGAGATGAGGTCCATTGACCGTGAACTCCTCCTTACCTGAACGTGTAGGAGAACCAGTTGGCAATGATGTAAAACAAGATCTTTCTGGGTTTATCTCATCCATGCTCCCATTGTCTGCGTGTTTCCTGCAAAACATCATAAGGGGCTGTTTGGTTTGGAGGTACTAAAGTTTAATAGGTACTTAGCACATTTGTAATTATAATAATTAGTATCTAATCATAGATTAATCAAGCTTAAAAATCATCTCATAAATTATTTTGTAGCTGTGTTTTTAGTTTCGTAAATAGTTTATATTTAATACTCCCTCCATTCCAAATTATAGACGTTTATCCCAAGTTTGATCACTCGTCTTAGTCAAAAAAATTTGTGCAAATATAGTCAAATTTAAGTCATTCGTGAAGAACTTTGATTAACAAACCAAGCCACGACAAAAAAAAATATTTTGCACAAATTTTTGAATAAGACGGGTGATCAAAATTAGTGTCAAAAAAAGTCAAATTTCTTATAATTTAGGATGGATTGAGTACTTCATCATATATGTGTCTAAATATTCAATATGATAGAGACTAAAGTTTACCGTTTTTGAACCAAACAGGGCCTAAAACCCAAAGCCAATGGTCTGCCGTTATGGTTAGCTGTTACGTGCCGGTACGGCATTTTACATACCGTTACGATTCCTTAGTCGTTTGCCCTCGCCATGCATTGCCGATCCACTAGGAGCATGCAAATGCTCTCCAACGTATGAATCCATGTGCGATAGATATGACCGCCGACGTCAAACATGGTAGCTGAAAGGTGAGTTCCGTCCACGGTCCGGGTCCTCATCACGTGACTACATGAGGCCAAGTCTTATTGATTTACATATAGTCCTATATTATAAGTTCGTTAATGATGGACATATAATGTATGCACACGTTTAATCATGCAAAGCTAATGACTGGACCATGTCGACATCCTTGAACACTACTCCCTTCGTCTCAAAATAGATGGCGTTATGTGCCAGTCAAACTTTCTCAACTTTAACTAAGTTTGTATAAAATTCGTGTATACTAATTCTGTATTATAAATATTTATATTCTTATATATAACTGGTCAAAATTAAAAAAAAAAGTTGACTTCTCGAAAAGTGAGAATGAGAGGGAGTACGACATTCCATCTCTCCGTGCCCCTGTATGTTCACCTCCATATGCACATGCACGCAACAATTGCTCAACCATCAAACTAACTAGGCAATCATTTCCATCCATTGATTTCTTCAAGAACAGCTAGCTAGCAGCGGCTGTCGAATTAAGCTGATGGCGAGGGCACAAGCATCAATGATCGCCGTGGTCGCGATCATTTCGGTGGCAGCGGCGGCATCCGTGCTCGGAACGGCGTCCGGCGCCACCAGCTACACCGTCGGCGAGCCAGGTGGGTCGTGGGACCTGCAGACCAACCTCACCGCCTGGGCGTCCACCGTCGACTTCCACCCGGGCGACCAGCTGATGTTCAAGTACGACGCGTCGGCGCACGACGTCGTGGAGGTGACCCAGGCCGGCTACACCTCCTGCTCGGCGGCGAGCCCCATCGCCGGCCCGAAATCTTCCGGTCCGAATGTTCGGACCGGAGACGCCGTCCGATGATTCCCGCGCGATGTTTCCCGCGCACGCGTGACAGGTACGTACGTTTTCTTTTTTATTTCTTTCTTTTTGTTATTTCTTTTTTTTTCTTTTCTTCTTCTTTTCTTTCTTTTTATGTTTCTTTTCTTTTTCCCTCCCGCCGTTGCTGTTAGTTTTCTTCTCTTTTTTTTTCTTTTTTCTTTTTCTTTTTCTTGCTA
Organism: Sorghum bicolor; assembly: GCF_000003195.3. NCBI lineage: Eukaryota > Viridiplantae > Streptophyta > Magnoliopsida > Poales > Poaceae > Sorghum > Sorghum bicolor. The sequence continues at coordinate 2,977,906 of NC_012876.2, read as the reverse complement.
TATTTTTTTCTTTAATTTTTTTTCTTTTTTTTTCTTTTTTTCATTTTATATTCCGTTTGGTTCTTTTTTTTATCTTTTTTGTGCTTTATTTTTATTTTATTTTTTATATTATTCTTTATTTTGTATCTTTATCTTTATCTTTTTTTATTATTCTTATTATTTTTCTTTGATGTTTACGTGCTGACGTTCTATTTTTTATTTTTTTCTTTTGATTTTGTTTTTCCTTTTATTTTTTAATTATGTTTTCTTTTATTCATGTTTTATTTTTTCATCTTTCTTTGTTTCTTTTCTTTAATTTTTTTTCTTTTTTCTTTTTTTTTTCATTTTGTATTCCATTTGATTCTTTTTCTATCTTTTTTGTGCTTTATTTTTATTTTCATTTTTTGTTTTATATTATTCTTTGTTTTGTATATTTTATCTTTTTTTGTTATTGTTATTATTTTCTTTGATGTTCAAGTGCTGATGTTCTATTTTTTTTCTTTTGATTTTGTTTTTTTATTTTTAATTATGTTTTCTTTTATTCATGTTTTATTTCTTAATCTTTCTTTGTTATGAATTTTTTTTTTGCATCATATGTGATGTTCTATAATACATTAAGTGTTGTTTTATGATTAATTCAGCGATGTTTACTTAGTATACATACAATGTTCTATAATGTGTTGAGTGATGTTGTATTATGAATTTAGTGATGTTCGCTTAGTACACATGTGGTGTTCTATGATATATCTAGTGATGTTCACGTAATATATATACGATGTTCCATAATGTATTTAATAGTGTTCTATAGTGTATTTAGTGATGTTCAGTTTAGTACACATGTGATGTTTTATAGTTTATTTTTAGGATTTTTTAAAACTATCCATATGATGTTCTTTTAAATTTTTCTCTATTACGTGTTTTTTTCCTTATGCTTTGCTCTAGATTTTATTTTTTTTGTTTACATGATGTATTTATTTATTTATTTTAAATATTATAATATCAGTTTCATGAATCTAAACTAGAACACTATTTTTTAAACTGAGAACATTTTTCTTACGAAGATGGAATATTTATTTTATGAACCTAGAACATTGTCTATCATAAATAAAAATGTTATCTCTTTATAAGATAAATGTTTATTAATAAAATTTTATCTAAATATATCCATGTGAGATCTTGTTTTGAAGGATTTATTATAAGAAACACTATAGTGTAATCGGATTTTGATTTAGATATTTAGTTTAGGAGCTATGACTTTTTAAATATTGTTGATGAAAGTGGAGAATATATGGATGAGGTGGGCCGATGGACATCCTCTGCCGCTAGCTAAGAGCATCTCTAAGGGATTTTGCAAATGAATTTTGCATTTGGTGTTGTTTGCAAAGTTCAAAACTCATTTGCAAAGTCTAAAAATAGTCCAACTCCAAGGTACTTGGATTTAGACATGACAAACCCAAAGTGTGGACCCCACTTCCGATTTTTTTTCACCGATCGCGTCCGCGTTTTTTTCCCTTCGCGCCATTTTGACGTACGTCGTGCATGCCAGTCGCCGCCCAGGCCAGGTCGCCGCCAATTGCCGCCCAGCCTAGGTCTTCGCGCCAGTCGTCGCCCAGCCCAGGCCGCGTTCGTCGTTCGTCGTCGTCGTCATTCGCGTCAGTGTCAGGCGCGCACGGCAGCTGGTGGGACGGCGGGCACGCGCCGCAGCTGGAGGGTGGGTGCGCGCGGCAGGGAGGGCGGACGGACGTAGAGAAATCGCGCGGGGTGGGGGGGGGGGCAGGGGACAGAGTCCGACGTGGAAGGCCGAAATTGTAGATGCAAAGTGGTGGGAAGGTTTGCATATATGCAAAGCCTCAACCTCTATTTGCAAAGTTAACCAAATTGCAAACCTTATTTGCAAAACCATTGGATGAGTATTTTTTACTTTTTTTGCAAATAGGGCAATGCAAAGTTTATTTGCAAAGCCCTTGGAGATGCTCTAAGATTGGATGCGCGGAAAAGCTGGGCGGGAAACTATCGGCAGAGATTTATCATCCAATGCCGGACGCGAAGAACACCCGTCGCCGGCGGCGGCACCCACCAGACCGGCGCGACACCGTCGAGCTCAACCGCGTCGTGGTGCGCAACTTCATCTGCGGCAAGCCGGGGCACTGCGGCGCCGGGATGAAGCTGGCGGTCAGGGTCACGCCCGTGTGCAGAAACGACAGCAGCGGCTTCATCAACACCATTTGTTTCAATGTGCCCCTCGGCGGCGCGGCTTCTGGAGCCGGTCTCGGCTCTCTACTTGTCACCGTTGTGTCGCTGCTGCTAGGCCTCACCCTCACCATTGGATAGCTCACTGTTTCATTTCCTTCATCAACCATGCAGTATTTCGTTATATATCTCGTAGTACTGTTGAACGAATAATAATGTATCTGTTCTTAAATGTTCATGCCAGACAATTTACTTGTATTTAAATGTAAAAAAATATATGACATATATAAAAAGTGTGACATTGTTGCTATTATATGGAGAACAAGAACGAACAATAATGTGACCTTGTTGCTATGGGACGTACGGACCTGATAGTCGAGGGATGAAAGTTGGACTTTATATTTGTCCTAATCAAATTTTCAAAGGATCTTGCAAAAAATATGACCTTGTTCCATACGGTGCTTAATCTTAACAAGCACTTTGCCGAGTCCTGGAGCTAGCCCCAAATGTACTTGACAAAGGCTTTGTCGTATGCCACACTCGGTAAAAGCACCAAAGATTTTATTGGCAAAGAGCTATTTGCTAAGTGTTTTTTGTCGGACACTTAACAAAAAAAACCAAAACAATCTGAAAAAATAGCAATTTTCCATCTCTACGCAACCAAAGGGTTTCAAACCCACACAACCTCTGTCTCGTATGTCTCCCCTTGTAACCACTACACCACACTATCACTTATGTCTATATTCCGTTTTGGTTCTCCGTATATTATACCAAACCAAGTATAAATTGATTGTTTGAGTCCCTAAACGAATTCAGATCAAAAAGTTGTCAACTACAAAGTTTTATAATTTTTAAGATCTACAATTTTCATTTATGAAGTTCTCCATCCGAGGTCTTTTACAAAATTTAAATTTCAAATTCAAAAAATTTAAACGTAGTTTTGCACGCCAAGATGATTTCAAATAAAAAAGTTATCAACTACCATAAGACTTGGGATGACATCTCAATCCCTTAGAATTTTGCCAACTCTGGCAGTGATTTATTTTGCCACCTCACGCCCCGAGTGGCCAAACCCACACCACCGGAGTGGGCAATCCCGTCCTCGACCCCCGCCCAGCGCATCCATTGCTACATCTGCCTCGCCATCCCGTCCATCGTCCCCAACTGCAGTGTCTACAACTCTCAACTTACTACCAATCCTAATCCTATGTCTTCAAGCTTGGTTGCTGTCCCTATGCTCTTACTTGCCTTGAGGGAGCACTATGACTTCCTCGATTGCTCACCCCAACGTTACCTACCCTGTGTTATCATCTCAGCACCACTTGGGCACTACGCTTGAGCCTGATGGCTAGGGTGAGGCCATCCCTTCAAATTCAAGGGAAGGGTGACCTCGAATCTAGGTAACCTATACTGAATCTAGGCTCACCCTATACTGCTCTCGGTTGTCCCACTAACCAAACACGTGCTCAGTGCTAAGGAAAATATTTGTCGAGATGTTTACGGTGACTTCATCAATATTGGAACTAGCTTAGTCTTTTTGGGAGATGATCATAAAGATATAGGGTTACACGAATATGTTGGTAGGAATGAATATACATGTAAATTTTGTTTATGGGTACTATGGGGTATATATGTTTGCTAATGTGTAATCTCTATTCTTCTTCTACCTTAAAGAACGAAGCGTTTCTTCCAACCTATTTTTTTTTTTAATTCCTAAAATACTCTTGGTTTTGGTCCGTCTATCAAGTCCTTTTTTCACTTTTTCTTTTTCTTTTTATCCATCCGCCAATGTTTTGTGTGGACATTATTTTTCTTTTTTCTTTCTTGGTCTTTTTTCTGCACGCCCACAGTGTTCCTTTTTATTTCACTTTTTTGTTTTTGCTTTTTTTTTCTATTTTCTGTTACCCGTCTGCTCGGTGTCGGTGTATCCTATCATTATTTTTATGATTTTTAGATTTGTTTTCCTATGAATACTTAAATAAAAGAATAGAAACAAAACAATCATGGGTCTTTGAACTCTTGATTCTTCTTGCTAATAAATTGAAAACTTTTACCACCAAATTGTTAATGTAATTTTATGAACCCATATACCACCCCACGAGGTCGACTAATTTATATACTAATAACTTGCCGACGTGGGGTTTGACCTCGATGGCTTGGCCATGGTCGAGCCGCACGTCAGGTTCATGATGATCAGTTGATCACCAATGTCACGTCCCACTTCCCCCTGTTGAATATCCATGCGTTCCACCCAGCAGTCCGACACTACTTTGATCGCTTTCATGACAATGCAAAGCATTGGCGTCAACATTATATTAGCGTAGGTAGAACAGGAATAACACTACCCAATCGTTCTCGATGAACTTTGTGTGTTTGCCATCATCTCCGGGTGAAATACCATGGTGAGCGGCAAGGGAACGAGCTGGCCTCCTTCGTCACGCCTAGCAAAACTAAACCTGTTTGTCTGGTACATTGCCAAGCCAGTTCCCCGTAGCCTCTTCGACAAGAGAAACACACCACTGCTGCATGATCGGGCATTAGCACCGGTCGGGAAGGGCCTGTTGCCCCGGTTCCCGAGCCGGTGCTGCCCTTCCGGGACTAAAGGCCCACCCTTTAGTCCCGGTTCGGCCAACCGGGGCTAAAGGCCCCCCCTTTAACACCGGTTGGTAACACCAACCGGTGTTAAAGGGTCCTGCCAGGGCTGCCACGTTGCAACCCTTTAACACCGGTTGGTGTTACCAACCGGTGTTAAAGGGTTTCTTTTTCTTTTTTTTTAGTTCACTTCTTCGGTTCTGTTTATTGTTTATATATAATATATAATAATAGGTTTTTCAATACATGTTTTGCTGATACAATAATATATTTATATTACACGCATATTAAGCATATATAAATGAAAATTATAGGCTAAGCTTAATAGTTAAGCTTTGCCTATAATAAAATGAATAGACCACATCAAAAATTAAATAGATATGTAAAAAGCTTTATATATATATAGTTTTATATGTACAAAATTCGTAACACATATATACATAGAGTTTGTTCTCCCAATGTCTACAAACGATACAAATGATCATCGTTGTTTGGTATAAGAGTTTCGTTGCCGTTGAAGTGAAACTCGCCGTTTGGATTGATCACTTGGTCGCGGAGAAATCCTGCTATCGTCTCTTGGATAGCTTTGATTCGGTCTTGTTGTAGGACCTTTTTCCTCAGCCATTCCGTCTTTAATTTGAAATAAATAAAAAAGGTATTAGTTATCTAAGTTATTCAATATAATTCAGGAGATAATGAAAAGAGACATGTAACGTACTCTGAGCGTCTCTGTGGGTGTTTGATTGACTTGTGCCATCATGAATTTGCACACGTAATATGCACATAGATTGTTCCCTCCTTCTTGTCTTAAACACCACTGTACGATGTATATATATATAAAAATATTCATAACCACGACAATAAGAAGGCTAAAAGTTAGCGAAAGTTTGTTAGCTAGTAGAACTTACTTGTGGATGTATTATGTTAAGCGGCGCTTTACATCCACTGAGATGTTCACGGTCAATGAATCTTTCCCAAACCCTATACACAGCCATTGTGGATCGTGAACTAATAATTACAGAGTCATATTATGATATTTTTGTAGCTGAGATCGACATTACGTACCTTTGAATAATGTTTACCATTTGTTGATAATTTTCTTGTGGTTTTCTCATTGAGTCAAAGATTATCAATCGGTTCTTGGGAATTTCAATGACCATGAGTATCCAGTGAAAGCTGTTTACACACACATATATAGGGTCAGTCCTATAATGTAAAATAAAATATGCATGCACTTAATAACTATATAACTCACTCGAAGTTGAAGGGGAAGAGTATTTTTTGTTTTTCTTTTTGGTTTACAAAGAACCTCATAAGATTGGTGCAGATTTCTGTCTCATAATCTGCTGTCCACACTGCCTGCGGAGCCTTGAAAACAATATAAGGGTCAACGAACCCAATACTATTGTCATTTCTCATTCTGAGCTCTCTCATTTGGTGCCTGCATATATACATACAAATCCTAAGTGTGTAAGGATTATATACATGTAATTAAAGAAGTTAGAAGTATAATAAAAAGGAAAAATACTTACAGACAAAAGCAGCTGACAAGAGATTTGTCAAGAGCGTCGAGGTGGCATAATTGGTGCAATTCTTCGAACTGCACGTATATGAGGTCATCTCCACGGAAGTAGTGATGTTGTCTAATACGAACAGAAATCCAATTCTCTCCCCTTTTAGACGCCTCAATGCACCATTTGTTTATTGCAAACATTTGTGTGCCGAGCTCGTGTAAACGCTTAGGGTCGAATAGACTCCTGCCCGGTTCATATCTTGCCCTCCATTGATCAACTACCTCGGCTTTTTCAAATGTATGACATCCAAGAATGGCGGTAATTTCTTCTATATTTAAACCGCTCTGTCCAAAGTAACTCTCAAGCGAGTCTAGCTCAGACAACGCTAAGGATTTCTTTGGCATCAAGTCTTCATTTGAGCCGTATTGATTTGGCACAATCAAAGGGGGCACCGGTTTTGATACTTCTCCGAGCTGTGGGACCCCCTTTCCTACTCTCTTCTTAGTAGGCTGTGAAGACTTGACCAGAGACCGCTCATAGTCCGAAAGTGCTGGCTTTTTCTGAGCTTCGCGTTGCTTCTTTTGATGGTCCGCCACCTTCTGCCTCAGTTCCGATGGCTTCACATAAAAGTACGGCTTTTCTGGGTTAAGCCGTTTTTTCCTTTCCTCCTTTATTTTATCAAAAAATTGTTGGACCTCAGCTTTAGATGTAGCAATTACCTCCTCTTCACTCTTTTCGTAAGGTAATTTTTCTGGCGTCTTAGCTCTCTTTGCTGAGGCAACCTTCTTTGGAGGTGGGACCGATGACTTCGGTCCTTCTTGGACGGACCGCTTCTTACTACCTCGCTTTGGAGGCGAGGGGACCGACCGTGCACTCTTTGGAGAGGGCGGTGCAGGCGGAGGAGTTGGAGAACGCGGTGGAGGAGTTGGAGACCTCGGTGGAGGAGGTGGAGACCGTGGTGGAGGCGGTGGCGGGGTCGGTGTGGCCGCCGCAGGTGTTGGAGGAGATCCAGCATTGTCACCGCCCGCAGCACTATGATGCGCTAGGGAGAGAACTGGACTTAGGTTGGAGGAGTCCCTGCAAAGAAAACAATTACAAGTTTTGTGAGTAAACTTTTTTTAAATTTCAATACATAATAAATAATATAAGAAGTAAAATCACACACAAACCTATGCTGAGGAATAATTATGAAGCGCTTGCGCCAACAAATAAATGTCTTCTCAGCTTCACCTAAGGTCTTCTCTCCGTCTCCCCCTTCTATGTCTAGTGGCACATTGCCACAACCTTTCTCAACCCTATCAACCGAGACGCTAGCATATCCACCAGGTACTGGTCGATTATGGATTCTTGGAGTGCCCGTTCGGTCGATAGGGTTGACAACAGCGATAGCCACCTTTTTGGTGGCATTCCCATATGGTACATGCAGCTCACAGGTAGTAAAAGCCTCTGTGACATCATCCACGGGGAAGTGTAGCTTCGTGTCATCCTGAATGGTTGGTACTTCCGTGGATGCGCAGCTGCTTTTCAACTGGCCTGGGGGGCTAACATTGACCTCAGGCTGTGATGTACCTTGCCCTTTCGTCATTTGACTAAGTGCTGCTTGCACTTGCCTTTGAATCTCTGCCTGCATCCATTCTTCACGAGCTTTCTCGCGCTCTTGTGACTGCAGAACAAAAGCTTCCAGGCGGCGGATCCGCTCTGCCTCCTCATCCTTCTTTCTCTGGCGGCTTCTGTAGGTATCTTGATCGGCTTGGAATGATTGCAGCCACGGAACTGCCCCATAGCCTCTCGTACGCCCACCGTGCTCAGGATTTTCAAGCGCATAGGTGAGTTCATCCTTCTCCCTGTTAGGCCTGAACTCACCAGACTGAACCGCCTCACGTGCACGGACTAGTCTCTCTGCTGCTCTTGAGATTTCTTGGCCCCAAACTAGCGCCCCGGTGTCTGGGTCCACGCTTCCCCCATGACCGTAGAACCAATGCTTGGAGCGCTCGCTCCAATTCTTTGCTATTGTCTCGGATGTGACCCCCCTAGCAAGCATCTCCTGTTCCATTCGGTCCCACTTGGGAGCAGCACTCTTATAACCACCTGATCCCATATGATGGTGGTATGCCTTTTTACTGGCATTCTCTTTGTTTCTATTGGCTCGTTCCTCGCCCTCTTCTGATGTTTTGTACTGCACAAAGTCATCCCAGAAGGCCCTCAGCTTTACATATTGCTTGAGGTTGAAATCTGGAGTCTCGTTTTTCTTGACATATTTATTGTACAAAGACTTCTTCCAATTCTGGAAGAGTACTGCCATCTTCTTCATAGTCCAGTCATAAATTCGCACCTTCAACTCTTCATCGTTGGTGTCGAAGGTGAAAACGTCTGTGACGGCTTTCCAAACTAACTCCTTGTCACGATCAGAGACAAAACTGATCTCAGGAGCACCTCGCTTCTCTCTCCATTCACGACAACTGATCGGTATTTGATCTCTCACAAGATATCCACAGTGATTAACATATTTATTTGCATGCTCACCAAGTGGTCTGCCTGTAGCTATCTCAAACTCAGAGATTACATAGCGGCCCTCCAACGGCTTCTTTGGTCCTCGTGGAGGTACGCTTCTCCCCGTAGAGGTCGATCCAGAAGGCTACACGTACATATAGAAACAAAAATACTAAATTAATAACCAAGTAATAAGTCTAAAACCTAATGTAAGAGATGCATTATTTATATATGTTTACATTTACATACCTCGCCAGTATTTTCTTCTTGTTGCACGACAAGTTGTTGCTCAGGGGCATTGCCCTCTTGTTGCTCAGGGGCATTGCCCTCTTGTTGCTCAGTACGATTGCCTTGCATGATGTCGTGGTAATCAACGAAGTACTGACTACCGTCGTCGATTATATTTTGAATGGCAGCTTCCATATAATCAGGATCATCATGAGGATGGTCAGCCATTTCTATGTCTGCAACCATACATATATATATATTCTATATAAGATAAGAAATACACTAATACTACTACAAATGAAAGTGTTGGAGTGCTCTAAAAATAATACTAGGATCTTTTAAGCCAAGTAATACATTAATAAAAAAAAGTAGAATAATATATAGTACAAACAAAAATATATACAAAACCCTACTAGAATAAATTTAGTGGCTAAACACTACTAGAACATATATTAGAGACTTATATACTACTACTAGTACTACTACAAATTAAAGTGTTGGAGTGCTCTAAAAATAATACTAGAATCTTTTAAGCCAAGTAATACACTAGAATAAAAACAATACTAGAATAATATAGTACAAACAATAATATTTACAAAACACTAGAAAATAAAATATGATACAAGAATAATATACAACAAATATATACTAAAAAAAACTACTACAAATAATATATTAAAAAAATAATACATTCATACATACAAACTATATATATGTGTGTGTATATATGTACAAAAAATAATACATATATACAAAAAATAAAACATACATACATACTATATATATACTACAAATAATATATTAAAAAAATAATACATACATACATACATACATACAAACAATTATAATTCATACATACAAACTATATATATGTGTGTGTGTATATATGTACAAAAAATAATATACATACATACAAAAAATAATACATATATACAAAAAATAAAACATACATACTATATATATATACTAGAATAATATATTAAAAAAATAATACATACATACAAACAATTATAATTCATACATACAAACTATATATATGTGTGTATATATGTACAAAAAAAATATACATACATACAAAAAATATTACATATATATATATACATAAAAATATATACAAAAAATAATACAACAAATCAAAACACCATATATACATAAAAATATATAAAAAAATAATACTACAAATCAAAACACCATATATACATATATATATATATGTATATGGTGTTTTGATTTGTAGTATTAATTTATGTATATATATGTAATATTTTTTGTATATATATTTCTGGTCTAGCTAGTCTATATAAATACATAATTAATCAATGGCGTTCTCGATCTATACTTAGCAAGGCCGGCCGGAGCTAGAGATCAGGGAAGATCGACGTGGCCTGGATGATGTGTGGCCCGCGCGCTCGATCTGGCCGTGGCCCGCGGCGGCGGCGTTGGAGGAGGGCCGCGGCGGCGCTGGTGGAGAGCCGCGGCGGCGCTGGTGGAGACGGTGGTCGCGGCGGCGAGGGAGTCGAGAACGAAACGACGGCGGCGAGAACGAAACGACCGCGGCGGCGCTGGAACGAAGACGAAGACGAAAGAACTGCCGGATCCAGGGAGCCGGCTGCTTATATAGGGGCGGACCCTTTAGCACCGGTTC